>NC_068319.1:21202113-21880446 GCF_025860055.1 Xyrauchen texanus
AGATGCTCCTTTACTCTCTCTCTCGAAGCTCTGTCTCAAGAAAATTCAGATGTTTGTGTGTTGGATCCAATGTTGCGACAGTACTGGATAAGTTTGTGTTCAGGTTCTTTCTGCTGTTGTTATTTGTGGATCTGGCTACGTTGCATTTCTGTCTGACGGTAAAAGATGCGATGCTCGTCTGAGTTGCCTCGCTGGTATCGCAAGACATTTTATGTACAAATACTAATGATAATGCATTGTACTTGTGGTACATTTGTGTAACCGTTTGGCGCTGCACATCTTGCATTGAATTGTATTTCCATCTATTTTGTCGAATTGAAGCCAGACATCACTATGCAGATTTGAAGGCATGTTTCTCTCTGTTCTTTGGTCTGGACTTTGGACCGCACGCTCTGGCAACGCTAACCAATCAGAGCTCAAGGTGCCGCCCAAAATTCTGCTATAACCAATCAGAAAAAATGAAAAAAATCTGTCTTTTTTTAAACTCACGATCATTGTTTTTATGATCGATCGTCGCTGTCATGTTCGAGTACTCGAGTACTCGAGTACAATTGCCCATCCCTACTAATTACCCTGTCACGTTATAGTAAAAAACTGGTAAGTGTACTAATGTCATGTTTATTTAAAAGTAGCAAGACAAGCAGGCAAAGCAGAGCTAGGAACATGCAGGCAGTAGCATGAGCAGCGAAGGCTCCAAAGGCAGAGGGCTGAGGGAAGTTAACTATTCCCTGAAGAGTGAAGGGAGACTGCATGGTAAGGGCGAGGAACATGGAATCCTGAAGACAGGTGAAAACGATGGTAACTGGGAGAGGAATGGGGTAATCAGAGGAGAACAGTCTGGGAGCAGATCAAGGCAGGCAGGAAGGCAGGCGGGCAGGCAGGCAGGTAGACCTCCGAGAATCACTCAGAATGCTAGATAGCTAGGAGATCACAAGTCAATCTGGCAATTAGGGAGACGAGGAGCAGAATTGTGCATATCTATTGTGTATGTTGTGTTTTCATGTTTTATGAGGACTCTCCGTACACATAATAGTTTTTATACAGTACAAACTTTATATTCTATTCCCTAAACCTAATCCTAACAGAAAATGTTCTGCATTTTTTAATTTCCAAAACACATAATATAATAGGATTTATAAGCTGTTTTCCCCATGAGGACCACCTGATTGTCCCCACAATGTCAGAAATTTCAGGTTTTACTATCCTTGTGGGGACATTTGGTCCCCATAATGTAGGGAATACCTGGACACACACACATCAACTTTAAGCTGTGACTAATGACCAGCAATATCTTACAACTATATATTTATACTGTTCCACAAAAATTGATAAGTCAATTTAGAGCTAAATCATTGTATCACACGTAATTACTCTAGAGCTATTACTCCTAAAATATGTTTCATTTTGTATTACCTATGCCAGAAAAGATGATGCAAAATGGGCAATTTCATTACAATCTGCTCATACATTTTAAGTGCAACAGGAGTGTTCTTTGCCAGTAAAAGGAATACAGCAATATACACAACAAAGAAGAAATTGATTGGAGTCTAAATGCATAGCTCTATAACGTTTTAAGACTCGTACTGCGTGTACCATGCATTCATTGCCAATACAATACTAATGCTAAAAAAGCAAGACGGAGGCCATCCAAGCATACACAGAAAATTACAGAGTCATCAGTTTTACCAAAACTGTAATTCCATTGGTGCTGTTAAGAACATTTTAGAGAAAGAGATCCCTGTTATTACATCTCCCAACTGTGCCACCTAATACTCTCTTTTAAGGGTTAAATTGTGACAGGCAATTCAGAACCTCAGCAATGAATCTCATATCACTGTCATCCATTGCAGTTAGTATGAAGAAACTCAGAGTAAACATATGGCAATGAAAACCATCAAACCTGCCATTAGATGTCCCCTGAGGCTATTTGAAGAACAAAAATGGCCCAGACACATCTCACTGTGTTCACAACTGACTTGTTGACTATTATAGGTGGTTATTATGAAGGTAAAATAGTGACTAAATGATTTGCATGTGCAGAGTAAGATCTGTACAAATGTAAATTAAGTTACAATAGTTATAGAAAAGTGTGCATTTGCAGAGTGAGATTTGTGAAAGCGTAAATCAAATTGCTAGCGTAAAAATATACTGCATGCGCACATAACGTTTTGTAAAGGTGTAAATCAAGTTGCAAGTGTAAGAAAAAATACTAGCAATACTTTAATGCTTTCTTATGTTTAATTCATGTGTTGTGAATCTGTAATTTCATATTAACACAAAGTAAATGTGGTTTGTATTCTTCTGACATCCTTTTTTCTCACACTCACACCTTTGGCAATGTTTTTGCACCTAAACATGGCCAAAAACATTGCAAACCTGCAATCAGCGTAATGCAAGCAAAGAAAGGGTGTCATGAACAACATTCATGTCATTGTTCATGACACCCTTTCTTTGCTTGCATATCGTTTATTGCAGGTTTGCAATGTTTTTGGTAATGCATGTTTAGGTGCAAAAACATTGCCAAAAGTGTAAGTGCGAAAAACAGAAAGTCAGAACAATACAGACCATATTTACTAGGTGTTAATATTAAATTGCAAATTCACAACACATTAATTACATTTATGCCAAGCATTAAAGTGTTGATAATAATTTTTTTCTTTCACTTGCAACTTGATTTACACCTTTAAAAAACATTCTGTGCGCACACAAATTAAATTAAATTAAATTTCGCTTGCAGTTTGATTTACACTTTCACAGATCTCACTCTGCACATGCAAACCATTTAGGCACTATTTTACCTTCATAGTTATGCTTCTCTGCCAGTAAATTGCAAAAATTATTTGCCTATCTACAAGGACACACATTTGTCTGTAAAGCATCATTATTTTAGGGTCATGTAGCTTTAGGTGCCCCCCACATTCCATGAACGTTAAATTCAATAAATAGCTGCAACAAACAGGAAATGTGTAATGAATTGGAGCAGACTGACCTGCATAATTAACCCCTACAAACAAACACTGCACTGTCCATAAGGCAACAACACAAAAAATATAACCTTACAACCTGCAGCCTCAAGCTCCTGGAAAAATGCTATAAGCACAAACAAAGAAGTACAAGAATCACCTGCTTTTTCATCACTCAGGTAATAGGCATGGTGTACACATTATGCCAGGTTATTAAATGTATTAGCCAGAGTTCAGTGCAGCACTGGTGAGAGTTCAGCTTCTTGGTCTTTTCAGACAAAATGTAGAGATTTTGCAGCCACAGAATTTCATAATCCAGGTGCAACATTTGATATTCAGGCCAACGAACTGCCAGTAACTGACAGCTGATAGCAATAACTGTAATGTGTAATCCTTATTTTTGAAATGTATTCCACTACATATTACAGAATACATGCTGTAAAATGTAATTTGTAACATATTTCGTTATATTACTCAAGGTCAGTAACATATTCAAATAATACTTTGAAATACTTCTTCAGCACTGGTAGATTTTTTTCACTTGTTTTGACTATAAAACTCTGCCAGTACTGTAAGACAAAATACACAAGTTAAAAATACATTCTCTGAACAACCTGAATATCTTATGCAGTGTTGTTTATAAAACAAAATAAATATATATAACATTCTTAAAGTAACCTAAACACAAGCATGATGATACTTTTGTTTTAAAAATAAACATTTTCCCTATTAATAAAATGGTATTTATCACAAGCAAACTACCTGTAAAATGACCAAGTACAATAGTTTGAGGTGTTATGGTGAATTCCATTCTAGCCGTCTTTAACCAAACTTGGACACTTGACCAGAATTTATATACTACTGGGCAAAAGTAAAATAAATGCCATAGGTCTTCCTCTTCTTCCTCACAAAATCTGTAATATGGATTATTTTCAATGTGATATAAATATAAATTTTTTTTAGTTGCAATTATCTTTTAAAAATTTTTTTTTGTTGGAATATTCTTGAATATGAATCTACTGTAGTGTTATAAATTGATCTAAAATATTCTTTCCATGGAATTGATACATTGATTTCATCTTCCCAGTACTGGCAGACCCTGTGAGGAAAAAGTGCAAATCCTGCAGAATATAAATTCCAATTGTAAATTATTTTATTTATTTTTATATTATGTAACCATTTCCAGCATCGTACTTTTGGGAGACAAACCAATTGCTTGTGTTTATTTTGTATTTTTTGTTTCCAGCCAGTTGGAATTGCTGAAACAATCTGATTGTATCGATTCAAATCCAAACATTCATTAAATTGTATTGAGAAATCATAAAATGAAATAATGTGACCAGATGTATCTAAAAAGTCATTCACAAAGATTAAACCATTTTGAATACATATATTCCACAAAAGTGGTTGGTCTCCTATAGTAATTTCAGAGTTCATCCATAGTATCTGATTCAACATGTCATCTGGAGTATCAGGAGAATGGTACTGGAAATTCAACCATTCTTTAAGTACGTCTTTAAAAAAAGGAGAAAGTTCTTTTAATTGATTCTGAAATATTTCTTTGATATGTAATGATTTTAGTTGAAAAAAAGGAAATAAATCCGAACCAAAGAAATAAAAAAATTTATATAATCTTTTACTGGTAAGCCATTGTCTGTGATTATATATTTTATTAACCCAAGAAGCCTTTATCGAACTATTCATTGCTTGAAAATTTTTTAGATTTAGTCCACCATTTTCATATGAATTGTATAAATATTGTCTCTTAATTTTATCTGGTTTACTATTCCATAAAAATTAAAAAATGTTTTGTTCAAAGCATTTAACAAAGGACGTGTCAGGAGTTGGAAGGGTCGTTATTAAATAAACAAATTGGGGGATTACCAATGAGTTAATCAATGTGACCCTACCTTGTAATGTAAGTGAACTGCTCCTCCATGGCTGTAAAATTCTATCTACTTTTTGCATTTTTTTATCATAGTTATATTTGACAATATTTTTGAAATTGTCTGGTATGTGAATACCTAAAATATCTACGGAGCCATTTGTCCATCTAATAGGGGCCGAACAACTTAACTTAAAATCTGTACCATTTATAGTCCCTATTCTCAATATATGGCACTTCTCAAAATTTGGTTTCAAACCTGATATTTTAGAAAACATATTTAGATCTGTAATCAAGGCTTCCAAAGTAGATTGTTTTGGTTGTATAAAAAAGGTTGCATCATCAGCATACATTGTAAGTTTTGTCTCTATGCCATTCGGCTTCAAACCTATGATCTCTATATTCTTTCTAATTTTAATTGCTAATATTTCAATACATATCAGGAACAGATATGGTGACAACGGACACCCCTGACGAATATTAAAGGTCTTACTAGAAAAAATTAATTATGATCCAACGTGAATTTTCTTGATTCCAAAAAATATGATCGTGCTTTGTAACGACGTGCATGTAAAACGGCGCGAAATAGCATATTAACTTAGCGTAAAGCCTACAATTTACACAAGGTCTATTTCTTCTGCTCTAAACTTAATTCAAACTTACTTCTCTGTCTGCTCGTATTAATGTGACATCATAAGAAAGTGATTCACCGCTGTTCAAATGCAATTTGGATGGCATCATTTATATGTAGAAATGTTTTCCATATGAAAGGACTAATTATTAAATGAAACAAATGACAATAAAATGCAAAGTAATCTCTTCAGTAATCAAAATACTTTTTGAATGTAACTTTATTCTAAATGCCAATGATTTAAACTGTAATGAAATACAGTTACTTATATTTTGAAGTTTAAATACAGTATGTATTAAATACAGTTACTTGTATTTTGTTACTCCCCAACCCTGACCGTTTTTGTGCTGAAAATTTGCTTGGTGCAGAACAATGTGT
This sequence comes from Xyrauchen texanus, assembly GCF_025860055.1. NCBI lineage: Eukaryota > Metazoa > Chordata > Actinopteri > Cypriniformes > Catostomidae > Xyrauchen > Xyrauchen texanus. The sequence goes on from NC_068319.1 coordinate 21,207,971, forward strand.
GATAAAATGAAACAGTGCAACAGTCACCTCTATGCAGCCTGAATGTGTTCAGATTGTTGAATCTTTGTGACACCTGTGCTAAAAACAATCTAGATGCAGCACAAAGAATGAAACAGAGAGCAGGTGTCTTGACAAGCGTTCTTGACAATTTGAAGTTCTTTTTAACTTGACATGGTGTTTAAAAAGTGCCGCTGCATCCGTCAAAGACATTCGTCCAGCATGTGTTTACATAGGAAAACAAGGGGAAAACAGAACAGATGCTCACAAAAAACACATCCGTCCATTTGTGCATGTCTGTGAATGACAGTGCTTGTGCGAAACAAGTTAGGTATGCCTGTTTATTTTTTTGGTAACACTTTACAATAAGGTGTAAATTCAAACCCATACCTGACCTGAACCAAGTCCTACTTGAAAACTTGAAAAACGGGTTGAAGGCCTCTAGTGTACCTGTACCAGATAGGGCTGTTCGATTCCAGAAATTTTACAATCGCCTTAGATTCCTGAATTGATTCCAGACTCCTTTACTCAATTCTTTTTCCATTACCAAAAAACAAAACAGGAGGTAAAGTTAAATCTCATAATAAACAGCACAATATAAAGCACTCTTTTCACTTATAACAGCATGAATGGCAATCTTGACAATTTCTATGAATTAAATTCCAAGTAATTTGTATATGTAAAGCCCATTTCACAACACAACTCGTCATCGATGGAAACAAAATCGTGATTGTCGATGACTGCAAGTATTTGGGGTCTTATATTGTATCAACCGAGAAAGATGTTGAGAATCGAATCTCCCTCACCTGGGTTGCCTTTACCAAGCTCAAAACCATCCTGAGATCACCCAGAAGTTTAAGCTGCGGCTTTTCAATGCAGCTTGCATATCTGTGCTGCTCTATGGATGCAAGTCTTGGGCGCTCACTGAGGCACTGGAGCACAAACTCGACATCTTGACCAGAAAGTGTTATCGGATCATGCTGGGCATCAATCAAGCTGAAGCTCATATAACTAATCAAGAACTTTACAAGAAAACTGGCCAAATTCCAATCAGTTCAACTATTAGATCGAGACAGCTGCAGTTGTGAACGAGTGCGAACCGGCGAAAATCTATGCCCTTTACAAGTCGGAAGTAACATCGAACCCACGTGGTAGACAGTGCTTTTCATATCGAGAAAAAGTGTACAAAGATCTTAAACACTTAGGCCAGAACATCTAATGCAAGAGTTCACCAGATTGGCAGAGGATAAAAAGTTGTGGAAGATTACTGACGTGCCTAACAAGCCCACCCGAGTTTCAAAGCAGCTTTACAGAAAATTATGCTATTACAGAAATTGAGGCTGGAATATCTGTAATGCCTTAGTCATCATTGTGCAGTTTGTTAAAAAAAACTTGATTGTAGATTATGTCTTAAAATACATTTATAGGCCAATGTATGCAATGCTTCAATCCCACAGGATGAATTTGAGGAAGGTTGGCTAAGCAGATTCACCTGTGGTTTGAAGAACTACTGCAAATCATTTAAAAAAAAAAAAAAGCCTGTTACCACTCATCAGTTGTTCATTTTTAGAAATAGGTTTAAGTAAGTGTGTAATTGTCCACTACCTTTGGTACACTATAGTGGTCTGGAAAAGAGCTGTCTGATGTGTTGAAGGGCTTGTGCGATTCATACAGATGATTAAAAGGAGTGTTTTACTGATTACAGACGGACTACAAAAGTGTTGGGTTCAGTTGAGAAATTATGATAATTTATCAGCACATATTTTATTATCTGTCATTTGAATTGGTGCTGTTAAGGCTTCTGAAATGTGTAGTAGTGTAGTGGTTAAGGAAATAAACACAGTCCGAACCACACCCTGAGTGGAGTCAATTCCCAGCATAGATTTTGTGGGTGTGTTTACGCCGTTGCCTGATCTGCGCAATTTCTTTAGTGGATCGTGCACATAACCAGCATATGCAAATAACTGGCACTTTAAATTCTTAGTGCTGCACTGTATTTAAATTAAGTCATTGTTGTTCTTTTCAGCACAAACAGATATTTTTATATGTAACATTTTATTTACAAAGCTCAGCACTATTTACTTGTGGCAATTAACATTGTGCTTAAACAAAATGTTATTTAAAAATTAATTTTTGTGTACTTTTTTGTCTATATCAAATGATGGAGAAGAGCATTACAGCAAGTGATACATCCAGACCAGGGTGGAAACTTTCACAATTTCAGCATTTTAAAGGCTCCGTTTCCACCTGGTATAAGATGCATTTTGGGTGATCCGATCAGATGTGTTCAGGTGAGACACATGGCTGTTTACACATGGTTGTTTAAATGCGTATCCTGTGACAACTTGTGTTTGGATTTGGAGGGGAGAGTCTTTGTTTCAAGTGAGGGGTGGTGCTTCATTGCTGCTGGGACGCATGCAGGATGGAATAGCATTTACACCTCAAATGCGATGTGGACACTTGCAGTTTTGACCACATTAGTATGTTGTTTCTTTGATCCGATCACAAAACGTTTTAGACCCCATTTAGACATGTATTTAGGGCTGACCACATGTGATTGAATCACCCGAAATGCATCTTAATACCAGGTGGGTGAAAGAGTGATTCAAGTCTCTGGATCACATTGGTGCAGTGATGCTGTACGGTCCCAGTAAAAATGCAAGATCATGGTAGTCTGTTGCACCCTTCACAACCAGCATTCAGAACTGATCTGTGGCATGCATATTGTGCAAAACAAAAAAATATCTGTCCGTTTTTGCCCTGTTACCTGATTTGCATGATGTCTTCAGTGAATTGGGCACTAAAACAATGCAGACATTGTGCAAATAAACCCCAATATCAGCAGGCGCAACTGATTTTTAGCGAATTCCCCCCTTGATTCTGCATGTCTTTCTAATGACTCAAACCAAGAGAATAAGCAGCATAGTATTTGACTGGAAATTTAATTCTGTGTAGAATGAATCAGAGATCTGTGGCAGGCCATGGTGGCAAGTCTGCCACCTGTGAATAATACTGCAGATAAAAATCTATCCAGACACCATTTTTTTACTCCGCTAACTAAAATACATTGAAGGCCTATGTGCCATAGCTCATCGAAGGTTAGTTCATTTAAAAGCCACTCATTTAAAACACTGTACGACTATGACAGCCCCTTTCAAACTGCTAGGAAGATGCTGGCACTTAAAGCAGATTCAGCTACCGTATTCCTTGGCACAGTGACAAGCTAATATTTCATTTAAATGCTAGTGTTATGGTGTGCTGAATTTAAAGCTATTACCCAAAGTACCAGGATAATGGCATAACCTGGAAAAAACATGAGCAGTTGTAGCCGAAATGCTTGAAATGAAATCAAATGGTTTTAACACACATGCACATGTATTTATATACATTTAGTTTTGAACTTAAATCTAAAAAATAAATAAATCCATAACTGACATCCCACTGCTTGCACAGTTGTCAAGTGAACACAAATTATAATGCTGTAAGCATTATAACAGACTGGGTAAAATATGAAAGAATGTGAACTTCCAATCTCTCTTAACCACACTTCAGTGAAACATTGAGTGTACTTTTTTGTATGAAATGCAACTGACCTGGGACCATTATGGCTGATGAGCACAATCCACAGGAAATGGAAATGTGCAAAAGCATATTTTCTGCCTACATTTTCTCTACAAACCCAAAACTTCCCCTTATAAGCATGACAGTGATACACTTGACTCACAGCACTTTATGTATTTTAAGTCCTTCTGAAGTTGTTTGCCTCTCCAAACTATAACCCTGTTGGCCATGATTTGGTCACAATTCCCCCTCAAATATTATATTATAAGACCCCATGAAATCAAAATCAAAGTTTTGTTGCTTTAAGTCCATGTGTGTTTACTTTGGGGTCATCTATATGCTAGTGAACTCCTAAATGTTGTCAAAATTAGTCTTTAGGCAGATTTGCACCTTAAGGGGCACTGCTAGGGTTGGGAGAGATAATGGGCTTAATAATAATTTTAACAGGATACTTGCATAACTTAAAATGAGTCCATTTTGGTAAATTACATTATTTAGTTTACTGAATTAGTACTGGAGAGCCAGTGAGCTAATTTTTAAATTATTGTTTATTTGTTTACATGTCATGAAGGTAGATTACCAACTCTAATGTATTTGCATTGTATGGATGACGATTCACACCCTGAAATTATAGAAGTCTGGCCATTTAAAAAATAACTGTCAACTCTAAATAAATCTACTGATCTGTCTTGGGTCATGTTATACCTCTCAAGCTCCCCTATCTCCACTGACTGGCAGTGTCTGTCTGTTCTCTGAAAAATCTAGTTATTTTATGCATGTCTTCACATCTGACAATATGATTTATAATACAGTTTAACATGTAAGCCTAGATGTTGCATACTCAAAGCAATGTTCTACAAGATTAAAGGCATATTCATTAGAGCAAAGTGGTTAATTAACTGAATACAGCAAACTAGCCAACTTATCTCTGGTTTAACTATGGCTTCATGAATGAGTTAGCTAGCTCAAGTAGGAACAGCTGATTTGCCCAACACCTCACCAACACTAGATAAGTAATGTTAAAGTTACAGATGTTATCAGATATCTACCGTTGCTGACTATGTCAAACAGGGATGAACTGGTCATCAGGAGCACCGAAACTATTTGGCCGGTCGGCCGAGTAGTCTGCAAACCCTCCCCCCGTCCGACCAATTCAAATCAAAAGATCTAATCAAAGGTTAGACGGTTGCCGCACTCTTATTTATGAAGCACTGTTATTTTCACTAGCAAATGTGAAACACCTAAAGCCAACTGCTTCAAAAGTGTGACTTTTCTTGTTTCATGAACCTTAAAACTCAAATGTGCTTCATTTCCTGTACCCACAGTCTGATTACAAAGGAACATCTTGATAACTTAAGTGAGGCCATTCTTATTTAGAGCACACAGTGGCTCTTCAATATCAATGTCAGCAGCTGCTCTTTAATATGTCCTCCAATGTCTTAACATTTTTTAGGATAATAAAATATTTGGGGCATGAAATAAGCATAAATTACCCAGCAGGATGGAACCCATCTACCATGTTACAGTGACAAAGCTCTAAATTCTTTTTTTTTAATCTACAACCCCAACTAAAAAAAATGTGCAATCATCTGATTTGAAATTACTGTACATTTTCAAAATCAATTAAATTCACAAGGAAAAACATCATAAACTGTGTAGTTGTACCGCTTTCAAAACAGCAAAGGGTGAATGTCCCAACTTTTTCAGAATTGGGTTTGTAGAATTGTATCTGTGCAGACCACAGCGAACAATATTGACCTAGTTAAACTGAAGATGTGATAAAGAAATGAAGGACCTCTTGCACATATAAAGCAAATTTTTCTACACACACTAATTCTGAGATTGAAGAGTGCCGTAGCCATGTCTCAGGTTTGTAGTGAAGGACAAAGAGTGATTTATATTAAAAGCATTATTTATGGCACAATTGCGATGGTACAATTAGCATAATCTGTAAAATTAACAAAGTAGATGTGTTACAGTAAGAAATCTCAACAAGTAGTGCTGGCAGTGCTAGTCAAATATATTTTAATTGCATTTAAGTAACAGGCTGTACAGTGATACTTTAATATTAAAAATGGTAAAAGTTTTGAGGTGACTGCTCTGAAAATAAATAAAATATCTTCACCCCCCCTTTAGAGTGGAATAGGCACAGAAGTTTAAAAAACAGAAGCTTGTACTGTAAACACAAGCATGCAGAGACCAATTAGATTTCCTCATTAAATATTAAAGGTATAGTTCACCCAAAAATGTAATTCTTTCAAATGTATTCTTTCATCTTTTACTGAACCTCAAACCATCCCAAATGTGTATGACTTTCTTTCTTCTGCAGAACACAAACTAATATTTTTAGAACAGCAACTCAGCTCTGTAAAGTAATTCATACAACTCGTGGTTAAATCCATATCTTCAGAAGTGATATGATAGGTGTGGGTGAGAAAAATATACATTTTAAAGTCCTTTTTTACTATAAATTTCCTCCCTGCCCAGTAGGTGGCTAAATGCACGAAGAATGTGAATTGCCAAAAACAAAAGAAGAAGAACGTGGAAGTAAAAGAGCCAATTTTAGTAAAACATTACTTAAATATGTATATGTTTCACACCAGCACCTATCATATCACTTCTAAAAACATGGATTTAACCACTGGAGTTGTATAGATTACTTTTATGCTGCCTTAATATGCTTGTTGGACCTTCAAAGGTATGGTCACCATTCACTTACATTGTGAGGACCTACAGAGCTGAAATATTCTTCTAAAAATCTTTGTTTTTATTCAGCAGAATAAAGTCATATACATCTGAGATGGCATGAAGGTGCAGAAATGATGACAGAAGTTTCCTTTTTGGGAGAGCTATCCCTTTACAAAGCCTATACAGTGCAATTGTACAGTATGCTTGGATTTCCAAAGTTGCAAGGCTAACTGACTTTAAACAAGCAATTTTACTGTAACAGTTTCTTAAAGTTTAGAAAATTGAGAGTAGAAAGTGTAAACTTGTATTTTGACAGAACAGAGGGAAATTTCCAGGCCTAGAAACTTTGTACCCAGTCAAACTAAAATAGTAAGGATGAACTTCTTACTTTAAAGGGTTAGTTCACCAAAAAATGAAAATTCTCTCATTATTCACTTGTGTATGACTGTATTGCTGAACACAAATGAAGATTTTTAAAAGAAGATAAGGGCTCTGTCAGGTCCTTACAATGGATGTCAGGCCCGGCTCCACAGGGGGGCCTGAGTGAGTCTGGCCCACCCAATCATGAACTTGACCCACCTTGAGAACTACACCTACACCCACCCCTCCAACTGTTCGGCCCACCCAGTGGGCCCTGTGTCCCACCTTACATCTTAAAGCTGGAGCCAGGCCTGATGGATGTACATGGGTGCCAGCACTATAACGGTCCAAAAGTCAAATTTAGGCAGCATAAAAGTAATCCATGCTACTCCAGTTGATCAATGAATGTCTTCTGAAGGGAATTGATAGGTTTATTTAAGAAACATGTGGAGAATTAAAATGTTTTTAACTTTAAATCCAGGGCTCTGATGCTGTTTGAAATGGTCAAACTCTCGCGTGATGTTTGTTCTTCTGTTGTAAATAAGCGCCACATCCGGTGAACTCGCTGACAAAATTATGTCATGCAACAGCTACGTGATGCGTCAGTTGCTCTCAGGAAGCGCATTTTAAAAGTTAATAACATTTTAATTATCAATTTATTTTATACACAAATGTATTGATTTGCTTCAGAAGACATTCAGTGATCGACTGGAGTCGCATGGATTATTTTAATGTTGCCTAAATGTGACTTTTGGGCTGTCAAAATGCAGGCACCAGTGTACATCCATTATAAGCACCTGACAGAGCTCTATTTTCTTCTAAAAATCGTAATTTGTGTTCTGATGAAGAAAGACAGTCATACACGTCTGGGATGGCATCGGGGTAAGTGAATAATGAGAGAATTTTCATTTTTTGGTGAACTATTCCTTTAATCTATGGCTTGAATCATTATTATTTTTTATCCTGGATTAAACCTGAATGTTTTTCTTGGAATGTAAGGTAGTGTGTCAAATACTGACAATTGGTAGAGATTGTAATGATGAAGCAGTTGTAATGTAAAACTCTCCTGTTTGGCTCTTTGAGCATTCAAGTGTTTACAAACTGAACTAAAGTTCATATCCTCAAGAATGAATTTGATTCATGACTCTTTCATGACAACTGGCCATTTCTAAACTCAATCCATCATTCTGATTTGTTATGGCCCATCTCTGCTATTCATTCAGCAGGAATAAATATGAAATCGTATTAGAAAGGTTGGTAGGTTGGACTGTGGAATCCAAGACATAATTAGTCAGAATAATACATGGAGCATGGGAAGGTTTAAAAAGAAAACTTTTGAAGATTTACAACATACATATTTAAAACTTAAAGCACATAATTTAAACATACACAAATTACCAGTTGTGAGATATCCAGTAGGCTTGGCTATGTGTCTCAAATTATGCTGTAAAATGTTTTGTCAGGTAAAATTGGTTACATGTAACATCTAAATTAACTAATTTTATTCAAGAGAAATATTATTTCAGGAAATAGCTTCAGTTCACAACGGCACGTTTTCATTGTTTACATTGTGAGGCAATAAATGTGTTCTATGAGACAATAAAACAATTCAGGTACAAATATTAACCCGATACAAGGTTGAAAAATTAAACATAAGCCTAACATGGTAGTTGGGGTCTTTATAATAAAGGTTGCTTAAAGTTTATTCCTCACTGTCAAACCCCACAGAGAATCTGACAGGAAGGCACAGATCTTCCTCTGCGGAATTACACAGTAACAGCAATCTTCAATCTGCCTCAGTGACTGGACTATCCAAATTCAAGGCATTCGTCTTGTTAAGAAAGGTGGTGAGCTCAAACTATTGATTTTCTTTGGCTTTATTTGGTGGCAACAAAGAAAAGAAACGTAAACCAGTAAATCATTCTGTGCTATTGTGATAAGAGTGTCACGCCAAAATACGCGAGAAAAGTGGATTTGGCGACGTTACAAACACCTTTGCGATTTTATACTCTCATGAAAAACGGCTACAACAAATATATAGGCTACAACTCGTTTAAAAATATTAAAGATCTGGGGGGAATAATTGTTCACCAGCTGCATTACATGCAAATGGACAAACGTTTAATTTTTTTATTTAAAAGAAATCACTATGTATCACTATTTTCAAGAATACGCATCAATAGTTATCGATAAACTTTATTCCTGGATGCTGAGTAACTCACCCATATCTTCCACGCTCTTTTAATTCCGCTCTGGTTTAATCCCTGCCGTCGATTACTGCACAGATTCAGGATTTCCTCAACGGCACCAGGATGGACAGAGACTTTTACCTTTGGTCGGAGCAGTATTACAGCCGAACAAAAATCATTTTCGGTTCAGATTCGACTCCATGTCGCAAAACCCCAGAAAACGTGTTATTTGCCCCCTCCCCAGTTTAATCCAACAAAATGGCAAACCGGTATACATCCACCAGCACTTAAAAACATGATAGCCGTGCTGCAATCGGAATGTGATTTGATTCGCTCCACGCATCCAAGTCTCAAAAACTGTCAACAGAAAAGAGCAAAAGTTGTTCTGGTTCGTATAATTGGAGAAGAAATGTTTAATTCATGCTTCGCTTATCGACCATCCAAGTAGCCTACCAGAGGTAAGCAGAGCCAAAATAGACTGAGTCTTAAGTGTACGTCTGTGGGCTTTGTGTGAGAGGAAATCTGTGCCCGCCGCCGCAGTACAATCTCTGAGAGCAGCTCCGCTAAATCGAGTCCCTGAGAAATATCACAGTTTGCGCACTCCCGCCCTCGGGTCTATCACAGTCATAATAAAGGTGACCTGAAGGCAAACCTGCTGCAGTAAACATCAGTAAACAGAATGCCAACACAACCCCCTGTCCGAATGCCCTGGTCAAATCAAGAATATCGATCAAATGTCAATATTGCTTTTTTGACTACTGTGACTTTTTATATACAGGATTAAGCCAATATTTCACTGCACAGCTACAAATGTTCCAGAACGCTGCTGCTAGACTTTCAACTAGTGTACATAAACGTACGCATATTACTCCTATAATAATATATCTATAACAAATAATTGTTCTTTAAAAGAAGAATGTGTCAAAAAGTGAAATGTGCAGTTGTTATGCTCTTGAAAGTAAAGGTTCTACACAAAGTTATTTTTAGAACCTTTTCATGTTGATTTAAATCAATGATATTATATTTGTACACATTAAAAACAGTTAATTTAAGCACATATTTATAATAATTATTCATTATTTCCATAAGTTTTTATAAAATCCTTAAAAAAAAAAAGAGCTCACTAATTCTGAGATTGAAGAGTGCCGTAACCATGTCTCAGGTGTGTAGTGAAGGACACAGTGATTTATACTTTATCACACTAAAATTATGTTAACAGGCATATTCATTATTTCTTGTGGCTATACTTTTGAAACAGTGAATATTTTAACGTTTACGGATTGGCCCTATTCACTTCCATTTTAAGTGCCACAATGTAACCCAGATTTGCGCCACAAATGGTGTCTATTAGACTTAACATATTGAACCCAAGAAAATCCTTTAATGTCTTTTACGAGGGAATTAACTACAATCCCATGAAGCATTGCGCATTGGAAGTATAGTAAAAACAATTTGTAAATATAGAAGCAATCTTTTTAAGTTTAAAAGTGCAAAATATTTTTATATATACAGATATGTGCTTTATCATGAATAAAGCTCTAAAATTTAAATACAATGTGACGTGTGTTCAAGTGATTTTAGTCGGAAAGAACAAAGCCGTTTTGCAATTTCATATTTCTTTCTCTCTTTTTAACTCACTAGCAAAGGCAGGAAGCTTTTTTTTTTTAGCACAAATGAAACGAAATGCTTTATCAATCTATTTTATCATTCTAGTGTGACCATATGATGAGAAATGTAGTTTTGTTTCTCGCAAGTTTTATTGTTATTCTCCTTTAACAATACAAAAAAGCATACAAACTAAACTGTACGCACAGGCGCAAAAACCATGCAATGAATGCAATGCATATAGATCTGTTTATACTGGCTCATGGGTAGTGTAGTTGTTCACAAGAAATTCTACTATTAAACACAATTTAAAGTAAATAAGTAGAAATAATGGGCTGATGGCTTCAACAAAGGCATGTACCATTGATAAACAACCTCAGGTTTTTAAGCTATCTTTGAAAATCTATTCGTATATGAAGAAAATCAATGTGACTTAACCAGACTGCGCTCTTAAGGGCATGCATTAAAACAGGAATTGTTTGTTACGTAATATTTTGTAATTTAGAAATGTTTCTATGCTCAGGGTACTTCTTACAAATACCAACACTGACACAAGTGCATCATCCCTGCTGGCCTTGTTAAGGATATTCATTGAACATATAGATAAGGAGAGACAGCAATTCAACTATAAAACATTCATGCTCTTTAACGAGCTATAGAAATAAATGATTCTGAACCATCTTCTGATTCAAGCTGTGACCTGACTTGCTGTATGTTTATGATTCAAAGCACTGCTGAAGAGATCAAAAGCTTCATAAAGAAATACCTGTTCTTGCCATGAATTTATTCTAAATACTTTCATTAACAGGAATTTAATGGTTGAAATATGATATTTTTTAAGCCTAGGATTTTTTTTTACCTTGTGGGTATATTGACATGAAGCCGGTGTGTTCAAAAAATGCATTTTGATTATTTTTTTTCCCAGGCTTTACCTGTGAATCCATCTAATTTTATGCTCCGTAAGTCAATTATTTTTGTAATGGGCTTTGTTAACAAGTTGTAACTGAGGTTTTTGATGTTTTCAATAAGGTCTTTGTGATTTTTCTGTCCTATTATTTTTTCAAAACTTGCCTGTCTCAGACAACATTTTCACAATAAAAACAAATTCTTATTTGCATATCGCATATTGGCAGTCTGTATGAGTGGACAATGAATGCTATGACTGTATTTGATATATTGCCGCATTGGAGACATGCAGATAATTTAAAAGGATGGAATATATTCAAGCAGGGGATTATCCAGTTTAAGCACTGCAAGTACAATTAGTCACATACAGTATGTTGCCGGTGACAAAGCATTGGACAATGGTAAAACAAGGTCACAAATGATAGTAGCATATCTTCTGTTATTCGCATTGTGTAGACAGCTGTGTAGAAAAGAGATGTTGATTTTTGTAACTGAAACACTGACAATTTGTAATACACTAACATTAACAAGGTATGAAAATTCCCAAACACCTACCCCATTATGAAAATCGAGAGTTCATGGCAAATTTGCCGCAGATTTGCCATTGATAATGTTCACATGCAAATGAGCTTTGTGGTAAACTTGCAGAAAATGGTCCATTGTTGCCAAATCAAAGAGCTGCAAACTTCTGGCAAACATTTGCAGTGAATTAAAATCTCATTTGCTTGTGAAAAAAGCGAGTGGCAAATGTTCGGCAAGTTTGCAGCTAGTTTCGATTTGTTTGTAAAAGTAGACATGTAGTTAACGAAACCATGCAGATGAAAGATTTTGAAAAGTAAGATTTGTAATTTAAGTGCTGCTTGAGATGTGACACTAATTCTGAATCATATATATGTGTTAATGATTAATAGCCTATATAAAATGCATATAGTCTATTGAATAAATAACTTAAGACCAATAGCTTAGGAGTCTGTGACAATAACAAAACACGCTTTACACACTTTTTTCATTTACTGGTGCCATTTACTGGTTCTGGTGATTGGTTGCTGATTTATGAAATGCATAATGTCAGCGTTTGGTGTCTACATGCCTGTTGAGAGAGTGAATGATAGATGTGATAATCAGTGCTAGAAAACTGAGCCTCGACAAGAAACCAATTGTCAACCATTTGACTTGAAACAGCACAGAAAGCTTCTGGTGTGCTGATATAAGCCAGTTGCAGGCCTCTCTGTAATTCTCCCAAGGCATCATAAATATTTCACGATAACAACACGCCATAACAGGCCTTCTGATTTGAAGTTCACACATTAAATAGCATGCGCCTTCGCAAAAAGTTCTAGCCTGTGATTTTCTTTGTTTAGAGAAAATAACATGCATTACCTTTGGGGTATCTTCAATAAGCATGTGACATTTTAAATGTAATAAAGAAAATGTTCATAACTGGTCAGTTCTGTCTGCTCAGTAGGAGTGATTCAGAACTTTCATATGGCTAAAATCTTTTTTCTATTTCTTTAAACACATAGCCCAAGGGGAGCCTTCAAGTTTAGCTTAAACATGTGTAACACCCAAAAGTGGTTGTTCGGTTTGAATGGAAGTCAATGTAGGAAATGCCTTAGGATGCTGAATAAACTTTTGTCAGGAGACAGACCATCACTTAATAAATTAACTAATCTTCAACATCTATATCTATTAGGGATTTCAATTTACAGTGTAAATTTAGTGTGATAATTTATATAAAAAATAATGCATTACAAAAATTAACACAATTCATCATGTCTCCTGAACCGTATGTAAATTCCATTATTAAAGTATTTTCCTACTATTGGAGCAATTTAAGCTTGGATTACATGTTACGGGCACTGTTTTTTTCATGAGCCACATCAGCAGGGGGCAATCAGCATGCCTCAACAAACCTTACAAGTGATGCTATTTGCTTAAATGGCTAACAGTGCATTTCAGTCAGCTCCCAAGTTCAGTAGTCAGGGCACTGATAAGTGAGTTGGCCATTTCTAGGGCTGTCCCTGTCACAGAATTGTTCCAGTGCACTGAAATGTTCACTCCCTAAAAATTGCCAGAATGCACCGTGAAAAACACCCTTACAAAAGATTTTGAGTTCTGGCAAACTAGTCGCAAACTCATTATTTTCACATGCAAATGATCATGTGATACACTGCAAATGTTTGCCAGACGTTTGCAGATCTTCACCAGCAGAGGTGTAAAAAGTACCCAGAAATTATACCTACACTGGCGGCCAAAAGTTTGGAAAAATTTACAGGTTTTGCTGTTTCTGAAGGAAATTTGTACTTTAATTCACCAAAGTGGCATTCAACTGATCACAAAGTACAGTCAGGGCATTACTGACCTAAAAAACTTTATAGCCATTATATCAAACATAGTTGAAAGCTATTTGGTTTGTTAAATGAAGCTTAACATTGTCTTTGTGTTTGTTTTTGAGTTGCCACAGTTTGCAATAGACTGGCATGTCTTAAGGACAATATTAGGTAAAACAAAAGTTAAAAAAAAAGAATCAGCTTTCTCTTGAAACTCGTCAGTTGTATGAACATTTCATACAAAGGTGTTCACTATAGTCTTCAAAGACAAAGGACAACTGCATTAACAAGGACAGAAAGAGATGGGGAAGGACCAACTAAACAAGAGGATAAGTACATCAGAGTCTCTAGTTTGAGAAATTGACACCTCACATGTCCTCAGCTGACAGCTTCATTGAATTCTACATGCTCAACACCAGTTTCATGTACAACAGTAAAGAGAAGACTCAGGGGTGCTGAACTTATGGGAAGAATTGCAAAAAAAAAGCCACATTTGAAACAAAAAAAATTAAATATTTGAGTGGACAAAGAAATACAGATATTGGACAAGAGATAATTGGAAAAGAGTGTTATGGATCTTAGACTGTAAGGTGATTGAGAAGTGCCCAACAAGACAGCCACATCTATGGCTACAGGAAGTGTGGGATGAAATGCCACCTGAGTATCTGGACAAACTGACAGCTAGAATGTCAAGCATCTGCAAAGCTGTCATTGCTGCTCATGGATGATTTTTTGATAAGAAGTAGTTTAAGAAGTTTAAGAACACAGACATGCGTTACGTTCTTGCGTTTAAAACACTTGATGGAGGCCAAATTCGAAAGAAGGGATCTCAAGAGGTGTTCTAAGTATTAAACTATATTTAACTTTACACAGTGACCTAAACATTTTATGTTTGTGAAGCAACGCACCCGGGACGCTACTCAAGCATGTCTGACGCTTGTTGAAATTGATGGGTCCTTAAACAAGCCCTCATAATGAATCTTGAACTGATTGACAAATTCACTTGTGAAATGGATTGCTGTGAACTGTATGTCAATGATTGACTTATGTTCAATAATATGGTAGTAAACAATACATTGTATTCTAAAGCCGCTTTTTGTATTGTCTTATCAATGATTAACTCTTCTGCCACAAGAATGTAATGCATTTTAATTATCTGAATATATATATATATATATATAATTTTAAAATATTTAAAGATAACTAAGTATAATTATTTCATCATTAGATATTGAACTATTGTTACATATATATATAGGCTATATATATCAGGCCTTTAGAATAGTGATGACTTTTCAGTGAGCCGGCTCGTTCGGCTTAGCTCACCAAAAAGAACTGGCTCTTTTGGCTCCCAAATTGTCAGAGATCAGTCAAGTTCATTGCAGTCCACCACTCAAAGATCACTCTCCCCAGAATTCTAAATCACAAACACCTGGTCATCACTTATCACCTCATCAGCCAACTCATAAAAACACTCACCTTGTATCCAGTCTTTGTCAAGCCTCCAACAGGAACAGACCATTTCTCCCTGAGTCCTGATATCTCCGTCGATTCTGAAAACCTGAGTATTCCGTTTTCTTACCTGATTCATACTAACCCTATGCACTGTTGTTCTGCCATCTCCAGATCACTTATCCGATTCCTGAACCCTTGTCTGAGATCTGATCAAACCGGCCCGATTGCTCCTAGAAAAGAGAAGGAGTTAACAAACTGGTACAGAGTGAATGTTCTACGATCCAAGTCATTTGGATTTCCAGTAGTTCTCCGTGCAACGAACTATCTTCACTAAACCAGCACCTGAAAAGTCACCTGATACTTACCTTTCAACTTCTATACTTGAATAAAACTATATTTGAATCACTTACCTCCGATCTCCTGGTCTCTACCCTGACAGAAGGCTTGACCGAAAAAAGGGGAAGAAGAACAGTGCGATGGAATCTGTTTGTAATATTGATAACCCTGCACAACCGACAGCCGCCGCTGTTAATCCCAGTCAGCCAGCTTCCAGCACTTCCGTAAACCCCGCTCCTTCTCTGGTTTGCTTCACCAATCCAACTTCCCGTCCAGCGCCATTCTCCGGCCGGGCGGAGGATTGCAACGGTTTCCTGTTACAGTGTTCGCTCGCTCTAGAACAACAAATCCAGTTATACCCCACTGAAAAGTCGAGGGTTGCTTTTATTATTCAACAGTTATCAGGAGCTGCATTAAGATGGGCTGAAACTTTGTGGCTGCAGGAATCTACCGTTACTTCCTCTGTACAAGAATTTATAAACCATTTCAAAGAAGTTTTCGAGCGTCCAGTAGATGATTCATCCATCAGTGACAAGCTATTGCAATTACACCAAGGCAAGAAGTCAGTTGCTGAATATTCACTGGAATTCCGCACTCTAGCCGCCGCCAGTGGGTGGAACGAAAAAGCTCATTTCCATCTACCGACGTGGTTTGAATCCTGCACTCGCCTTCAACTTGCGATTTATGATGATAGCCTGGGGGTCGAGAAATTCATACAGCAAGCTCTCCGTGTGCACCAAAGATCTCAAGGCTGCTATCGCGAAGCCCAGCAACCCACCTTTTCACCACCTCAGTACCCCGATAAACGACCCTCCGAAGTCACTGTCGAGAAGATGCAGGTGGATAACTATCGACTGTCCCAAGCTGAACGTTCTCGCTGTCGAGAGTTAAAACTGTGTCTATATTGTGGAATGGGAGGACATTTTCTTCGTTCATGCCCTACAAGACCTCCTAGAATGCTTGTGAGTTCTGTCTGCACGTCCGCCACTGTATCAGCTCCGTTAACGATATCTGTGATTCTGAAATCTACACGTTTCCATGTCTCTGCTACAGCCATTGTGGATTCCGTGTCAGCAGGAGACTTCATCTCCGGGCAGCTCTGTCAGAAACTCCAACTTCAACAATCCGCCACCTCCAAGCCATACGCCATCCATGCAGTGACGGGTGAAACCATTAATCAGGGGTATGTCACGTCTCGAATTAAACCTATTCTACTCTGTATTGAAGACACCCACCATGAACTGTTTGAACCTTTTGTACTTGAGAATAGCCAGACTGACATTATCCTTGGCCGTCCATGGCTTATACGACATCAACCTAACATTGACTGGAAATCGGGTAAGATTTTGAAATGGGGTTGCCTGTGCTCATCCATGAGTTTTGAACACCCCGTATCGCCCATCGCCAACTTGCCCGACACCATCCCGATGAATTCAACCTCCATTGAAAGCCCCATAGACAACTTGTCGGTATCTATTCCTTCATGCTACTCTCAATATTCAGATGTATTCAACCCCGTCAAGGCTGCCAAGTTACCACCCCATCGAGCATGGGATTGTGTCATCGATCTGATTCCCGGAGAATCCATCCCCAAGGGGCGAATCTACTCTCTGGCTATTCCTGAGCAAGAAGCCATGAAACAGTATATTGAAGAAGCATTAAAACAAGGCTATATTCGGGCCTCTACTTCACCTGCTGCCGCCAGTTTCTTCTTTGTCCCAAAGAAAGATGGAGGTTTACGTCCGTGTATAGATTATAGAGCTTTAAACAAGATAACCGTCAAGTTCAGTTACCCACTCCCATTGGTTCCCTCTTCACTTGAACAACTTCGAGAAGCCAAGATATTCACCAAGCTGGATTTGAGAAGTGCATACAATCTCATTCGAATCCGAAAGGGCGACGAGTGGAAGACTGCATTCATCACTCCAGCAGGACACTACGAATATCTCGTCATGCCGTATGGTCTGGTCAACGCCCCTTCAGTTTTCCAAAGTTTCATGGATGAAGTTTTCCAAGACTACCTGACTCAATTTGTCATTATCTACATAGACGATATCCTAATCTACTCCAGAAACTTGGTGGAGCATCAGCAACATGTCTCTCAGGTACTCCAACGGCTACGTGAATTCTCCCTGTTCCTGAAAGCAGAGAAGTGCTCCTTCCATCAAACCTCAGTCGAATTTCTCGGTTACCACCTCAGTGAAAGAGGAGTAGAGATGGATGATCGTAAAACCAAAGCCATTACTTCCTGGACCACTCCACAGTCTGTCAAAGAGTTACAACGATTTCTTGGATTTGCGAATTTCTATCGAAGATTTATTTATCAATACAGCCTGCTTACAGCTCCTCTGACCTCTCTACTCAAAGGAAAACCGAAAACACTGCTCTGGACCACTGAGGCTGAACATGCCTTTCAATCTCTCAAAACCGCATTCACCACAGCCCCCTTATTCCAACACCCGAACCCTGAAAAGATGTTCATTGTGGAAGTAGATGCTTCTACAACAGGAGTAGGAGCGGTGTTGTCACAAGACTCTGCTTCCTCACCTAAACCCATGCCCTGTGCATTTTTGTCCCACAAGCTATCTCCTGCAGAAGTGAACTATGATATTGGTAATCGAGAACTCCTGGCCGTTAAACTTGCGCTAGAAGAGTGGAGACACTGGCTAGAAGGAGCCAAACATCCATTCCTAGTTCTCACAGACCACAAGAATCTGCAGTACTTGAAAGAGGCAAGGAGACTTAACCCACGCCAGGCCAGATGGGCACTCTTCTTTACTCGCTTCCATTTCCAGATCTCCTATCGTCCAGGTTCGAAGAACGTCCGAGCAGACGCCTTGTCCCGTCTCCATGCCCCCGAAATTTCCCACGAAGAACCTGAGAGTATACTCCCCGAAAATTTTTTTGTCAATCCCATTCAGTGGGACTTAAATGAACAACTGCTTGAAATGTCTCAACACCAACCCAGTCCTCCAGAATGTCCTATCGGAAAGATATACGTACCCGAAGAATTTCGTACCTCTCTAATCTCCTCCGCACACTCGTCTGTCGGCACAGGTCATCCTGGAGTTAATAAGACCTATTCCACTCTTCAAACTCGATACTGGTGGTCCAACATGTTACAGGATATCAAGACTTTCATCCAAGGATGCATTCTCTGTGCCATGAACAAGAACCCTCGTCACTTACCCACTGGAAAACTCATGCCTCTGCCAGTCCCGCAACGACCTTGGTCGCACATTGGAGTTGACTTCGTCACTGACCTTCCTCCCTCAGACGAGAATACATGTATCCTGGTAACTATTGATCGTTTTTCCAAAGCCTGCAAATTAATTCCCCTCAAGAACTTACCCACAGCCTTCGGGACTGCAGAGCTATTGATGGAACACGTCTTCCGGAATTTTGGCATCCCGGAGGATATTGTGTCAGACAGAGGGCCACAATTTATCTCCAAGGTGTGGCGAGCCTTCTTTGCACTAATGAATGTTACAGTGAGTTTAACATCAGGGTACCACCCACAAGCAAATGGTCAAGCGGAGCGAAAAATACAAGATGTCAGTCGTTTCCTTCGTACTTTCTGCCATTCGAATCAACATCTCTAGAGCCGATATCTCGTATGGGCAGAGTATGCTCAAAACTCCCTTCGACAAACCTCCACGAATCTAACACCATTTCAATGTGTACTGGGTTATCAACCACCATTGTTTCCATGATCCGGTGAGTCATCTGAAGTCCCCGCAGTTAACACTTGGTTCCAAAACAGTGAGAGGGTATGGAACCAAACTCATCATCATCTTCAACAAGCCTTGAACCGTCAACAACACTTCGCAGACATTCACCGCAGTAACACTCCCGAATATCAGCCTGGGCAACTGGTCTGGCTTTCGACCAGAGACATCCGTCTAAGACTCCCTTGTCGTAAACTAAGTCCGAGATACATTGGTCCATTCCCCGTTGTAAGACAACTTAACCCAGTCACCTACCAGCTCCGTTTACCAGCCCAATATCGCATCCACCCCTCATTCCACGTCTCACTCTTGAAACCCCATCATCCACTTGTTCCTGTTCCCTCCACAGACCTAGTGCACGATGACAACCCCCCAGTACCTCCCATTGAAGCCGACCCCATCTATACTGTTAGAGAAATCCTGGACTCCCGACGTCGTAGGGGTCTACTCGAATATCTGGTAGACTGGGAAGACTATGGCCCAGAAGAGAGGTGTTGGGTACCTCGAAGGGACATCCTCGACCCCATGTTACTCACAGAATTCCACGAACTTCATCCTGAAAGGCCTGCTCCACGACCCCGAGGTAGACCCCCACGACGTCAAGGTACTAGGTCAGCTGGCGTGGACTCTGGAGGGGGGTAATGTCAGAGATCAGTCAAGTTCATTGCAGTCCACCACTCAAAGATCACTCTCCCCAGAATTCTAAATCACAAACACCTGGTCATCACTTATCACCTCATCAGCCAACTCATAAAAACACTCACCTTGTATCCAGTCTTTGTCAAGCCTCCAACAGGAACAGACCATTTCTCCCTGAGTCCTGATATCGCCGTCGATTCTGAAAACCTGAGTATTCCGTTTTCTTACCTGATTCATACTAACCCTATGCACTGTTGTTCTGCCATCTCCAGATCACTTATCCGATTCCTGAACCCTTGTCTGAGATCTGATCAAACCGGCCCGATTGCTCCTAGAAAAGAGAAGGAGTCAACGAACTGGTACAGAGTGAATGTTCTACAATCCAAGTCATTTGGATTTCCAGTTGTTCTCCGTGCAACAAACTATCTTCACTAAACCAGCACCTGAAAAGTCACCTGATACTTACCTTTCACCTTCTATACTTGAATAAAACTATATTTGAATCACTTACCTCCGATCTCCTGGTCTCTACCCTGACACAAATGGCTCTTATATATGTTTTGTAATTTATCAAGTCAAACAGTTTGCGATAGTTTGACTATAACTGGTATTAAAATAATTATAATTAAATTATTAAATGAAATCATACTCTACCTTAACCACAATGTATTTCATAAGGTTTGTTATGAAAAAGATTGCTATTAAACATTTGCATTTAAAGTCCATCCATCCATCCATCTTCAACCGCTTATCCGAAGTCGGGTCGCGGGGGCAGCTGCTCCAGCAGGGGGCCCCAAACTTCCCTATCCCGAGCCACATTAACCAACTCTGACTGGGGGACCCCGAGGCGTTCCCAGGCCAGTGTGGAGATGTAATCTCTCCACCTAGTCCTTGGTCTTCCCCGAGGCCTCCTCCCAGCTGGACGTGCCTGAAACACCTCCCTAGGGAGGCGGCCAGGGGGCATCCTTACCAGATGCCCAAACCACCTCAACTGACTCCTTTCAACGCAAAGGAGCAGCGGCTCTACTCCGAGCTCCTCACGGATGACTGAGCTCCTCACCCTATCTCTAAGGGAGAAGCCCGCCACCCTTCTGAGGAAGCCCATTTCGGCCGCTTGTACTCGCTGACCTAGTTCTTTCGGTCATGACCCAACCTTCATGACCATAGGTGAGGGTAGGAACAAAAATTGACCGGTAGATCGAGAGCTTTGCCTTTCGGCTCAGCTCTCTTTTCGTGACAACGGTGCGATAGAGCGAGTGCAATACCGCCCCCGCTGCCCCGATTCTCCGGCCAACCTCCCGCTCCATTGTCCCCTCACTCGAGAACAAGACCCCGAGGTACTTGAACTCCTTCACTTGGGGCAAAACTTCATTCCCTACCTGGAGTATGCACTCCATCGGTTTCCTGCTGAGAACCATGGCCTCAGATTTAGAGGTGCTTTTAAAGTATAAATTTTTATTTTATATAAACAAAGAGCATATAAATATAACAATTCAAAACAAATACAATCTGAACAACATAATAGAATATTGCACAATATCAAATATATATATATATATATATATATATATATATATATATATATATATATCAATTATCAAAACAGCAGCATCCCACAAATTGAAATAAACGTAAAAAATAAGGATGCTATTACACATGTGCATTTAAAGTATAACTTTTTAATTTTTATAAACAAAGTACATGTTACAATTCAAAACGAATACAATCTGAACTACATAATAAGTTGGCTCCGCCCTCCCTCATGTATCTTTGGTTCATTGGTTGACACGGTGTGTCAGATTGACAGGAACAACAGGTGAGGCTGTTAGTCTGAGCTGACAGTCAGAACGAATGTTTGTGCGCTTGATCATTTAGGCCTATATTATTTTATTTCTTTTTTCGCTCTTTGAATTAGTTAATTCTATTCATTTAAATCTTTTGATTATTCATATCTTAATATTTTTTATATTTTTATAAATAGATTGGTCTCTTCTGATATGCAAGATGGCTCCCAACGTTCAACGACAAGAGCCGGCTCTTAGAGCCGACTCGTTCGCGAACGACCCATCATTACTTCATAATTTCTTCAGAATCCCTCAACAGTGCAAATGAATGAGCAACTAATGTTAGATTGACAGATTCATCAGCCAATCAGATTGATTTATTTGTTCTTGGTGGGTGTGACCTTTATGATATGTCCCGTTCAGGGCCTTCTTGCTGGCCTTGAGTGATGTATGTAATTCCAGAGAGAAAAGAATAAGATCAAGCTGTCTGACCAGTCGGCAGTCATCACTGCTGGCATCACAGTTGAGAAAGAGATCCTTAGGGATTTAAAAACACAAGATGTTCTGCATGACCGTGTGATTGCTTAATTTATTATACAGAAAAGGAGGAGTAAATTGGTAAGTGCTTTTTGCATTGTTACAACAACATCAGGAGTTTTCAAAGTGTAAATTAGGCTGCTTGAGCATTCAGTGTCAGATCAAGTTTTGAAAAGACGTGCTGCTTTACATTCAACTCGAAAAGTCAGATTTTACAACTTCTAGGAAAAGTGCAATGGATGCATCTTGAAGTCAGATGTACAACTTGTAGAAATTCTCAACTCCTATTTCACCGAAATACAGGAGCATGATGTCACACAAATATGTCGACACTCAGGGAGATATACAAACTAAGTGATAAACATTCACTTTATTAAGTAATATCTATAAATTAGTTAATTTCCACATGACATGATATCAAAGCTTGTTTAACAAAAGAAACAGGTGTATAAAACATGGTCAATTATAATCTCTTTTGATAATCGTACACCTGAAGCACAAATGCTAGCGCTGCAGCATTGTTTATCAGTTGGGTTGCTTGGAGACATCTCTAATGAGAGTCAAACCCCTGCAAATCTAACTGGAGCATTGCAGTTTTGTTTTCTTAAACGTCATCTTCCAAATTCTTTCTAGGAGAACTGTAGCCCTAACTGAAAATTTTAGGGTTACAGGCAGAAAATGTAAGGGCTCACACCTTAAATCGACCTGCAAGGCTATTATTCACATGTTCCCCATTTTAACTGTATTACTGATAAATGCATTGGTAATAAATACAGAAGCTACAATGTGTTGTTTTATTTTAGTTCACAGTCACATTTTAACTGAATGGTGCTTAACAAATGCACATTCAGAAATGTAAACAAAGTATTATTACTGTCATTACAGCATAAGAATAAGTAAAAAACTTGTGCCTCTACTAAACTGCAGTCAAATTATTTGCTTTATCATCTACTATAGTTAACATACCTTGAGCATGTGCATGCTGGACTTCATGTGGCCAATCAAAATATTTGTTGGTTTCCCTTGTTGCAGGATCTTTGCGTATACTGTTTCACGTTCTTTAGTTGAAACATCCATATCACCATCGATCATGAATGAGAGACATGTGGCATCCTTAATCTTCTATTGGGTCTTCTGTTTGATTGAATCTGCAATAGCGCCAATGAATTGCGCACATGCTGTGTCATTACTGTATGTATGATAAACTTTTACGCCATTCTTTTTCAACAATTCAATGTGACCCTTGAATTTGGTGAATGGTATTTCCTGTTTCGCTATGAAATAGGCCTTGTTGAATTTCACTACCATTGCAGCCCCATAAGATGACAGAATGGTAGCTTCCTACCTGCGAAACGGGAAGTGGTGATGCCATTTCATTTGTGTATCTGTCTCTGCATATTTTATGTTTTAAGCTGCTGTTGTGCTTCATTAAGGTGTCATGTTGAAACGGTGCAGTGCCAGTTGCCTCTGGAAACTTGGTTTACCCTGCATGCTGTGGACCACTTCTAGTGCAGTAGATACAGTTCATGGTGTTGGTGTTTTTGCTAAATCTAAGCCACGTAAACTCCCTCAGCCATTCCTGTCGGAAACAGTGTGTTCTTGACTTTTTCGCCACGGTCTCTTCTGACTACGGAAGAGCCGTAGATGGAAAAAATTGCGGAAATGGTTTGTTTCGCCATGGTTGACTTTTACGGACGATGAGTGTGACGCCACGAAAGCGAGACAAACGAGTGTAGATGGCGTTACCCACGCAGCTGACTAATCACTCACGGACCCAACTCTGGCAGGCTTGCTCCCTCCTCGTTTTTCCTACATGAAATAAAAATGTCATCAAATTTGCAGGTCACACATGTCTCAAAAGTTGCAAAATGCAACCATTTGGTCGCAGACTGGAGCCCTGATTTATGGTCGAAGATATCAAGTAGGAATATCCCACATTCAACTTGAATGAAACGCAGCATAACCGTGTAACCTGACGAAACTCAATTTATCGCAAATATTATTAGATCGATTTTTCCAGGTATTATAGACCTCCTTGGTAGATTCATATGAAAAATTATGATTTTTGAATGTCTTTTCGGGAGACGTTCATTTCAGAAATCAGTCATGCTGCAGTTAAAATTAGGCAATAAGTGTCCTTTCAAGTTCTGGCTTTCATGCATGGACGTGTTTTTAAAATGTCAATTGGCATTACTAGTTAGCTGCAACATAATGTATGATGCCTAAAGGCATAGGGTGTCTTATTCATTGTGAAACTGTGTTTTCTTAAAGGCATTAATCACACTGAAGGCCTAGACTTATAATGCATGGCCTGCCACTGTGTGTGTGTATATATATATATGTATATTTGTGGAAAGACTCATGAAAGCCAATCTTAACATTTTGAGTGGCACTTTCAGCACCTATTGTTTGGTAAACCAGTCGCAATGTAGGGTTTGCAAAGAGCTTGTTATTAAAGGATGAGGTCATGAAAACTCTTTTAGCAGGGGTAGAAAAATAATACTCAAGTAAAAGTACTGTTATTTCTTAAAAAAATGTGGTTGACTATAGTAAAAGTACCTGTCCTAAAAACTACTCAAGTAAGAGTAAAATAGCAGATCATTAAAAAGTACTCATGAGTAGTGAGTATTGAGTACTGAGTTGCGAAAGCTATTCCCCTTTATAATAAAACTTGATGCTGCAATTTATAAATGTAGCATACATACCACAATTTACATTCCCTTTCATGGCTGTTTGCCAGAAAGAATAAAAAATATAGGTATTTTATAAGTTTTTGTGACTGCCAACTTTTAAAATATGTCACTTATCTATGATACTGTAAACAATAGTTGTGTTCTCATTCTAATGCATGATGCACAATTTTCTGAAGTTTGTGACTGGTGAAATATTCTGCCTGAAGTATTGCTCTATAAAGGTTGATAATTTTCCATCAGGCATTAAAAAAACATGATAAAGGCTAAGCATAATTATAAATGTTTTTATCATCTTTACTTTCCTGGTAATTTATTATACCAATTAACACATTCTCTACATCAGGGGTCAGTATTATAAAAAAAAAAAAAACTAACAGTATTATTAAAAATATTATTATTAAATGTATTAAATTACATTTTGGAGTTGGAGTAATTGCGCCCCCTTTAGCGTGTCCCTCGACGCCCCGCTTTACATGCCGCCATGTATTTACGTGTATACATTGCTTTTTTGCACCTCTGACAGTATTGAACACATAATTTCAGCATTTCTTATACATTTTTAGGGAAAGCTATGCTTCCTGTGTAGTCTTAAATAAATCGCCACTGACCATGACATATATATTGCATAAAGCACTATATAAAATGTACATACAACCATACAAGTGCATGTGCACAAATAAATGGTCACAGGTGGTGAGGGGTAACTAAACTTGACAGAGGGAAAAGGAGGATATTTACAGCCCTCAACAGCTTGCTCAAAAAGCAGGGAAGACATTAATTGCATTGCACAGTAGCTGTCTTGTATGTATTGATCAAGCTAGCATAACACCCCTACACCACACTGTAAGGCCAATAACTCCGATGCTAGTCAAATAATAGGAGAAGAGATATAAGGATAAACAAAGCAGAAGAGAGCAAAGAGACCGCAATCAGTACATGGCCTAATAGTCCCCTGTTGAAGGCTTCATCACTAATAATGTCTTCATGCAGGGCTATTCCCTGGAGTGAGCTGTTCTTATGGAGTCTTTGTGATTAAATGGACAGAGGACAGAAGTCAAATCCAGTGGATTTTCATAACCTTATATTTATGTCAGAGAAAACATGACTGCAACAAACATTGAAAGGCACTTTACAGTTTTCTGTGGCAGTGGGCTTGACACATGATTTCTGATTGACTGTCTAGTATGTGGCTTTCAAATAAAAGAGAGAGCTTGGAATTGCTATGTATAAGTGCTATTTAAGGTGTTATTTTGAGAAGGCTTGGTTTGTTGATTTCTGATATTTTGAAATGGGTAAAATACTTGTTTACAAAAATAGATGTTGGGAGAGATGTTTAGGTCAATATGAGCTTGTTTCACTTATCTCTAATAATATTAAAGTCTAGTTTCCTATCTGTCACTTACTCAACGTTGTGTTGATGGACTCGGCTGGAGTGGAATCCTTCGCTCCCTGAACCCTTGTGGCTTGATGATTGATTCCTGGGCCCGAGTGCTGCTCACGGCCATGCCCCGACCCGGTACCTTTGTTCCTGGAGGGGTATGATGGAGCTCACGTGATCGTGGCGGGCACCATGGTCCAGGGTTCCTCTGCGATTCCCCAGGTGGACCAGGCTGTTGCGATTGTGCCCACAGAGCGCCGCCACCTGACAGAGCCATCCTAGGCTCCCGCCCAGGCCATCATCACTGGCGGATAAGGCCTACAGTGCTGCTGGACAGGCCACCTCCACCCTGCATGCCATGGCTCTCCTGCAAGCACACCAAGCTAAGGCACTCAAAGAACTTCACAGGGGTAGTCCTGACATGGGATTGATGCAGGGGCAACACCCAGCACCTTTGCGAGGTTATACAACCTCCGGGTTGAGCCGGGCTTGTCCTGTGTGTTGTCAGGTATGAGCAGGTAAGTTCCAGGACAGCTGACTGGGTGTACATTTTGCACATAGCACCTTTCCCCTCCCTGAGATGAAGACGTTTGCTTTTACTCCCAGTCATGTTCACAAAGTTGTGGACCCTGGATGACCTTCCTCCCTAGCCCTGTGGCAGGCTAGTTTAGCTAGCATGAGTGGTTGCACGCCAGCTCCTTTTATACTCATATGTCTGGGGGAGTTGCATGCAAAAATTAAACTTGCCAATTCCCATTGGCCTTTCTCAAAGATCAGAGGTGTTTGGGGCTCCCAAGGGCGACCCCTAGTTTCACAAAATCGACACAACGTCTCGTTCCCTTCATCAGGGAACAGAGGTTACGAAAGTAACCAGGATGTCCCGCAGCCACCACCATTG
Source organism: Xyrauchen texanus (assembly GCF_025860055.1). Taxonomy (NCBI): domain Eukaryota; kingdom Metazoa; phylum Chordata; class Actinopteri; order Cypriniformes; family Catostomidae; genus Xyrauchen; species Xyrauchen texanus. The sequence continues at coordinate 21,235,055 of NC_068319.1, forward strand.
TGTCCTTGAGCAAGGCCCTTAACTCCAGGTTGCTCTGGGGGGATTGTCCCTGTAATAAGGGCTATGTAAGTCGCTTTGGATAAAAGCGTCTGCCAAATGCATAAATGTAAATGTAGTGTTATTTATCATGTTTATTTTAAAACTGAAGTTTGAATTTGTATACATGTCAAAATGCTTTGTATTTCTACTTATTATACAGAGACAACTAACAGTAGTCCATTTGTAGGTTGATTTATTCAGTTTAAACTGTGACTATGTGGTTCTATCAATACATTGCTTGCCTTAAGCATCATGTCATAGCCACATTAGCTCAACAAATGGCCTCCGTGAGTTTGGGGCAGGACTTCTGTTTGGCCAACCAATGGAAGATGGAGGAAGTGTTCAGTGACTCTTTTTCTATACCATTCATCCAACCATTCATCATTAATTTCTTTCTATTTAGTTTGGTGAAGCTAGTTGCACAGGCATAACACCCTTAAGCGTTAAATGCTCATAAATGAGTTTATAATGATTTTAGCAATATCACACGAGCAAGAGTGCTGTTGTTCTGTGATTGCCTGCAGCCTTTTGTGCCTACTGCCCAATGACTGAATAAACAGCTCGACTGAGAGTCTGATATTGCTTTTTTGTAATAGTTCAATAGACCAGTAAATAATATTGAATTACTTATGTTTTAGATTAAACAAAAAATGTCCATTTCATTAGTGCATTTCTTCTCTACCAGCAAAAATAGTCTCAATAGAATCCAAAGCAATGCAAAAACTTGCTTTCTCCACTGCTCTCATGTTAGTGGTGTTTCGTTTGTGAACCAATCTGTGTTTTGAATTAATCTTTTAAGTTTCAAGTTCACTTCCATTGTTTAACAAATTGGTTTAGTCAATGACTCTAGGACTCACTCTTGACATAAAAGATGCTAATTTTTTGCCACCTGCTAGGTGTAATGATGTAATCTACAGAAATTGTCATGATGCATGATACAGACGAGGAGAGATACAAATATTGCTTAGCCAATCAAATTTGAGTGCCTGAACTATAACTAGCAACTAACTTACAGTATAATAAGCATTTGTAAGTCACAACACAGCATTTCCCATTGAGTCATACCCACAATTTGGATCATCTCATTACATTTTTAATATATTGTTAACAAGGCCACTTTACAAACTGTTCTCATGTCATCTTCAAATCCATTATCATTTTTATTACATCATTCTTTAAAATTAGACCAGAATGAGAAGAGGTTAAGGTAAGCATGCATGTTGCTTCAGCATGCACATAGGGTTGCTCAGATTGAGGTAATGTTTTGAGAAGGTTGGGCTTTTTTTGGGGGGGTTAGATTTCTAATCACTTTAAAAAACAAAGAATGGTGCTTTTTGTCTACACCTATTTTGTCTTCAAATCAGTTTGGAACAGTTTTGATCAATTACATGTGAATTTCATTCTCAGACACAACATATTGCACAAAAAAGGCTACTGTCAGCTCTAGCATATAAAAGGTAAATTATGCAGAAAATATTTGATGATTAAATTACCATTATTAAACATGAAGACATTTAATGGACATCTCTGAATTTGTTTTGCTTCTTGCTTATGGTTAATATTGTAAGTAGAATCTGCAGTAGAATCTCTCTCACTCTGTGTTTTATAAAGCATTTTTGTATTGGAAGCATTTGACTTGTTTTTAAAAAACAAATTTCATGTGTTAAACTTCAAGTTGCCCCTTTAATGGCTCAAAGCATACTTAACATTGAATTATCGTGCAGACATTTTTTTTATTTTTCAAAATGAATAAATGCAATTCATTTTTGCTGAGAAATTCAGATTTGTGATTCTTTTCATTCATTATTGTTTTTATTGGATGTTTTCTTACATAACTTTGAAGGTCTAAAAAGCATAAAAGTAAATCATATGACTCCAGTGAAGTGAAGCAAAATGATGTGAATACGTTATGTAGCGAATCAGCTCTATATTCTTCCACCATTAGGTAGCGAATCAGCTCTATGAAATATTAATAATCAATCATAACTTGTTATAATCAATTATGAATATTTGGATCAGTTAATCGGGTTAACTTGATGTAGCTACATTAACATTACAACCAAATACTCGGTTCATCCCGTGAACACTCAATTTTGGTTATTAATTAATTAATTAATAGAAATGTACATTTCGGGGCAAGGGAAATGTCTTTCTTACTAAGTATTAAGAGCAAGTAGTCAAAATCTATGATTAGTGACTTTAGATATGAGCTTGAGACACAGACGACTTTACATGTGACATGAACAAGACTTTATTAACTAGACTAAACATTTAAACTACTCTAACATACATATACATACATTCATACAGTTTACCAAGGGAAAGAGGGCTGAAGCAGAATACAGGAAGGCAAGAAGTTATAGCATTGTTTGAAGTTCAGCAGATCAACAGCCTGAGCAAACCATCATATTAGTTCTGACATGCCCTTTTCAGAAAGGGGTTAAGGATACTTAATGTATCAAATAATGAGACTAAGTTTGATACTTGCATGTCCCATTTGAATTAAACTGTCCTGATGCAATTTGTTGAGGCTCCAGTTGATCTTTGATGATGTTGTCTTGATGAGAGAGAGAACCAGTGAGAATCAGAGACAAGGCCGTACGTAGCCTGGCACACGCTTGGGAGTCCTTGGGGCCTTCTAGTTTGGCATGATTCAGCGAGAGAGTGAGAGAGCACAAGGCTCAGAGGACCAGAAAGGCAGGAAGCAAGAGAGGCTAAGAGTGAGCGAGGAAGAGCTAAGAAGAAGAAGAGATAAGCGACAAGAGAGAGAAGAGAAGAGAATGAGAGGAAGTGGGCGCAGCAATTTTATACCCTCGGGAAACAGGTCCCACCTCTCATTGGCTCGACCAATAAGAAGGGTTTGAGTTCTAGGCGGGAATTTGGTTTATTGCTCTTTGTTGTAAAATTGCCCATTGCATGTGCAAGAAAGAAAATAGGAAATATATATTTTAATACTAATATGTTGTTGTTATCGACATATCATGTACACAGTCATTTCAATCTTCAAAATACCAAGTTATAGAGACCAAATATGCCACACATATGATTTTGGTTAACCATAGTATGCAAAGTCTGAAACATTAACCCATTAGTTTGCAAGAAAACATAGATCAAGCACATTTAAGGGAAAATGTGAGATGGCACATTAGATACATGTCAATATTTATCACATGGATATATAGAATATATATATAGGATTAACAGGGTTCATTTCTCTTTCTCAGTAAGAGAATGAAGGGAGGGTCAGCACTTCTCTGAACATTCCTTTGGAGGTCGTAAAGGCCTCCATTACTCTGGGCATGAGAGAGTTCCTTTGTCAAAGCTCATTTGCATGTTTATGACAGTAAGAGATTTTGGGCTGAATGACTCAAAAGATAGTAAAACATCACGTAATATCATTCTACAGAGAACTTATATTCGAATTCAGCTCGGACAAATCGTAAGGTTTAATTTGATACCAAGAAAGGTATATTTAGTACACTTAATAAGGGAATATACACTGAGGCTATTAAATATGAGGCCTCAGAGTTTAAAACACACAACTGAAACAGTTCTAACGAGTTTGATATACCTCAGAAATACACAACATACAGGGATTACACGTATTTCATTAGCAATATGCAGTTCTGTGTTTAACTGAAAAAACACACACACACACATTTTTACGTTCAAAGTTTCACACGATAAGCACGTGGTGAGCATGCGGATGTCACATGCGGTTCTCTGTCAATAGTTCATTGTCTCTTTGTCAATACATTTATTGTGCTTGTGGAGGCTGGTTGGCGCTATTTCAGTAATTAGGGGGGTTTTTAACAGTAAGTTCTTGTTTGTTCGGGAATCTGTTAAGGCCACTGATCCTCCGCCATACCTTACAGTGATGTGAAGGTGTCTTGTTGTTATGTTCGTAGGCGACACAGGACGAGCCAAGGACGACTGGAGGGTCACCACTGTGGGAGGAGAGGCAGGATCCTCCTGAACCATACCCACAGTGAACGGCGAGCCGCATGCCAGCAGTGTCTCTTCCACTAAATCGCGGAGCGTCCAGCCGCGCGTCGCCGGTGGCAACTGCCCATGGAGCGAACCGGTCAGGCTAGCCTTGAAAAACACCACCAGGGAGGAGTCAGGGAAGTCGCTGGCACTCGCTAGGTCCAGGAAGTCCCTAACGTGATCCTCCACCGGGCGGCTTCCTTGCCTCAAATCAAGGAGGCGGCAGCTTGCCCGGAGAACCACTAGATCCATTGCGGTCGGTCGTTCTGTTATGTTCGTAGGTGAGGCAGACGAGGAGTAGGGATCTACATGCAGGTTCTTTATTGAACGAAATGAAAATAAACAAGACAGGAACAAAGGAAACAACCATGAGGGGAAAAAGGAAACCAAAACATGAGGACATCAAGGGAACATGAACAGGGAGAACAGGGCAAAGCATCTACATCAAGCATCACAAACAACGACCGACAAAGACTGAACAAACAACCAGGGTTTAAATACAGAATGGAACAAACAAGGGAATGAGGGACAGCTGGGGAATCAATCAGGGGAAAACCAATCATAAAAAGGAACTACAAAAGGACTACAAAAACCCAAACAGGAAACAGGAACTAAAAACAAAAGACAACAGTGGACATGACACTTGTAACACCCTGAAGGGGTTTATTTTTGTGATAACAACAAGCTGACTGTACATTATCCTGCTTATTACACTGCTAATAACTAAATAAATAAATACATGGACACAGAGGCGGTGGCAGCCGATTTTGCCGGGGCTTCCACTTTTGAGTATAGCCCCGAATGTATTTTGAAAAGTTGACTGACAAATATGAAACCGGACAAAAGCCTATGTAAACCCCCGAAATCATAAGTTGCCTTATTTCATTGTGCTTTGGCTTTGCACATACTGCATACAGCCTTTAAAAATAGACATAGGCATAATCTAGCCTATAGAATAAGTTTCTTTGCTGTCGGTAGCCTATGGGCGACTCCGTTTCTTCCTCTCTGTTGAATATGCAGCAGGTAGGGGAGGAGCTTGCACAGTCGTTGACATCAACTAACGTTACTTAGTGGCGAGTTAACAGCAGTTAGCAGGAAAGACAGCAAAAATTAAGCAAATGAGGCTTTGGGGATTTTTCCCGAAATAAGTCAGTGGGTAAGAATTCCCATTTGTTTTTGTCCGTAAAGTCTGAAGATCATCATCCAGCTGGCATTCATCCACAGTAGGCTAAACCTCAAAACATCCACTACTGACTATCATGACATGTTGTAGCCTCTAGCCTAGTTATAAGCGCACCTGCCTATTATGCCGGAGACCGTGGTTCAAGTCCTGTTTGGAGTGTACTTTTCTTGTTTATCTGGTGTTGTTTTCGCTAAGGATAACCAATAAGCATTAGCATAAAATGTATGTGTGACTTGTTTTGTGATATTAATTTGTAGGAAATATACACTTTGATTTGATTAAATAGTTTTGTAGAGTGTAGCAAAGATGAGCAACAGACTGAGGAGCAGCAGCAGCAGCTGTGCTAGAATCAGTCATGGAAACTGGTAACAATTAATCAGTCACTTTACTTTAAAGTTAAAAGTGAAACATTGTTTATCCCAATGCTCCTAATGAAAGGATTTTGACAGATTAATTATTCTCATAGAGATGATGAGAGTTATATACAGTTCGATGCCATAGTGTGTCAATGAACTTAGACTAAAGTCATTCATGTGCTGCTTTAACTTAGGATCTTATACATCATTTTGACTATTTATGTCAAAAAATATAAATGATTTATATTCAGTATTTTTTTACCTCACTTTACTCACTATAATATAACTCTTTTGTGATGACTTTATGGTAATGTACATGACAATTCAACAATCATGAAAGATATTAGGGCAATCCCACTGATCTGCTCTTCCCAATACATTTTCTTCAATGGTATTGATCTACAATTTGAAATAAGTAGCACTTGATGAATTAGGTGTTTGAAGCTGATTTGCAATAAGTTATGTGCTGTATCTGTTCTTTTGCATCACAGATGAGTCAGGGAGGAGAGAGGATGAGTAAGTCGAGGATAGAACTAGAGTGGAAGATTTAGGAACTGTAGAAACAGGCCCAGCCAGAGCAAAACTCAAAGAATACCCTCTCACCAGCTTTGGACTACAGAGAAGTGGTTGCTAGTGTGAAAATAAAATTGTCTGGGCTAAGCCCCGGATGTCCTTCAATGCTGGAAATGCCTCTGCATGGACATAAAATATTGATTTGCATTGAAATTATACATTTGAGAAGAAAGAAAACGTTGAACAGCTGAAATCAACCTCCGGTTCGCGTCTGATTTTTGTTGGTGGTTTCTTTTTGTGAAAATTACCATCTGACTCATTATTCAGCCTATTACAAGACTACTTGCCAAACAGTGTTGGGTAAGTTACTCTAAGTAAGTAATTACTATCTACTTATTGCATCTCCTGCATTGTAATTAGATTACTGTACTAATTAATATGTCTGAAATGTAATTGCATTACTAATTACTTTCTAAAACCCATATCAACATCGACCAGATGAAAAATACAAGGATAGACATGACACTGTTCTTCAAATAAATCATATAAAATCAAATAAATTATTTATGAACTGATCAAAGAATTTAAGTGCGCAATGTTCAATTAGAAAACATATATTTTAACATTAGACATTACATTTAGATTTTAAATTCATTTTTGGCTAATGTCAAAAACCCTTCTTCAACCCCTCCTTTCCAACCCTAATCTAGCTTTCAGGTTTGACTCCTTTCTGTTATGTAATTCCCACTATTGACAATCCAATCAATTCCTGTTAGATACAATCAATAGATAAAATTAAGTCCCACCCTAATTTTCTTTTCTCAATGAATAATCTATTTCATTAAAATGGTTTGCTAAAGTCCTTACACATTGACTGTTGGATGCCACAAAGCTGATGCATTTTCGTGTAACTATTTCCAAATCCTGGATCCAACGTCCTGGAGCTGTGGTGGACTGTAAAAAGAGATGTTTTCAGGCACAGAGGGGTCGTGGGTGGCTGTCGTCATTACTTACACTTTGCCTCCTTCTATTAACAGGGCAATCATGAGGCCAGTTGAGTCTGCTGTCAAAATCCTCCATACTAATTGATTTCTCAACTTTTGACAATGCCTGGAAGCCAGATAATGGATGACAGAAAAAAAAGATGGCTGGTACTTGATTCTTTGCCCTGCTGACATTTGGATAAACATTGTTTATGGATAACATGCTGGGGGTTATCAGGGGGCGTCTTGACATTGTGGCAACAAACCAGAATTTGAGAGTATTCTCCTGTGGGCATTGTTCTGCAATTTGTGCTTAACATTACCCAGAGAACTTCTCTTTTACACTAATGACTATGGAATAGGCATTCCTTACAATCAGAGAGTCCCCCAGAGATCTTTGTCGCAAAGATATCTGGGGAACCTCTCCAGGGCTCTTCCTTTGAGAGACACTTTATGTAAAATCTTGAAACACTGTTTAGTGGTTTAAAGGGAAAAATGAACATTCAGTCATAATTTATTTGCCCTAATGGATTCGGAAGGATAGGGTGTGTAATTGATTGACTGCTCTTTAACATACCATTAGATATTTCCATATACTGTGCTGCTCTCATTCATAGACCAAAAATAAATCTTTAATAAATGGTATAACCACTGTTATGTAATGTTATTTGTCCCCAATGCACGCAAAGTTGAATGGGGATCTAGTGGGAATAGTAGCCCTAGAAAAACAATATAGGCATCCAGCTAACATTCAGCACATGCTACTGTTGGTTCTTGGATCATTTATAAATATATATATATAAAAAAAAACTTCATGGGCTTGCTTCATTTGTTACTGTATCCCAAAGGGTGGAAAAGGCTGATTGTATTGTTTACAATAATGAATTGCACACATTAGAAGCTGAGGCAACTAGGTTTACAAAGAAAAGAGCAATGAATCATGACATTTCTCTCATAGAACAAAGATGATCTATTTCAGAATTTGAAAATAGGAAGAACCATTGAATAGATACAGTGACTGTGCTAATCACTAATTCATTGGGATTTATGTGTGTGCTATTAATACGTGAAATGATGAAATTAGTGTGATTCAAATCAGTCAGTCATTTACTTGTTCGTATGTTTTTTTTTTCCTCCATATATATCTTTTGAATTGTCCCGTGGAATGTGACCTTATGTTAATGTTTAGGGCCCTTATCTCAGTGTTATGTTTTGTGATGACTAAGTATACAAAATAAATAATAAAGTTTGCGGTTATTCTGACTTTAGGCTTTTTGACAATGAAGAGATATCAAAAGTGCCAGTGCTTCGGAATCAAATTGATACAAAATATGAATATTAGGGCTGCCGATTTAATGCCTTAATTCAGTGCAATTAATTTGAGTAAAAATAATGCTTTAAAAAAATGTACGCAATTAATCGCAATGCCCACACTGATATGGAAGATTCCTGAGAAATGCAAGCTTGTAGTAACACCTGTTTACTCCAGAGGGCAGTAAGTGAAATTTCAGCTGTGTGGCAATGCGCAGTTTACACAGTGAAGAAAAAAACCCTTGAGCATCAGAACAACACAGACATGCATTACGTTCTTCCGTTCAAAACACTTGATGGAGCTCAAATTCGAACTAAGAGATCTCAAGATGTCTTATAAGTATTAAACTATATTTAACTTGACAAAGTGACCTAAAAATTTTATATTTATGTTGCAACGCACCCGAGATGCTACACAAGCATGTCTGACGCAGGTGTAAATTGATAGTCCTTAAACAAGCCCTCATAATAAATCCCAAACTGATTAACAAATTCACTTGTGAAATGGATTGCTGTGAACTGTATGTCAATGATTGACTTATGATCAATGATATGGTAATAAACAATACATTGTATTCTAAAGCCGCTTTTTGTATTGTTTTATTAATGATTAACTCTTCTGCCACAAGAATGTAATGCATTTTAATTATCAGAATATTTTTTATTATATATATATATTAATTATTATTATAATTATAATTTTTTTACATATTTAAAGATAATTATGTATCATTATTTCATCATTATATATTTAATTATATTTATATGAGGGGCTTTATCAGCATATATTTGTATATGCGATTAATCACGATTAATTAATCGGGACACATGTAATTAATTCAATTAAAAAATGTAATTGATTGACAGCCCTAATTAATATATTTTATTAATAGAAGTTCCAAATGATTGATTCATGTTATTAAAAGGAAAAAATTATATGAGCGTGAAGCGATCGTCTGTGTTCCACAGCTGCTTTCAGGTCCTTCTGGTGCCCTCCCTAGGGAGTTGGTGTCCTACGCAGACTGCGTAGTATGCGTATAGGGAGCAGTGGTACTGAAAAGCATTTTAGTTATTTTGTTGAGTCTTTATCCATCGATGGAAGAACCTGAGCAGACTAACCTGAAATGGTATGTAGCCTATTAGTGCCTTCACAGCTGTAAAGTTGGATATGTTTTGAGAACTGTAAATAATTATGTTTATTTTAAAGCATAAATTGAGCATATATTGAGTCTAGTCAGAACCTGACGATTTTGTTGTACCGAGATTATGTACTTACTGCAGATACAGGGGAGGTTCAGACAACAGGATGCTTGTGTATTGCAGGAATTATGCAATGACACTAATGCGGCTGTTTTTCAGATAAAATACAATTATTTTGCAGTAGGTGAATGTGTAATAAGCTCAATCTAGCTTTATAATTGTCAATTTACATACATAATCTCCATCTAAATGCTATAACCTACATTAAATGTTTTAGTGTTGACTGAACAACTGATCATGTTAATAGATTGAATTTATTGTTCTTGTGTAGGAAATGATGATGTCTTAGCAGCCACACGATAAAATGTACCTGTAAAGCGATTAATGGGCAAGGAACCGACTTGACAATATACATAATAGTTTAATGAAGAAATAGACAAAAAACACACAAACATAAACACAGAGCAGCTGCATGTCATTCTCTCTCTCTCTCTCTCTCTCTCTCTCTCGAACAGTCATCATCAGCCACCTTTATCCCTCGCGTGCCACCAACAGGCTGATTGGGGACCAGGCGTGCGTTGTTCCAGCCCAGCACCACCCTCCTCCACTCTACACTCCTCCTGGCATTGCTTCTGGGGGGGTGTGCCTTACGCCCCAACTGCCGGTGTGTCATCCCCGCCTTGCTTGACCTGAGAGGAGGCAGGAGGTTAAAAACAACCTCAAAATAGGCAAAAGACAAAGGCCAACACGGAGCGACAGATAGAGAGAGAGAGGAGAGAGAGTGGGGTAAAAAAAACTCACTCACCGGTTCTCTGATGCACCGTCGCGTGGTCCTCGTTCCTCCGGTCCTCCCCGGGCAGACCCGAGTCAGACCTATGACCCCCGACAGACAGAACACCCCTCCGCATTCCTGGCAACTCGTGGGGACACTCCTCCGCCCCTGGCCGCGGCCCTACCGCTCCAGGCGGTTGGATGCAGATGGTGGTCTTCTATCGACCCCTCCGCGTTTCTGGGGGACGGCAGGGCATTTTTCTGCCCCTGGCAGCGGCTCCATCACTCCAGGCAGTTGGGGAGTCCAGTCCCCACTCGCCTCAGAGTCAGCGGCCGTTCCCCGCCAGATGGCAGCTGCGCTCTCCTAGGTGGACAGCCATGTCAAGGACTCCGTGACCAGCATCCCTCCTCCTTCCCGGGTTTCGGCACCAATGTAAAGGGAGGACACGGGGAACCAGGTTTCATCAACTCAGGTAAGCAGATTTAATGGAGTAACTTGTGTTTTTACTGGTGCGTTTCAACGCGTCAGCTTCACACTTACACAATAGCTTCACAATACTCTTTAGCTTCACAATGCTACTTCAGCTTTAAGACCCAGGCTCTCTCTCCCGGTCTGCTGGCGGTGTGGCTCTTTTATCCACTCTCCCCGTGCTCACTGTAAGACAGACAAAATTTATCTCAGGTTCGCAGTGCCCTTACCACTTTCCCTCTCTCCGGACGGACGCTTGACCACACCACCGCTGCCACAGTACCGTACAAAAAGAACGGCATGCAATACAAATAAACATATTTATTTGAACATACATTGTACACAAAAGTTTAATGTTCACTGTAAAGCAACTATAAAACAGTATGCATTATTAAAAGCACTGTACAAATAAATTTAATTGATAATAAAATAGTGTTCACAAGTTCAACTTTTCCCCTTAAGGAAAGACATGCACATTTGCAAAGACACTCAGAAGAAAGTGAATTGCAGGCAGGAAAAACGCAGGAAGAGGAAAATCATGAAATAATTAATTTCAAAAATGATAAAACATCTCACTACTGTACATGTCTTATCTAATAATTATGGTCTTTCACTGTAGCATTGATCCATTTAGCATCACTGCATGAAAACATAGACAGTTCAGGAAAAACACAGTTCCATTTTATTTTACACTTTCGCAATGTTATGCATTCACATAGGCCAACGCTGAATAGAAATGAACAATCTCTCAAAACGTCTAATGAACATTCAGCACATGTACACACACCTGTTAGCACAATAATGCTATTGTTTATTATTCATTTATGCATTCATATTCGTTATTCATTTCGCTCTGTTTCTGGACAGCTATTGTAGCTAGACCGTAAAGGTGGATAATATAAGTAATCCCTACTGTTGACTTCTTGCTAATAAAATAAAAAGAGCATACAAACTATTTATTACAAGATTTAAAAAAAAAGATATTTCTAAGTCAATCCTTCTGTAGGGAGATTTCTGGTCAAAACATTGCTGTTTTAGGATAACCATTAACTGCACACATGAGAAAATGGGCGAATTTGTGTCTTTTCGTTCACATAATGTCAGAAAAAACAACATATGAATCCAAATTAACATGTATTTATACTAAAATAATAAAACAATGACTACAAAAAATTTAGAAGCGAGTAGTTTTTCGAGATTTACGATTATACTGTAAATCACTTTCACATATCAGCCCCCAAATGTATCCTCCCATAATGTTCTCGTTATACTGTCCTTGGAAGCGGCGTTCAAAGTCCAGTATATCCTGATGGAAGCGCTCACCTTGCTCCTCCAAGAGGGAGGGGGAAAGGCTCTATGCGCAAGCAGTACACCTGGCCATCTGACCCGATCTTACCTGTTTGTGTCACCTGATAACACACGGGATGAAACTGGCTCAACCCTGAGGTTATAAAACCTTGCAAAGGTATTAGGTGTTGCCCAGCCCACAACTCTACAGATGTCTGCTAGAGAGGCACCTCGGGACAACGCCCGAGAAGCCACAACACTCCCAGTATAGTGGGCTTGCAGGTCAACAGGGGGCGGCACATGCTGGGCATGGTATGCCATAGCGAGGAGGCTCATGCTGGCTGCCGCGAGGAGCATGAGAACTGAGAACCCCCTCCTGCCCCACTGTCGAGGGTAGTGTGAGAGGATGAGCCCGTGAACCGGGTCCGGGCAGTAAAAGGTGCCCACCACGGTTGCGTGAGCTCAACATGCACTTCCGGGAAGAATGGTACGGGGGTGAGGCATAGGCGTAAACGACGCTCAGAGCCCCGGGACCAAACATCAGGCCGCGAGGGTTCAGAGGGGAGCTGGGAATTCCACTCCATCCCGACGCTCGCAGCCGCCCGGGCAAGTATGGCCATCAACTGTGCATGGCAACAAACTGAACTCTCCGATGTTGTAATCGAAAGCTCATCCACTTCGCGAGCTGCGAACGCGACCCCCTCCAGAGGTATCAACCTCAAAGGAGCATCTCAAAATGCTTTTGTTGTTCCACCTGTAGATCCACAAGGGCCTCGCGTTGGGCCTGGTGGATGCTGTCAAGGGAATGGAAGACTTCCTTGAATGGCGATGATGACTCCATAGCAGTGTATCCTTCCTGGGTTTCGGCACCAGTGTAACAAAGGTTCGTAGTTGGGCAAATAAAGGAGGAAGTGGTGAGTTTATTTACACACTCTGGATGCAACTCAAACAAAAACAACACTTTTCAGCTGCCAACATAAAACTGCTTCTTTTCACCCAGACAGTGAAGCTTCCACAATACACACACTGCACTCAGATTAAACTCTCCCTCTCTCTCTGAGCACCGGACCATTTTGATCTCCCCCATCTCTCACTACAAACACAGAAACAGTAATTATCAGCAAATTCACCTCAGGGGAACCTCCTTACCTCTTCCTCTCTCCCCAGACGTGCGCTCGACCACGCCCTCGACTCCACAGGTGTTGTACAGTTATTATAATTTTTCAGTATATACAGTACATTACCCACCAGATTTCAATCAGTTTTTGCATTTACAAAATTAATTGCTAAAGAAAAAGTAAAAGATAGAGCAAGTAAAAGCATACTCAAGGTATGGAGCTTTTCAAAGCTTGTCAAAACATTCATCGGGTGTATTCGAAAAATAGTTAACAGGCAGCGTTTCTGAATGGAGGCACCTGGTTTAATATTGACTTCCGAGGCACCATAACCAGTGCTTGAAGTGGGTGGTATGCAGCAGTACGCGGTACCTACACTTTTTACTCCACAGTGTACTGGCAGTTTTTCTTGTGTACCACCACTTCTCAGAGTCACCCGGTACGATGTAATGTCTTTATTTAATGTAAGTCAGTGATTCAATGAGGTCCATCAATTACTTTATCTGACCTTCCAAATAATTTTTATAAAATCACGGTAAACATCAGAGCCCTCTACTGAGTAAAACTCTGCGGTGAGTTTAACAACACTCAACACGTGCAACAACAGCATCGGCGGTTCCAGAGGAGCGCACATGTTTAAGCTTGTCTGGACATAGTTCAGTTACAAGCTTCACCAAAACATGAACCAGCAACTTTTAAGTGAGCGCATTTTATTACGTCTTATTCAATCAAATGTATTTATGTATATAATTGTTTAGCTGCTGGGTGCATCAAAACTACAGACTTAAAAGAAAATTCACAAAAAATGTCAAAACTGTTACAGAGGTGATATTAGCTCATATGCACAACCTTTTTTCACTAAATATAAATTGATAATGAAAAACAAAGCTTCAAATAAATTACACAGGAAAATTTGCTTTTTATTATCAATTATTTTCAGTAATGCCCCCCTTGCACTTTCGTAGAGTAGAGTACTTGCACTTTTTTGTTCCACTTCAAGCACTGATCATAACCCAGTAGTTTTGTATTGTTTTCCAGAAAAGATTGTATATTTAAAAAACTAAATGACAAAAGATAATGGTGTGAGAAACCTTAATTCAGAGCAAGGGCGAGCCCTATTCAGCACCCCTAAAACTTGGAGTAAGGAATGTTGTTATTCTAAAATTTGTCTGTGTCTCAAACTTCTTTCCTTTTACCTAGAGTTGTTCCGATGCCGAAACCATATCGGTGAGAACTGGAGTCAGTATCCTGAATCACCATGGTACACCTATAATAAGTGTTTATTTTCGGACTATTTTAGTCCAGCGGGTCGCCACCGCTGTGGAGTAGCACAGGACCTGGGTGACTCATCCATAGTCATAAACGGAGAGAAGTAGCGCCGGTTACAATGTTCTTCCGCAAGACGCATGCAGTTCTGTTTATTAACTGCTAGAGCGTGAAACAAAAACAGTAGCGCGACAAATAAACTGCGTACCTGTGTAGTGCGTACGTGTGTCTCTGTTGTTAAAGTTTATCGTTAATTTGATACTCATTTTAACAATCAGGAGTCATGTAAACATGACATCACGTGCGTCTTTTCTGGTCAGTCGTCATGGAAACATGAAGCCCTGGCGTTTGGACCAGAGTGAAACAAACATATCACTGTATACCACCAGTATGTGTGAAAACACTCACTGTGGCTTTTTAAATGAATTGTTATTCATTCCTAGATTTATATCTGTTATTTTTCAGTTGTGGCTGACTATCAAACTAGACAATAAAAGAAAGTTTAATGTTTTTCTTTTGCTGTATTTATTCATTCCTTACACACAGAGGATTTAACCTGAACCAGGCTTAACTCCTGAACTCCTAGCATTTCTCTCTCTCTCTCTGTGTGCGTGTGTGTGTGTGTGTGTGTGTGTGTGTGCGCGTGTGTGTGGCCTGCCAGTGAGCAATGGACATACCACAGTTCTTTAACGCCTTATACCAGCAGGGGGGCGTGGGCGGGCCGTGGGGGCGTGTTTATAATTTTATTACCTTTGTTTTATAACAAATATTCAATCAACTATCATAAACTATGCATCATTTGAAAGCTAAAACACTCAAGAATCACGTTCTGAACTTGTTTTTGCAATCAATACACCAGAGAGGAAAGGGTTAAATTAAATGCTGACAGACCGACCCTGTAAATATGAACAAAATGAACGGCAATACTTATCTTTCATCTCCTACGGTTCAGATCAGTTCGGACGAATCCAAGAAACACCAGCATACATTTCAATGTAAGGGTCTGCTCTTCAAAATGCATCCCACTTTTTATTCCAAAACAACAAAACAATAGGGAAAAAAAAGGAAATATCCTCCTCAGTTTTCATGAGCGCTTCCAGTTAGAGTAATCCATCATGTTCACTTTCAATGAAATATCGATTCTAATTTGTATTCCAATGTTCAAAACCATCTCTCCCCGTAGTTTGGACTGTTTCCGATAAAATGAGCCATTCCCTGTTTCTCTCCTTCAATCACAGGCTCTGTAATGACCAAAATATGAAGGGAGCGCAACAACAGGCTGCGGGACCTGTCACTCTCGCACCTCGGTTTTTGACTGGATAAAAGCCACCCAATGTCTGGTCAGCAAAATTTTGATGGATGGGAGTATTAACCAACTAAAACACGATTGCAGTGATTGACAGTTTGCTTAGTTTACCTCAGAAGATCTGTCTAATACATAGGTCTAATACAAGTGCGTCCACTCGTGCGCTCTTCGTCATTTTACGCACAGCGCGCACAGTTTTTACCATTGTTTTGCTACACGGAGCTCGTTTCAACGCGCGGATTTATTCTAACATTATATCTAACAATCTACATCATGGATCGTCGACTGAAGAGGAGTTTTTGTGGTGTTGAGAGTGTTTTGGAGGAGGTAATGAGGAGTAGCGACGAAGAACAGCAGAAAGACGCAGAAACAGACATCTTAGACAGAGAGAGCAATGTGTCGAGTGTCGATTCGGCTGAAGAGGAGATGTTTCTCCATGGACTCGATCCCGTATTAGATCGGTAAGTTGAAACACATCGTCTTGAGTTTTTATGGTTATGAATTATTGGCAGTTTTTCTGTTCATATCATGTTTTTGATTATAAAATGACTAGCAAAGACACGAGGCTACACGAGTAGCTAGGTGATAGCTGTATATTATACATAAAGACATAATATTTATATCACACACACACATTATATTTATGATGCATATAATATAACAAAAATATCTTTATCTTTATCTTTCCTGTCTTTCAGTGGCTTTGGTTTCCAGTTGGTAACAAACCTTGTTAGTGACTGCCTTGGATCAACATAAATACTGTAAATACTGTAATTGCTTTTTTTTTTTCTTTAGTAATTGGATATTTATTATAATTATCAGTTTATTGTAATTTATTTGTGTAAAAAACACTGTTGCAATTACAAATGTTGTTTTCTTTTTATATCATTTATTAATTAGTTGTAAAACGATCACTTTTGAAATGCATACATGAAGTGAGTTTTTTTGTTTCACTGTTTTTGCTATCAGAATTGTTCAAAATAAAGAGTATTTTGTTAAAATGTTAAAATGTTGTGCTGAAATAATTTTTTCTTGTGTGGTTTGATGAGCAGAACAGTTCTGAATTGATATACATGTATGTAGTATGTAGTGTTTACTCCTTATGTCATTTGGTTACCAGATGTCCATTTGGAGTCTCCAAATGGCCTTTTGGAAAGGACGCCTAGACTTTCCCTGAATAAAAGCTTACAGAAACTACATTTTTGGGAGTATCATCTTCAAATTTGAATCAGAACATGGTCAGACATTCAGTTTTATCTTTATGGTGTTTTCAGGCCTTTAACATAAAAGTCTGATACATTTTTCCCTAAATGAATTTCATTCATAGAAATCGTGAGTCACTTTCATGTAAATTTGACCTTGTTTTACTCGGTTCCTATGCTACTTTTGAATTAATATGACTCTTGGGTAACAAAGTTTAAAGTGTCTAGTTTAAAAAAATATCAGAGTTATGAATGTGGACCATATGGTTTAGGAGCTACAGACATTTGTATTTGGGTATGTCATTTTCAGAAAATTCTCAAAAATAGGGGTGCTGGTTAAGAGGTTAAAAGAAAAAAGACAGATTCAGGTGAGAGACTAGGGACAGTCCATTATGACCTTGTTTTTTTTGTTCTTCTGAAAAGTGTTAAGCTAAAGTAACAGATAATGCAAACCAGCTATCTGTTGTTGTATCAAATTACTTAATCTAGGCAATGGTCCCCTGCTTTTCAGAATACAGCTTCTCTTGTGAAAGGAATTTGTGATTTAAAAACGTTTCTAAGCCCAATAATAATAATAATAATAATAAAGACATTTAAAATGGCACGCCTCTGTGTGCCTTTTGATCATATCCTTAGAATCTGTAAATGGTCTCCATAACATTTTTGTGACATGACAAACTGACCTCAACTCTCCTGCCTACAATATATTTGTGTATGATTGTCAGTGCTAAGGGAAAGAGAGGGAGATGGACAAGGAGAAAGGGAAAGGGAGAGCATGCAGGAAGAACCAAGTGAGGAAACAACAACAATAAATTGACATATAGTGAATAGTGGCAAGCAAAACAGTAACTACTCATACTCCTATACTAACTTATTGGCATTAAGTAGCCTATATTACATTTACTTTTTGTAACATTATTTTACACCACATTTTTTCATAATAAAGGAGGAGGAAAACAACAGGGAGAGTCCATAAGGGATGAGAGGGAATTGACTAGTGAAAGAAATGAAGAGACAGAGGGAGTGCAACATAGAGACCACCAAGCCAAAGCAGCAGAGACAGAAGAGAGCTGTTCAGATTTAGGGGATAAGGACACTGGTCCTAAACAGTTAAAGCTGTCTCAATACCCTCATACTCAGTTTGGCACACAAAAAAGAGCCTTTCAAGAACCATTTTTTTGTAAATAATTTACAGAAGATGAATTACATTTTGTTGTCCAAGTACCTGTTACTTTGTTCAATGACAATAAATTTGAATCTAATCTAACCAATCTGATGACTGTTGATACAAAAGGAGGCACATGGAGTTAATGGTCAGGAAAACCAGCTGAGTGAAGAAGGTTTTGTGTTTGTTACAGGGGGCTGTCTGTGTGAACTCTCACAATTAAGCTGGTGCTCTGAAAAGGTCTAAAAAAAAGAATGAAAAAAAAATCTGGATTTTGGAGTTAGTTGAACCAATGTTAAAATGATAAATGATAAAAAGATATTTTTCAATAGACATATTTTTTGTTTTTGTGTGAAAAGAGGGTGGGTGGTGGCAGTGGGGCTCATTGGGTGCTCAGCACCCCTAAAGCTCTGACCCTAGAATCGCCCCTGATTCAGAGGCTAAACAAGTTTAAAGTATATTTCTTACTATATTTACATGAGTTTTTCCTTATTGTACATATAATCTCTCTAAGTTTTGTTACATTTCTCTAAAAACAAGTTGCTTGTTGTCTTTCAGTTGTTATTGTTCATGTATTATGATCTGAAGATCAACACTTGAATGACACACTGTACATCTGGTGATTCAGTATCACAGTAATATTTAAACAACTTAAAAAAAAAAAAAAAAAAAACATTATTCTTTACCATCTTTATTCACTGTCAGTTATTTTAAACCCATATGGGTTTGTTCCAGGATGAAGTCAGCTAGCCTCCGGCCTGCCGTAACCATCACAATTTAATGAGAAATGATCTTTCCAGGATTCATGCCAGCATTGCTCAGTGTTAATGTAAGTGCTTGTTTCATACATATTTTGCCCCTAAAAAGTATTTGGACACTTATGCCACACTTAAAAATGTATGAATGTCATTGCATTAGATAACAAAATATAAATTATTATATTATTGCTAAAAAGAAAAAGTATTATTAATCTGACACCCGTGTGATTAAAAACTGACTTCATACTTGCAATACATGCCTGACTTTCCACTAAAATGTACCTTGCCAATAGGTTCAAATATAACTGCAAAAATGAAAATAATTGCTAAAAATAAATAAAAAGTCGCTATTAAGATGAATGGAAATACTAATGATCAACTTCTCTAAGATATTATAGAAAGATATTATAGTCCTCCATTGGTGAATTCTCAGGGCCAGCAAAGCCTTCTCTGCTGGCTTAACATGCCAAATAAATATATATTTTTCATACTTTAATTCTCAATCACCGTTTTGTATATGTCATTTTAACTGCTTTCCACTCTTAATTAATCTACAAACAAATAGAGAAAAATGCAAAGTTTGTCCATTCATAATTTATACTTGATGCTTACAAGCAAAGTGTGACAACTGTTTCACAAATATCCGATTTTACAACTTCCTACTAGGAATTCCTACAGAATTCAAGTGATATTCTAATCAGCCAATCATGTGGCAGCAGTGTAATGTCGAAAATCATGTAGATACGGGTCAGGAGCTTCAGTTAATGTTCACATCAACCATCAGAATGGGGAGAAATGTGATCAGTGATTTAGACCGTGGCATGATTGTTGGTGCCAGATGGGCTGGTTTGAGTATTTCTGTATCTGCTGATCTCCTGGGATTTACAGATTTACAGAATTACAAAACTCATAGGCTTGTGCAGATATTCCCAACAACGATTTCGTCGAGATGCAGGTGCATGATGTCAAACAAACATGTTGACACTCAGAGAGATATACAAAGTAAGTGATAAATATTCACTTTATTAAGTAATATTGATAAATGTGTTCGTTTCCACATTACATGATTTTAAAGCTTGTTTAACAAACACCTGCAGAAACAGGTGTATAAAACATTATAATCTCTTTTGATAATCGTTCACCTATAGCACAAATGCTAGCGCTGCAGCATTGTTTTTTAATATTGGTTGATAGGAGACATCTCTAATGAGAGTCAAACCCCTGCTAAGCTAATGGGAGCTTTGCAGTTTTGTTTTCTCAAACATCATCTTCGGGGAATGGAATGCATTAATGGTCGGAGATATCAAGTAGGAATATTCCACATCCAACTTGAATTGAACGCAGCATAACCGTGTACCCTGATGAAACTAAATTTGTTGCAAGCAACATTTGAATTGTAAATATTAGTAGATAGTATTATAGACCTCCTTGGTAGATTCATATGAAAAATTATGATTTTTGTATGTCTGTTAAGGTGTCGTTCATTTCACGTGGACGTGTTTTTGAAATGTCAGTTGGTTTTACTAGTTAGCTGCGACATAATGTATGATGCCCAAAGGCATAGGTTGTCTTATTCATTGTGAAACTGTTTTCTTAATGGCATGAAACACACTGAAGGCCTAGACTTTAAATGCATGGCCTGCCACTGTAGTCTTCCTTGGTGGAGTGAGACCAAGTGGGTTGTGAAGTGGTTCCACTTTGATTGAAGGCCAAACGCATTGCTGCATTCTGAATCATCAAAAAGGCTAAAGATAGAAGCTAATAAATAATAAATGCTATTTCTCTTTTTGAATTTATGTTTTAGTTTGGCAGAGCACATACAGCATTTATATTCAGAGCTCTGCATCTTGTAATCAGTAAATGCAAGCGCAATAGGACTCAAATATTGCAGAGGTAATTCATTTTGAATAACAATTATTTTTTAAATACGCCAAAATGTGCGGAAAAGCACCATAATAAATAATTCTCTTTCATCCATCTACAGATTTTTTTATTTTATTTTTTACGGCAAATTCACTAAACCATTGCACCACTTTTAAGTGTGGTGAAAGTGGCATCTTACATCTTAATAACCTGAGTCTTTACTAACCATCCATAATCAAGTTAAGAGACAAATAATCACTTTGTATAGTGAACAGACCGTAATTTAACTTATTTTTCACTCTCAAATTAAATTGTTGAGAAATCAGCGCTGAATCCAATATGGTGTGATGTCAATAATTTCAAACGACATTGGTTCTTGCGTGTCCTGATGTCGCGTCATTGGTTCTTGCGTGTCCTGATGTCGTGTCTCATGAATGAAAAAAACTTAAATTACGGTTTATTTGTTATACAAAGTGATCATATGCCTTTAGAAGACTTGTAATATGGCACATGGACTACTTCTATAACACCTTTGGATGCGTTATTAAGCATTAAAGTGAGTCACTGTGTACTGCTATTAAATGTATTAATAATTTATTAAATTATCACCTTTTGTGTTCAGCAGAAGAAAGCTATCATGAAGGTAAGTAGATGATAGTAGAATGTAAATGTAGCCTACTGTAAATTAGAATGTAAATTAGGAATATTTAAGACTGCGTCATATTCACAAAAATGTAACATTTAAAAGAGATGTTTGTGTATATTTTTTATTCATCAAATGAGGAGGAAATGGTAGATAAAAGTGTTATTACTGGCTATATATCCAGACATGTGGTGTAGAGTTAAAGAGCTGATTCGGGTACCTCCATCACACACAAACTCAGTAAAGTGTGCCAGTTAAAGCAGTCGAATGCATCCAAGTCCTCAGAACTGAC
Organism: Xyrauchen texanus; assembly: GCF_025860055.1. NCBI lineage: Eukaryota > Metazoa > Chordata > Actinopteri > Cypriniformes > Catostomidae > Xyrauchen > Xyrauchen texanus. The sequence continues at coordinate 21,256,764 of NC_068319.1, forward strand.
TGGCTGTCAATTGTATGCCGCAATATGGAATTTTGCTATGCAAATTGCATTCATTGTTTAATTTTTTGCTGTGTTTATGCAGATACATGATTTGCCTCAAAAAATTCCTAAATCAGGTGCTAAAACAACACAGACAGCACATTCAAATAAACAATGCTATCAATGGCTGCAATTCACTCTTACTGAATCTCTTTCACTCAGGTCTCTCTTGTGATTTTTTATTAAATAGCTTTCATTACTAAGTGTCTCTTTGTGTTTTATCCTGATCCCTGTGTTGCATCGAGCCAGCAAGACCCAAATTCCTCTTCCCAGCAGGGTCGGGCAAACCATGTGTGTGCCTCTGTTGTGTCATGTCAGACAGGCAGTGTGGGAAAGGCGCACTTTGCTCTGCATTAGCATTGCTGTTTGAAGGGATAATGATGCACTAACTTAAACACTGATGACTGGCAAACGGTTCAGAATGTCTACATATCTTCTCAATGTGAGGCCAAAATCCTGGACTCGCAGGTAGGCTGATGTCCGCCCACTCAATCAATGACTCAGAATCAACTTTGCACATGCAGCATAACGCTTCTTTGAAAACCTCTTCACACATGTTGAGATTTTTTTCAATGCAGGCAACATGAAATGCTTTAAAGCTTTCATTTAATTGGTTACAAATACTTGAATTAAATATAGGGATTGAAGTGTACAGTATATTTTGTATATGCAAGAAAAATATTTGGAAATATACACCAGGGGCATAGCTATCATCAGGATAAGCTGATTATTCACTCTCAATTCAAATCATTGATCAACTAATGTAAATAGAGCCCATATCAAATAGGTTGACACATCAATAACATTAAGGACTCAGCACACTTCCTACAAAATCGAACTACGAATGTGTGTGACAATTTAGAACAAAATCTGGCATAACTGAAGCATTTTCTGGCGCTCCACCTACTTTGAGGCCGACAGCTAATTGCCGTTCAGTCAGTTAAGATCTGTCAACAAGAACAGTTATAGCGATCTGGTGCAAATGTACCTACATCTGTACGATCGTTTCTGTAGAGACATTTTCCAAGACCATGGCATGTGATTTTTTTAATTAGTCTACAAAGGAATCAACTCTACTCAAATACTCTTAAGTGCCCATTCAATCTATTGTTTGATATGTTGCTTCACTCATGTGCTATCTGCAGCCAAAATCCATTCACACATTTGCCCATAGTAAGATATGCCTATTATAATTCTTTTGTCTGTATTCTGCACATTAACACTCTTTTAGACACCCATCTTTGTAGTGGTATCAGTGTCATCATAAATTCCAATAACAGTGTAATCGGTGCATAAGATGGCCGCTAATGCATGTTATGATTTCAGAATGTAAACCGAACAAATTACACATTTTCTAATGCATATTTAAATCATGTGATTTATTTCAATAGAGTGAGGCATGAAGTCACTGATAATACATTTTGCATGTAGTCTTGTGCATCAGCATATTAAAATGTGCCTCTAAACGCCTCCGCCAGCGGTGTAGCCAGTGGCTGAATGTTGGCACACAGTATGTCATTGCTCAGCTGTTTTGAACTTCTTTTTGGCTCTGAGCAAGGAATGAAAACGAACGTCCCTGAGAATGTGCTGGGGCCCTTAAACCTCAATAATTTTGAGTGTGATTTGAGTGAATAATGTCTTTCTTTTTATCACTGAACATGTGAGATGTGAAGACCATTGTTTCTGTGGATTGTATTACGTTTGTGTATTGTAGATTGCTTGTGAACCAGTCACGATATGATTTAAGCTTTGCAATTGAACTGTTAAAACACTATTGGACACAATCAAAAATGTAAGTTAACAATTTCACTGTAACGATGCTGGCATAGACAATGATGAAGATGGGAAGATGAAGGAACCCAAGTGCATTATATTACTTGAAGAGTGATATATCAAACATGAAACCAAAACAAAACATTAACATGAACTGAACTAGACTTGACTTGACTACAAAACATAAACTTGACTATTAAACATAAACATGCGCTTGGCTTGGTTAAACAAAGTTACATAAACACATTCACATACAATATTAGATGAAGGACAATGGTTAACTTGAGGGCTTAAATACATGACATGGGGAAACATGAACCAATGATCAAACAGAACAAGAAACAATATAACAAGATTAATAACCTTAAACCAATGACAGACTAGAACTGATAAGAAAATAAACCAATGAAAACAAGACACATGAACATGGAGAGAAACATGAAATCACATGACAAGGGAAAAAGGGACTAGAATACCAAAATAAAAGACATGAATCAATAGAATAAACATGAATTAGCCAATCACAACAGTGTGAGTTTACATTAAAGTCAAGTTCAGGATAGCTTAAAACCAAGTTATTCAGACAGAGGGCCATAGAAAGGGTTGAAAATGATTGCTGTTTTGGTGCAAAAAAATTTATTCATAAAAAATAACATTATAAGTGGACCTCAGGGAAGACAATAAAAATTATATTTATATATATATAAAAAGAGTATGTCTTGACCCCTTTAAAATCCCCAGCCAACCTTGGGAAGCAATGCGATGTCTTTGACTACCACATTTCCTTTAATACAAAGATTTTTTGCCAAAATTATGGTAAAAAAGCTCTTTGCCCCCAGCTCATCAGTTTATAGACATTTGTTCAGCTGGGGTGTTATTTTCCTGCTTAAGTGGATTAAGCCCTTGCAATACATGCCTAAATAATTGACTTGACAAAACCGCCCACTTTACGTACATTAAAACAGGTAGATTTGCAAGAACAAGTTATCTGTTACAAATTGACCTACTTGTGACATATGGGTTTATTTGCAAATATTTTCATGGCAAGAGCTCGCAGGCCTTCCACAACAAGCCATAATCAATCACACTTCAATCTATACTTGTTTGAATTCAGTTAATTTTTATTTACAGTGACCTTAAAAGTTGAGAGGCATCAACAGATGGTACATTAGCCTTTAGCATTAAGTTAATCTGTATGCCAGTGTTTTGATTCATATCCATGCCACATTCATAATACAGTTATTAAGAACAGATTTTGCTCAGTGAGTAAGCTGCATTGTTTGTCTGAGAGCTAACAGTGCTTTCTCAAGGGCTTTACTGCTGGTGTCCAACATTCATTACAGGTTGTCATACTTCTATGAAATGTTGGTGGACAAACATACTTGATTTAAGCAATATCACCCAGGCAACAAAACTTCTGTTCTACTAAATATACAAGGCGATCAATCAGATATTTGTATACAACATTTGAACATACAATTGTACATATGGATAGAAACTAAAATGTAAAAAATGTACAGGATATAAAACATAAGTGCTTTTACGTATGTAAAGCATTAGAGACATAGAAATCTTTGCAGAAATGCCCTTTTCTATAACCAGGAACTAACAATGTCTGGGGACCTATGACATCTTAATATTTGCATTAGTTTAAGCCAGGGGTCGGGAACCTTTTTTCACTAAGGAGGAATTTTTTATTTTATTTTTGGTTGATGCTTTTTTTCAAAAGAGCCATAGCTAACTTAACAATTTACTACTTTCAAAAAAAAAGTTTTTCAATAATTTATTTATATATTGCCCATAGACAACTCAAAAACACACAAAAAAACATATATTCAAAAATAAATAGGTAACATGTTGTAATATGGAATTGAGTACACGTGTGGGTCTTTTTTCACTTCCCTTTTGGGCTGTGAAAAAAATATTTAAACAATAATCGCCTTTAAAATATCACGTTATCCAATTATATGGCCAAACCCCCAGTCAGTGAATATTTTTGCTTTATTGATTTTGCTTTAAATATTTAATTATTTTATTGAAAAACGAAAAACGTAAACAAAATACATTTCTAAATTCAAATTGCATTTTAAACCAAACAAACAAAAAAAAGCTATTAAAATAACAAAGTGATTAAAAAATCGTATATATCACATTACTGAACCTGCAGAGTTGAGTTCACAACTGCTCTGTGGAAATAAAGCAAACTGTCACGTTCCTGTGTTGTCTGCTCCGTGTTTTCTGTTTCACTCAGCACGTCACATTCCATGTCACGTTCCTTGTGGTCCGGTCCGTGTTTTCACCAGTCATTGTCTAGAAAACTACACTTCAAAACTCTCCTTGCCCTCACCACCTGCCAGCACTCACTCATTGTTTTCACCTGCATATCGTTTAGTTCCATCACCTCTGTGTATATAACCCTGTTTATTTCTCCATTCCCCTGTCGGTCTTTGATGTTTGTGGATGCCTGTTTTCCGTGTTTCCCGTCGATGTTTACCCCGCCTGTTTACTCTTCATATACCTTACGTGTTTTTGTTTTACTTTCTCCCATTGTGGATGTTTCCTTTGTTCGTGTTTTTTCGTGTTGCCCTTTTATTTAAATAAAGTCTCGCTGCATTTAGATCCTCGCCCCTCGTCTGCCTTCTTGCTCACCTACACTCATAACAGAAAGACTGACCCAAAAATGGATCTAGCTGCGTGTGGCAGCGGGGGCGTGGTCAAGCGCCCGTCTGGGAGAGAAAAGCGGTAAGGGCGCTCACACCTGAGCTAAATGATGACTAACACCTGTGTCTGATTTCAGTAACATGAGGAGAGCGGCATAAAAGTGCAGCAGCGACGGAGCATGGGGAACCCGACAACCCGTCCAAGAAAGACTGTGACTCAAAATATATGTGTATAGTTAGTAAAATAAAAAGCTTACCCCTTAAGCTGACGCCTGTTTCCGTCCCTTCCTTTGGCGGTTGTCACATTGGTGCAGAAACCCGGGAACATTTTTAATTTTTTTTTGTTATGGAACAAGATCGCCCCATAGAGTCCTCCCAGCTGGCGGAAATCCTCCAGTCCCTCGCTACTCTCCATCAAGGCCACCAACAATCCCTGCTTGAGCTTCGGCAGGATCAAGATCGGCGGTTCTTTGAGATCATGCAGGCTCAGGCAGAGGACCGACTCGCTATCCGGAGCCTCCTCAGCCAGGAGGCTGCATCGGCCCCAGCCACGACCCCGGACACCCACGCTACGCTGCCCCCGCCCACGTTACAGAAGATGGGGGTAGCAGATGATCCTGAGGCCTTCCTCGACTTGTTCGAGAAGACGGCTGAAATCTGGGGCTGGCTGCCCTAACAGTGGGCAGCCTGTCTAATTCCTCTCCTGTCCGGGGAAGCACAGCTCGCGGCACAACAACTGCCGGCGACGAACCTCCTGGCTTACTCTGACCAGAAGAGGGCCATTCTGCAACGGGTTGGTCGGAGCCCGGAAGAGAATCGCCAGCTCTTCCGGAGCATGAAGCTTGAGAAGTCCGACCGCCCGTTTGCGTTTGCTCAACGGCTCCGTGAGGCCTGTCAGCGGTGGCTGCTCGCGGGGGACCGCGACGTCGAGGGAGTCATCGATCAGTTGGTACTGGAGCAATTCACGCAACGACTGCCCAGGAGAACGGCGGAATGGGTCCAGTGCCACCGCCCGGCGTCGCTGGAGGCAGCTGTTCAGCTCGCGGAGGACCACTTGGCGGCGATACCGAGGGCGGATGAGCCCTCCCCCTCTCTCTCTCTCCCCTTCCCCTGTGTCTTCCCCTGCTCCCCCCCCCGTTCCCTCTCGCTCTGCTCTCTCCCCAGGGCCCGTTCCTGCCCCCCGCAGGCATGGAGGATACACCAGGCCAACTTCCCGGCCGTGGGAGAACCCGCCTAACCCTTCCCCGTCCTTCAGCCGCTCTCCTCCTCAGGTGGTGGCGCCCGCCAGCACGGGTGCGGCCGTGGCGCCTGGGCCGGTCTGCTGGAGGTGCGGAGACCGGACCACTTCGGGATCAGTGTCCGCTGATGGAGGTGGGGACGGTGGTGCGGGTCTCCGATGTCCCGCAGGCTGCCCCGGTCGGGCTGGAGCGTATCGGGTCCCGGTAAGGATCCAGGGGATACATACCAAGCATTAATGGATACCGGATGTAATCAGACCACCATCCACCAGCGCTTGGTTCAACCCGGGGCTTTGGGCACAGCTAAGCGGGTGAGGGTGAGGTGTGTGCATGGGGATATTCACAAGTACCCCATGGTGACTTTAGCGATCAAATTCGGGGAGAAAAACATAGTGTGGAGGCAGCGGTTAGTTCCGCCTCACCCATCCGCTAATCTTGGGTACTGATTGGCCAAATTTTAGAAATTTATTAGAGGGAGTTTGTGCGGATGGGTCCTGCATGAAAGTGAAGAGGTGTGTGATGTGCGATGCTTTGGCAGGGAGGCGGGCGGGGCCGTCCTCGGCTGCTCGAGTGACGAGGGAAGGGGCGAGGGGTCACCCCTCCTCTCAGGGAGTTCCCTGAGGGGGACTTCCCCTTGGAGCAGTCGCAGGATGAAACCCTTAAGCACGCTTTTGACCAAGTGAGAGTAATCGATGGTCAGCAACTCCGGCCGGGTATCGCCATTTCATATCCGTATTTTTCAGTTATTAAAGATCGGTTGTACAGAGTGACGCAGGATGCTCAAACAAAGGAGGAGGTGACACAATTGTTGATTCCACGGAGCCGCCGGAAATGGTTTTCCAGGCGGCTCACTATAATCCTATGGCCGGTCACCTAGGGGAACGGAAAACACTTTTTCGTCTAATAGCCCGTTTCTATTGGCCGGGCATTGGCGGCAACGTCCGCAGGTGGTGTGCGGCGTGCCGCATATGTCAGCTGGTAAACCCACCGGCCACCCCAAAAGCGCCTTTAAGCCCCCTTCCATTGATCGAGGTTCCCTTCGAGAGAATTGGAATGGACCTCGTCGGGCCATTAGAACGGACGTCACGCGGACATCGGTTTGTGTTAGTCCTGGTGGATTACGCAATGCGGTATCCGGAAGCAGTGCCTCTGAGCAACATCTCAGCACGTAGTGTTGCCGGGGCACTCTTCAAGATAATCTCCGGGTGGGGGTTCCAAAGAAATCCTCACCGACCAAGGCACTACTTTTATGTCACGAACACTTCGCGAACTTTACGAACTATTGGGCATTAAGTCGATTCAGCACTAGCGTGTACCATCCTCAGACGGATGGACTGGTGGAACGATTTAATAAAACACTCAAAAATATGATTCAGTAAATTCATGCACGAAGACGCTAGGAATTGGGATAAGTGGCTGGACCCCTGTTATTCGCGAGTACGAGAGGTTCCGCAAGCCTCCACGGGATTTTCCCCATTTGAGCTGCTGTACGGACGACGCCCACGTGGGGTCCTCGGCGTCATCCGTGAAGCTTGGGAGGAGGGACCTTCTAATGCTAAAAATGAAATTCAGTACGTTCTTGATCTTCGAGCAAAACTCCACACACTGGGGCAATTAACACAGGAGAATTTGCTCCAGGCTCAAGAACACTAACGCCGGCTGTATGACAGGGGTGCTCAGCTACGGGAATTTGCACCGGAGATAAAGTGCTTGTATTACTCCCAACATCGAGCTCGAAATTACTCACCAAGTGGCAAGGACCCTTTGAGGTCACCACGACGAGTAGGGGACCTCGATTATGAAGTTAAACGTGCCGATAGAGGGGCGGCGTCAAATATATCACCTCAACCTCCTGAAATTGTGGAGGGAAGAGGCGGCCTCTGTGGCGTTGGCAATGGTAGTTCCGAGAGGGCGGAGCTCGGACCGGAGGTAAACAAAGCCTGCAATCCTAACATCCCGGTTCCTTGTGGAGACCACCTCTCACCACGCCAACTCGCAGAGGTTTCCGAACTACAAAGGAGTTTGCAAGCGTGTTCTCTCCTCTACCGGGCCGCACAGACATCATACAACACCACATCGAGACCGAGCCGGGCGTAGTGGTACGTTGCCACCCTTATCGCTTGCCCGAACATAAAAAGAAAATAGTTCGGGAGAATTGGACGCGATGCTTGACATGGGAGTAATAGAAGAATCTCACAGCGATTGGTCCAGCCCGGTCGTCCTTGTTCTCAAGAGCGACGGGTCTGTACGTTTCTGTGTGGATTATAGAAAAGTCAATGCAGTGTCTAAATTTGACGCGTACCCAATGCCCCGTGTTGATGAACTGCTCGATCGGTTAGGTACTGCTCGGTTTTATTCGACCTTGGATCTAACGAAGGGTTATTGGCAGATCCCCTTGACACCAATATCCCGTGAAAAAACGGCCTTCACCACGCCATTCGGATTACACCAATTCGTGACGCTTCCTTTCGGTTTGTTCGGGGCACCAGCCACGTTTCAGCGCCTCATGGATAGGATCCTCAGACCGCATACTGCTTACGCTGCTGCCTATCTAGATGATATCATCATTTATAGCAATGATTGGCAACGGCACTTGCAACATCTGAGGGCCGTCCTGAGATCGCTGCGTGCGGCGAGGCTCACGGCAAACCCGAAAAAGTGCTTGTGGTTGAGCGTGTGGAGGTACGGTATCTGGGGTTCCACTTGGGTCATGGCCAGGTGCGTCCCCAAATTGACAAGACCGCGGCGATTGCGACTTGCCCTAGACCCAAGACCAAAAAGGGGGTGAGGCAGTTCCTGGGGCTGGCTGGCTATTACAGACGGTTTGTACCTAATTATTCGGATGTCACCAGCCCGCTGACTGACCTTACTAAAAAGGGGGCTCCAGATCCGGTCCAATGGTCAGAGCAGTGCCAACAGGCCTTTACACAGATTAAAGCTGCACTTTGTGGGGGGCCGCTTTTGCATGCACCTGACTTCTCTCTCCCTTTTGTTTTGCAGACGGACATTTAGACAGAGGGTTGGGGGCTGTACTCTCGCAGGTGGTGGAGGGAGAGGAGTGCCCGGTGCTGTACATTAGCCAGAAGCTCTCCTTGAGGGAGACTAAGTATAGCACCGTAGAGAAGGAGTGTCTGGCCATCAAGTGGGCGGTCCTCACCCTCCGAAACTACCTGCTGGGGCGGGCCTTCAACCTCTGCTCTGATCATGCCCCACTGCAGTGGCTCCACCGCATGAAAGATACTAACGCCCGGATCACCCGTTGGTATCTGGCCCTCCAGCCTTTTAAGTTCAAGGTGGTCCACAGACCGGGGGTGCAGATGGCTGCCGCTGACTTCCTCTCCAGAAATGGGGGGAGAGTGGTAGACGCCCCCGGCCTGAGTCGGGCGGTGGGGGTATGTGGCAGCGGGGGCGTGGTCAAGCGCCCGTCCGGGAGAGAAAAGCGGTAAGGGCGCTCACACCTGAGCTAAATGATGACTAACACTTGTGTCTGATTTCAGTAACATGAGAAGAGCGGCATAAAAGTCCAGCAGCGACAGAGCATGGGGAACCCGACAACCCGTCCAAGAAAGACTGTGACTCAAAATATATGTGTATATTTAGTAAAATAAAAAGCTTACCCCTTAAGCTGCCGTCCCTTCCTTTGGCGGTTGTCACACAGCGGTTTTTACCGAACTGGCCCAGGCAGAGTTGACCATTCACGAGTACTCACATCTCTTTCTCCACTGTCGCCATCTACACCGGGTTCGACGACGCTTCCTTGAAATCCATCTACTGGATCGGGTTACCATCATGCCGGCGGAGGGAAGCGCCGGAACCCGGAGAGCACACGTGGAGGGAGTATGTGAGTCTCGTGGTAGAGAAACTCGCTGCCGAGGAACCACCCCTCTTGATTCCGGTCAGCGATCCAGAGCCCACGCCTGCCACGGTCAGTGAGACAGAGCCCCGCCTGCCACGGTCAGCGATCCAGAGCCCACGCCTGCCATGGCCAGCCTCGTCTGCCCGGAGGAGGAGAAAAGGAAAGGCCTTTTGAGGGAGGTTCTGGATGCTCAGGAGGCGGAGCCGAGGAAGGCCTAGGAGGTGGAGCCGAGGAAGGGCTCCACCCCTCAAGCCTCTCGAGCCTTCCAGGGCTCTGCCTCTCGAGCCTTCTAGGGCTCCACCTCTCGAGCCTCCCAGGGCTCTGCGCCTCAAGTCACTCGAGTCTTCCAGAGCTCCGCCTCTCGAGCCTTCCAGGGCTCCGCCTCTCAAGTCACTCGAGCCTTCCAGGGCCGCGCCTCTCGAGCCTTCCAGGGCTCCGCCTCTCGAGCTTCCAGGGCTCCGCCTCTCCAGCTTCCCGAGCCTCCCAGGGCTTTGCCTGTCAAGCTTCTCGAGCCTTTCAGAATTCCGCCTCTCAAGTCTCTCGAGCCTCCCAGGGCTCCGCCTCTCAAGCCTCTCGGGCCTTCCAGGGCTCTGCCTCTCAATCCCCTCGAGCCTTCCAGGGCTCCGCCTCCAGAGCCTCTCGAGTCCTCCACGGCTCCGCCTCCCGAGCCTCCTACGGCCCTTCTCCCAGAGCTTCCTACGGCTCCGCCTCCCGGGCCTCCTGCGGCTCCGCCTCCCAGGCCTCCTGCGGCTCCGCCTCCCAGGCCTCCTGCGGCTCCGCCTCCAGAATCTTCTACGGCTCCGCTCCCAGAGACTCCAGAGCATCCTACGGCTCCGCATCCCGAGCCTCCTAAAACTCGGCCCCCAGAAACTCCAGAGCCTACCAGGTCTTCGCCCCTGAAACCTCCCATGGCACCCCCTTCCTTGGCTCCACCTCCAGAGCCTTCCAGGTCTCCCCCCCTAAAGCCTCCTATGGTGCCCCTTCCTCGGCTCTGCCTCCTAGGCCTTCCTCGGCTCCGCCTCCTGAGCATCCAGAGCCTCCCTCAGCTCTGCCTCCTGAGCCTCCAGAGCCTCCCTCAGCTTCGTCTCCAGAGCCCCTCTCAGCGCCGCCTCTGGGACCTGTCCCTGTCCTGGGGCCGCCTCCCGGGCCTCCTGGACCTGTCCCTGTCCGGTGGCCGCCTTCTAGACCCGTCCCTGTCTTGTGGCCGCCTCCCAGGCCTCCTGAACCTGTCCTGAGGCCACCTCCCAGGCCTCCTGGACCTGTCCCTGTCCGGTGGCCGTCTCCCAGGCCTCCTAGACCTGTCCCTGTCTTGTGGCCGCCTCCCAGGCCTCCTGAACCTGTCCCTGTCCTGAGGCCACCTCCCAGGCCTCCTGGACGTGTCCCTGCCCCATGGACTGCCTCTGTGCCCTTGTGCCTCCGTGGACTTCCTGATTGCCCCTTGTGCCTCCTTGGTCTGTCTCTGTGTCCCTTGTGCCTCCTTGGTCTGTCTCTGTGTCCCTTGTGCCCCCTCTGGTCTGTCTGTTCTCCCCTTCGGCTAGCCCCCCTCTCCTTGAACTTTTGTTTGTTTTTTCTATTTTTTTGTTGTTGTTTAGGACCGTCTGGAATCCGGTCCTTTTGAGGGGGGATTATGTCACGTTCCTGTGTTGTCTGCTCCGTGTTTTCTGTTTCACTCAGCACGTCACGTTCCTTGTGGTCCGGTCCGTGTTTTCACCAGTCATTGTCTAGAAAACTACACTTCCCAACTCTCCTTGCCCTCACCACCTGCCAGCACTCACTCATTGTTTTCACCTGCGTATCGTTTAGTTCCATCACCTCTGTGTATATAACCCTGTTTATTTCTCCATTCCCCTGTCGGTCTTTGATGTATGTGGATGCCTGTTTTGTGTGTTTCCCGTCGATGTTTACCCTGCCTTTTTACTCTTCATATACCTTACGTGTTTTTGTTTTACTTTCTCCCATTGTGGATGTTTCCTTTGTTCGTGTTTTTTCGTGTTGCCCTTTTATTTAAATAAAGTCTCGCTGCATTTAGATCCTCGCCCCTCGTCTGCCATCTTGCTCACCTACACTCATAACACAAACTAAACTCACAGCACCTCACGAGATGATCGGAGATCATTTTCAGCATTCTCATAGACATGCATAGACATAGTTCTTGCAAAAGGTTTTCAGACAAATGAAACATAGAAAAAGGAGTGATAACACTTTACATGCGCTTGTTCCACGAGACAGGGTCCTGATGCATGCCTCTGAACAAACAGTGAATCAGACAGAAGCATTGATGGATTTTCTTTTGTCTGTTTTTAAAAATATAAAGTGTGTTTCTTAAAGCGCATGATTTTTTACTAACAGAATTACTTTTGACATGTCACTCTGAGACGTCTTACTGGTAACCCTCCTGTTGCGGGTAGATGAGCAAAATTACTTGTGCATGAAATACCTGCATTTGAACAAGGAGCTCACAAACTAGATTGAGATTGGGTGCTATTTCACCTCCTGGGCGCACATAAAAAATTAAAATTAAACGCCTTACACAGTAGCTGGTACATCAGCAAAATATTCGGGTGTTAATTTCAAATCTTGTTCACCTGGAGTAGGCTGTACGACAAATTCGGGAGAAAGGAAATCAAAACAGTGTCTATGACTTCAAGCATTGCAATTACACCCACATGTTCTGCACGAAAATTAGCCATATGTTCCCGACCCCTGCTTCAAGCAAACTACAGTAACAATAGTACCACTTTTAGTGTTGAAGACCTCAGTCGCTCTCTCTTTATCAATTCACCATAACAATTACATATGTTGTGGAGGTGGGGCTATTCAAATGAACATCCTGACGCCATGATGTAGCCGATTTAAAAAAAAAGTGTTGTTTTTGCAGTGTAAAGAATTGTTGAAGCAAGCTCTTTTTGTACTGGAGAGGAAATTTTGGAGTTCTGAAACATTAAGTATATTTTATAGGACAATTGACCTAATGAATATTTTTCCACTGAGAAAATAGGATGAATTTTATTTAATTGAATTGTTGCATATAAGCACACTCGCAATTGTGCTATATGGCACTAAATCAGCACTTCTGTGATTAACTACGGCACTCAGACTGTGGCCTCATGCCTGCGGCTGAATCACAGCAGTGCTGATATAGGGCCATAACACACTCTTGCTTGTGTGATATTGCTTTTATATATATACACACACACACTGGCAGCCAAAAGTTTGGAATAATGTTCAGATTTAGCTGTTTTGGAAGAAAATTGGTACTTTAATTCACCAAAGTGGCATTCAACTGATCACAAAGTATAGTCAGGACATTACTGATGTAATAAACAGCACCATCACTATTTGAAAAAAGACATTTTTGGTCATATGTGATTGTACTGTTCTACATGATGATCCCACATAGGCTAACTATTGTCAATATTTTTCCTTTTCAAGAACCTGTCCATGTTTTCTCCCCGTCTTAGTAGCGTGTTTACTTGTAATGTTTGAAATTCAGCTATGCAAAAAAATAAAAATTACATACAATGCTTGTGTTAGACTTTCTCATTGTCCGTCATTTTGATGGACAGTGTCGTAAAAATTCTGTCATAATCTATACCTGTCGTTTTAATTTTCAGATTTTAATGATAATACGACATTTAATATTTTTTTATTTTAGTTCACATTTTTAAGCAGGATGAGCTTATATCAGATTATGCATTTATTTATTTAAGAGAACAGATGAAAAACAGAGACACCAAACAAAGCAGATTAATGTTTTTTTCCCCGCAGTGACAGTTGAGGCCACAAAAACACGACATATGAACAACGCTGTCACGATTCCCTTGTTGTCTGCCCTGTGTTTCACTAGTCTTTGTCAAAAAACTCCACTTCCCACAATTCCCGGCCCTCATGACTGCCAGCACTCTGTCATTGTTCGCACCTGATTGTCGTTTGTGATCATCCTGTGTCTGTGTATTTAAACCCTGTTTGTTCCCCGTTCCTTGTCGATCGTTGAATGTTAATGTTATGGTTGTTTCTTCATGTTTCGCCTGCCCGTGGATGTGTTTTCATGTTTATGTTGGTTCCCTCTCGTGGATGTTTTGATTTTCTCATGTTTGCCCTGTTGCCTGTCTTGCCGTTGTCATCCCGTCGTGTTCATCCAGTTCCGTGTACCTTCCATGTTTTCATGTTTTAGTTTCAGTTTTCCCCCCGTGGATGTTTTTTTGTTCCTGTTTGTTTGTTTTCACCTTGGTAAAATAAAGAACCTGCATTTAGATCCCCACTCCTCGTCTGCCCTCGTCTGCATTCTTAACAAACGCAATATTACAAAAAACAAATAAGATTAAAATATGAACAAAACACATAAAGAAAATTAACTGAACAGAACTCAATCAACAACTCAAATCTTCCTCCTGGTCTGCATCAACTTAAACTGAGTGCTCGCCTTTGCATAATCAAACGCATCAAGGGAGACAGATGCTGAGGCAATTGTCATTAGATTTTGCGTCTTTGCCTCAGACAGATGACTTCTCATGGCAGTTTTAATTTGGTTCTGAAGGCTGAACCCAGCGTCAAGCAGCGACACACCACAGTGGTTGCGAAACACTGCTTTAAGAAAAGTACCTGCAGCTCAACAGATTCCAATGTCTCGAATGGGGAGTTTGTAAGTACCTTCAACATTAAATTGAAGTCCCAAGCCGGCAACATAGCAGGGTGAGAGGGGTTCAAATGCCTCACTCCCCTAAGGAACACTATGACTATATTATGTTTGCCTATCGATGAGCCACCCTCCAGGGTGTGGGATGCTGAGATAGTCGCTACATAAACCTTGAGCGTTGATGCGGTAAGACCAGTGTCCAGTGGCTCTTCAAGGAATGTCAAAATCTCATATGGGTCAATTCACCGGGTCTTTACCACATGAAGTGCACCAATTTGTAAACATGCACCATTTAAGTGCATAGAGGTGTCTTGTGGACCATGCTGTAGCCTGTAAAATGGTGTTCATCACCAACTGATCCAATTCTGGCTCGTTCGATGTGCTCCGTTCAGAGTCAATACATATACAGTAGGTTCCAAAGCTCTGGCTGGGGATGCCAAATCATACCTTGTGCTTGAGAGAGAAGGCCTCTCCTCAGTGGGATTTCCCATGGAGGGCTGTCTAGTATTTATATAATCTCCGGAAACCAGAACTGGTTTCCATGTCCACTCGGACTTTACTGATGACAGAATGAAGGAGGTAAACCAGGCGAAATGCATACTTGCATTTCCATGCCCAGCGGGGCTTGGTACATGATGAACCAAATGGGACAGTGGGCGCTCTCCACGGAGGCAAATAGTACGACTTCTGCTTTGATGGGAGGGCACGACAGGCTGGACCTTCTCTCAGAATGTGGTCGATCCTAGAGTGCAACGTCTGGAGATTCATGCTCCCCTCCTGATTTGGAGGGGAGCGTCTCTGTTTCATGATGACATATATCACTCACTTTGTCACTGTGTTACTGCATGATTATAAAACTCAAAATGTCAGAAAATACAAAGTACAAAAAAACGGCACTGTTAATCTAATAACAGTATTAAAGTTGCTTCAGGTGTTTGTGCCTCATCTGTGTTGATATCATATGCTCTAAAGAAGATCCCTGAAGCTCTTGTAATTGTGTACTGTATGTATCCACTTTGTAACGTTTTCTGATCGGATGTTATTTCCTATAAAAGCCACTCATAAAGGCAAAGTTTAAACTATTGTTTTAGCACAGTGGTTGATTGACAGGTGAGGGGTGGTAGATGTGTAGGGGTGTATGTGTCACTGCTGCCGGGACACATACAGGATGGATCAGTGTTTACACCTAAAATGCAATCTGGTCACATGCGCTTTTGACCACATTCGTATGTGGTTTTTGTGATCCAATCATAAAACGTTTTAGACCCTGTATATACCTGTATTTAGCGTGACCAAATGTGATCAGATCACCCGAAATGCATCTTAATACAAGGTGGAAATGGAGTCTTTGTGTATCCTGTAATATATTAAGCAATATTTATTTTGATAAAAAAATTGCATTCTCTTAGTATGTTTTATCCTTTTAGCCATTCATATTTCAGGCTTCTACTTTAAATCCCTGACAAAACAGATAGTGTCGTATATATGCCCCTGTATCTATTTATTTTTGATTTGCACATACTTGGCATTTTAGTACTTAGCCATGGGCTACAGATTCAACCCACTGCTCATTAAGATTACTTTAGCCTACGCTTAATAAGTGTCACGATTCCCTTGTTGTCTGCCCTGGGTTTCACTTGTCATTGTTAAATGTACTACACTTCCCAGCATCCACCTGCCATCATCACTGCCATTTTTGTTCATTGTTCTCACCTGTGTCTTATTCACTCATCACTCACTGTGTATTTAAGCCCTGCTTTTTGTTCACTCCTTGTCGTTCGTTGTATGTTGTAGCCTGGTATGTGTCCTCCTGCCCTATTTTTTTAGTTTATGTTTTGTTTCCCCATTGTGGGCTTTCCTTTGTGTTTTGCCTGTATTCTAGTCAATAAAGATAACTGCATTTGGGTCCTCAACCTTCGTCTGCCTTCGCTGCCTCAATCGTAACAATAAGCAATACAGTCATGCCATCATCATATGGTGTTAAGGAATGGTTCCTCATGAGTGAAACCATATAAAAACAGAAAAAAAGATAAATCAATCCAGAGAAGAGGAAGGGGGTGAGAAAAATATTGTAGCTGTGGTATTGAACCTCAACCCCTGTTCTCCCCACTGCCTGGCGCCATTGTTGGCGAAAGATTAAAGAGGTGAACGCATTTAATGCTCCCCAGTGTATCTTTCTTGAATATGAACTATAGAGATAAGAGTAGCCCGAAGGTCATTTGAAGATTAAAAGATTGCACTCTATTACTGCTTTGCAAAGTTTTAAATCAGAATAGCTCAAAAGACACCAAAAAGAACAAACAGAAAGTCTAGGCTACATACACATTTGGGAAACAGCATATTCTACTGAACAGAAATTCATTTTTAAAGTTGCCAGCCCCATAAGGCCTCATTTATTCCATACCGCAGGGTCATAATAGAAACCCAGCAGCTATGAAAGAGACTTATGTCTTATTTTTGTTTCTGAACATAATCATATT
Source organism: Xyrauchen texanus (assembly GCF_025860055.1). Taxonomy (NCBI): domain Eukaryota; kingdom Metazoa; phylum Chordata; class Actinopteri; order Cypriniformes; family Catostomidae; genus Xyrauchen; species Xyrauchen texanus. The sequence continues at coordinate 21,273,446 of NC_068319.1, forward strand.
CCTTTGCTGTTGCTGTCTATATTTGTAAATGGTTGCTTTTTCTTGAGGGGAAATCATATAGAGTTTACATCTGGAAATATGGTATCTGGAGATATTCCAAAGCTAAGCAAAACAGTTTAGCCAAAGTATTCTCATTTGTATTCATAGGCTCTTGTATGTAAAGTGTACAGCATCTAAAATGTAAACCATTTTACATATAGGGATGTAGAAATGTTATTGAAACCTTTTAGGTTCATATCAAGGTATTGATATCAATACATTAATATTTAATGCCCTTCAAGAAAATGTCTATCCAAATATAATAAAGTGTATGTGTGCTAGAACCACACTTTACATATGAGTTTCTACAAAAACTAATGAGAGCACATTGGTTTATGTTATGTAGTTTCACAGCAAAATGTAGTGACTTTTGCCAATAAACTGTATTTGCCAATATTTGTGCTGTATCATATATTTGTACAATGGAATATAATATACATATTAGTTTGTATACATGAAAAACCATGTGTCACGGTTGCGGGTCAGAAGAGTGCGAGAGCTCAAAAGCAGAGAGCAATACGGGCTTTATTAACACACACACACGCGCACGCACGCACGCACACACATACACACACACACACAGAACAGGAGGGTAGTCGACTGGCTAGGCTGGAGAGGAAAGCCTCAAAGACAGGAACCGGCAGGGAAATAGAAATAAGGCTTCAAACAGGAACAGATGGACAGACTAACTCGAAACACAGACCAACAGGGAGAACACCAAACCAACTCCTAAACAGGTAGAACTTCCACAACCAACTGGAACAGGACAGAGAGCACAGGAACATTAAATAGGAAAGGTAGGTGAGGCAAATTAACTATTTACAATGTAACAAGAGGGCCTGGACATGATACTGACAGAGGAACACATGGCAAACAGACACCATCATAAGCAATAGTATGTGATCAAACAAAAAACAGAGACCACATAGTCAGGAATTAAACACTAAGCCATGTGCTCAAACAAAAACACAGATCATGGGTGTGAGGATTCTGTCACCACACAATAAACATGACTGACCAAAGTGACAGGATCCTGACACCATGTTTGCACTTGTACTTTAGAATAGTCTATTTGTCACAAATAAATTGTGCAATTGGAAACATGCCCACATACAGTATATGATCTGTAATTTTTAAAACACTCACTGAGCACTTTATTAGGAACATTAGGATGGTCTTAATAAAGTGCCCCAATGTGGCCTTCTGCCAATGCATCCCATTTTCCTCAAGGTTCGATGTGTTGTGCATTCTGAGATGCTATTCTGCTCACTACAATTGTACAGAGTGATTATCTGAGTTACCATAGCCTTTCCGTCAGCTCAAACCAGTCTGGCCATTCTCCATTGACCATTCTCATCCACAAGGCTTTCCATCCGCAGAACTGCCACTCGCTGGATGTTTTTTTTTTTTTTTGGCACCACTCTGAGAGAACTCTTGGGACTGTTGTGCGTGAAAACCCCAGGAGATAAACAGTTACAGAAATACTCAAACCAGCCTGTCTGGCACCAACAATCATGCCACGGTCGAAATCTCAGAGATCAAATTTTTTCCCCATTCTGATGGTTGATGTGAACAATAACTGAAGCTACTGACCTGTATCTCCTGCTACCATATTTCTTAACCTCAATTCACAATTATGATGTTTTTTAATCGAATCTTCCACTTGGCTGGATTGCTACAAGGCTAAAGGTTTTCACAATAAATACAGACATTAAGTTTTAAGATATTAATAATGGATAACGTGAGGAAAAAAAACTTGGCAAAATAACAAAGGACAACAATAAAAACAATGTCCTTCTCAGCTTCCGGAGCATGCAAAGTTGCTTACTTCTATTGTGAATCACACTGAATTGAACAGATAGAGGATATCGTGGTTGTTTTTGCTCTTTTAACCCTTCAGTACAGTAATTATTGACTTTTGATGTGATTTTAATGCTTTGGATATTTGGAGGTGTGAAAGACGGTGAGTGTTTGCACTGTTTACGTTTTTAATGTAATAATGTTGTTTGTTGGATGAATTTCTATGTTTTTGGATGACTACAGAGCTTGGTTGTCCATGCAAAAAAAAAAAAGCTTAAAGCAGCCTAAGATGTTCTTCAGGTCTTTGCTGGTTTAAGCAGGAGACCCAGCTGGTCTCAACGAGTGTCCAAAGCCCCTCCAACACCACTAAACAGAGTAACCTGACCAGGCTGGGACATCAATTAAGACCAGAAACCTATGAACAGTTTTTTCAAAATACCTTAAACATTATAAACAAAACGGTGCAATAGCTTGTTATGAATGGAGATGTGGTCGCAACTTTTAATGCTGGATCAGCCAACATCCTTAAGCTTTCATACTGATGATACTGCATCTGTAAATACAGTATGACTAATTTTCAGTGCAAGTAAAACTTAATGTGTATGTCCACTGGTGTGAAGTGAGCTGGCATTTTCAAGTGGGAGTTTTCTCTATGAGAGCTGAGCAGCAGGATCATGTGGGGGTTTGTTGGTTTGACAGCGGAGCAAAGCGAGTGATGCGAGCAGCAGAACATTGAGCTATGCTCAACTCAATGCAAATGAGAAGCAGAAAACACCGGGTGGCTATGAGGAGTAGGCACTGATGTCTGTCAAAAGTGCAACACAATCTGCTGATAATGCTTGAGTTTGTGGTGGATTCAAGGTGCACTCATTTTTTTTCTCCTCAAGAAATGTATAATCACGAGCACTCATATCAGCAGTCATATCAGTAACCTTATAACTGCAGTTTTATTCTACATGGAGGGGGTCCTCTAATGGGGGTGGCCATTTTAGAATCATGTGACCAACAGAATTCTACTCGCCATTAGCAATTCAGTTCGATTTATTGTGACTCCTTTCTCACTGAATCATTTGGAGTGGTTTCTCACACTGTAAAACAGCATCAGGACATTTATGAGAACAAAGAGAGCTGGAAGAGGTGGATATTTACTCTACAATCAACTGAAACAATAGGCTGCCTTTTTGAGAGGTAACTTTGTTTTTGCATTCGCTTGCACCAATTTTAATTGTTTTCAATGTAAACAACTGTTAGATAGATGTCTTTGAACACTGCACCATGTGCAAATGCTTTTGTTCTGAACGGTTAGGCTACTTTCTTTTAGAAATGCTTTAGCCAATAGTTAATAAAAACAATGCTTCTCTCAAAGTCACCAGAATTGTACGCTTTGGTGTTGTTTATGCAAGTATTTTCTCAGATATAAGAGTATATTTTAGCCAGATTATGTGTGTACCCTCAAATTAAATCCTGCTTTATGGTTAGGTATAGGTTAAAGTCAAGTTAACATAATTTCACCAACTTGTCATGAGACCAGGTTGGAAAATCAACCTGCAAATGACTTACTGAGAGTTGTCTCTGCATATTAAGTATGGCTCAAAGACAGTATTTTTAAGATAGAAAAAATAGCTTGAACTTTAATTAGCTTTAAATTTAGCCAGGTCTCTTAAGCAAACAAATTTGCCTGGTTGGTAGGGAGGGTAGAGTCACATGGGGTAACCTCCTTGTGGCTGCTATAATGTGTGGATCTCGCTCTCGGTGGGGTGCGTGGTGAGTTGTGCATGGATGCCAAATACTAGCGTGAAGCCTCCACTCATGCTAGGTCTCCACGGTAACACGCTCAACAAGCCACATGATAAAATGCACAGATTGACTGTCTCAGACATGGAGGCAACTGAGATTCATCCTCCACCACCCTAGTCACTACGCCACCATGAGGACATAGAGAGCATTGGGAATTCCAAATTAGGGAGAAAATGGGAGAAAAAAATAATAGCTTCAAATTAAAGAGCACTTGCTTGAACAAACACATATATTCCACCTACACAAAACCCAAAAATCCTTGTATGGTGAGACAGAAGGCAATTAAAGCACACGCATAAGCTATTCATTCATAATGAATGTTATAATGTGCAGTTGGCAAGGCCCTGTATGAAAATGTGTGCAGCCATGGGCATCTTACTGCTTCCCGTTTCAGAAAAAATTGTCACATTTATGAAACTAAAAAAATCCCCTCATTTCTTTTTCATCTAACTTTTTAGTGTTATATATTTCAAGTTCCATTTGGTGAGAGTCCAATGGAGGAAGGTATAAATCTGTCATGCTTATGCTAAAAATAGACAGATGCAATTCCGCAATCCTTCGCTTCTGATGAGGCTTGATGGAGAGAGGTGGGAGGCAGAGAAAGAGAGTGGTGGAGGAAATGAGCGAGAAAAACCTCACACCTCATGGAGAGATATTGAGTGCGAGGGGTCCGTTTAACTGTATTCCCCAGCTGCGTATTCTGGTACTCAAAGCTGAAGATAAAGCTTCCGGCTAATCAGGTGCATTGTGCAAAAATCAATGCATTCTATTTCTTTAATGCCGTGATTATGTTGCCATTAAGAGTCAAGACAGGCCTCCTCCTGAATGTTGCAACAAGCTAAGAACATCAAAGTTGATCTGTTTCCATCCTACTCAATGTTAGTACCTCTCTCTCTCTCTCTCTCTCTCACTCTCTCTCTTTGTATCCGCTCGGGTGGATTTGTGGGCAGTGTTCTTTTTACCATTACTAAGCCTCTTTAGGCAGTGGTGGTGGATATGGAAAATGTGGAGGAGGAATGTATCCATGTGTGCATGTTCCTACACTCCAGGGTTGCCAGATCTCACTAGAAGAATACCTTGTCTGAAAATAAAATCATTGCACCCTTGGCATTGCTTCTGTTCGTAAACTGAGAGGGAAGGACAAACAAGGCCTACTGTGGCCTCACTATACCTGAAACCAAAGGGGACCCATCTGGACTATTTTAAATCATGTTTGTATTTAAACATGCACAGACAGATATCTTTGACCATTTGATAAATATCTCTGGCTGCTTTTAAAAGACGCAGTGCAAAGTTTCAACTATGAAGAGGAGAATCCATATCTCTCATTCAGCTGCTGCCTCTTGTTATTTTGAGCTCAAAATCATAATGTAAGCGTTCTTTCAGCCATCTGTGCTATTTTTATTTGTTGGTTTTGAAAACGCGCACTGGGTGGACATTTTTGAACGTTTAGATGCTTTTCGGGCGATGTGCATTTCAGTGCAGGATGATACTGGAAACTGGATGTGGATGTACAGGTATCTTCAGAATATTTCAGCTTGTATTGCATGTTTTTTTTTAGCTCATATCAATGTGAATTACTTGTGAACCAGTCATAATACGATTCAAGCTTTGCAAAGGAACTGTTATTGAAGGATGGGGCAGTTAAAAACAATAGGACCTGATCAAAAACTTAAGTGAACAGTTCCATTCATGAATATTTCAAATGTCATGACTGTTTGATAGTTTATGGTGCTGACATTCTGTTTGCACCGGGTGCATCCGTTGACCGCAATGGCTTAAGGCTGTTGACAAACTTTCTAAACCTATTTTTTGTGTTGTTGGAAGTAGTAGCACTAACGTGTGCAGTGCAAAATGGAACAGGACTGGATCTGGATCAAAATGGATTTGTTTACTGTCAGCGCAACACGACGTGACACAACCGATGCTTCCATGGAGACAGCATCATTGATTATGATGGTTCTATTGTTTTTGATGTGACACGACTCTCCCGTAGTGATGGGAAGATCGGATCATTTTATTGACTTGGATCTTTGAGTCTCATTCAGCCAAATGAACAAATCTTTATTCAAGTCATTCGTTCATTTCATTCATTTGAGTAAAATTACATTAAAATGTTACATTTTCAAAAGCCAAATCCCACCACCCCAACAAGTCTACTTACGCAAACTTTGATTATAGTCCCAATAAGGAAAATATTATAATGCTGTCACGTGACAAAAGAACGAACGATTTGGACAAGAAGACTCGAGAGATAAACTACTCATTACTGTTTCCTGTACAGCGCCTATGTGGTTTTCACATAACAAACGAACAGAGGTTACACAATGCGCTTGCACGGAAAACATAAAATGAACGAATCACTCTCTGAGACTACACGTAAAATATTAGTTCAAAATGAATGAATCATTCATTAACGACCCATCTCTGGTCTGACAGTCTCTCTCCTCTCTCTCTGTGAACTGGCCGTCTCCCCCGACTCTCACTGTGAACATAGAGATGGTTATATGGCTCACCCATGCCCTCACCTCCACAGATTATAATTATTTGTGTATTTTTTTTTGTGCTATAAGTGGATTATTATTTTTTTATCGCAATTAAATACATAATTTCTTGTAGTTAGTCATGATTAATTGCAGATTTTCAAAGTGCTGAAATGTTACACTTAATAAACACATTTTCTTGTGAAAATGCATTTCTTTCTATCTTAGGAAAGAAAACAAAACAATATGTAACAATATAATGCTTTATTAACATTTTCCAAACAAAGCCTTCCACAATATAAAGATAGAAATGCACTAAATATTACCAATTCAAGTAACATTATACGTTTCCCAAAGTCTAAGTGGAAGCATTAAATCTCTTAAACTCTTTGACTGTTATATTTTATATTACATATTAATCTGCCGGTAGACTGTGGTTATCCGCTGGTTATCCACTTTATTACAGCAATCGTGAAGCTGTATTTATACATTATATATAATATTTGGGAAGTGCTGTCAGAGATTCTTTTATTTACTGAGATAAAAACCTTCGCTGCTTTATCATAGGACAGAGTGAGAAGACAACTAGCATGTAACGACATTACCTCTCATAGAATGTCTATGGGACCAACGTCTTATGCTGTTTTATGCTAAGCTTTTAGGCTGACTTGGTAGAAGGGCTCTGGTGTGTGCATAAGTGTAATGACTCCAGGTGGACACATTACAAAGGTCTGCCCTTCACACCAGTGTTTACGTTGTATTAACAGTAAATGCATAAATCGTGATTAAGAAAAATGTATATGTTAACTTTTTTAATGAATAGCATGCGTTAACATGTTAATTCTGACAGCTCTCATTTTTTCTACTTTGATTACTGAACACCAATACCTCACATTTGCTCTGGCCTATTTCCTGTTTTCAATCCTACTGAAGTTCATGTCAACATATTACGTGTGATTTATAGAATCTGTTGATAACCTTGAGAGCATTTTTCAAAATTGAGGTAATCTTGATCGATCTGCTGCATAGATTGTTTTTGCTGTTAATTTGACTCGGGACATGTTCAGAAATTGGGATCACATTCAGATGATGGGCAGCTTGGACAAGCTCCAGCGGAGAAGTCTAGGAGTGTTGGCTCATCAGATCCCGTCTTTTTCCAAAGACTCTTCAGCCACAATAATCAGCCTCACACGACAACATCAGAGTCATTACAGTACAAAAAACCCAATCAGGCTAATGTATTGTATAATGTAATGTAATGTAATGTAATATATATGACTTCCTGTTGCTGCTGGTGCCTAGATCAAGTCTGTGTTTGTAGCCTGCTCGATTTTTTTATCATTGCTTATCTATCTGTTTTCAGCTTTTAATCTTTAATATCTGTCATTTTTCAGCATGCATCAGGTTTTTCCCAACATTATTCTCTTTTTCCGCATGCATCCGCCTTCAAATTTTATTGTGATTAAACCATGCACTCATTTTCTCCTCTGTGTTACACAGATTATTGCATTCAACTCAAAGCACCGCTTATCAAGAACAACCATAACAACAAACAATTGTGTGAGGGATTCACATCGATCTCAAACCCTCGCTGCTCTGGAACAACCAAAAACATCAAACAATTGCGTTAAGTCATGGCATTCGCTCATATTATTGCTTTCTGCAAAACATGCCACATGTTTACTATAGCTTCTTCCATCAGCAGTGAGGAGTTCACATGTGATAAATGTAAGGAATTAGTCAGGCTAGCGGAGATAGTTAATGAGCTAGAGACCCGCATCCGAACGCTAGTGGAGGTCAGTGAGAAAGAGAAGCCAGTAGATACTGTTTCGGATGTGGGTGGAACAGAGAACAACACACACACTTTTGTTCTGAGGGGGGTTCCCAGAGTTCTCTGGCTAATGCGCCATTGACCACTGCACCCCAGCCTTTCATAGTAGCATCCACTGAGACCAGTTGACGTGGCAGGACAGGTCTCAACCAAGAACCCTTCATTATCCCTCATTCCCTACACCAGCAGAGGACATTTAGCAGCCTCCTGGAGACAGGCACCATGCATGTCAGATCTTTCTGAGGACTGAACCTGGACCTCAGTATACACCTCTGGACTGGACGCAGAAACGGAAGTCCTAGAGTCTCCTATCTGGCCAGCTGCTGCCATAACGCCTAGCAGACTGAGGCAAGTTCTCCACTGAATCCTCTAACCATACCAAAAAAGGGGAGAGACAGGCCATGAGAGACTGATGGCACTCCATTGTCAGAGAAACATTCATGCTCAGAGAGTCCAGGGTCATCCCAAGAAACTGAACTGTCTAAGATGGACTGAGTATGCTCTTTTCCTTGGTAAGCTGAAACCCTATGGACTATATTTCATCGAAGATCAGCTCTGCATGCTGATGACAAGTCTTCTCTGAGTGTGCAACACCAGCCAGTTGTCCAAATAATTCAATATTCTCACCCCATGATGGTACAGTGCTACATCCATGCACCATGTAAAGATGCGGGGAGTGATGGACAGGCCTAAAGTTAAAGCCTGGAACTGGAACACCCTGCAGTTGAATGTGAATTGAAGAAAACACCTGTGTCCCTCCCAAATTGGGATATGGAAGATCATCTATGCATACGAACCTGTTACCCCGAAGCACAGCCTGTTTCACTTGTGGGATAGTTAGCATCTTGAACCTTAGAGGTTTTAGAAAACTGTTCAGACCACTGAAATCCAAGATGGGTGCCGTCTTTCTTTGGCACCAAAATGTAATGGGAACAGAACCCGGTCTGTGCCTCGTCCCGCCTCAGTTCCTGTATAGCTCCTTTCTCCAGAAGAGATCTGATGTCCTCTAACAAAGCTTTTTCTTCTGAATAACCAGAAGATGAGTACATGGACAGAACCTTTGAAAGAGGTGGCCTGGTTATAAATTGAAGCTGATACCCCTGCGTCATTGTCACGATTAACCAAGGATAATTTTTAATGCCTTCCCAGGCTGCTACATGAGCTAAAGGAGGGAGGAGGCACAGCAGGTTCTGAAAACCATCAGGAATTAGAAGGAGACTCATACTCAGGCCGTTTACTGGTAGCTGGTATAGGTTCTATTTTATGTCTAGGTTGTCTATGAACACGACATTGCCAACTGGCCTCCAATTGAAGATCTCCTGAGTCTATGTCATCTCACCTTCCAGCTGATTGCTGGCCCTTGTTGTGAGTGCGACGATATGTTTATCAGTATTCCCCAACACCTGTCGGGGTTTGTGCTGAACTGGATAGAAAGCCCCTCATGTCCTGTGCACATGCACAAGCCTCACATGCTCACTGCAGCATCTCAACAGCAACGGACCCAAACACCGTTGAAGGTGCCACAAGAAATTCCAACAAAGACACACAGTCTGCTATGTGCAGCTTGGACTGAGAGAGCCACAGATGTTGCCTTGCAGTCCACAAGTAAGCCATTGATCTGCCAACTGTGGTTGCTTGCCCTTTTGTCTCCCTCAACAGGGTGGAAGAAACCAACTGTATTTCAGCTATTTTTTTCTGGGCTCATTTAGACCTTGCAACAGTTAACTGAGATACAGCTGAAGTATAGCACCCATTTTAGCCAAGCAAGCTGTTTTCGCAACATCACTGTGTAGCAGGTGAAAAATCCTGTCCATGGCACAGAAGTTCTTGCTTAGTCCATCTGAACACCCAAGATGTGACTTGGTGGTGAAATCATTGCAGCAATTGCCTGGTTGATTGAAGGAAGGTGACCACATACAATTATTTCTACATTCTGGACAGCTGTGAGAGTTTTAAACTCTTTTGATAATGGGAGGGGGGGGGGCTTGGAAGGTCACTCCTACTGAGCTGCAACCTCTCTCTCAAAACCAGGTAGGAGGGGAGAGAAAAAGGGCCTAGACTGTACTGACACATCAGCCAAGCCAAACCGAGATGGAGCAGCAGATGTGACAGAGTCTGCAGGAATATTCAAGGATTCAACTGATCTCTCAATCAGGGATCTCAGTGGATGGGAGTCCTGTGACTGAGGAGCCAAGTCCTCTGAACTATCCTGTGCAATCTCTGGCTCAATCAATACTTTGCTTAGACATGGTCTCTGAAAAAAGAGAATAGACCAGAAGGGTATTAATATCTAACATGTCTGGCAAAGCAGTGATGGACCTACAATCAGCTTCAGACACATCTAGTGCTGATAACCCTGGGCTAGAGTAGGGATTATCATGATGGACCGCAGTAACTGCTGAACTGAATCTCTCAAGGGCAGTAAGTAATGTCCTTAACCTGTTGGGCTAAGACAGCGACTGTGGCAGCTACATCTTGCCTGGCACACTTTGGCTGGGGAGCACAAGTGGAAGTAGCAGTGCGTTTGCACTTAGAAAAACTGCGATGTCCTCCACCATTTTAAACAGTGTGTATCCAATGTGGAAACTCAGTAAGCTCCTCCAGTTCTGTAATTAAACAGTCTGTTGTGTATCTCAGCTGTGAAAAGCCTTAATCACGTTAGTTTAGAATGGCATGAACACAAGCGGAGTGATACACACAGTGAAGAGTCAGAGGTTGTTTGTTCTGTGTATAGTCGTTTATTTCCAATCAGTTTTACCAGATGAGCTGCTGAATATTCGGCAGCACACGGCAGACAATCTTTTACCAGTTTTTGATTATTCAGACATTCTGTTGGATATTTTAATTGGAGGAGCATCTGTGCTGTACAAGCTTGCTAAAAGATGCAAATGTGAAACCTGTCTGAGTGAAGCCATTCTGGACAGCGCATTACATCTGCTGGGCTTCCAGCTGTTCATAGCGGATCGCACCAAGGATTTTACTGGGAAATCAAATGGTGGTGAAATGTATTTTTACGTGAACGAATGTTGGTGTACAGAAGTAACAATGCTGAAGAAGATGTGCTGTCCTAATTTAGAGGCACTCTTCATAAACTTAAAGCCTTTGTACTTGCCGTGGGAGTTTTCCTCGTGTATTCTTGTATTGTTGTGAGTGTTTATATTCCTCCACACACATGTGTGAATGCCTGGAGATGGACACACTTAAAATAGTGGAGATGATAGTGGACTTTAGGAGGAACACCCCAACGTTAACCCCGCTCACCGTTCTGAACATCACTGTAGCAGCAGCGGAGTCATTCAGGTTTCTGGGCACTACCCTCTCACAGGACCTGAAGAGAGATCCACATTGACTCAGAAAAAGGCCCAGCAGATGTTATACTTCCATCGCCTGTTGAGGAAGTTCAACCTTCCACAGGTGCTGCTGATACAGTTCTACTCAGCAGTCGTTGAGTCTGTCCTCTGCACTTCTATAACTGTCTGGTTTTGTTCAGCTACCAAGTCAGACATCAGAAGGCTTCAAAGGATAGTTCGGCCTGCTGAGAGGATTATTTGCGCTTCCCTACCCACCTTGCTAGAACTGTACACATCCAGAGTGAGAAAAGGGCTGGTTAATTCACTCTTGGCCCCATTCACCCAGCACTTCCTGTTTGAACTGTTGCCCTCTGGCTAGCGCGACAGAGCACTGAGCACCAGAACAGCCAGGCACAGGAACAGTTTTTTCCCTCATCTTCTTCATGAACAGTTAAAACTGCTGTCAAATACTTTCCTTTGGTCAATACAACCAGGTGCAATATTCAATCCATCAGTTCCTACTTATATCCATTTTTCATTTATATTCTTTAACATATCCTACCTCTTCTTACATTACATTACATCACCTGCACATAACTGTATATCTTTATATAAAATATTCTAACAACATTATTGCGCTATTGTATGTTTATCTTTTTTATGTTATATAATATTTTTATGTCACTATATGTATATATGTATATATTTATATGTATATGTTTGCATGTATGTATATGTTGCAATCTCTTGCAGGCCTTATGGGAATAATTGCAAAGAAAAAGCCAATTTTGAAACAGACAAACAAAAAGAAAAGGTTAGAGTGGGCAAAGAAACAGATATTGGAAAACAGATGATTGGAAAAGAGTGTTATGGATCTTAACCCCATTGAGCTTTTGTGGGATCAGCTAGACCGTAAGGTATGTGAGAAGTTAAGGTATGAGTTACATTATGATAAGTTGAATGCACTTTGGTGATCAAAAGTACCAATTACTTTCCATAATAGCAAAATCAGTACATTATTCTAAACTTTTGGCCACCAGTGTATGTATATATAAGTTTTGATCTATTATATGTATATACTGTATACTGCATATATACATAAACAAACAGCAAACTGATTGCCACAGTTACTCAGCTCTCCCTACCACGCACTGCTATGGGGGAGGGGCAGCGATAACACACACACACACACAAACACACATATAGGCTACCTGAGGCAGCACTCTGTTAAGTTTTGTTATTGCTGCTGATTTTCAGAACGTGTGTGCTTAATCGCGTTAGCACTCTACTGTACAATTCCAACAAATACAATGTTCCTCACGTGGTTAAACCAAGAGGGATGGTTAACACTGCACTTACAAAATGTTTTAACAACTTACCTAAATTCGTCCATGTTAGCGATCTAGAACACTAGATGCAGTACAGAACTACAGCCCTGTGACCTCGTTAACACCATGTTATGGTGTGATATGGTATAGCTGCGAGAAAATACAAATATAAAAAAATATACAATACAAAAAAAAAGATACATACAAAGTCTCCGGGAGAGGTGCAACTAGCAAGCTCTCACTATCCCTGATTGAGCGGAAGTTTCTCAAACCCAGAAATCAATTGTCCATTGGTCTAAAAAGAGCCAATAGGCCTATATCAGTCAAACCGCATCAGCCATAGGGTTTTTTGTTGTTGTCTTTGTAAACGTTTAATTCTGGTTCTGTTCACTCAACCTCACTTTGAAAAGTCTAATTTTATTCCACTAAGTGGCAGAAAGCAGTAGAATTTTTTTTTGTCTGTATCACATTCCATCACAATATACAGATTTGAAATATAGGTGGCGCTCTAATGCATTTAAGCCCTTACAGATGTGCTCGTCCATAGATATTCAGTCTAATTTTCAGTTCAAGCACCACCCTCATTGCTTCATTGAATATCTTATCCTCTGATTAGACTAGAAGCTTAATGTAGGTGTAATTAGAAAGCTAAGATTCTCCCTTTTGTGACTAAATACATTTTGTTTATCATCAATAGACAAAAACATATTTTGTGATCATTTCTTTTGCATGCATTTTCTTCTGGATGTCATATTTTGTTCTGGACATCTAAGATATAACATTGCATTATTTAGCCAATCAGGCTCACATACAAGTAAACATTGGCTCATTGTTTAGAGAACTTCCTAAGGTAAAAGCCAACTGTAAGAGGGTTTAGATGGGCAAGGAGGTGGCGAGAACCAGCTTAACAATATAAATAATATTTAATTAAATAAAAAGACACAATCACATACAAAGCAGCCCGTAATTCTCTCTCTCTCGAACTGTCATCACTGGCCACCTTAATCCCTCGCGTACCCCATTAGGGACCTGGGCGTGCATCATTCCAGCCCTGCATCGCCCCCCTCTGCTCTACCCTCCTCCCACTGTTGCCTCAGGCCGGGGAGCCCCCAGCATGACGTACACCCCCCTTTTCCCTGGGGAGGGGTGTGCCTTGCCCCCCGTCTGCTGGCTGGTCATCCCTGCTGTCCTTGACCTGAAAGGAGACAGGAGGGGAAAAACAACAACAACAACAAAAAAAACTAAATAGGCGTGGGAAAAGGCCAACACAGAATGACAGAGAGAAAGAGAGAGAGAGAGAGTGAGAAGCAGCTCACTTACCGGTTCTCTGATGTGCCATCGCGTGGTCCACGATCACTCCTCCACACTCTCAGGCAGACGACAGCCCTCCACCCTGGGCAGACCAGAGTCGAACCTCTGACCCCCAGTGGACAGAACACCCCTCCGCATTCCCGCCGACCTGCGGGAACACTCCTCCGCCCCTGGCAGTAGCCCTACCACTCCAGGTGGTCAGGGAGTCACTTCCGTCCTCCCCTCGTAGACGCAGTTCTTCTCTCGACCCCTCCGCATTTATGGGGAATGGCAGGGCACTTTCAGCAGCTCCATCGCTCCAGGCAGTCGGGGAATCCAGTCCCCACTTGCCCCGCAGATGGCAGACATTCCTCGCGTCTGGGTGTTCGGGCTACTCCGTCACCAGGCGGATGGCAGCAGCACTCCCATGGGTGGACGGTAGTGTTGAGGACTCTGTGACTGGCATCCCTCCTCCTTCCCGGGTTTCAACACCAATGTAAGGGGGTTTAGATGGGCAAGGAGGAGGCGAGAACTGGTTTAACAATATAAATAATATTTAATTAAATAAAAAGACACAATCACATACAAGGCAGCTGCCTGTAATTCTCTCTCTCTCAACCTGTCGTCAGCGGCCACATTTATCCCTCGTGCGCCCCATCAGGCCGATTGGGGACAGGGTGTGCATCATTCCAGCCTGGCCCCGCCCCCCTGCGCTCTACACCAATATAAACTTTTAGCTATTTGGGACTTAGAGCAGCAGTTATTGGAGCATAAATGAGACGTTTCTATTTGATCACTTAGAGAAATCATATTCATTTTGTGATTTATTTGAAAATCTTTCGAACTGTTGTATTAGGGCAACAAAATTAACATCAAGTGAGAGCTTTCATTGATATATAACATCCATTTATGTGCTATGTGAAGGACTTGATTTTTATATAAATATTTCTAACCCATTATCTCTGGGGGCACTAATATTCAACTTGAATGTTTTGAGGCCTTATTATTTATTGAAAGTAACATAAATGCAGAATTGATGGTTATTGACATTCTATCAATTGATTTTGTTTTGTTTCTCACCAAACCTTATCATATGCTTTCATTACAATTACAGAATAATTTCTGAATTATACTTTTGTGGCTTTTTGAAGCTTGAAGAGGTGGTCACCATATGATATCACTGAGCACATTTTTTCACAATTACTCCCTTTGTGTTAAGAAAAAGTAAGAAAGTCATAAAGGGTTATAACAAAACATGGGTGAGTAAACAATGACTGAATTTTTATTTTGTAATTATCCCTTTAACCAACTGAAGGCTGTTTTGCATTCAAAGACATTAATGTTTACCCAATATGACTTTCTGGCAAACATAACATCAAATGTGCCACAAATAAACTTGCAGCAAATAAACCGCTTTTGTGGGGGAATTTGTAGCTATCAACAGCAGACATCAAACAAAGAAGCGTAGTTTCAGGACACGTAGGAGATCTGGCCAAGATTGAACTCATGATCCTGAGATGATTCCACTCCATTCACTGTTCTCGAATTCTGAAAGGAATGTGCTGAATTGCCCACAGATATTGTGATATTATTCAGCACATGATATTGTGCCATTTTTTGAATGTGTGTGTTTGTCTTTATAATTGAAACAGGTTTGTGTGAGAATGAATTTTTCATGATGCTGGTGCCAGACAAGAATCATAAATATACACGGAAAGGACCTAAAGGAGGAGCCATGAATGATGAGGGAAATTATTCGAAAGTGTCAGGGATGAAAGAGTTGAAGTTTATTCATTGGAAGGTTATGCAGCGTACATTTTTATCCTTAAAACCTTGACTCACTTAGTTGTAAAGAACAGGAATAGCCAGGAGTGTAAAGTAATGAATTACAAATACTCATATTTCTGTAATTAACTACTTTTTCCCAAGAATTGCACTTTTTTGAGTAATTTAAAAATTGCATAATTCTACTTTTACTAAAGAATGTTTTAAGTGCTGTTACTACTTTTACTGTGCTATTTTCCCACCGTCTGTGTTCGCTACTTCCCTGTCCTGATTTTATTTTTAATCTATCGACATGATTGGCTAGGGAGTGTCTCGTGACTCCCATCCAATCAAATCACACATAAAAAAACTTGAACAGCATCTGCAGATTTGGCACCAACTGTTATGGATCTGGAGAATACCTCAAGCATAGTTTACAGCTGAACATCTCGGCCACACCTAAAAGGGCTTTTTGCAGTGAAAAAGGCCAATTACTTGACTGTGTCATGTGAGTTCAACTTGCTCAAGCTAGATATCAGCATTTTTCCTGCCTCTAATTATCGAGGTAAATTTCATATATCTGTTTACTTGATTCTGTGTGTCTGTAACGTAGCCTGTAATCTAACTATCTATCACTAAGTAGTTTTCTATATTTAGCCTATGTTTTACATATAGAACAGGGGTATTCATAAAATCAGTCATGATAGAAAGAGCGCCACTGGTTGGTTGGTCTAGATAAAATATAAAATATTGACTTTTTATTTTCTGATGTCTGTAGCTGGTTCGTGCCTAAACGGTGAAATACACTTTATAATTCCACCAATGTCCATCTGGGTGAGGATTTAATGTAAACGCAGTCATTTATGTCTAAAGTGAATTCAATCAGCGGGACAAAAAGCTTATTTGCATTCAAATGTCGGACTTGAAGTGTACATGTAACGGAATTGTCCACTGTCCGTCTATTAATCAAACAACAATATCAAGGCAATGAGAAAACCACTCACTACTTTTGGCTGAATAACTTCAGTATCTTTAAAAGTATTAATGAAATAGAATAAAACACTGACATTTTTAATAATAATTGTGGCAGGGCGGAGGGCAGGGCCGGGTCGTGATCCTACACACCCAGTCCCGTATTAGGCTAATTATGCCTCCGTGAGGTTTAAAGGCTGACTGCAGAGGGCCGTGCGGGAGAGAGAGATCGTTAGCGGACATGTCCGTCATATGTGTGTTTGTGTTGTCTTTTAAGTTTTCCATTAAACTATGATTTGTATCGTCAAGCCGGTTCTCGCCTCCTCCTTTCCCATCCGTTAACTGTTTTACATTGGTGCCGAAACCCAGGAAGGAGGAGGGATACGCCGTAGTAGAGTTCTCGCCACTACCGTCCACCCCAACGGAGCAGCCGCGGCCATCTGCCGGGGGACGAGGAGCCCAGCCACCTGAACGAGGACGATGGCCGCCGACCGCGAGGGGAGGAGGGGCTCCTAGCCGACCGCCTGGAGTGGTCAGGGCCGCTGCCAGGGGCGGAGGAGTCGCCTACCGGCCGCTGAAACGCGGCAGGGTTTAAGACTGCCGACCGCGAGCGGGAGGGGCTCACTGCCGACCGCCTGGAGCGAGAGAACCGCTGCCAGGGGCGGGGGAGACCCCTTCTAGTCCCCGAGAACGCGGCGGGGTGTTCCGTCAGCCAGGGGCTGGAGAACTGCCTCAGATCCGCCCGGAGAGGCGCGGCTGTCGTCCGATAAAGGGTGGAGGAGTGACCGAGGAACAAGCTGCGGCGTATCGGAGAACTGGCGAGTAAGTTTTTTTTTTTCATCTCTCTCTCCTCTCTCTCTCTCACTGTCGCTCTGCGTTGGCCTTTATCCTCTTTTAAATTGTACAGTTTTTTGGGGGGGTACTACACTGTTACAGGAGTACCCTCCCATTTTAATCATTTCTGTTTCCCTACCCTTGTCCCCTCCCTCGTCCAGGTAGATGGGGGATGACCTGTCGGCAGTCAGCGCGGAAGGCGCGCCCTCCCCCAGGGAAAGAGGGGGGGATGTACGTCAGCGAGAACGAGGGAGAAATGTGGCAGGGCGGAGGGCGGGGCCGGGTCGTGATCCTACACACCCGGTCCCGTATTAGGCTAATTATGCCTCCGTGAGGTTTAAAGGCTGACTGCAGAGGGCCGTGCGGGAGAGAGAGATCGTCAGCGGACATATCCGTCATGTGTGTTTGTGTTGTCTTTTAAGTTTTCCATTAAACTATGATTTATATCGTCAAGCCGGTTCTCACCTCCTCCTTTCCCATCCGTTAACTGTTTTACAATAATATTTTTTTATAATATTTTAAATAATAAAAAAATTAAGATTTTTAGAAGATTATATCAGCTCTGTAGGTCCATTCAATGTAAGTGAAAGGGTGCTAAAATCTTGACGCTCCAAAAAGCACATTAAAGCAGCATGGACATACAACTCCAGTGGTTTAATCCATGACTTTAGAATTGATATGACAGGTGTGGGTGAGAAACAGATCAATATTTAAGTACATTTTTGCTAGAAATTCTTCTCTCTGCCAAGTCAGTGGCGATATGCATGAAGAATGTGAATCACCAAAAACACAAGAAGAAAGTGAAATTTTTTTGAGATTGACTGAGCAGGGACTAGAATTAATAGTAAAAAAGGAAATAAATACTGATCGGTTTCTCACCACATCTATCATATCGCTTCTGAAGACATGGATTAAACCACTGGAGGTACAAGGATTAGACTATTTTTATGCTGATTTTGTGATTTGTGGAGCTTCAATATTTTAGCACCGATTCACTTTCATTGTATGGACCAAAAGAGCTGAGATATTCTTCTAAAAATCTTCATTTGTGTTCTGCTGAAGAAAGAATGTCATACAGATCCAGGATGGCATGAGGGTTAGTAGATGAAGAGAGAATTTTCATTTTTGGGTGAATTATTCCTTTTTAAGTGTGATGTAGCCCTCGTACCAAACAACTTTTCCCATGCCTGCTCTAAATCGTCTAGGACATGACGTGCCAAGTGATTTTTTTTGCATTCCTTGCATTGTTTTGAACATGTTTTATGCACAACAATTTTAATGTAGTTGTTTCATACAGTATGATTTAAAATGGTGATCAGTCTACTGAAAATAATTTCTTAATCTTTTAATTTCTGTTATCATGTCTGCCTTTTATTTTTTGGAATCAGATTCATGTAGTGTTTATCATAGATAAGTGAGTTGGCATACAAATTGGCATACAGTGTTCTTTATAATGGGGCATAGGTTTTGCAACTCTGTACTCAATACTCATTACCCATGAGTACTTTTAAATGAGCTACACTGTTACTCTTACTTGAGTAGTTTTTAGGACAGCTACTTATACTGTACTCACAATACATTTTTTGGGAAGTAACAGTACTTCTACTTGAGTATGATTTTTTAGTTCTCTTTCCACCCCTGGGAATAGCATACGCAAATATAATAGTAAATCAACACACAAGATGTGTCTGCAACAGGTCTGATTAAGAAGGTTTGTGTTTGGGTTACAATATATATATTATGCATTACCTTTTTTCTGCATGTTGTATGACAGACTTGATGATATGATATATGAACTACTGTCCATTCTTGCACACTGCTGTGCTCATCATTTTCTATTATCACAGATCTTGCTAGGTAAGCGTATTTGCTAGGATATGTCTATTCCTTTAAAAATAACACTCTTCATAAAAGGGAAACAGAGGTTTTGGGTGATGTGTCTGTAACTACTTAATTATATACAATCATTACTTTTAATTAATAAAAGCAATTACTGTTATTACTTTTTAGTTTAGTGCATACCATTTCAAATTCTTGTGATCAGATTACAGTTATTGAGTTTAAATTAAGTTAATTACTTTTAAGTACATTAATTGTGTTACAGATATTTCTTAAGTAAAATTATTTCTGCAAAATAAATTTAAAGCATGAATGATGTTAATATACACTTCTGTTTGGGTTTGTGGCAGAACACCCTAACAAGTCAGTGAACAAGGTGGAAATAGTGACATTATTTTGAATTTATTGAGTGGGAAAATAGAAGATTTTCTGTGAAAAGTGTTTTAGAAAGTAACTTAGAATTGTGATTACTTTTTGATAAGTAAAAGTAAAATGAGTCATCTGATTACAATTTTAGAGAAGTAATTAGTCATTTGTATTAAATGACTTTTTTGAGTAACTTACCAAGCACTGCTTCAAAAATAGGTTGTTGGTATTGTAGGTGTCTAAATTAGAGATGCACCGGTGACCGGCCGGTCAGCCTCACATCTTTCCGATTCCAAGCTGGTCCGTTTTGTTGCCAGCGTCGCAGGCAATAACATCACAGCCGCATGTAAACATGCGTGGAAGTTCTTCACTGTGAGTGAAGAATACAAAAAGTTTGCAATTTGTAATAATTGTAAGGCTAAAGTAAACCGTGGGGGAACCACCACGATAACGTTGGAACAACAAACGTAATTAGACACTTAAACACCATCACCCAGCTGAAAATGCCCATTTTAAAAAAGAAGCTAAAACAGGGAAAGCGGCTAAAGCTAGCCAGAGCTCAGAGCCAGCCACAAAGACCAAAGCAATTACGAGTAAAATTGTGGAATTCGTGGCCCTGGATGACCAGCTGTTCTCCATAGTTGAGGACAGAGGCTTCAGAAATCTGATACATTTCCTCGATACAGACGACGTTGCGTTGCCCGAAAAACGGGAGTGTTGACGTGTATGGTTACAAGCCGATCCCGAAGCAGCATTCAGTTTTACAACTGATATTTGGACATTTAACGTAAGCGTAATGTCAATACGAAACATCATTATATTATAATATTATACTCTCTCGAGAAACGGTGCCTTAACGCGGCGAGAGAGTTTGTGTACGTCTGAGAAGCTGATCGCTATACCGTCGAGAGCCTAGTGCTCTCGGAAGGGTCACCCAAGGCGGGAAGACTTCAGTGGAGACGTCAGACAAAACCAGTTTCGAAAGGTCCCCACATGACCTTTTCAAATAAATTCTGATCCAGGAAAGCAACGGGAAACTACTTGGATTATTTCTCCCTTGAAAACTTCAATGATGACAAGCAAAATCAACAAAGGCCCTGAGTATCGGCGTCCTTTAAACAGGACAGGGGTGCTAAGAATCTCCGAGCTTGTGTCAAAGAACCCTTTCAAAGTAGCAACTTGGAACGTTAGAAGTTTACTTCAAGCAGGAAAACTAGCTAATGTCATACAAGAAATGGATCGACTTAAAATCAACATAATCGGGCTAAGCGAAACTAAATGGCCTGGAACAAAAAAATTTATATCGAGCGAACACCACATCTTCTGCTCCGGAGGAGAAGAAAACACCAAACAAACATACGGTGTTGCCTTTATAGTACACAAGAAATTAGCGAACAAAGTCAACAACTTTACCCCAGTATCAGAACGAATAGCACTACTACAATTAGCAGGCAACAAAGTCAACGTGAACATTCTACAGGTTTATGCTCCAACAGCAGATAAACAAGATCATGAAATCGAATCGTTCTATGAGCAACTAACCAACACGCTGAAGCCGCTGAAGAAACAAGACATCACTATAATCCTCGGCGACTTCAATGCCAAGGTGGGCCACAGTCGAATGCAGAACATTGTCGGAGAACACGGACTAGGAACAAGAAATGGACGAGGCGACAGACTGGTTCAATTCTGCCAAGAAGAACGTTTCAGTATTGCTAACACGTGGTTCCAATTACCACCTCGACGACTGTACACGTGGACCTCGCCGCAAGACTCCGACAACAACATCGTCAGGAACCAAATCGATTATATCCTAATTAACATCAGGTTTAAGTCCAGTGTGATTACAGCAAAAACCTACCCTGGAGCCGATATATCGTCAGATCATAACCCAGTAACAGCTACAATAAGACTCAAATTGCGATCAATACAATGTACAAAGACGAGACGAGCAGACCTGGAGAAACTGAAGAACAGCGCAGATAAAAGACAAGTACAGCAACATCTCAACGATAGCATCCGCTCAATAACAACGGAAACAGCAGATGTTCAGGAGTACTGGCGCTCGTTCAAACAATGCATCACAGAAACAACATAAGTCATGCTGGGACATCAGCCAACGAAAAAGAAACAACGATGGATGACACATTGTATTCTCGATCTAATGAGCAAACGAAGAATGTACAAAAATAACAACTTGGAGAAGTACAAACAAATGCAACAGAAGATCAGAGAAGCAATCCGACATGCAAAAGAAAAGTGGATGGAAGAACAATGCGCCGAGATTGAAGAACTAATAAAAAAACATGACAATTTTACTCTGCACAAGAAGCTCAAAGAAGCTGGTAACATCTACAGACCAGCCCCAACAGCTACCTTGTATGCGGACAACAACCAACCAATCCTAAATAAACAAGTAAAAATGGACACCTGGACAAACTATATACACAAGCTCTATGGCGCCGCAAGAACACCTGCAGGAAAAGACCAACAGATGTCGAAAGATGCTATACACATTTTAACATCAGAAGTAGAACATGCAATCAAAACAGCTAAGTCAGGCAAAGCGTGCGGGCCCGACACAATCCATGTAGAATTGCTCAAACTATTAGACAGTAACAACATACGACAACTGACTAATTGGTACAATCAAATATACAATGGCAATAAAATTCCATCCGACTGGCTACAATCCATCTTTGTGGCCATACCAAAGAAAGCAACAAGCCGGAAATGCGAGGACTACAGACTGATAAGCTTGATGAGCCACGTGCTAAAAGTCTTCCTGAAGGTGATCCAACAGCGCATACGCTCCACATGCGAAAGTACATTGAAGAACACACAGTTTGGCTTCTGCAAAGGACTAGGCACAAGAGAAGCAATCTTCTGTCTACAGATACTACTACAGCGGTGCTACGAACATCAGAAAGAAGTGTACATCTGCTTCATAGATTACGAGAAAGCCTTTGACTCAGTAGACCACGACCGACTAGCAGCTCTATTAAAACAACTGGGACTAGATAAAAACGACATCAACTTCATCATTGCTCTTTATTGGAAGCAAACAGCCCAACTTCGATATGACAACGAATTGACAGACCCAACACCAATACAAAAAGGTGTACGACAAGGCTGCCCACTTTCACCCAGTCTTTTCAACATCTACTCGGAGCAGATTTTTGATCAAACACTAGCAGATAAAAACATTGGTATTAAAGTCAATGGACAATACATCAACAACATCAGGTATGCAGACGACACTGCACTGCTGGCCGATTCGGAACAAGACCTACAACAAATCTGGGACGAGGTTGCCACAGAGAGTCAAATATGGGGCTTACGAATTAATAAAAAGGAAACAAAGGTTATGAAGGTCAGCCGAACTACAAGCGAAATAACAATCAAGCTTGGCAACGAAAAATTGGAACAAGTACACCGATTTAAATACCTCGGTGTAATCATTGACGATCAGTTGAACCATGAAGTCGAAATCAAGAGCAGAATTGAACAAGCAAGGCAAGCATTTATTAGATGGAAAACACTCCTTGCAGACCGCAACTTGAGTACATCACTGAAACTGCGCACACTGAAATGCTACATCTGGTCAATTTTGCTGTATGGAGTAGAGACATGGACACTGACAACAGCAGCAACAAAAAGGCTCGAAGCTTTCGAGATGTGGCTGTATCGAAGAATGCTGAAAATCCCATGGACAGCCAAAATCACCAATACACAAGTTCTGCAGGATATGGGCACTGATAGGCAACTGCTGAAGACCATCATTAGCAGGAAGTGTTACTATCTAGGCCACATTGCCCGAAACGACCACAAATACCAGCTATTAAAGCAAATCCTGGAAGGAAAAATCGAAGGGAAAAAACGACCAGGACGGACAAAAACGACATGGCTCAGTAACATCAAAACATGGCTACAATTATCAACAGCACAAACTCTACACGCCGTGCTAGACCGGGACCAATATCATCGTGAAGTCGCACACGCCGTTAGGCAGCACTAAAGAGAGAGAGAGTAATGTCAATGTTGAGTGTATTGGACACTTCAGTTTTGTTCATAGGCTTGTCATCTTTGGAATTTGGACGAGTAAAAAAGAGAAAAAGGTCCATTTATAAAAATAGTGGAAAATGACATCTGTTTTGTTATATAAAGCAACTTATTTGCAGTTAATTGTTATTTCTACCTCTTACCAGTCACAGAGCACTTTATTTTGAGAGTTGTTTAAGTGAGAGAAGATCCTGTAACTTAGTGCAGTTTGGGGAAAATTGTAATATTTAATAATTAATTTTATTATGAAAATAAAATTTTGCGTTTAAGAAAGGTTGATTTTGTTTGTATATGCGGTCAACAATAGTTCTTAGAAAGAAAATTGGAAAAAATCGGTATTAGCAGGTCACACTTGCAAAAAAAATCGTAAATCGGAATCGGCCAAGGCTGGTTTATACCGAACAGTCTGGCTAAGTTTGATGGTTTTGGGGTTTGATCCACTTGTCAACTGGTCAGGCTGGGAGACCAGCTGATCAAACACTTAAACCAGCTGCACACCAGCTTAAACCAGCTAAGACCTTAAAGCCACCTTAAGCTGGTTTTAAGATGGCTGCTTCTGCAGTGTGAAATTTTTTTTTACCAGCATATTTTTATATAAAGCTTGCATCTTTTTGGTTGTTGAGTTTTTAATTTGTTTCCTGGAGGATATTACAGTGTGCATATCGATGTAATTATTTGCTCTTGATGAGAATACACCTTTATTGATGAACAAGAGATCATCATATTTTCCCCTCTCCTTCTTGAAGAACACCCCTCTTCACCTTTAAGAATTTAAAAGAACAGACGTATTCTGCAAATATGCTTTCCGAGCAAGATAAAAGATGTTGAGCACAGTATGTAAGAATAAGCTTCCATCAAATTCGTAAAAAAAAAAAAAATGGACTAAAGAAAAGATGCATCGTTGCATGTTTCCATCCACTACATCATGCACATTATCTAAGGGGGGATGCCTTGTCAGTGTCACGATTCCCCGTTGTCCTCACTGTGTTCTCTGTTTCTCTTGTCACGTTTCCATGCGGTCCCTCCCGTGTTTTCTGTTTCACCCTTGCCAGTCACGTTCCATGTCACTCGTCCTTGTTATCCGTCCCGTGTTTTCTGTTTCACCTAACACGCTCCCTGTCATTTCTTCCTTGTTGTCCGCCTGTGTTTCACTGTCTCTGTTAAAACTACACTTCCCTTCTTCCTCACTCCTCATCACCGCTGTCACAGCGTTATTGTCCACACCTGTCGCTTGTTTTGTTATCACTGTGTCTGTCTACTTAACCCCGTCGTTTCCTCTATCCGTTGTCGATCATTACTGTTTCATGTTTATGCCTATGTGTAACCTCTCGTGCTTTCTCCAGGTTTTCCCAGCCCGTCGTGGATGCCCTGTCATCTCGTGTTCCGCTCTGTGTTAGTTTGTGTTGGTTTACTTTTCCCCTCGTGGACTTCTTATTTGCTCCAGTGTTTATTCCCTCATGTTTGATCAGTTTCATTGTGTTTTCAGTTCCCTGTTTTTCCCATCGTGGACTTTGCTTTGTGTTTACCCTTTTATTTATTATATGTTAAATAAAAACCACATTTGGATCCGCACCTCTTGTCTTCCCATTCCTCAAGTGTGACAGAACGATCGACCGTCCCTGAGCCAGCGCCTGTAGCCTCGACCATCCCTGAGCCAGCGCCTGTAGCCTCGACTGTCCCTGAGCCAGCGCCAGCAGCCATGACCGTCCAAGAGCCAGCGCCAGCAGCCATGACCGTCCAAGAGCCAGCACCAGCGGCCATGACCGTCCAACATCCAGCGCCCCTCGAACCTTCTAGGGCTCTGCTTCCCGAGCCTTCCAGGGCTCCTCCTCTCGAGCTTTCCAGAGCTCCGCCTCTCGAGCTTTCCAGAGCTTCGCCTCTCGAGCTTTCCAGAGCTCCGCATCTCCAGCCTCTCGGGCCATCCAGGGCTCCACCTCTCAGAAATCCTCTCGAGCTTTCCAGAGCTCCGCCTCTCGAGCTTTCCAGAGCTCCGCCTCTTGAGCTTGCCGAGCCCTCCAGGGCTTCGCCCCTCAAGTCACTCGGGCCATCCAGAGCTCCGCCCCTCAAGTCACTCGAGCCTTCCAGGGCTCCACCTCTCGAGTCTCTCGAGCCTTCTAGAGCTCTGCCCCTGGAGCCTTCTAGAGCTCCGCCCCTGGGCCTTCTAGAGCTCCGCCCCTCAGGCCCTCTAGAGCTCCGGCCCTCGAGCCTTCTAGAGCTCCGCCCCTGAGCCTCCTACGGCTCCGCCTCTCGAGCCTCCTTCGGCTCCGCCCCCAGAGCCTCCTACGGCTCTGCAAACAGAGACTCCTGAGCCTCCCACGGCTCTGCCTCCTGAGCCTCCCACGGCTCTGCCTCCTGAGCCTCCCTCGGCTCCGCCTCCTGAGGCCCCAGAGCCTCCCTCGGCTCCGCCTCCTGAGCCCCCAGAGCCTCCCTCAGCTTCGTCTCCAGAGCCCCTCGCAGCTCCGCCCCCAGGGTCTCCTGCGGCCTTGCCTGCGCCTCCTTCGGCGCCACCACCCAGGTCTTCGACTGCGCCATCTCAGAAGTCCTCCTTGGCTCCGCCAGCTCCCCTAGTGGCCACTCTTTCTCCCAGGCCTCTTCGAACTGTCCCGGTCCTGTGGCCACCTCCCGGGTCCCCTGAACCGGCCCCTGTTCTGCGGCCATCTCCCAGACCTCCTAGACCTGTCCCTGTCCTGAGGCCGCCTCCCAGGCCTCCTGGACCTGTCCTTGTCCGATGGCCACCTCCCAGGCCCCCTAGACCCGTCCCTGTCTTGTGGCCACCTCCCAGGCCTCCTTGAACTGTCCCAGTCCTGTGGCCACCTTCCGGGTCCCCTGAACCGGCCCTTGCCCAGTGGCCAGCTCCCAGGCCCTCTAAACCTGTCCCTACCCGGGGGACGTTCCCAGGCCACCCGACCTGGTTCCCTGCACACACCCCCAGAGACTGCTCACCTGCCCTCTCGGCCTCCCTGGTCTGCCCGTCTGCCCTTTGTGTCCCCGTGGACTGCCTATTTGCCCCTTTTGCCTCCTTGGACTGCCTAATTTCCCCTTGTGCCCCCGTAGTCTGTCTCCATGTCCCTGGTGCCCCCTTGGTCTGTGTCCCTTGTGCCCCCTTTGGTCCGTCTTTTTTTCCCCTTGTCTAGCCCCTCTCGCCTTGAACATCTGTTTATCCCTGCTATTGTTTCTTGTCTGTGTCTTAAGTCCGTCTGGAATCCGGTCCTTTTGAGGGGGATTCTGTCACGATTCCCCGTTGTCCTCACTGTGTTCTCTGTTTCTCTTGTCACGTTTCCATGCGGTCCGTCCCGTGTTTTCTGTTTCACCCTCGCCAGTCATGTTCCATGTCGCTCGTCCTTGTTATCCGTCCTGTGTTTTCTGTTTCACCTAACATGCTCCCTGTCATTTCTTCCTTGTTGTCCGCCTGTGTTTCACTGTCTCTGTTAAAACTACACTTCCCTTCTTCCTCACTCCTCATCACCGCTGTCACAGCGTTATTGTCCGCACCTGTCGCTTGTTTTGTTATCACTGTGTCTGTCTACTTAACCCCGTCGTTTCCTCTCTCTGTTGTCGATCGTTACCGTTTCATGTTTATGCCTATGTGTAACCTCTCGTGCTTTCTCCAGGTTTTCCCAGCCTGTCGTGGATGCCCTGTCGTCTCGTGTTCCGCTCTGTGTTAGTTTGTGTTGGTTTACTTTTCCCCTTGTGGACTTCTTATTTGCTCCAGTGTTTATTCCCTCATGTTTGATCAGTTTCATTGTGTTTTCAGTTCCCTGTTTTTCCCATCGTGGACTTTGCTTTGTGTTTACCCTTTTATTTATTATATGTTAAATAAAAACCACATTTGGATACGCACCTCTTGTCTTCCCATTCCTCAAGTGTGACAGAACAATCGACCGTCCCTGAGCCAGCGCCTGTAGCCTCGACCGTCCCTGAGCCAGCGCCTGTAGCCTCGACCGTCCCTGAGCCAGCGCCAGCAGCCATGACCGTCCAAGAGCCAGCGCCAGCAGCCATGACCGTCCAAGAGCCAGCACCAGAGGCCATGACCGTCCAACATCCAGCGCCCCTCGAACCTTCTAGGGCTCTGCTTCCCGAGCCTTCCAGGGCTCCTCCTCTCGAGCTTTTCAGAGCTCCTCCTCTCGAGCTTTCCAGAGCTCCACATCTCGAGCTTTCCAGAGCTCCGCCTCTCGAGCTTTCCAGAGCTTCGCCTCTCGAGCTTTCCAGAGCTCCGCATCTCCAGCCTCTCGGGCCATCCAGGGCTCCACCTCTCAGAAATCCTCTCGAGCTTTCCAGAGCTCCGCCTCTCGAGCTTTCCAGAGCTCCGCCTCTTGAGCTTCCCGAGCCCTCCAGGGCTCCGCCCCTCAAGTCACTCGGGCCATCCAGAGCTCCGCCCCTCAAGTCACTCGAGCCTTCCAGGGCTCCACCTCTCGAGTCTCTCGAGCCTTCTAGAGCTCCGCCCCTGGAGCCTTCTAGAGCTCCGCCCCTGGGCCTTCTAGAGCTCCGCCCCTCGAGCCCTCTAGAGCTCCGGCCCTCGAGCCTTCTAGAGCTCCGCCCCTGAGCCTCCTTCGGCTCCGCCCCCAGAGCCTCCTACGGCTCTGCAAACAGAGACTCCTGAGCCTCCCACGGCTCTGCCTCCTGAGCCTCCCACGGCTCTGCCTCCTGAGCCTCCCTCGGCTCTGCCTCCTGAGGCCCCAGAGCCTCCCTCGGCTCCGCCTCCTGAGCCCCCAGAGCCTCCCTCAGCTTCATCTCCAGAGCCCCTCGCAGCTCCGCCCCCAGGGTCTCCTGCGGCCTTGCCTGCGCCTCCTTCGGCGCCACCACCCAGGTCTTCGACTGCGCCATCTCAGAAGTCCTCCTTGGCTCCGCCAGCTCCCCTAGTGGCCACTCTTCCTCCCAGGCCTCTTCGAACTGTCCCGGTCCTGTGGCCACCTCCCGGGTCCCCTGAACCGGCCCCTGTTCTGCGGCCATCTCCCAGACCTCCTAGACCTGTCCCTGTCCTGAGGCCGCCTCCCAGGCCTCCTGGACCTGTCCCTGTCCGATGGCCACCTCCCAGGCCCCCTAGACCCGTCCCTGTCTTGTGGCCACCTCCCAGGCCTCCTTGAACTGTCCCAGTCCTGTGGCCACCTTCCGGGTCCCCTGAACCGGCCCTTGCCCAGTGGCCAGCTCCCAGGCCCTCTAAACCTGTCCCTACCCGGGGGACGTTCCCAGGCCACCCGACCTGGTTCCCTGCACACACCCCCAGAGACTGCTCACCTGCCCTCTCGGCCTCCCTGGTCTGCCCGTCTGCCCTTTGTGCCCCCGTGGACTGCCTATTTGCCCCTTTTGCCTCCTTGGACTGCCTAATTTCCCCTTGTGCCCCCGTAGTCTGTCTCCATGTCCCTGGTGCCCCCTTGGTCTGTGTCCCTTGTGCCCCCTTTGGTCCGTCTTTTTTTCCCCTTGTCTAGCCCCTCTCGCATTGAACATCTGTTTATCCCTGCTATTGTTTCTTGTCTGTGTCTTAAGTCCGTCTGGAATCCGGTCCTTTTGAGGGGGATTCTGTCACGATTCCCCGTTGTCCTCACTGTGTTCTCTGTTTCTCTTGTCACGTTTCCATGCGGTCAGTCCCGTGTTTTCTGTTTCACCCTCGCCAGTCACGTTCCATGTCGCTCGTCCTTGTTATCCGTCCTGTGTTTTCTGTTTCACCTAACATGCTCCCTGTCATTTCTTCCTTGTTGTCCGCCTGTGTTTCACTGTCTCTGTTAAAACTACACTTCCCTTCTTCCTCACTCCTCATCACCGCTGTCACAGCGTTATTGTCTGCACCTGTCGCTTGTTTTGTTATCACTGTGTCTGTCTACTTAACCCCGTCGTTTCCTCTCTCCATTGTCGATCGTTACCGTTTCATGTTGATGCCTATGTGTAACCTCTCGTGCTTTCTCCAGGTTTTCCCAGCCTGTCGTGGATGCCCTGTCGTCTCGTGTTCCGCTCTGTGTTAGTTTGTGTTGGTTTACTTTTCCCCTTGTGGACTTCTTATTTGCTCCAGTGTTTATTCCCTCGTGTTTGATCAGTTTCATTGTGTTTTCAGTTGCCTGTTTTTCCCATCGTGGACTTTGCTTTGTGTTTACCCTTTTATTTATTATATGTTAAATAAAAACCGCATTTGGATCCGCACCTCTTGTCTTCCCATTCCTCAAGTGTGACAGTCAGGATGAAGCAGGCGAATTACATCCTTGTTTCGGGGAGAGTTTTATTTGCAGGATTAGAGCAATTGTATCTCGTTTTATTAAATGCTGCCAGGAGATGCAGCTTAATATTTTTAATATCTGGTATAATGAGGGCTGAAATGGCGGCGATGCCCACATGCCGTTAGCCTCATTATATCTGGGAGCGCCCATGTTCAAAACTGTTCTGGCAGATTGTGAAAACCCACTTTAATGTCCAGCTGTGGGTTAAACACTTCTGAATGTCCAGAGTAATGTTTGAAGAATTGTGTGCCAAGGTCTGACCTTTTAATTGGCCAGTCACATCAAGCCATCACACATTCATAACACATACACAAAAGGTGAAAACACGTCATCGTTTTGCAGATAGATGTTTTTCATAAACTTAATGCACAGTTGAACAAATACGAAACTAGGAAATCCACCTCCTCCTCGCACATTCAATTTTAAGTGAGTTTTCAGAGTTTATTCGCATGTCAAGCATTTCCCTTCAGGATTTATTATGTGCAATTTCAAAAGCAAGTTATCGAGTCATGTCTAGTTTAGACGTGGATAGAACTGTGAAAAAGACAGAAATAAAACCAGCTCCAACCGCGTCTAATAAACCTCTCTGCATGCAAAAAACCCCATTTTCTTCTGACTATTGACCTCCACAGTTTCATCAATATTAGATTATTGAAAAACCACAAGACCTAATAATTATAGATGCAATATACTGTGTGTGTGTGTGTGTGTGTGTGTGTGTGTGTGTGTGTGTGTGTGTGTGTGTGTGTGTGTTCAGACCATGAAGGTATATAATAGCTGGAGAGAGTTATTCATTAATGTTCCTTTTCATCTAAATGGCAGTTGCTCGACTGACAGATACACTCCCCTGGAAATATGTAACCTGCTTGCTGCCATCTGTAGTAACTCATGGGCAGAAGAAAATGTAATTTTCCATGCTGAAGGAACTTAATAAAAAAAAGAAGCATCAAATTTACACAAAGATGTCCTATGTGAAAATTCAGCTTGGAGCCATTAACTCTACGGCCGTGACATCTGCTGAGTGTCAACCTCTTGAAAACAATAAGAGCTCTGTGGACCGCTAAGATCCTTTCCTCAAATATGTTGTAAATCAGGAAATACACCAACATTTAATGGTTGTCCATGACATGACCAGCTAACCACCTCTGCAATAAGACAATTTAAGGGCAGAGGTTATGGACGATAAAAGACACAGTTAAAGAAAAATCCTTCTGAATTACAATGAACAACACAACATCAGTTCTTTGACTCTTTATTCTGGACAATAACACATTTTCTAGGCTCCAAATTAGTCATGAGACATCCTCTCTGATCAGTACTCTGCAAAAAGCAACTAAAAAAGAAGTCCCCTTGTTTAATTCATTAAGTAACACACGAACACTTAAAATTTAGACATTTCTTTTCTTTGAATCCAGAAACAGAACATTAAACTAATCTAAAGTATTGCATCTGTGACATATATTATATGTCAAAAAATATATTATACGCCGGTTTGATGTTATGTCAATGAAAAAGCAAGAGTATAACCTCCCGCTTTGTGTTAGGCTGAACACCGCCTTCAGTGCTCACGAAAAGAACACAGAAATATAATTAAACTCTCTGATGAAACAAACCCAGCCAGTTTTTATGGAATAAAGTTTCAGTTTAACTAAAACTCCATGAAAGGAATTTTATGTTTCATGTTTGTATGTGTTAGATTAGTTTTATATTTAGATTAGCAATAAAGTTATTATAGCTCATTCCTTACAATAGAAGCTGTGAGCGGATACATGAGATGGTGTATTATGATTTTAATCGTGGAGAATTTTATTCAGACAAATAATCTATTTATTCGTCATTTATCTTTCTTATAATGGTTGTTGACCATGGCTAATTCCATTATAAATAGACATACTGTTCCTACATAATAATGACGTTGAATGCGGACAGTTTAATTTAATTCCTAACACACATACTGTTCCCACACATCTTGCTCACCAGTTCATTCTGGTGCAATTTTGTATTTATTTATTTTATTTTTTTAAATTTTACACAATCACCTGAGACATTGTAACTATTTACTCAAGAGCTGTGGAAAATGATGTCCTGACAACGTCAAAGGCAGCATAAAGGATAGAGCATACAAACATATGTCTATTTGACACTTCTAAGAGAGCTCTAAAAATGGTCAGTGATAAAACATCTATTAATTCAATATATGTGATTTATATGTTGCTTGCAAAATAAAATAATACAAATTGGAACACACAGCTACTTTTGTTTGGCCATCAATTGAGAAAGTTTTTTGCCTGTATATTAATGAAGTTGCAGGATCTACCAGTAGGGGCTAACTGCCAATGGTAAGCAGCTAAAAAGTCCCCCCGGTTTGGACTTAGAAATAAAGCACAATATATTTGGAATAGAGCATAACATTACCCGCTTACTTTTTCAGTATCCGTTAATGTATTTTTCTCATAAATTTTTTCTACTTGGATTTCATTAAAGTTTTTATAAAGAGTTGTTAGCCATGAATCAAATCAACCACCTCCAAGATGAATCACAAGATTATAAACAAAGATTTATTTAAAAATCGTACCAAAAGGAAACATGTGCCAGAATATGTACTTAATGTCTTTCATGAGGGCATGAAATACTATCCCATGAAGCATTGTGAATGATATACTTGAATGAAAAACAAAGGAAACATTTAAAACTATTGGTTTAAAATTGTTGATTTTAAGTATAGAAAAAACGTCATGGTTACTGTTGTAACCTCCGTTCCCCGAGGGAAGGAACGAGATGTTGCGTTGAATGAAATGACACAAGGGGTCTTCCTGGGACACTGAAACTGAGATAAGGCCAATGTCAAGTTGGCAGACAGAATTTGCATGCCCCGCTCCGGACATACGGGTATAAAGGGAAGCAGGGCAGCGAGTGACAGTCAGGATTTTGTACCGAGGAGCCGAAAATAACGTACGGCCGTTTACAGTGGTAGGTCACAGCTAGTGCTGTGGCAGGAGGGACACAATGTCTCGTTCCTTCCCTCGGATAACGGAGGTTACAACAGTAACCAAAACATTCCTCTTCTGTCAGTCACTCGACGTTGTGTCGAATAAAGTGACACAAGGGGTCCCATATAAAAACGCCACACTCTGACCGTGTTACATGAACTGTCGAGACAGGTGCAAGCAGGCGTGCTAGAGGCACCTGTGTCAGCTGCACGTAGCCCTCCTCAACGCCCCCAAAGAGATGTCACATACCTGCTCCCCTGAGGGGGGGAACAGGAGCTAGATGACTAGCCTGGGAACAAGTCCGGCAGCCACGCCTTTTCTCTCACTATGTCTCTCACATATATCTTAACGCTATGAAATGCATCGGGGAAGGCAGTCTTTCCCTGTCCTTTTCTTTCAAGAGGAAAAGACCCTGCAGAGCAGTCCTTTTCTTTCAAGAGGAAAAGACCCTGCAGAGGCCACATCCTGCCCAGTCTAGGGGGAGGTAATATGTGGCAAATACACCACGAGGGTTGTGAAGCCATACATGGGAAATGGCAAGGTGGTAGGTCCAGCCTAATGAGGGGGGACTCTACAAGTACGGCGACTGGGGCAGGGTTGCCCAAGGGAAATGTGGGTCCGTCGACAGGGGTACCGTACCACGGGAAATACATCACAGGGAGTTTGCCTGAAAAGGGAACTAAGCCCGTGGAGCCCGACCCCAGTACAGAGCACCTGTGACTCGTTGTGGGTCTGGCCGCAAATTGCTGAATTTGCCGGCCAGAAGGCTAGGGAGGAGAACATCCAGGGAGCGATCCGGTCCAGGGAGCGATCCGGTCGGTTGTGCCACGTTACCGAGTTCTACCAGCTCGTACCTGACAAAACACAGGACGAGACCGACTCAACCCTGAGATTGTAAAATCTGGCAAAGGTATTGGGTGTTGCCCAGCCCTCTGCTCTGCAGATGGCTGTGATAGCAGCTACATACACCTTCAAGGTGGAGGGGGACAGCCTTCCCTCCAGCCTCTCCTGCAGGAATGAAAGCACTGACTGGACTGCACACCTCTGCGGATTGTTTTGGCCAATTTGCGCCACTTTAGGGCATAAAGTTGCCTGGTGGAGGGAGCTCGGGCTTGGTTGATCATGTCTACGACTGCAGGTGGTAGATCCACTAGATCTTCCACATCCCGTCCAGGGGCTAGACCTGGAGATTCCAGAGGTCTCGGTGCGGGAGGGTGCCCCATCCCTGAGAAATCCTTCCTCAGGGGAATTTTCCAGGGAGGTGCTGTTGTGAGGAGTGTAAGATCTGAGAACCAGGCCCGGGTGGGCCAGTAGGGGGCACCAGGATGACCTGTTCCTTGTCCTCCCTGATCTTGCACAGCACCGGTGCAAGAAGGCTCACTGGGGGAAATGCGTACTTGCGCAGCCCCCGAGGCCAGCTGTGTGCCAGCTCATCTGTCCCGAGAGGCACTCCTGTCAGGGAGTACCAGAGCGGGCATTGGGAGTTGTCTTGGGAGCCAAAGAGATCTATCTGTGCTTTGCCGAATTGGTCCTATATCAGCTGGACCACCTGGGGGTGGAGCCTCCACTCTCCGCTGGGCGAAACCTGCCATGACAGCACATCCACCGTCGCGTTGTGGTTGCCAGGGATGTGAGTGGCACGCAGCGACCTGAGTCGCAGCTGACTCCAAAGGAGGAGATGGCGGGCGAGTTGTGACATATGATGAGTTCACGCCGCCTTGGCGATTTATGTACTCTACTGTCGCGGTGCTGTCTGAACGGATCAAGACATGCTTGTCCAGGATTAGTAGCACCGTAGATCCAACAGCAGTGCTTCTTGCCAACAGAGGTGAGTGAAACAGTGGTGAACTCAGCTTGCTGTTGCACAATTGTTCAGCTCCGAAGAAAAATTCTGACTGGCACTCGCTGCCCCGCTTCCATTTATAACCGTATGTCCGGGGCGGGGCATGCAAATTATGTCTGCCAACTTGACATTGGCCTTTTCTCAGGTTCAGAGGTACGTGTGTCACTTCATTCGACACAACCTCGAGTGAGTGACAGAAGGGGAAATACAGGTTAAGTTTTTGCAAAATATTCAGATATTTAGAAATATATAAGTAGTTTGAGAGTATAGGTTACCGACTCGATTCCATCATTCACGGTGCATCATGGGAGTGGGCGGGTCGCTGCTGAGCTCTTTTTACAGCAATTTTCTAATTGGTAGGTCTTTCTGTGCAGGATCGTGGGTATTGTATTTATTTATTTTTTTTAATTAATGGGGTTTTGACTTCTGTGATGGGGATTACTAGCATACTTTAAAAGTACTTGTCTTGTAAACTACTTTCATTAAGATAACATGTATTTTATTTTAAGTACAATAACGCAACGATCAATTGTATAATGCATTCACGAAAAAGTAAACTATAGCCTGCAGCAGAAATATGGCAATCATCAATACTTCATTAATATTTAACACAGACAACATAAACATTTTTTAAATACATTCATTTTAATGATTAGAATTATATCAATGGGGATACATACAGTTAAAGTCAGAAGTTTACATACACTTAGGTTGAAGTCATTAAAACTAATTTTCTAACCACTTCACAGATTTATCAAATATAGTTTTGGCAATTCGCTTAGGACATCTTCTTTGTGCATGACACAAGTCATTTTTCCAATAATTGTTTACAGACAGATTGTTTCACATTTAATTGACTATCACAATTCCAGTGGGTCAGAAATCCTTTAGGAAATTAGCCAAATAGCTTCTGATAGGCTAACTGGAGTAAATTGGAGGTGTACCTCTGGATGTATTTTAAACTTATTGCCTCTTTGCTTGACGTCATGGGAGAATAAAAAGAAATCAGCCAAGCCTCACAAAAATGTGAGGCTTGCAAGCTAAAGAACACCATCCCAACCGTGAAGCATGGGGGTGGCAGCGTCATGTTGTTGGGGTGCTTTGCTGTAGGAGGGACTGGTGCACTTCACAAAACAGATGGCATCATGTGGAAGGAAAATTATGTGGATATATTGATGCAACATCTCAAGACATCAGCCGTAAAGTTAAAGCTCGGTCACATATGGGTTTTCCAAATGGACAATGACCCCAAGTATACCTCCAAAGTTGTGGCAAAATGGCTTAAGGACAACAAAGTCAAGGTATTGTAGTGGCCATCACAAAGCCCTGACCTCAATCTGATGCGAGCAAGGAGGCCTAAAAACCTGACTCGGTTACACCAGCTCTGTCTGGAGGAATGGGCCAAAATTTCTGCAACTTATTGTGAGTAGCTTGTTTAAGATTACCCAAAACATTTGACCCAAGTTAAACAATTTAAAGGCAATGCTACCAAATACTAACAAAGTGTATGTAAACTTCTGACCCACTGGGAATGTGATGAAAGAAATAAAAGCTGAATAAATAATTCTCTCTACTATTATTCTGACATTTCACATTCTTAAAATAAAGTAGTGATCCTAACTGACCTAAGACAGGGAATGTTTTCGATTCAATTTTAGGACTTGTGAAAAACTGAATTTAAATGTATTTGGCTAAGGTGTATGTAAACTTCTGACTTCAAATGTACAGCATGTCTACACTAATTTGTTTGAAGTTTGAAAAATCAGTTTTTAGTTTCCTAATGTCATTTTTTACCAAAGTATGCTGTCATTTTTGCAGAGCATTTTTGAATATGGCATTGCAGTTTGGATGAGAGGCATAAACGTAGCAAAATTAATGTTTTGAAATGAAAACAAATAAGTGTGGACATGTCCTCAGTCAGCTCAGCACTTACATGTACAGAATACCAATATGTGCTTAGAGACGATCTGGTTTTTATCTGTAGCCACATGTGCTGCTTGTGGGCTTCACTCTGAGGTTCCAGTGGGGAT
Source organism: Xyrauchen texanus (assembly GCF_025860055.1). Lineage (NCBI taxonomy): Eukaryota > Metazoa > Chordata > Actinopteri > Cypriniformes > Catostomidae > Xyrauchen > Xyrauchen texanus. The sequence goes on from NC_068319.1 coordinate 21,310,210, forward strand.
GTCTTCACCTAAAAATGCTGATATTTGTTTTTCACTAAAGACAGTTTTATCTCAACGAGGCCTCATTGGGTTTATTCTCCAGCCAATACTAATTAATAAGAAGAGTAGCCTAAATGGTTTCAAGCATAAACACTAAACAACTGGTCTGAATTATCTTTATTTAGAGAAAATTTAATTACTCCTCTCCAAGGGAGCAATTATCAACATAGCAACTTTGCCTCAAGACTGCATAGAAGAACAGCTTGTGATATGATATAATATTATGAGTGTGGAGGAATATTTTTAAGCTGTCTAAAGCAACTTTAATTTCACCTGACCTCTTCAAAACCAAATATAAATGAAATGTTTTCAGTTATATATGTTAAGTAGGCTATGTAGGCTTTTGAAGGTTTTACAAAACATGTTGATTCATATTATCTCATAATATCATATTATTATATATTATTTAATTGAGGATGTTCCAAAAAGCATATCGTGTCTATTAATGGAAGCAAAGAAATCTGGCCTTTTGTTCAAAAGAGTTAACATTTGAATCCCAGATAATGTATTTCGCCCTTTTTAATAAACCTGTTTCATATAATATGATATTATATAACTGAAATTTTGTTAAAAACTTTTTGCAGTGCCAAAAATAAAATGATAAGCGTTTACATGATGAAAGACAGAAAAGAAAGGTGACATACTCTGTAAAAGCTTTTTGTCTTACATATTTAGAGTTGGTCGGACCTGTGTGCATTGGCTCACGAGAATGATTTAAAATGTGATGTGTCACATTAGCTAACATTAGGTACTGCAAAGACGTGCTCTGTCTCGCGCAGTCTTAGTTCTCCTGTCTTTTTCAGCATGTTTAATTAAGTCCAGGGAACAAGAGACAAGTAGTCGAAAACAGTTTGTCTAAAGGAACACCTCATCTTCAAATTCAATTACCATTAACCCGGAACTACGCTTTTTTTTTTTTTTTTTAATTCCTTCTGCATAATTCATTGCATTTTATGCATTAACAGCATCGGTTTGCACCATACTATTAGAGCAACATACAATTGAAACTTTCTATCATGCTAAAACTATTTAGATTTAGTTGCTGAGCAAGTTATTGCATAATTTTGTCAACATGTGGAAATCTTCTCTTGCAATAATAATAAATAAATATGTAATTTTCTTAAACAGTATTTTTGTAGTGTTATCCATTTACTTCAGGCTTGTTTTCAGAGAATATGCCTATTATCTAGCCATTGAGGTAATATACAGTACTGTGTGTGTACACACATATATATATATATATATATACATCATTCAGGATATATTCTCTGAAATCAAGTCATAATATCATTCGGAATGTTGCTTCTCATTTCTTGTTATAGTCAAGTTGTTCTAGTCAAAATAAAATATAAAATAGTGCAGTGTACACAGCATGGAACTGCTATATCCTGTTTTATGACTTGTATCCAAACATTCTTATTCGCCATCTTTCAACTATGTAAACCATCTCATTACAGCTGTTTTATATATAGAACTATAGATAATTGTATTGTGTTGAGGTGGGAGTAGGAACCTGCTGCTAACAAAGAGACATACTGTAGTCACTGGAGAGTCACTGAGATCATATTCTTTTCCTCCCACCATTGTGCACTTGGTAACACCCGGGTTTCTCCTGTGAGTCTGTTCTGGTAATAAGGGAACTGCGAGTTGTTTTTATAAAGCCACTGCAAAAACGAAAGTAATAAAGAACTGTATTAAAGATCTATACCTATAGTATGAGCGAGGAAGCACCAGAGCATCCCACACGGGAAGACTTTTTGGCCAAAGCACCTAACGCATGCATAGATTCTCTTCCCCCTTTATATCTAACACAACAGTTTCAATTCATATTTCACCTTTGCAGTTTAAATAAACCATAATTATCAAATACTTTAACAGTGCATCTTGAATTATTAGATTTTGTTATAAAAATATCAATTAATCAAGTTTCAACAACATAACGGCAAGCGCTCCGAGGTAATGCAGCTGCACAGAGTGAGCGGGACATTCCATTTCACAAATTCGTCTTGCTTTGATTCCTCCATCCTCCTTTCCTTGGATAATTTCCTTGTTTTCTAAGAGGGTGGAGCTAGGAAGTGAGAAAGGATGCATGGAAAGGAAATGAGGATGCATAATTTAAGAAATGTGAAGCATCAGTATCAGTGATAAAGTGATGGGGAAAGGAACTCTTCATACTATTTGTTGTACAAATCAAGCCTAGATGGAACTTGGGATAGAAATTAAGCATTTTTCAGCCTAAGTAAGGCGCATTTTTAATTACTTCAGAAGCACGTCAAATCGTAACTATCACCAAAACACAGAATGAGATGTTTTTGTCTGCAAGTGCTTTTCATGTGTAGTTCAAAGCAGCACTTGATGCTGCTGTCCTGACTCAAACCTTGAACATGGCTTCACAATTGCTGTAGCAAAGCAGATAGCCACAGTCTGCCTGGCTGATTAATATTGTGGAAGATGAGAGTTTAAGAGATTTAAGAGATTTAATACCCATTGCAATGAATCCCATTTCAATTAGTCAAACTCTCAGTTAGACTTTGGGAAATGTTTAATGTTACTTTAATGTAAATTGGTGATATTTTAGTGCATTTATTTCCTTGTAATATGGATGGCTTTGTTTGGAAAATGTTAATAAAGCATCACATTGTTTCATAGTGTTTTTTTTTCTTTCCTAAGAAGGAAATAAATGCATTTTGACAGGAAAATAATAATTTTTTGAGTAAAATTTCAGCACTTTCAAAATCTGCAATTAACTTTTAATGATTTAATTAATTGTGATTAAAGTATTTTATCGACTGACAGCACAACTTTTTCATTGTAAAGGATGTAATACAGTTAACATAAGTGCTTATTATTATTGTATTTACTATACACCCAAATCCTAACCCTCAACCTACTTATCAGTGGAGTAAAAAATGCAACAATGCTGATCATTGATTATATGAACACATTTACTTCCTGGTTTCCAGAAGATCCAATTTCTTTGGGGCTGCTCGTGCAACATGCTACCAGAAAAAGTAACAAAATTATCTGACCAGAGATGGTGCTTGTCAGTAACAGAATTATGTCGATTTCAGGGTACCAGAACATTCAGTAACAACATGTGGATTTCCTATGTAATCATGTTGATAATTATTATATCAAATAAGCAAAATGTTGTTATAAATAATTTTAGGTGTGTCAGGGTAATTTGCGATATCAGTTCAGTTTAGTTAATGTTCATTATATATTGTTAGAAATGTATATATATATATTACCTTATCTGTACTATATATGCATGCATTTAGAAAAAAAAAAAAAAGATTTGTTTCTTCCACAAAACATTGATTGAACAACACATGTTCTAAAATAATATGTAGAGTGATATTTAATAGATTTTTCAGTCTGTGGCTTGCATTATTATCTCCTGCAGTCTGACTACAGCTTTATGAATGTTATCAAAGCAGCGTGGATGGTCTAGAATAATGGCAGAATTTCTAAGCAACAATGACAATTTTCCACACAAATAACCCCTTCCTGTCTCTTATAATTGTCATTTACACACACCCATCCACAGCAACAAATGTACATGATGTGTATCTTCATGAAGTGGAAAAAGATAAGGAATAATATTCTCATTCTCATCACCCAGTCCCACCTACAATCCCTACATGAAATTGGCAAGATTACACTTAATAAGGACTGGGATCATACCTAATACAAGGACTAGACATTTAAGCCTATGCTGTACAAGCCAAATACTAATTTCTGTGCCAATTTTTGTCTTAGTGTAAAATTGTTCCATTCTTCATAGACCTATATACAGTGCATCCGGAAAGTATTCCCAACGCTTCACTTTTTCCACATTTTGTTATGTTACAGCCTTATTCCAAAATGTATTAAAGTCATTTTCCTCAAAATTCTACAAACAATACCCCATAATGACAATGTGAAATAAGTTTGTTTGAAATCTTTGCAAATTTATTAAAAATAAAAAATGAAAAAAAATCACATGTACATAAGTATTCACAGCCTTTGCCATGACACTCAAAATTGAGCTCAGGTGCATCCTGTTTCCACTGATCATCCTTGAGATGTTTCTACAACTTCATTGGTGTCCACCTGTGGTAAATTCAGTTGATTGCACATGATTTGGAAAGGCACACACCTGTCTATATAAGGTCCCACAGTTAACAGTGCATGTCAGAGCACAAACCAAGCCATGAAGTCCAAGGAATTGTTTGTAGACCTCCGAGACAGGATTTTATCGAGGCACAGATCTGGGGAAGGGTACAGAAACATTTCTGCAGCATTGAAGGTCCCAATGAGCACAGTGGCCTCCATCATCCAAAAATGGAAGAGTTTGGAACCACCAGGACTCTTCCTAAAGCTGGCCGCTCAGCCAAACTGAGCAATCGGAGAAGGGCCTTAGTCAGGGAGGTGACCAAGAACCCGATAGTCACTCTGACAGAGCTCCAGCATTTCTCTGTGGAGAGGAGAACCTTCCAGAAGAACAACCATCTCTGCAGCACTCCACCAATCAGGCCTGTATGGTAGAGTGGCCAGACAGAAGCCACTTCTCAGTGAAAGGCATATGACAGCCCTCCTGGATTTTGCCAAAAGTCAACTGAAGGACTCTCAGACCAAGAGAAACGAAATTCTCTGGTCTGATGAAATAAATATTGAACTTTTTGGCCTGAATGGCAAGTGTCATGTCTGGAGGAAACCAGGAACTGCTCATCACCTGGCCAATACCATCCCTACAGTGAAGCATGGTGGTGGCAGCATCATGCTGTGGGGATGTTTTTCAACGACAGGAACTGGGACACTAGTCAGAATCGAGGGAAAGATGAATGCAGCAATGTACAGAGACATCCTTGATGAAAACCTGCTCCAGAGCGCTCTGGACCTCAGATGGGGCAAAGGTTCATCTTCCAACAGGACAACAACGCTAAGCACAGAGCCAAGATAACAAAGGAGTGGCTACCTGATAGAGCTTGAGAGGTCCTGGAAAGAAGAATAGAAGAAACTACCCAAAAATAGATGTGCCAAGCATGAGGCCGTAATTGGTGCAAAAGATGCTTCAACAAAGTATTGAGCAAAGGCTGTGAATACTTATGTACATTTTTTTAATACATTTGTATTAGATTTCAAACAAACTTCTTTCACGTTGTCATTATGGGGTATTGTTTGTAGAATTTTGAGGAAAATAATGAATTTAATCCATTTTGGAATAAGGCTGTAACATAGCAAAATGTGGAAAAAGCGCTGTGAATACTTTCCGGATGCACTATAAAACTGATATAACTTTTGACTTTCAAGCTAACATCTACAAACTTGAACACTCTTAATGCAGGAAAAAAATAAAACTTTCCAGCAAAACTTTGTCTAGTCAATTCGAAGTCAGTCTTCAAATGTTCTTTCATTCTCCCTCGTCAAGGCTGAATTTATTTCTCAAAGCCTTTTTGTAGGCATCTCTTTGCCAGTAAATAATATATATATATATATATATATATATATATATATATATATGTGTGTGTGTGTGTGTGGTTAACGAGGACAATTTTTTTGGTTAAACTGGTAATTATAAGGGTATTATGCTATAAATGTGGTTTATGAGGACATTTGTAGTGTCCCCATAATTTAAATCACTTAAACATACTAAACGATGTTTTACTGAAAATATAAAAATGCAGAATGTTTTTTGTGAGGTTTAGGGGATAGAATCTATAGTTTGTGCTGTATAAATATCATTATGTCTATGGAAAGTCCTCATAATGATAGGTAGACCAACGTGTGTGTGTGTGTAATTCTGGGATTTGTACCTAGAACAAATAATAATAATTTGAGAAATTTTAAAACAAAGAATAGTTTGCCTAAAATAAATAAGAAACATTTAATTTGATTCCACAACATTTCTAGCTCACCAATCAAAAGCAAATTTGTAACATTGACCTGTTAATTCCTTTGTATAAAAGGTCAGACTTACTTGCTTCCATTGAAGAATCAAGATGCTTTTTGGTAATAGATGCATTTAAAACAGAAATGTTATTCTAGTTAAAGATTAGATTGTTTTTAATTTCTAAGTTTCTAATTTGTGTAATTTCTGTTCCATTCGCATCTCCAACCACAAAAATAATGACTGTTTTCAAACAGATTTAGTAAACATAAAAACTGGGCTCTTCAAGTTAGAAAATATCAAGTTAGACACCTGAGTCCTTTATGTTATTGGGTACATACTTTGCAGAATGTAAGTGCTTTTGTTCTTTGAGAGCCTTGGTGGTCCACCTACTGTATGGAGGATATAAACTAAACCTTACCCTCAGCTCAGATGAGAACGCAGACAAAACACTGAAAGAAAGACTGTCCTTGTGGAGATCATTCTGTGCTCTTGCTGTTTATTAAAGTGGCATTGGGAGCCCTGTTCATGAAAATGACATGCCAGGGACAAGCCAGGTGTTCGTGGAGAGGCCTTGAGCCATTATATCTTTTAACTATAACAGCATCAATATATGTGGTGCTGACAGACTCAAAGCCCTATGAGAAGTCACGCATCTATAGCAGTGGCAAATTCTCAGGGCCAGTAAAACTTTTATGCTGGCCTAACATGCCAAATAAATAAATATTTTATATATCCTATAATTCTCAATCAGCTTTTTGCCTATGTAGTTTTTAATCCCTTCAGAATTTCCATAGAATCCATCAACAGTGCAAATGAATGGGCAACTAAAGTCAGATAATCCGATTCATCAGCAAATCAGATTGATTTATTTGATATTTTGTTATTTACAAAAAAAAAATTACATAGTGTAGCTTTAAAGTCATTCTTTTGCTCCAAACTCATCACTAGGTATAGACATGACCTACAGTAGCACAGCCACAGCAACATGAATGAGCATCATCCCACTACTGTAACTAACAGCCATTTCCTCGAGTCATTTAAGGCTTTGGGGGCCTCACATCAAAACGCTTTGCTTTTGTTATTTCTGTAATGGTCCATACACCCACATTCACAGATGTACTGAGGGCAGTGAATTTATGCTCGATAGCATCTGCTCCTTTCTCCCCCGGAAACCATTTATATTGATTGAAGCAAGTTAGAGGAACACAGACAGAGAGAATCCACACAGATATTGCAGAAGCTGATTATTTTATTATTATTTTTATATTTTTTAAGAGATTTTCCAATGTCAGTATATAAATAAGTAATTGGTAGTCAAAGTCAGAAAGTGATCCGGAACTTCATTTTTTGTTTTCTATATATATAATTTTTTTTATTTTATTTTTTTTATATATTGAACCATATGAATATTAAGAAAATTAAGACATGAATCCAACATGATAAAACATCAGGGTTGTTGACAGGAAATTTGACATATACTGTATACATGCTAGAGTTCTTGGAGTTTTTAACATTTTAAACAGTATTTTGCTAATTATTATGCATGCTGCTTTACTTGTTATGACAAGCAGGCGGAGGCAGACGGGGAGTGAGGATCTAAGTGCGGATTTATTAAACAACAGTGAAAACATGACAAACAGGAACAAATGAAACATCCACGGGGGGAAAACTGAAACTAAAACATGAGAGGTACACGAACTGGGTTAACACGGCAGGATGAACATGGCAAACATCAGAACATGGGCAGAACATCACAACGTCAGAACCTTCCGAAACAACGAACGACAAGGGAATGGAGGAACAGCAGGGTTTAAGTACACAGAGACATGATGATAACAAAGGTCAATCAGGTGAGAACAATGACACAGTGATGAGGGTCGGGAATCATGATAATTGGAATCAGTGACGGCGACACAAGAAACACGGGGCAGACAACCAGGGATCGTAACATTACTGACCTCTTTTAAAGGTAACTTAAAATGCCATAAAATTTTAAATACACACTTTCCCATTATACATTTGCATTGATTATAACCTAAAATCTTGATGTAGATAAAACATCTTTGTACAACTTATGCATTAACTTCCCATCAATATTAATAACAAGCAATGCTTAATTTGTACAGTTTACAATGCATAACATACACACACAAATATTCTATAGTCAACTGCTATACCATCCAAAAAGATTAGAATTTTACCTATTAACGATTATGTTAACGACATAACGATGTTTATGTTAACGACATAACGATGATCAAACATGTATGAACAAACATGTAAAGCCAAATGCTGGTTAAGAACTTTTGAGAAGGAATCAGCCAAAGGCACTCAGAAAACTGGAACTAATATTATAACGTGCAAATATTGTTCTGCATCTTCATGTAGTCAAACCACCCATGTGATTTATTCAATTAGCTGTTATACAATAATGCATAATGGCAGAAGTTTTTTATTTTTTTGTCAGCTTCCATGTTAGCCAGATGCAATTGCACATGCATGTTATCTTATTCTGAACATGATTTCAAGATCAGGAAGTGCTGGATTTCATGTGGAACTCCCTTCATCAATGGATTCAGTGCTTACTGCATGTGCAGTTGATGAGATCAAGTGAAGTCCTTTCAAGGCAAGTCAGATCACTTGGAGGCCATATTAACACCACCGGGCAGCTGTTTCCAGCAACTACAGCTCCTATCTACTTGAATAGGTAAAGAGTAAGCAAAAGTACTATGACATCACAAATCACACAGAAATTATTTTTCTCAAGCTGGTCAAGCTAATGCATGTTATAAACATATTATATCACAAATGCGATTGGCTCTTGTTATTAAAAAGGTGGGACTTGCACACCTACATCTGCCATATTAAGTGTTGTGATGCCTCTATCAAAAAGGCAATTGACTCGTTTAACTGAAAGGTGGAACTACAGCCACGACACTTAGTGTCACGATTTCTCCCATTACTGTAATATAAGGTGGCCCCAGAAAGTGTTTATGTGAAATTTACGTTTTATCTTTGTGTTATAAACAATAACAAAATAAAAAAAAAATGGCATTTATGTTAAAGAAATATAGAGCAATTATTTTTCAAGCAGAACATTCCACAAAAAAGTTGTTTAAAGGTGCACTCAGTAATTTTATCTTGTTAAAAAAGTTTAAAATACAAGAATTGTAATTTTGCAATATATGTAGGAAATCATGATCACATTAACATGAAGACTCCAATAATATCCATAACCTTATAAAATATGTCTTATTCTACATGGAGAGGGTCCGCACATGGGGGCTGCCATGTCAGAATCACATGACCAGTCAAATACTAGTGTAATGCTCAATGGAAAGAAGGAGACGAGAGCCGGCCTGACAACATAAATAATATTTTAATGGTTAACTTAAACAAAAGACAACAACACACACATGACGGACATGTCTGTAAATGATCTCTCTCGTCGCACCACCTTCTGCCATCGGCCTTTATCCCTCTCAGAGGCTTGATTAGACTGATAAGGGTTTTTGCTTACACCAGTGTGTGTAGAATCACGACCCGCCCCCGCCCTCCACCCTGCCACAACTACTTGCTTAATTTCACCAACAGTCCTGTTGCATCCAAACCACTAGGTGTCAGTGTAAGTCCAAGATGACACAAAGACAAAAGGTACTGAGTGCACCTTTGAGTTTCAAAAAAGTTGAAAAATAAGGGAAAGAGCATTTGGACACTAAGGAGAACTGACTTCACACATCCACTAAAAATGACCTTGAGACCAGTTGGTTAAATGAACATGGGAAAAAAATGGTTAAGAACATTAAAGTTAATTCTGAGATAATATCTAGCATTATTTGTTATGCATTATTTGATATAATGTGATGATGTTCTGAAATTTGTATGTGTCGCTCAAAAAATAAAATTCTCTCATAATTTACTCACTCTCATGCCATCCCATATTTATATGACATTCTTCCTTCTGCTGAACACAAATAACGTTTTTTTTTTTAAAGAACATTTCCGCTCTGTAGGTCCATACAATGCAAGTGAATGGTGTACAGAACTTTCAAGTTCAAAAAAGCACATAAAGGCAGCATAAAAGTAATACGTCTCCAGTGGTTAAATCCATGTCTTCAGAAGCGATATGATATGTGTGGGTGAGACACAGATCAATATTTAAGTCAATTTTTACTATAAAATCTTCTCCCTACCCAGTAGGTGGCGATATGCACAAAATGTGAATCTCCAAAAACAAAAGAAGAAGAATCTGAAAGAAAGTAAGTCGTACACATCTGGGATGAAATGAGAGTAAATGATCAGAGAATTTTCATTTTTGGGTGAGCTATCCCTTTATGTACCCAAAAGTGTCACTGTATGCAAGTTGTCGGTCTCTTCCCATCATAATTTATCAGAATCAAGTCAGTACATCCCTCTTTACAAAACTTCCACTAATTCTTCAGCGCCATCGCCCTTACAGAATATTGCTCTGTAGAGGTGATATTTTATTACTGAGCTATATTTTCGCAAGGGCCCTCCTTTCCTCCTCCGAGCACTCAACAATTGGCAATAAATCAAGCCAGTTATCTTGTTCACTATCTGCATGCATGGCCAATTAAACAAAGCAGTCATTGTGAAATAGCAACATCTCCACTTTGCATGGAAAGTGTGATATGTGTTTTGATTTAGAATATGATGCCATCTCATGTGTGACTGTGACAAGTCTTGGGATAAAACGGCTTGTACAAAAGATTTTACAAACCAAAAATGTAGTGAGACATGAAGCTGTCATGTATCCACTATTATTATCGTGAAAGGTAAAGATCTCAATGCTTTTTCTGGGTAAACAATCCTGGGGATTGAAAAAACATATGCCCTGGAGAAAACACAGAGGTGAGAGGCGTTTAAGGTTTATCTAGTGATGGTGGCCATAAATCTGCAGGGAACTGGCTTGGCTGCTTCTTTTACTGTGAGACAGTATAAGATGGTGTGCATTTTTGTACAGTAAATTAGATCCCACTCCATTTCTGCATCTTTGCATTCTCCACAAACGTGTTCATCTCTAATGGTGTCAGATCTTTGAGTCCAATCTTACATTAGCACGTAAACTGAAAACATGTAGAGATAAAACGCTTTTCTCATCAATACCAGCAGCATCTTGTTATCCTCTCTCTTTAATATAGAGCTACAGTGACCACCCACATTTTAAGCAGCCCTGTTTCCGGAAGTAGTTTTTGTCATACATTTTCTTTAGAGGCTTTTTTTATGCCTTAATCCAAACAAACCAGCTCCAAGATGAATCATAACATTACAACAGTACTTAAAAAAGTACTTACAAATGCAGTGCAATTTAATCGAAAATTAAAGTCCAGTATACAAATATGCACTTTAAGAGTTGATCATGGTTGATCTCCTTTTTGGACTATGAGTGGTGTATTTCTTCACTTGGAATTTGGCAAGTAAACATGATTTTTATTAATAACATTGACAGGTGGGTTCTAGCATATGTCATTGCTTAAAACCTCAAAACACATGATAGGTCTGGCTCAAAAGGTGTAATATTGCACAGCATCAATTTGTGGAGAAATTGATTTTTACTTGTGGAACCCTCCTGTTGTGCTCTGGAAATAAGAATAGTCTAGACTCCTGTGCATTGTAGGCGAGTTGTGGAGTCGAGTCAACTCCATGCCAAAATGTTTCTTGTCAATAGGGTGCAACCCAATATAAGGAAAGTCGAATATAATGTTGACTTATGTGGGCTTGCACAAACACATGCTTACTGAACAATTGCTGTCTGTGGTTTGAGATATAATTACATTTGCTTTGGGAACTATTAGGGAGTGAGTTCAAATAAACTCAACCAGGTGTGAAGGATAATAATTTCCATCAAAACAAACCACTTGTTTGTGGCGTTGAATACACATTATTTTGTCTTTCATACAGACACATAATTACACTATTATAATATATTCCTATCAAAAACAAATATGCTGTCCTATCAATAGTTCATTTGACAGTATTTAGCTTCAGAGCAGTTGATTGGTCTGTGACTCAGCTCATTCAATCATTATCATGCATTGTGACATTTGTTTATGTTTATCTGCTATTCTGTGGTAATCTCTTATATTGAGTTCACAGAGAGTTTGTTTGTTTCAAAACCTAATGAGCTTCCTTGCTTCCTACTGCCTACATGGGAAACTGCCTACTATGGCACTATCCTAAAATAGATGGGACCTTATAAGTGAGTGATTTAGAATGCACAGGCAGTGAAATCTAGCATGTGTTAGCATGCTGTTAAGCTAAAAATCAGCCTGTCAGGCACAAAGCAAGGCTCCCAGGGGTGTAAAGTACTTGAGTAATTATGCATCATTACTATACTTAAGTATTATTTTTGGAGATTTGTACTTTACGCAAGTGCAATTTAAACTGAATACTTTTACTTTTACTTAATTACATTTTCAAAGAAACAAGTACTTTTTTACTACTTAAAATGTTATTTAGACTTAAAAAGTACTCCCTAAATTTTAGTCTTACCTTAATACTAATAAACCAATCGAAAAATGCCCAGTTTAAGTTAAATGTTATTTTGTCTGCCAATTAGATACGTTTTCACATACAATGTAATTGGCCACACAACGTCACGTCTCATCAGTTGCCACAACAGTTGCCACATTACCTTGACCTGTGCCTGAGACAAATTATACCAATCACTATCAGAAGAAAATTGATGAACATGACTCACCTGAGAGCACAGTCCAAGCTCAGTCACCAGAACAAGAGCACCCACGCCCCTACTTGGGCTGTGTAAAAAAAATAAAAAATTATTTGCTTTATTTTGTCGATTCAATATCGATTCTCAAAAGACATGGATTGATCTTTTACTCTATGTGCAACCCTCCACTATGAGAGGAAATCACTCACATTTGCAACCAAATTTTGTGCTATATTACTAAAAATTTATTTATTTGGCAACTGGCTGGTAAATGTTCAGATTTCACTCACCAGTGATTGTGTAGTATAGTGGTGAAGTATTCAGCTTTGAGATCCTTTCACTGCATGATGAGAGTAAAATTTGTTCCGTGTGTCCAAAGACGAAATCCACGCAACATACTGCCTGGCCCAAAAAAAAGTTGCATACTCAAATATTTCATTGGACCGCCTTTAGCTTTGATTACGGCACAATTGATGAAACGTCAAAACATATATTTCTGTCCAGAGTTGCATTCATTTTTGGCAAAGTCTTCTCCTACACATCCCAAAGACTTTCAGTGGTGTTAAGGTCAGGACTATGGCGGCCAATTCATGTGTGAAAATAATTCCTCATGCTCCCTGAACCACTCTTTCACAATTTGAGCCCCATTAATCTTGGCTTTGTCATGCTGGAATTTGCATTGCAAATCAATTGATGGTATAACCTGGTCATTCAGTCCATTCAGATAGTAAGCTGACTTAATTGTATTGCCGCACAATGTTGCTGAGCCTAGACCTGACCAATTGAAGCAACACCAGATCATAACACTGCCTCCAGAGGCTTGTACAGTGAGCACTATGCATGACGGGTGCATGGCCTCATGCGCTTCTCTTCTTCCCCTGACGCACTCATTGCTTTGGAATAAGGTAAATCTGGACTCATCAGACTACATGACCTTTTTCCATTGCTCCACAGTCCAATCTTTATCTTTATTCAAGATTTTTTTCTGACTACATTTCTTCCACGAAGCTGACTGCTCATCACTAACCTTCCAGGTTTTAATATTGCGTTGGGCAGTACTTAACCCAATTCCAGTGATTTCAGCAATCTCCTTAGTTGTTCTCTTTGCTTAATGCAGACCAATAATTTGCCCCTTCTGAAAAACAGTAACATCTTTTCCATGACCACAGGATCCATCTTCTGACATGGTTGTTTTAGAAATGAGAAGCTACACACAGCATCGGTTAGGGTTAAAAGAATTGTTGCCAGCTGAAACATTAATCACTGCAATAATGATCCAATCATAGGCTCTAAAGTAGCTGCTTTTTTAAATCAAAACATTCAAATTTGGCCAGGCAATATATTTGTCAATGAATAATGTCTCTTTTAATACTCTTGCTGTTCTTTGTAGTCAGTTGTTGATCAAAAACAACAACAAAAACACATTTAAAATTCTAATCTAATCAGCCTTTCGTGTCTCTCATTAACTTTCGCTCATTTACAGATGCTTATGTGCTTACATAAATGCAGGGTTTCCTTAAAGAGTCAGTACCGGTTTTTAGCACATGTTCAAAAACTCAATGTAAATACCTATAATATCAGCAATTCAATTGAAAACCAAACTGAAATCTTTGAGGAAAAAAAAAAAAAAAAATTCACAATAACCTGGTTGCATATGTGTGCACACCCTTAAACTAAAACTTTGTTGAAGCACCTTTTGATTTTATTACAGCACTTTTTGGATAGGAGTCTATTAGCATGGCACATCTTGACGTGGCAATATTTGCCCACTCTTCTTTGCAAAAGCACTTCAAATCTGTCAGATTGCGAGGACATCTCCTGTACACAGCCCTCTTCAGATCACCCCACAGATGTTCAATTGGATACAGGTCTGGGCTCTGGCTGGACCATTCCAAAACATTAATCTTCTTCTGGTGAAGCCATGCTTTTGTAGATTTGGAAGTGTGCTTTGGGTTGTTGTCGTGCTGAAAGGTGAACTTCCTCTTCCTCTTCAGATTTCTAATGGACGCCTGAAGGTTTTGTGCCAAAATTGCCTGGTATTTGGAACTGTTCATAATTCCCTCCACCCTGACTAAGGCCCGGTTCCAGCTGAAGAAAAACAGCCCCAAAGCATGATGCTGCCACCACCATGCTTCACTGTGGGTATGGTGTTCTTTGGGTGATGTGCAGTGTTGTTTTTGTGCCAAACATACCTTTTGGAATTATGGCCAAAAAGTTCAACCTTGTTTTCATCAGACCATAACACATTTTCCCATGTGCTTTTGGGAGACTTGATGTTTGTTTTTGCAAACTTCAGCCGGGCTTGGATGTTTTTCTTCGTAAGAAGAAAAGCCAGTCTTGCCACCCTACCCCATGTAGCACACAGCCAGTACTTTCCAGAAATTCCTGCAGTTCCTTTAATGTTGCTTTAGGCCTCTTGGAAGCCTCCCTGACCAGTTTTCTTCTCGTCTTTTCATCAATTTTAATTCTGAACACAGCCACATCCCCAGTTATAAGAGGGTGTGCACACTTATGCAACCAGGTTATTGTAAGGTTTTTCATTTTCATTTTTCCCCCACGAAGATTTCAGTTTGTTTTTCAATTGAATTGTTGATATTATAGGTCACATTAAAAGTGGAAAAAGTTCTGACATGATTTATCTTTGACTCATTCTTTTACATCACAAAAACCTGGCATTTTAACAGGGGTGTGTACAACTTTTATATCCACTGTATACCCATATCGATCAATATCGAATCAAAATTGAATCGAGAGCTTGTGAATCAGAATCGAATCAGGAAATCTTTATCAATACCCAGCCCTAGGCCCTACCTTAATGAAATATTTTATTTTATTGGAGTTAGTAAGGATTCATACAAGATGAAATATCTCCTTTGACTCCCACTCACAAAATAAATTTTTAGGGATTCGCCATGCCATCATTCATTCTTGCTATGCTACTTTTACTTTTTAATACATAGGTACAATTTATTGTGGTAGTTTTTTACTTTCACTCAAGTATGTTTCTTACTAGATACTTGGACTCAGTATCCATACTTTCACTTAAGTATACTAATCGAGTACATTTTACACCCCTAAAGGCACCTCTCTGGAATTTGTGCAATTCCATAATAAGCATAAAGCGACATAGCTTGGGTGCAATGCTTCATTTGTAATTAAATTAAACTTTTTTATCAACTGATTGAATTATAACTATATTTATAATCAAAATTTCTCTAAATTCTTCTGTCATCTTGTGTTTATTTTTTACTGATCTCACCGCAATACATTCTGAAATTGCTTGAAGGATCCATCCAATGCTGTTTAAGGCCCATTTACACGGACCAGTTTTTGTGTGTAAACAAGCAAGATGGACGTTTTCGACCATTGAGCCACGTCCTGCTGTTTTTTTCAGCATTTCGCACAGAAGTGCTAATTTTTTTAGACGCTGCATCAAGTTCTACTCTTTGCACTTCATCTAGCTTTTTTAGCACAAGAAGGTTTGAATAGCCCATATTTGGCCAAAATTATGTATATTATAGACAATGTTATTTAAGTTGAAACAGCCTAACGTCTCCATAGGCACACTAGGTTTTGGAACAGAGCTATTGTCAGCTTTCATATTGCAAAACATAAATGTCATCAATATTTAATGATTTGTAAATTCAGGATATATACAAAAATATTTAGCTGCAAAATGATTCTATAAGAGCTATGCCCTCTGAGTTAACATGGTGTCAAAGGCTATACAGTGCATTACTGGACATAAGCATTAATATTAGTTATTTAAATGCTCTTTGCTGTGTTGAAATCTCTAAATTGAGTTAAAAAAAAATGGCAACTGCATGCTGTTACTAATTGCCCTTACTAAACAAGGAGTATAGGATTAGTAGTCTTTTGGATCAATAATTGTTAATGAAAATCTTTGCAAGTTTCATTTCACAGGTGTCCACTGTAACATTTAAATGTACATTTTAATATGTATAAAAGTCTGCATGCTTTGCATTGATTAAAATAGGCCTATTATCTACTGCAATTGTAATTGTAAGGTTATGCACACAAAATATATGGAGTCACACAAAGTAAACAGATGTGAAACAGTCATTGACATGGAGCTGCCCGTCATTTGTCTCTGTGGTTCTAATTACTGTAGGATACCCAGGATACTGCAGCACAGAGATTTGCACCAAACATAGTATTTCACTAATGACTAATTAACAGTTTAAAAGAATCAGTGCCTCTTTTTCTAAACACTGCTAAACTGTTTCCATGGTTTTAGTTCTGCTTTAATATAAAAAATTAAAAGCCACCTATCAACCAATTTGCAATTACAGTTTAAATTAATTTTAAATTCTGTTTTAGTGATTCTTATTTTGTCAGTCAGTCAATACACAGGTACTCACTGAAGTACAAAATTCATGTTTTTTCTGAAACTTAGATGGTTATTGCCACTGTTGCTACCATCAATAGGCCGACTAATGTGGATACAGTCAATAGAGTCTCTATGCAAAAATTCATTTGTTATCTACTTTTCTACTAGTCTAGTTAAAAGACTGTAAGAAAACAAATCTAAATAAAAAGAGGATAAGTCTGTGTTTATTATTAGTGCCATATAAATCTATTCCACCTTTATTGTAATTCTCTCTACGGTAATTGTTCCTTCTTTTTCCTACTTCTGTAATTGCACTCATTTATAAAATAAGCACTAAAAAAACACATTTTATTTTGGCACTCAAGTAGGTGAGTGATGCATTCTATTTTTGTGTTTTATTTATGTCTCTTCATTATCAGTGTTTTGCAGATATATACCTACATGACTGCCAGTTGGGTTCCAGTAAGTGCTTTAACCCAGACAGGGGCATGTCACCATTGAGGCACACAGTTTATGTAATGTGTGTATATATATATATATATATATATACATTATATATATATATATATATACACACTAATGTGCTCTCACTGAGTCATGTATCTTTCACCCCCTCACATTCATGTGATAAGTCTATTTGTTCCTGTAGCTCAATATAAGAACTGAAATATATTGCCCACTCCAGCTAGAGCCAATGTCTCAGTTTGAGAAATTGAAACAATGATTATCAAAATTCTGGCACCTGCAGTTTTAGAAATACCCCAAACCAACTGTTAATCTCTCAAACATTTAGATGTAATACTTTTCCTGAGTGATTTAGTGTGCTCTTGCTAGGGATGTGTGGGTTGCCTGAATGACTTTTTGACTAATCATCTTAAGAAAGCTGTGAATAGACTGGTTTCAGGTTCACTTGACCCCAATCTATCAAGTTTCTTAAGGGCCATTCAAACCGAACAAATTGTTGCAAGTTTCGGAAATAGATGAACTTTGGCATGTGTCTTCAGAATGCATTGTTGTCCATGTATAGTAAGTTTTGTTCTGGACATTACACTCATAAGATTCTGGCCAATTATTAATTATGGGCTCCATCCATATTGGATAATGATGAGTTTGAAAAGGTTAGATTTGTGAATCCAAGTAGTGGAATTTTTTCTTACTGAAATGGAAATCCATATGATGATTTATTAAGGGTTACAGAAATAAATAATCATTTTTAAATTACACTTATGGTTCCAGAGTTATTAGCAAAAACATAAATTAGCTTCTTATAGTGGCACCTAGTGAAAGATCCCTAACAAAATTTGGTACACTGCATGTCTAATAATTTATGAAGATACATGCCAAATTTAAACTTCCTCGATCAGTTGGTTGGAGATTTATTACAGATTTATTTTCTTTCTTTTTTTTGCGCCGCCTATAGACAAAATTAGATGAAATAGCTTCCCTAATTGGAGTTTCAGTATACACAGACCGATTTTATCTAAAGAAAAGTAAACTATTTCCAACTACTACTTTAAACTATTGTTTCCAATTTCACTGTAAGATAAGTCTGTGTCAACATATACCAAATTTTGTTAACTTTGAATTGACTATTCTAAAGAAATGGGTCAAGAGGTGAATTTGGGCAATGGCCCAAATTTTATATTTTAAACTATTTGATGAATCAAACTTCTTTATACAACTTTAGTTCAGGAGGGTCCCTAAAAGATATATGCCAAATCTATGGCCGTGGAAAAGTTCGAAAAAATAGTTTTTTCTGACAATTCAAAATGGTAAAAAAAAATATATGTATATATAAACTACTTTGTGTTTGGACCTCTAAAAAAAAAACTCTAGATCAACTAGTCAACCTCACAAATCAACCTGTCAGTTGTTGAAAGACAAGAAGACCATCATGACGCATCTTTAGCTCTTGCCTCTTAATTTAGCTGAATTACAGTACAGCACATACCAAATTCTTTGAACAGCTACACAAATCATTGTATAGCCTAATATTGAACATCCTTTGTGTGATTCCTGGGCATTTGCACAAGAGCTCTGTTTAAGTGCTCAGATACTGTATGAGTGGGACAAGCCAAAAGAGGATGTTTGGAACACAATGCTAAATAAAACCATTCACTTAAAGCACAAACTCTAACATGTCTTTTTCAGTGTCCACTTTAGCTAAGTATAGCATATGTTTCCTCATCACGTCAATCGCTTTTGTTCTGCTAGTGAAAGAGACATGGTATGGAGACATTATTCATGAAGATGATTTAGTTCTCTCAATCCAATATTTCTTTGTTTTTCAATACCTGCAATCAGGGTCATTTCTGCGACACTAGCTCCACTGAACAATGTTTTCAAATTCTATAGCACCACAGTGTGTTTATAGTTTTCGAGAAAATGTATGTATGCATGTCTTACTTATAGTTATCTCTGCATATTAAGCTGGGATAGAAGAAAGTATTTTAACACTGAGGCATACTTCAGCTTTAAAGAAACAGGTTACCCAGAAATGAAGAAGCAAAATTACCTAAAATATTTTGTCTTGTTTTCATGAAAATCTAACAAAATTTTATAACGTTTATGCTTATAATAAAAAAAAAAAAAAAACTATTTGCCTAAAGGAGAAAGAAGAAAAAAAACTTGATTCAAAGGGAAAACATGTTTATTTTTGTTACACTCATGGCGATTTGTTTTTCTTATTTGAAGCATAAACCCCACACAATTTTGTAAGGTGTATCTGAAAGCTTTATAGACTTTATACCTTAAGTCATTCTGCCTCTTAAGGAATTATTTCTTGTTTTAAGGTTGTTTAGATATTTTTACCAATTTTATTTTTTTTTTATTTTTTTTTTTTTGCAGTGTACTCTGCAGTGTATCCACTACAAATTACTAATTATTTATCTAAAAAAGTAATCAGTTTAAAATACTAATTACGTAATTGAAAAAGTAATCACAAGCTTCAAAAAGGGTTCAAAAGAACCATAAAAGTATCCTCTTCTGTGTTGTGTATCCAATGGATTAAATTTCAAAATGTAAGTCATTATTCACTGATAATCTTTCCCTCTAGTGAGAATTTAAAGGAATAGTTCACCCAAAAATGTTAATTGTCATTCACCTGGCCTGTCACGAAAACTACAAAATGGTATGCCTCCAAAGACTTGCAATATGAAACACAAGCCACATGACCTACATTTTAGATACTTTTAGGTCCCTTTTAAGCTGTAAAGTTTGGCACTTTCTACTGCCATTATATTGAAAGAATTTATTGAATAATTAATAAAAAATTATTTAAGTATGTTCTGCATAATAAGGAAAGTCAAACTGGTTTGGAACAACATGAGTGTGAGTAAATGATGAGAGAAATACAATTTTGGGGGGAACTATCCTTTTAAGATGGCATATCTCCAAGTTGTGACTCCACTATATGGAGTATGTTGGCAGACACTGTCAAAATTGTTAACGGTAGGTGTATGAAATGCATAAAATTGAAACAATTTAAGCAGAAGTCTTCAGGGCTAATTTGACAGTAAGTTAAATTCCTGGAAATATTCAGCAACAAATCTTGAGGTAAGATAGTCACTTAGGTTAGTGAAAAATCTCCTTAAAAGTCTCACTTCAGACCATTACAGGAATAGGCCACAAAAGAGCAGGCACTAATAAATAGGTCAATTTATTTTTCACAAAAACTAAACCTGCCCCGGTTGTGACTTAATTGGCAGTAAAAATGAAAATTTCTTTTCCTGACATTTTCCCCCAATTATAAACTACCAATGACCCACTCCCTGAGGTTTCTCTTCGGTACAGAAACCCCATGGGAACCTGAAAAGTTAATGAACCTTACAGTATTTTCAAAAAGTGTGAAACTAATCATCACATCTTCTCATTCTGTACCAGCATGACATCATGAGGTGAGATAACATTCACTTGAAATAATATGTTTATTAATGTTTTGGCAACATTAAAGATGACTGTAGAGGGACTAAAATGGGAATGGTCAAGAACTATATCACTGGCATCAGACAACACTTTCCCTCTGATTAATTTAAATATCTAATACTTAAATGTAATTTATTAATAAGAACTACAAATAGACACACACTGATTTTATAAAGCCTAAATCCAGATCAGCCTGAGGATGCTGAAGCCTGTTCTGAGTGTAAAACAAATGAACCAATTATGTGACATGTATACAGTTAAACACTTTTAATAATACTTTTTTTTTTGATGATCACAGTCTGGGATATGTCAATGATTAGCAACAACATTGATTTTGATGCATTATTATTTCTTGTGTACTGTCAGATTAAAAAAACAAAACACACTCAGAGCACAAAAGTATCTGCGTCAATAAAACTGTCATAAAAATGATTTATGAGAGGAGTCTTCTCAATATGAAAATAATGTGGAAACTCTGACAAGCATGGTAATTGTATGTAACCTTGTTGAGGTGACAAAAGTTATAAACTGTTACTGAATTTAATTGAAGAAAGAATTATGGCTTTGGAACTACAGGGTTTCAGATGTATTGATGCAAGAAATGCATGTAGGCTAACACACATGATGCTAGGGGTGATCTCACGTAGTCTAAAGTAAATCAACGAGCATCGGTCATAAACTACTAATAGACATATTTAAATATGAATAGATTATCATCATCTGGTTGAATTCAAGGCACTGTGCATAATGTGTGACTGCCATGTATACAGGCATGCAGCAGATGTCAGAGATTGCCTACTGATTTCAAGGTGATTTTTTAAATAAATATTTATCCTCTGAAATAGTGTACAATGGGTTTCCAATTATCAAAATATATTAATACAATTTATTAAATGTCCAATAGTATCTGATAAACTGTGAAAGATGCATTAAAGTTATGTTTAAGTTTACTTAAAGATCTGACAAATATTAACTAAAACAGAAGGAGTAACATCGGTGAGGATTTTCAGCGGTGGCGAGACCTCCAAGAGGTAAATCGCTTGAAGACGAATGCAGATGTTGCTCTTTTTCTTCTCGGTAGGTGAGTAACATAAATTTTGCTATGTTTCACAGAACCCATATATGCTGTTGTTGTGATGTTAGATTTAGCAGCAGTAAAGATGTGAGTGTTTGGAGCTGGTGTGCATAAAATCGTCTTGCGTACATTAATTTGGGGGCGGAGCTTCCAAAGGAGCACTGAAGGGAGAGGTGTGTTTGTTTTGGTAGTTAAGTTCGAATATCAACGGTGTTTCTCAGGAATCGCTGAGTGCACCTTTAATTTCCAAGGGTGCAAACTATTCACCATATGGCAAAATTTGCCGTTTTGATTTTAAAATATGTCACGTACAGTATGTGATCTGTATGTCACTCATAACTGTGAAAACATTAAGAGCCGTTTTCAGCAAATCAGGTAGAAGACAAAAAGCAAATTGAATGAATGTGGTAATCTGACAGGCTTTTGAAGTAAACTTTTTAGATAGTTATCACCCAGATCAGAACTCGAACATAGTTAGATCTCTGACTTCTATTGTGATTTTAAGTTTTGGCAAGGACAGTGTCAGATATTCTTATTGCAATTAATATTAGGTAATCATTTAAAATAAATTTAAGACTTTCTAAATAATTTATTTATGACTTTAATTAATTCTAAATTTTGTACAGCATATCCTAAGAGTACGGAAGAGGATTAGGGCCAAGCAATAATAAAAAATAAAACCATCTCAAGATTGAAGTCATTATAATGCGAGATTAAACTCGTTAAATTTCGAGAAAAAAGTCGAAATACAATCTTGAGAATAAACTCATTAAATATCGAGAATAAAGTCATTATAATGCGAGATTAAACTCGTTAAATTTCGAGAAAAAAGTCGAAATACAATCTTGAGAATAAACTCATTAAATATCGAGAATAAAGTCATTATAATGCGAGATTAAACTCGTTAAATTTCGAGAAAAAAGTAGAAATACAATCTTGAGAATAAACTCATTAAATATCGAGAATAAAGTCATTATAATGCGAGATTAAACTCGTTAAATTTCGAGAAAAAAGTCGAAATACAATCTTGAGAATAAACTCATTAAATATCGAGAATAAAGTCATCATAATGCGAGATTAAACTTAACGAGTTTTTTCTCGAAACACAATGACTTTATTCTATGGAACTTCAAAGTGGAGATATTCTTCTAAAAAAAAAAATGTGTGTTCAGCAGAAGAAAAAAAGTCATACGGATGGCATGAGGGTGAGTAAATGAGATAATTAAAAATTTTGGTGAACTATCCCTTTAAAGTATATAAAATAAATAGATTTTCATTAACTATTGTTTCCTATGTGTAACAATCACATGAAATTCACATTTTTTTTTAACTTCATTCCAATTCAGGCTGTAACCACAAGTGTTGGAAACTTTATAGTTCATTGTACCTACAGATATGACTGTCACACACTGTGGTTTTGTACAAGTCCAAAAATGTCTGAATGTCTCTCCTTAATCTTAAACGAGACAGACAGTATGATCCCTCTTAATGCCACAGAGTCTCTTGGACCTTCAATTGGACCTTCATCCTCAAGCTTTCAAAGGTGTTAAAAAAATTATGAGAAGTGAGTGCATTGTCTTGTTTACAACTGGCTGCATCCCCTTCTGTTTTCTTCAAAACAAACAGCGATCCATTGAACAGACGACATGCTCTTATTATATCTCAAAAGGAGACAGGCACTGTCTCAGAGCTCAAACAACCTTTTCATGAAGAATAATTAAATAGTTTTAACATGTATGCTGTGAGACATCAGATTTGATCAAAATATGTGAAGTGAGCTGTGACGAGGAGGAGGGCGTGGCCGGACCTTGAGGGTGCACGGCTGGCGCTGAGTCTCGTAATCAGCGGCAGAGAGAGATAAAGGGAGAGCTGGAGATGCCAATGAGAGAGAGAGAGAGAGAGAGAGAGAGAGAGAGAGAGAGAGAGAGAGAACAATTTTAATTTAAAAGTCTCTTTATTCCAGCTCAAACAAAAACATACAAGCATCTTACAATTAAAGTCTTCAAAAGAAAATCTACAAAAAACTTGAGAAATCTATAACTGCACATAAAGCATTTTTGTAGCACCATATCATTCTTTGGCTTGTAATAGTGAAAATCAATTAACACTCTTGATTTTACAGATGTTGAATATAAAACAATAATATTCTGTCCAGGCTTTAATTCTATTCTATTTTTCCTGCTTATGTATATTGCCATCCTTGCTTTACCTACTAAAAAATTTAAAACCTGGCAAACAAATCTGTTTCTTCACTTATACTTTACACAAATAATAAAAATCTCTAAAGAAAACCCTTCACCAAAAACATAAAAAATTACCTCCAACAGTCTGAATAAAGGTTGTAACCTATCACATTGCACAAAAACATGGAAAATTGTTTCTTTTTCAAAACAAAAATCACAATCTAAACTATTTCCAGCTTTCAACTTTAAAATTAAAAAATGTACAGTAATTGCCCCATGTAGAATTCTCCATTGCATGTCACCAGCTCTTTTCTCTAACAGTGGCTTATACAGAGCTCTCCATTCTGGCTTTACACTCTCATTTAACCAAAAAAAAAAAGAACGCCAAGGTGTGTCTACCTTCTTTTCTAAAGTTTTTTTGTTAAAGATTAACAAACATGCTTTATCATGCTTTATACACATTTTTACCATCTATTGAGAAAAAATCCCAATCCATTTCTTTTCCAGCATTTAGAAAAAAAACAGTACAATCAATTAACTTAGGTGACAAAGATATAGTTGGAAAATTATCCAACTATGTGCAACTTTTCCTTTGTGGACTGAAGAGCATCCAAACTTTAAATAGATTCCTATAGAATATAGGCAGCTTTGCAATATCCAGTTTTGTGAGGTCCAAAATAAATAAAAACGTATCCATTTTTAACTCCAGCGTATGCTTTAAAATGGCACAGGTATACTTGGAACTAACCACTTCCATTTAGAGGCCAGCCGATTAATCGGCCGATTTTTAGCATTTTTTAACATAATCGGCATCGGCCAATATCCAAGTATATCAAGCCGATTATTAGGCAGGCGCATCTGTGGGCAGCCTAGTGTTGTTGTGGAACGCGACGCACGCTGCCCCTAGAGTCATTTTCCAGCAGACTGAGCAGACCTCATCCAGTGCCTAAGGAAGGAGCTAAGCTCCTTGGAGAAAATGGTAAGGATTAAATTTGTATAACTTATTTATATTTAATTAAAAACTATTGATATGTTACTGCCAACTTCGAGAAAAAACGCGACATGACGTTCAGCTACTTTGGATATTGATAGCGTAGTTGAAGTTGCATTATCACAGCAGAAGGGTTGCTATCATGTCACAATAAGCAAGCAAGAATTTTGCAATTACAGACAGTGAATCTGAGACTTTTATTTGTTCTGTTTGTGTGTCTTATATTTGAGAGGGTTGTCACTCAATGCAGAGAAATAAGTAATAAAAAAGATACCAACGCACTATAGGCTATTGAAGGACTGGCTTTGGTAAGCTCGGTTCTGCTGTCGGTACTGGAGAAATTAAGAAAATACATTTATTATTGCTATAAAGAGAAAGTTATTTTATCTCGCCAGCCATTTCTATGTATAATAATATGAAACCATTTGTCTGTGATGCAATTTAGCTATTCGCAGTCGGAGAGAGAGAGAGATCTCGCGCACAGCGAGCACAACAAGAGCCCTGCATAATGAGTGACGACGGAGGACAGAACTAAACATTTAAACGTAGCCTGGTTTAGATCTGTGATTATTAGTCTGATTTTATTTTAGATTTCGCCTTCCAAATATTATAAAAAGAATATTTATACATAAGCCACATTCTGTCTAGCACAACTTCCTTCCCGTCACAGCGGTGCACTGACATTTCTCCCTAAAACTCAAACTTAACGTCAGAATCAGCACGATCGGTGATTGTTGTAAAATGCAGTCTAGCTACTGTTGCTAAATTGCGGGACGCGTTTAATAATAAAAAGAGCGCAAGAGATACCGTTCCCAAGGCGGCGCGCGCTCCGAAACACACCGCAACGAGACAAGCAAAGTATAGGCTACTTTGGGTTTCATGTGGGTAATCAGAAGGTCGTTGGTTCGAACCCCATGGCCACCACCATTGTGCCCTTGAGCAAGGCACTTAACTCCAGGTTGCTCCAGGGGGATTGTCCCTGTAATAATTGCACTGTAAGTCACTTTGGATAAAAGCGTCTGCCAAATGCATAAATGTAAATGTAAATGTAAATGTGCGCGTCTAAACGATCGACTGTACACAAAAATATGTCAAAACGACCGGCTTGGAGATTCACTTAAACACAGTTTATGTCTTAAATGGACGTAGTTATGGAAATAGTTGGGAGAAAATATGCTGCATCAGGAGCCTATTAGACTCGGTCTTAAAGGGGAAGCAGTCTAATAATGAACATGCTGACGATTGAGCCATTACTGCAAATAAAACAACAAAAGGCAAAGAGAAAATCACTTACAGCTCTTGAATGAATAACTTCTGCACTAATAAGCATTAATCTATCCATGATAAACTATGCAGTGTTATTTTACAATTGATTACTTTATTAGATTACTTTTTAGACCACACCTGAACAGTAATGTTAGTAGACCTTCCTGAAATTAAATCACTGTGCCTATATAACGTTTATCTTTGTTTAATATATATATATATATATATATATATATATATATATATAACAAAAAGAACCGTTAAGAATACCGTCGAAGTACCGGATCGATAAGTAGTATCGGTATGATAGTAATACCATTAAAACCTTAACGATACCATCCCTAGTTATGCCTGTGATTCTCTTGGATGCTCTGAATATTGGATTATGTGTCTGGATTGCCCCTTATTAAAGCTGCATTTGGATCTCAACCTTCGTGTCTCGGAGCAGTTCGTAACACCTGCTTTGTTTATTTAATATATTTGTTATACATTATTTATACAATATGTTTTTACATTTATACATTTTTAATTTAAGTGTACAAGTGCAGATTGGTCAAGTGTTCAATAAATGTATTTGTTGAGAGATTTTGTCTATCTTAAGTAATTATTTGTGTTCAAATAAGAGGTTAAAAACAAGCACATATCGGACAAATATCGGCCAAAATAAATCGGCAGCATTAATCGGGCATCGGCCGACCCAGATTTCAAAAGATCGGCATCGGCCTGAAAAAAACAATATCGGTCGACCTCTACTTCCATTTACTTAATCGACCTTTAACCTTGTCAACTAGACCTTCCCAGTTTTTCTGTACAGTAACCTCATCTCCTAAAAACACTCCTAAATATTTAAAACCACCAACATTCCATTTTAAACCACTTGGAAGATTAGGTTTACATTTTTCCCATTTTCCAAAACACAGTGTTTCACTTTTCGCCCAGTTTATGTTATCAGATGATAAAAAATGTAACTCTCTTATAAGTCTTATAAAATTTTCAATGTCACTCTGACTATTAACTGAAACTACTACGTCATCAGTATATGCTGATAGATAAAAAACATTTTCACAATTCTGTATTTTCAGTCCAGTTAACTTTTCTCTGATCTGTTGTAAAAAAGGCTCAATGGCCAATGAGTACAACATACCTGATAGTGCACACCCTTGTCAGACACCCCTTCCTACCTTAAACGGAGCGCATAAGCCACCATTTATTTTCAGCGTACTCTGTACATCACTATAGAGAACTATTATCTTTTTAATAAAATCTTTACAAAAACCAAATTATTATAAAACTTTCCATAAATAAGGATATTCAACTCGGTCGAAAGCTTTTTCTTGATCCGAAGAGATCAAAATAGAATTAATATACATTTTTTTGGAGACATCTATGATATCACGAATTAGACAGATGTTATAAAAAATGGACCTCCCAGGTACACAATAGCTTTGATCTGGCTTAATGACTTCTTCCATCACTACTGCCAATCTATTTGCTAAAACTTTGGAAAGCAGTTTGTAATCTGTACATAAGAGTGATACTGGATGCCAATTTTTTATTTCCGTAAGGTCTCCTTTTTTTGGGAGTAGTGAAAGGACCACTCTTCGGCAGCTCAACGGCAGTCGCCCTCCAGACAAACTTTTGTTAAGCACCATGAGCAAGTCTTCACCTACTACTTCCCATAAAGACTTATAAAAGTCTACAGAAAGACCATCCACACCTGGCGCTTTTCCTTATTCCATGCCTTGAAGTGCTTTGGACAGCTCAGTTAAGCTTAAATTTCCACTGATCTTTGTATTGGCTTCTTTCGATACCTTAGGCAGGTTTCCAAAGAAACCTCCATCAGTATCATCCTCCAGTTTGAGCTCACTCTTATACAAATGTTCATAAAAACAAACTGATCTCTTTCTAATTTCTTTAGGGTCTGATAATAACATCCCCGTCTCAGATTTCAAAGCATTGATAATTCTTTTCTGACCATTTTTCTTCTCCAAATTAAAGAAAAATGTAGTTGGCGCATCCATTTGATCTATATTTTGAAAACGTGACCTGACCAATGCTCCTTGTGTTTTAACACCTAGTAGGTCACTTATCGGATTTTTCCTTGTTGAAATAGCCTCCAAATATCTATCCTGACCATTTTGTTCTGCTAATTCTTGAAATTTCACTATTTCAGCCTCTAAATTTTCTAAAGATTTGTTTATCTCCACAGTGACATTTTGAGTATACTGTTGACAGATAATTTTTATCTGTACCTTCCCGAAATCCCACCACTGTTGTATTGAATCAAATGAATTTTTTGTTTCTCAAAAATTTTCCCCAAAGCACTTAAAAACAACTTTAAAATTTGTATCTACTAACAGTGCATTATTGAAGTGCCAATATGCACTTTTTACTTTTACAGAATTCATTAGAAAAGAACATAGAACCATACTATGCTCAGAAATAGTCACAATTGCGCAGTTACTGAAATTACCAAGTTGATGTTTTAGTACATAAAATCTGTCCAATCTAGCTAATGAAATTACATTATCACGGGTATGAACCCAAGTATACTGTCTCTGCTCCTCATGAAAATTCCTCCAAATATCACACAAATCATGTCTCTTAATGACGTGAATAAGTCTCTTCCTAGAGGGTAAATGTGGTTCAATATGATTCCTGTCTATTTCTTTTTCAGTACAGTTAAAATCCCCCCCTAAAAATAAATAATCTTCATCACTACAATCCTGTAGGGTTAATGAGAGAGTGTCTAAAAAACACATTCTCTCAATTGCTGAAGTTGGAACATAAACACAAATCAATACAAAAACAATATTGTCAAAACATGCTTTAAATTTTAAAAGCCTTCCACTTATAACTTCTTCAACACTATAAGAAACTGGGCTAAAATGTTTGGTGAAGAGAATTGCCACTCCTCCACTAAATGACGTGTTATGACTGAAAACTGATATTCCTTCCCATTCTCTTAACCAATTTATGGCATTTTTTTCATCACTGTGAGTTTCTTGAACAAACACAATGTCTGCTCTCTTCTTCAAATCCCTTGCTCCATTCACATTTACTGAAGCAAAACGTATAAATAGAAAAATAAAAACAATACAACAAACTGAAAAAACTATAAGTCTCTTCAGATTATAATTTTTCACCTCCATCATTGTTTAACCCTATGTTGAGTTTTCTCAGTAATTTCTTTAAACGATACACTTCTTTGTTTGTAAAGTTCCCTTCAGCCATCCAACACCTTTCAATAAATTGCTTTACGTCAGGGAAATATTCATCTACATTCACCCCTCTCCTGTTTTTTGTCGATCTGAGAAAAGACTTGATGTCTTCCACTTCATAATTCCGATTTAAACTTTCACTTTGGGAAAAAATTGTACTAGGATCCGATAACTCACTGTCGCTTTCTGTATCATCATTCACTCTAGTTTCATCCATATCTGCCTTCTTCAGAGGTTTCAGATCACTAAAACATCACTTTTCTTTCTTTTTAAAGGTACCTTAAACACTACATGCTCCACTTCTCGGTCATCGCTAAACATTCCGCGTGTCTCTACAATCTGTAGATCCTGTTCTTTATTTTTACTTGACTGTATATTTTCTTCTACCTCACTCGAAAGATCTGCTTGTGTCACATCATCCTCAATGGGCTCATCGCTAACTAATTTGTCAACAGTCATCTTTATTACAACTTGTTCAGTCATGTGCTTTCCAGTTTCAGACGGTCCCACCTCAGCCTTATCAGTCAGGCTTTTACTGTCAGACATATTTATTTGCTTTCTTTTCTCCTTGTCTGTACAAGTTCGAATTAGATGTCCTATCTTGCCACAACCGAAACACTTCATTTTCTCAGTTGTCGCAAAAACAACATAATCAAAATCATCTACTCGAAAATTAAACGCTACATCCAACTCTGCATCATCTTTCACTATCATATAAGACTCACATTCCATGGGAATTTTTTTGCGAGAGAGTTTTTGAAAGAATGTCATCACTAATAAATGGTGGAACATTAGACAGAGTTACTTTTTTGGAAGGTAAAGAGAGTGGCAGTACTGGGGTAAAAACACCATCAATGACAATACCATTCTCTACCAATACATTTGCTTTTTCCACTGTATTCAGAAAAATCACTGTTGCATTGTTCATTCATGACGCTGACAACACACAATCATATCCAACCACTTCACCCACACCTAAACAACAGTCTTCCACACTTGTTGCGTTCGCCACTTTCACTCCGTGGCGCTGCATAAGGCTGATCAGTACTGGCATTCCCGGAGCTGCCATGCTTCTTTAAAGAAGCGTCCAGCACACAGCCCGCACAAAACAACCCACCAAACTATCACTTATCTTTTCACAAAACAAAATTAGAAAAAGAGAGAAAGATTTTAGAAATCCAAAGTACTCACGCAAACTTCAAACACACCCACACTCACCACGCTCCACTCGCTCAACAGACGCTCACGCATGCGCACGAGAGAGAGAGAGAGAGAAACAAACAGAGAGAGTCAGACAGACAGAGAGAGAGAGAGAGAGAGAGAAAGAGAGAGAGAGAGACGGTCGGGCGGGCGTTGTGTGTGTTTATGTTTGTTTTACGTTCAGTTATGTCATTAAAGTTATATTGACAATTCTGCTGGTTCCTGTCTCCTCCATGAGCTTTTTTGCATTATTAAGAATCTGTACTACAGAATGAATGAACATAATCTTCTTCCATAGTTCTTTCTTGACGAAACAAGATGCACACAGCCCATAATTGACAATTCATTAATATTCCACTTGAATGTGATTGAGTGCTTCTAGAAAGGGTTTTCATGATTTATCTAGCTGCTATAGAGGTTTCTCTAAATCTTTTTCTTTCATTTCAGGTTAGATTGATAACTCTAATTAGAGAGATGAAAATGGCTAATTAGATAGGATATGTCAAACATATCAAGCAGGTAATTGATCGGGTGAGCGTGTGGGCTACTACCAAAAGAAATCTTAGTAATTATTTGACAGACAGCTCTATACAAATCCATATGTGTGCCTCGACAAACATCCATACTCTCATTTTTCATTTCAAAATGTTCATTGGGTTGTAGCAAATGTATTTGGATACAATATATGCCAACATAAACCTTTAATAAGCATTTCAGGCTTGTGAGCAGAGATTTTTCAAGCTGTATTGCATGAATTGGCATCACAACTGTGGCACATGATTTCTCTGGCAAATAACTGTTTACAATAACAGAGCATATCATTTAAATTTCCTTCATTTTCCACCTTTGAAAAATTATGTTAAAGACCCCATGAGATACAAATTGGAGTATAATGGCCTTTAGTTCATTTATATGTAGCCCTGAATGTTTGTACTCAGATGATGGATGGATGAATGGGTTTTTGCCAGGAAGTAGCATTCAGTACATGATGAGCGAACACGTTCAAGTGTACATGCTATGGAGAACGCTCCTGATCTAACCTGTATTTTTTATATTTCTTACAGGTAAGCTGACAGTAATTAATACTCTAAAAATGCACAACAGTATTATGTTTCTGTAGAGCTTTAGTTTGTACTGGAGACAATACATTTTTTTGAATTTGACCGTGATAAATAGTGTGAAGACCGCCATGCGCTAGCACCTGAAATGGCGGACGGCAATGTGAATAACTCTGGTAAAAGCTAGTAAATTTCAGTGTGAGCTAAAGTGAGACACATGAGTGCTCAGAAGCACATATGGTTGAGACGTAAATCTGGGAATAAAATGTGAGATGAATGATGGATGATGAACTGAGTAGAGTTTGAATCATCGTATGTAAGGCCGAGCAGGCTAAACTTAGAAGCACATGTGTTAACAGGCCTATGATCACCCCACTAACATGTTAATACCTCAGCTTGTGTCATTCCCTCAGCCATTAAGTTTAAAAGAGCATTTCATGGTGTATTGTTAGCCAGAGATTGTTTCAGACTCAGTGTTGAAATGTTTTTATTATTTTTTGCAGTAAGTATAATATGGGAGAAACACAGTAACTAATGTTGTGTTAAACAAGTTAGTAAGATAAAGTCAGTTCATAAGCATAAGTCATTGTGTTTAAAACTGTGATTACAGCAAGGAACAAGGCAGTGATAAAGAGAGATAAGATAAGTAAGATAAGTTCATATAATAATTGATGTTGGCGTAATGTGGATGCCCCGAATTGTTATTTTCAAGGTTATGCATATAGAATTTGTGCATTATTCACCTGTATTCATGTTAAACGAATATAATATGATACTATAATGTTATTTGCCATACCTCTATGCCATGAAAGAGTAGGTACTGAACATGTTTAGGTTTATTTTGTTATAATGTTTATGGATTTAGAGAAGGTAACCTGTGTCAAGAGTAATGTGCCCAGTGTCAAGTATATGGGTAGACGTTTGCACTATAAGACGTAATATTGTTTATGGTACTTGGTTAAGGAAATTGATGCTGATAGAGCAGAAGTAGCATTCAGTACGTGAAGAGTGAGTTCAAGTGTACACGCTACGAGAGCACTCCTGATCTAATCTGTATTGTTCATATTTCTTACAGAAATAAATGTGTTGCAAAAGTGGACGTCACATCATTCTTAAAAGTGTAACATACAGCCGTGGCCAAAAGTATTGTCAGTGATATACATTTTGTGTTTTGCAAAGTTTTCTGCTTCATTTGTTGTGGTGTTGATTCACATTGTTTCTAGATTATTGTGCTGAGTGATCAGATACATTTTAAATAATTTTAAAAAGCTTTATCAACTTTATCACAAAAACCCAAATTTCACAGTTTTTTGGCCCTGGCACAAAATGACCAGCTAACATATTTTCACTAATCATATCAGCAGCACCTGGGAAAGTGTGAATGAGTACTAGTCAGGTGAAATCACTATATCATTCTGATTTGATTATATGAGCAGACTGATTGCTATTAAATGAGGGAAGAAGTGCTTCCAATCATTGTGTTCTTGTTAGCAATGGTTACCTCTAAAGAAAGATGTTCAGCCATCATCGCTTTGAATCAAAATGGCCTCACATGCAAGGAAATTGCTGCAAAGAATATTGCACCTGAAAGAACCATTTACGGGATCATCAAGAACTTCAAGGAGAGAGGTTCAACTGCAGTGAAGAAGGCTTCAGGACGTCCCAGAATGTCCAGAAAGTGCCAGGACTGTCTCCTCCTGAGGAGTCAGCTATGGAATCGTGTCACCACCAGTGCAGAGCTTGCTCAATATTGGCAGCAGGTTGGTGTGAGTGCATCTGCACGCACAGTAAGGCAAAGAATTTTGGACAATGGCCTGGTGTCAAGAAGGGCAGCAAAGAAGCCACTCCAAGAATCTCCAAGAAAAACATCAAGGACAGACTGAAATTCTGCAGGAAGTACAAGGATTGGACAGCAGAAGACTTGTGCAAAGTTATTTTCTCTGATGAAGCCCCCTTCTGACTGTGTGGGACATCTGGAAAATCGATAGTCCGGAGAAGAAAAGGTGAACGCTACCATGAGTCCTGTGTCGTGCCAACAGTGAAGCATCCTGAGACCATCCATGTGTGGGGTTTCTTTTCATCAAAAAAAACTGCCAGAATGGTATTAAAATGTCCTGCAAGAGCAACTTCTCCCAACAACCCAGGAGCAATTTGGTGATGATCTATGCATTTTCCAGCATTTTGGAGCACCATGTCACAAGGCAAGAGTAATAATGAAGTGGCTCGGAGATCATTACATTGAAAATTTGGATTTGTGACCAGGCAAATCCCTGGATCTTAATCCCATAGAGAACCTGTGGTCAATCCTCAAAAGGCGAGTGGACAAGCAGAAGCCCACAAATTGTGATCAACTCTGAGCACTAATAAGGCAAGAATGGATCACCATCAGTCAGGATTTGGCCCAGAAGCTGATATCCAGCATGCCAGAGTGAATTGCAGAGGTTATGAAGAACAAGGGCCAACACCGTAAATATTGATTATTGAGTTTTTTGCCAATAAAAGCCTTTAAAACTTGAAACGCTTATCATTGCAGTATTCCAGTATACCATAGAAACATGTGAAAATAAACCTAAACTAAAAATAATCTACAAATACTGAAGCAGCAAACATTGTGAAACACAAAATTGATGTCACTGCCAATACTTTTGGCCACGGCTGTATATTACCTATAATTGAGGCCATCTACATAGTAGTGCACTCTCAAACATTGGCAATCTTGTTGATTTTACTTTATTTTAACACCTAAGGGTGAACACGAACCCTGAAAAAGACCTGAAATGCAATTGTTCTAACTTGTCAGACATATTTAATCCCATTAGACAAACACTGACACCCTTGTTTATGCGGAGGATATAAGAACAACTTGATCACACGGGAAGTCGACCTGTTGTTTCAGAGAGATTGAGTTCCCTAGGATCGGCCAAATTATGCTAACTGACTCACAAGCGCTATCTCCTAAAATACATTTTTGCATTGGCTCCTGCGTGTTTACTTTCCCTTGTGGCTCGACCAGAAGTGGATTACGTCAGCAGCATGGGAGACCCAGGTCGGATCCCACATTGAAACCAGCAAGTAATTGCGTTTGCATAATCAGTTACGGGCGTGATTCAGAGGTTGCAAACAACTGAAAAAACTACTTTCTTTTGGTGCCCCTCCTTGTATAATATACCCAGAGAATGGAGCTTACAAGTGCCCATACACCCAACAGCACTTACCGTTTTGGCCACTCGGGGCAATGTTTAAAATATTGGGAAGTAAAGACCGAGTTTAGCAAAAAAAAAGCCAACCTGCTATTTCCCATTTCACTGTGAAATCATTCGGGTGCTAACTAGCAAGGCAGAACTTATGATTCCAGGGATTTTGCCACCGACTTCTGCACCACCTTGTCCTTAGTTTGTTTCTCTTGTTTGTGGACATGTTTTATTGATCAGTTGCATGGCAAGCAATGTTGGTAAGCAATATCTGGAACAAGTCAAACTGGCTCTCTTTCATCCTTTTTTAATTTTATTCAATTCACGCTTCCTGTGTCACTGTAATTTACTGGGTCTCACGAGCCCTGTACAGCTCTGCAGAGCTGTCACTGCAGTTAAAATGGGTATAAATGGTTGGGCAAAATCAATGCACTTTTACATGAGCTCAATCACAGTGGTGAATGTAGCTTAAATAATTAAAAAACCTATTGCCCTTTGTTTCAGATTAGAATTATTTTTATATATAACAAATTATCTAAAATTACAAGCATTCAGATTTACCCCATATCTAAATGAAGTTTTAATAACCTCAGAATGCTTTTGAGAGTCATAGACTGTAATAGAGGCAGAGTACAGTAATTAGAATGGTTGGCATTGTAAAAATATTTACTAACAATTACACTTCAAATGGACATTTAACCTGCATTCATTTCCACAGAAATACAGCTGGTGCTTTTTTGGCTGTAACACATTTGCAGTACTAGCAACTTAATTGGTAGAAGAAAAAAAAAAGGATCAAAACTGCACAGATTTAAATTCATCATATTTTGTCTAGTTTTAAAATCAAAATGTAAACACACATGCAGAATGCTTTAGATGACCTTACATGGTGTCGGGTTAAGCTTGATTGGTGTACAATTGTGCATGAAAAAGCACTCAGTATCATAATGTTGTGATATTGTCAGTCAGAAAGTTTACCTATTATGTCAAACTCCAGGATGCCCCTAATGTACTTGAGTGCAAACACAAATATGAGGGACTGTAGTAGATATTTATAAATGGTATATAAAAATGGTTATTGTGTGTATGGGGGGGGGGTGTTCCCACTATACTCCTAAACATTTTTAATTTCACTGTGTTTACTTCATATATTGCAGGGTTACATCCTCTGACGTTAGTTATTCAGTCTGTTCCACGCACATGTGCACTATACAAAAACCTCTAAGAACATCACTTATATAAGAACGCCACTTATCCATGTACATGTCATACAGTCAGGCAAGTGTCAACTATACTTTATAATAATGGGAGATTTTAACTGAAAGGATGAACTGTGTTTATATCAAAAAAGTTATTTTTCCTAAATTGTAGGTAAGAGGTCTGATGCTTGGAGCCAGTTTCTGTGGCTGCCCAGGTAAATTTGAGTTTAGCAGGTTTTATTATCGGTTACAGATCGCGAATGATTACTGAACCAATCAGCTACAAGTAAAGTGACATCTGACGCAATAAAGTCACTCCCCCTGTATCACTCGCTCCAAATGAAGGTATAACCTAGATTAAAACAAATCTGGATTCAATGTATTTGGTTTCATATATTTCAGATTTAATTATATATATGTGTGTGTGTGGTTCTTTAAGAGACTGAAATTTGTTAACCAATCAAAGAGGTTACTGTCTAAGCTCCACCCCCTTGTTGCATCAGTTTGGTTGAATGATCACTGTAGTCAGTAGTGATAGGCAGACTATTTTTTTTCCGTGAACTTTGTTCTTGCGCAATAACGTCACTGTACATAACGCTAATACCCCGGCATTGTGGAACACATTCACTAAAGCCATATGTAAGCGCATATTGTTGATTATTACATTTTATTTAATTAAGTCATAATAATAAGGGTGTTTGTCATCAGTGTTTAATGCAGTTTTCTTATAATACAGACTATATTAAACTTTACACTCAAACCACCCAATACTGACAATGATTGGACTTGTCTTAATCAACTCAATCTTTTTTGTTTTCAGAAACCATGATCCAGTTCATAACAACTTCTGCATGCACAATACTTAAGTCAAATTCATTTACAGCTCTCGAATGAAACGTTTCGATCCCTCATTCAAGTCCTCATTTCACGCATGCTCATCAGCAGCTCACTGATCAGCAGTACTCAGTATTACGTCCAAAAGAAGCGATTCTCTGTTCAGTGTGCTGGTGACTCGCAAATTTCTGTGATCGAATCAATGTACTGTTGAAGGTAGAGCTGCTGTCCCTGGATCATTGTTCGGTTGACTCAAGAACTGTTGCGACCAGATTATCTTCATACGTTGATAAAACAATAATACAATCAAATCATAAACATTTCCAATTTGTTTTATTTGTGATACTTTCTGATGTTTAGCAAAATACACCAGAAAATAAATTTTGCCACTTAATCACACGCATACCAAGTATCAGCATCTCATCAGTTCTCAGTGTGTTGGACACCTCAGAAAGAGGCAATTATCAGTTTGGTGTACTGTTGACTCGAGAACTGTTGCGGCCAGAGCATTCAGTCCGATATGTGAACTAGTTGGAGTGGAGAGTTAGGAAAAGCATATATCGTCTACGTTACTGTTGTAACCTCCATTCCCTGATGGAGGGAATGAGACGTTGTGTCAAGTGAAGCGACACTAGGGGCCTTTCTTGAAGGCCTCGGTTACCACTGAACTTGAGAAAAGGCCAATGAGAATTTGGCAGACAGAATTTGCATGTCCCTCCCCCAGACATACGGGTATAAAGGGAAGGAATCATACATCTGTTCATTCAGGTTTTGCACTGAGGAGCCGAGAATAAGGTTTGGCCATTGCAGTGGCTCGGTTCGGAATTGAAGTTACAACAGTAACCTAGACATTTCCCGTCTGTCGCTCACTTCGATGTTGTGTCAAGTGAAGCGACACTAGGGGTCCCTATTCAATCGTGTCATGCGCTGAACCGTGTACATTCGCTGCTGATGCAGGCATACAGTTGTGCCAAAGCAACAGGCTGTGTCAGACTGCACGTACCCTTCCCCAATGGAGAACAAAAATCGGCATAAACTTTTTAGGTTCCCGGCATCCCGAGGGGGGGGGGTGGACAAAACGACGTGCCAAGCATGGGAGCAGGACACGCCAGCCTTGACTTTTCTCTCTCAATGTTTCTTGCATAGAGTTAAAGCAGATGGTGCCATCTTAACGTTATCACAAGCATCGGGGAAGGAGTTCTTTTCCAACTCCTATTCTTTCAGGGAGAAAAGACCCCATGGAGACCACCACCTGCCCAGGCTGGTGGGAGGTAAAGAGTGGCGAAATATGTCACATGGGTTTTCAGGACACATGTGGAAATGATACAAAAAAAAAAAATACAAACACGGCGACCGAGGGACAGCGGAAACTGCACAATGGAGACGCGGGTCCACCAGTAGGGGGACCGTACCGTGGAAAATACACACAAGGGGGATTAATCCACAAGGGCCCATCCCGTGGAGCACCTATACCAGTACAGATTAATTTTAGTACCCGTAGTGGGTCTGGTTGGGGAATTCCTCTGCTGAATTTGCGGACCAGAGGTTAAAGGAGGAAGAGCATCCAGGGACCGCAAATCTAGTGGACTCTCCTGGAGGAAAAGAGCGTACGTGATCACCTCAGTGGAGGGGAAAGGCGCTATGTGCAAGCGGAACACCCGGACTGATATTCCGCATTCCTGAGTTCTACGTGCTCAGACCTGAGAGAACACGGGAAGAGACTGACTCAACCCTGAGATTGTAAAATCTCATAAAGGTATTGGGTGTTGCCCAGCCAGCTGCTCTGACGATGTCTGCTACGGAAGTGCCATTGGCCAGTGCCCATGAGTATGCCACACTTCTCGTCGAGTGTGTTCTAACCTGCAAGGGGCCGGGCACGGCCTGGGTGTGATAGACCAAAGTGATGGCATCAGGACCCAGTGGGAAAGCCTCTGTTTGGAGACAGCGATCCTATTCTGCTCTCCACCAAAGCAGACAAAGAGCTGCTCAGAACATCTAAAGTTCTGCGTGCGGTCCACATAGGTACGCAAAGCATACACCGGACACAACAACGATAAGGTTGGGTCTGCCTCCTCCTGTGGAAGTGCTTGCAGGCTCACCACCTGATCCATAAAAGGAGTCGTGGGAACCTTGGGCACATAGTCAGGTCGGGGTCTCAGGATCACATGAGAGTCTTCCGGACTGAACTCCAGGCACGTTTTGCTAACAGAGAATGCTTGCAGGTCCCCAACCCTCTTGATGTAAGTGAGCCCTGTCAGGAGGGCAGTCTTTAATGAGAAGGCCTTTAACTCGACTTACTCTAGGGGCTTGATCGGGGCTCTCCGAAAGTCCATCTGGACCACGGAGAGGTCCTATGAGGGAAAGAGGCGCGGCCAAGGAGGGATCAACCTCCTGGCACCTCTCAGGAACCCAAGGACCAGGTCATGCTTACCAAGGGACTTACCTACAACTACGTCATGGAGCTCTGTTATGGGACCTATGTACACCTTCAGGGTGGAGGGGGATAGCCACCCTTGGGGCGCATATTTGCACAGCCCCTGGGGCCAGCTGTGTGCCAGCGCAACTGTGCTGAGGCGGGCTGCTGACTCCAGAGGAGGAGATGGCGGTCAAGTTGTGACATGCGAGGAGAACTTACACCGCCTTGGCAATTTATATATGCTACTTTTGCTGTGTTGTCTGACCGGACCAACACGTGCTTGCCCAGGATCAATGGCAATAGCCTCCGCAGGGCGAGCAGCCTATTTATCCTTAAGATTTCCAACCCAGCATACAGGTACACCCTCCTATATCAAAAGATTAATACATAAACCCACATCGTGGCACAAAAAACACACTTGGCAAAATATAAATTATTCAAAATATAAATGAAATGAAAAAAATAATAATTTTGCAGGTGCGATTCACCAAAAAGGGCTGAATGGTTGATCAACTTGTGATGAGTGAATGGCTTGCACATGCAGCATGAGTCTCGTCTCACTTTATTAGTGTTTAGTCTCCCATTCAGCTGATGAAAACATGCTGTGTGATTATAAGGAATGACATCACAGCCATTGACCAGGAAAATAAAAAATAGCTGTGTACATCCTGGTGTAAACTGTCAACTTATTGTTTTCCCATACCCATTTTGTCAGCCTGGACATTGTTGTTGATGCTCTGAGGATGCACCTGTTTATCTCTGTGTCAAAGCTCAGGTCATACTTCACAGTCGAGCCAAGGAATGTGAATTCATGAACCACCTCCAGTTTGTGTTTGTTGATGTTGATTGATTGGGGATCTTCCACACCTTGTCCCATCAGCTGCGTTTTCTGTCTGATGGTCAGGCTGAAATCTGTGTGAAATGACTTAATCAGGCTGAGCAGTTCATGTGGGCAGCCGATTCTTGCAAGGTCTTTGAAGAGTCCATCCAACAAGGTCAAAGGCCTTGGTTATGTCGATGAAGGCAATGTGCAGTGGCTGCTTCTGCATTTCTCCTGAATCTGGAGAAAATTGTGTCTATTGTAGAGTGTTCTGGCCTAAACCCATGGTGTGATTCAGTGTAGACTCTGTCTGCTAGCATTTGTAGTCTATTCAGGATTATCCTAGAAAAGACTTTGCCGACAATGCTTAACAGAGATATACCTCTGTAATTGTTACAGTCGCTTCGGTCTCCTTTATTTTTTTACAGGGTGACGATGTTGCAGGCTCTCATATCTTGAGGTACAGCTCCTTCCTCCAAGCATTGACAGAGCAGTTGTTATCACATTACTAATTACTTTACGTTTTTAGGCCACATGTTGTGTTAAACTGCTTTCTCTTAATCAATTTAAACGGTGTAAGGAAAATGGCATTCACATTTATGTAAGGTTTCAGAATGCCACTTTCTACAAAAGCCCTGGAATAAACCGTTTTCTTAAGTGTATGTAAACAGGGTCATTGAATCATCGACTCAAGTGATTTGATCAAACATTTTGATGACTCATTCTGCACTTCAGATTTTCTGTCAAATCAGATGCTCTCAAGAATCTATAGCAACCCGCCCCCTACATTATAAATCACTGCCGATGTCACCATTCATTGTTGAGTGAGAGATATCAGCAAGCATGGGTCATAGTGTGTCTTTGGCTGTTCGATTGCATGCATTTTATTCAGTTTTCCAACAGTAATTTGATTGAGAAGGAAATGGTTTGAGTTCATACATTTTGAAAAAGGAGGTATTTGTGCCAGCTCAATTGGTAGAGACTACCCTTTACACTGTGGGGACATCCCCTCCAGTATACGTATTTTATGTGACAATTATTAAATGAAATGGATTCAAAATCAATTAATTTTCTACAATTATTTTTCTAAACTCCATATGTCCAGCAACTAGATATGTTTGATGTCATTATGACTTTGTGCAAAACACAGCTAACGTGGGCATTTCAAGTCAGGAAGTCAAAAACGTATAGGAGGAGTAAAGGCAGTATATAATATAAAACATTTTAATTAAAGTATTGTGCTGTGTATTTCTAACAGTACTGTCATAGTATTAGAAGCAACTTGAATGTACAGTTTCTATATAATATGGCCAAATGTAACTTTAATGCTTGTTTTATGCCCATTTGCATTAGGACTTTGGTTTTAAGGAACCGCTTGAAAAGTACAATTCATTTTGCATTCATTTGCATTAGCAATACAAGTGCGGCCTATGGTCAAGAGTGAGTCATGCATGTCAGCTGACTGTGGCAGAGATTCGGATGTACCAGTGTGCACATTAACGCCGATAAAGAGACCAAGGCTTGGTGACCTTAGTTTCAGCCCTTTGTCATATAATGCCAGCACGTGTCACTCCATTACAACCAGTCTCCACTTTCTTGCCTAATGCCACTCAGGGGGATACCACCCTGTGTTCTGACAGGTGTGTGCAATTCTAGCTTTACATTTTCTCATGTAGCCTTTTTTTAACATTAAATAAATAATTTTGTGGTTCACTGTACACCAAAAGGAGGTAATTAGTGTTTGAAGACAACTCACTTCAGTTGTTGAAAGCATGTTCTACTGTATGAGTACACGCACATGCACACTGGAGAAGTATGTCATTGAAACATTCCTGTCTGTGATCCAGGTAAAAACACATCCCCAATCATTATGTTAAGATTAAGATTAAACTTTATTGTCATTGTGCAGAGTACAGGTACAGAGCCAATGAAATGCAGTTGTTTTCACATATCCCAACTAAGCTGGGGTCAGAGAGCAGGGTCAGACATGAAACAGCGCCCCTGGAGCAGATAGGGTCAAGGGCCTTGCTTAAGTAGTAGTGTTATAATAGTGTTATCTTGACGGTGCTGGGGCTTGAACCCCGACCTTTCGATCGGTAACCCAGAGCATTAATAATTATTTGATTTTCTTCCTCAGAAATGTCCTCAATGTTTGCACAATCCTGGTGGCAAAGCCAACCTTACATTGCGAACATTATAGTAGGAAACCTACAACTGTCAGCTGCTGTGGCATTCAACGGTGCCTCATTCATTAAAGTCCACAAGGCGAGAATGAGTGACTATATTGCTGTTTTGCTATTGTAGTAGTCACATAGTGGTTACAGTTATAATTGCTATTTGGTAATAATAGTAGTTATTGTAATTTTATCTTTCATTCTGTATTTGTTAATTTAAGTTTTGTCATCCCTCCGGCTCCAGTGCATATGCCCCAGGACTTTTTTCTTACACCAGAGTGCCTACCTCCAGCCAGCCATTCTCCATCAGTGAATTCTTGATTAGAGCTCATTGACAGGATCAAGCAAGCTGGAAAACCAGTCACCCTGGGAGGTGACCTGAGAGCTGGCTCACCAGGTTGCTGTATAACAGAGTTAAAAAATGTCTTCCATTACTCTAAACACTTTTTTTGACATGATGTACATATATTTATTCCTCCACAGGCCACTATGCTGAGTATGGCTCATAAACTATGAGTTTGGATCACAACAGGGTCTTGGATATTAAGCTTGTACAGGTAGGTTGAAAACATTTTTTTATTTTCTGACTTAGTTTATGATCTGAAGTTATTTTCTGAACCCTTTCTACATGCCCTCATACTCTTT
The DNA here is from genome assembly GCF_025860055.1 of Xyrauchen texanus. Classification (NCBI taxonomy): domain Eukaryota; kingdom Metazoa; phylum Chordata; class Actinopteri; order Cypriniformes; family Catostomidae; genus Xyrauchen; species Xyrauchen texanus. The sequence goes on from NC_068319.1 coordinate 21,353,363, forward strand.
CCCCCCCAAAAAAGCCTTATAATTGTCACATTTGAGTCCAGAGTAATGAAGTAGTTATCAGTGTAAGGATGGAGAAAGAAGGGCGTCTGAGTGTGCATCTGTTCCACAGTAACACTAATGTTAAAAATGTGTTTAAAAAAAACAGACCTCATTTTACTTATTATCTGAACTTTTTCATTTATCTACAAAAGCCAATCCAAGAAGTTGAATGCACTTGGTAAGGAGCAGGGATGTGAGGATGTGAAAAAATGGCAGAAGAGCACAATCAGCCATTTGTACTGGTCAGTATCATCATTAAAATGTGGAGAACATTTAATAAAATGAAAAAATACTTATACAATTTGCAAATTGGCACTTCTCACGCATTTTAGAGTCTAGCTGATCCCACAAAAGCTCACTCTTTTCCAATTATCTGTTGTCCAATGTCTGTTTCTTTGTCCATTCTAACCTTTTATTTTTGTTTTCGGTTTCAAGTGGCTTTTTCTTTGCAATTGTTCCCATAAGTCCAGCACCCCGGAGTCTTCTCTTTACTGTTGTACATGAAACTGGTGTTGAGCATGTAGAATTCAATGAAGCTCTCATCTGAGGACATGTGAGGCATCTATTCCCAAACTAGAGTCTCTGATGTACTTATGCTCTTGTTTAGTTGCACATCTGGGTCTTCCACATCTCTTTCTGTCCTTGTTAGATGCAGTAGTCCTTTGAAGACTGTCTTTGAAGACTGTAGTGTACACCTTTGTATGAAATCTTCAGTTTTTCAAGCATTGTATAGCCTTCATTCCTCAAAAAATTTATTGACTGATGAGTTTCTAGAGAAAGCTGTTTCTTTTTTGCCATGTTGACCTTAGGACATGCCAGTCTATTGCATACTGTGGCAACTCAAAAACAAACACAAAGACAATGTTAAGCTTCATTTAATGAACCAAATAGCTTTCAGCAGTGTTTGATATAATGGCAAGTGATTTTCTAGTACTAAATTAGCAATTTAGCATGATTACTCATGGATAAGGTGTTGGAGTAATGGCTTCTGGAAATGGGGCCTGTCTAGATTTGATAAAAAATGACTTTTTTCAAATAGTGATGGTGCTGTTTATTTCAACATTAATGTCCTGACTATACTGTATACTATCAGTTGAATGCCACTTAGGTGAATTCAAGTACCAATTTCCTTCCGAAACAGCTAAATCTGTTCATTATTCCAAACATTTTAGTGTATATGCAACAAGGGATACTCAGATTTAGGGCTCAAATTTTCTAACCTAAAAGCAGTGTTAATCATATAAATCAGTGCCTGAAATCACTATCTGATATTTATTTTTTTGTCAGTTTTTATGAACATGTTCTGTACACATAACTGAACACTGAACTATCCTATCAGGAATCTGTCTACACTTTCACCAATCTGCCTGACCTCCCTACAGCATAAACTCTCAGCACCAGTTGCCATATTCTGGCAGAAACCACAAGTGCACCTGTTAAAAACAATGAGCTACAGTTGTCAAATATCAAATCATGTTTTTAAAAAGTGGGTTTTAAAATACATTGAAGCTTAATGTCAAAACGATAAAATGCAACCAAAGCAACATAAGTCATAGGCTTGCAATATTAGATAATATCATACGTTTGCTGTACTATTCTATACACATTCAAACAAATTGGTGCCTATAACTACAACGGTATGCAGTCAATAGCTTAGAGATACAAATTATTTGAAAGCGTACCATTGAGACACATCAACGGCCTCCCGGTGATGACCATCTGCCTCTTCATTAGAACTATCATCCTCTGTTGTTGGCTGCAATTGACTCCAAAGACAACCGCTGGGTTATTTTCTTTATCCCTTGAATATTCTTCGAAGTCCGCAAGAATAGGTGAAGAGGTTGTGAAAAATCCTCCACAATGGAATCCAACATATCGTTATTGCTGTGGTTCGTGTCCATGATACTAGCACCGGCTGTGATGAAAACTAAACGCTAATGGCTATTTTAAAAAGGGAGCCATTCTATATGTCCCGCCCCATCTTCCTGTTTCAAAAGGAATTAGGTCAACACATTGAATAACACTGCACTCTTCAATGCAATTCATGGGTACTTAAAAGGAATATTGCAAAATCAGAACAAGTTAACCTCAATTGACAGCATTTGTGGCATACTGGTTATTCCCACAAAAAATACTTTTAAAAAAAAAGAAACAAAAATCGAGGTTACAGCAAGGCACTTACATTAGAAGTGAATAGGACAATTTAATTTGATAAAACCACTTACATTAGTTATTCTATGTAAAGTTAGGCCTATGTATTAATTGAGCTGCAAAGTTGTTCAAATCTTAGTTTTAGGGTTTGCACCATTTTGCCGTCACAGCAAACAAGTTGTAAAATTGGTTCCCCGTCTGTCGCTCTCTCCACATTGTGTCGGAGAAGCGACACTAGGGGTCTCTCTTGAGCGCCGAATATGCCTCTGATCCATTGAAAAAAGGCCAATGAGAAGTTGGCAGTCAGTATTTGCATACCCCGCCCCCGGACAAGGCGAGGCAAATACTAGAGTTCATTCAGAAATTTTCTTCAGAGCCGCTGGTTGTGCATGCTGTTCGCGTGAGATCACACCAGTTCCTGTATTCCTCTGACGCTCTGCATGCTGTTGGATTGAGGGCGCATTACAGCAGCGATTTCTCCTTCTTGCACAGCAGTGCAATTGCCCCTGGGCGCTTCGACAGTTCAGAAACCCAACTCTAAGAGAGCTGTTTAAGAGAGTGATTTTCTCTAAAAGAGCAATACACAGCGGCGTTGAATGTCCTTTTCAGGACGCGTCTTTTTAAAGACGTGTTTCCGCCTCTGTGTAGTTTCCGGATGCGGTCGATTTCTCCCACCTCCTACGGTCATAAAACCTGCCTGGCGTACCTGGGTTGCGATTACACGCAGGCAGCGTTTTTATGAATGGTCTATGTTTTCAGTGCGAGAACATAGCCATGACAGCATTGCGGTCGTAGGCTTTTTCTTGTAGTGAGAGAAAGCCACTTCAGCCGCCCCCCCGCGCCTCGCCTCTTTCCCACGGGATTGGGGCAGGCGCCGCGGGCGATGAAGGTGATTTGGGGATAAAGACGGGCTGTGTTCGCCGAGTACCCCCCCGCGAGCCTCCCGCCTCCCCGGTACGCTTGCTGGCTTCCGTCCGAGCTCGGGATGAGCGTTTTCTCTCCAATAAGGTTATGTTCTCAGTGCGAGAACATAGCTGTTGCAGCATTGCGGTCATAGGCTTTCTTTTGTCATGAGAGAAAGCCACTTCAGCAGCCCCCCCGCGCCTCGCCTCTTTCCCACGGGATTGGGGCAGGCGCCGCGGGCGATGAAGGTGATATGGGGATAAAGACGGGCTGTGTTCGCCGGGTACCCCCCCGTGAACCACCCGCCTCCCCAGCACGCTTGCTTGCTCCCATCTGCTCGGGATGAGTGCGGCCTGCTTCACGGCCGGCCTGCAGGTCCCTTGAGCTCCCGGGATTGGATGACGATAATCACCGCTGCATCTGTGAGCATTACAGCGGCTTCTGATGCTGATGACTCGTCTGCGCCGCCACCTTCGGGTCTGCGCGCCCAGTCTGAGCCTGATGCACAGAGGTCCGATATGCTTCCCAAGGGTACAGCGAGTGCGAGGTTGGACCGGAAAATCCCGTCCCCCTCCCCCTCACGGCTACTTGTTTGGTTCCACGGGCATGTGCGCCGCTCACAGCCGCGCCCCACCCCCGGTTCCTTTCTTCCCAGACGTGCATGACGAGCTGAGCAAGCCAAGCGTCCTCGCTGCTCCGCTCTCACTACCCTCGGCGGTAGAGCGGTCCCAGACCACTCCCCCCCTGCACGCCATGGCCCCCCCTGCAGTCCACCGGGTCAAGGCTCCAAAAATGTGCACTTGGGTAGTCCTGTTCTTGACGTGCTGCAGGAACTGCACTCGAACACGCGATGGCCCCCCTCGTGGTCCGGAAACTCAACACATGGACTGGACCTGGTCGCAGTAGAGGAGTGCAGTAGAGGTCTCAAACGCTCCCGTCTCCCAGCTCCGTCCATTCGGTGACACCACCTGATGACTCTACCCAGCAGCCCTCAGTGGTGAAGAAACAGACGGAGGCTATTTCACACATCCTGCCCTGCCGCAAACGTGCCGCCAGGGGCCATGCCCTGTCTGCTCGCCGAGGGTGTCCTCCTGCGGCTTTCAAGAAAGAAAGAAAAGTGGTGCTCCGCCTCAACAAACATGGGCCCAGCTCTCCGCCCTGGCGTCGAGCTCCCCGCAGAAGATGGACGCCCCCTCATCTCACGGACCCCCTTGAGGACCCGGAAGGCTCCCAGGCACTCCTGAGATGACCGACCCAGAGACTGAGACGTTAGCTCCGGAGCTGGTAAAAACACTTCGTTCCCCGGTGGAGGGCTGGGAGGAGAATCTTTTGTTGAATTAATTTAATTTGCCACACCCCCTAATGGGGGCTGCGGTACTCACATTCTCAATAATAGAGCTATTTCCTTTTTTTGTCTCTGGGTCACCTGGCCCGCAAATGCCGTTCTCACGGCACTCTGCCGCCAGGCCTCAACAGTCCCGGCACGCTGAACGTGGCCCCAGATCCGCCTTCAGCCCCACGACTGTCCCCCGGCCGGCCGGTTCTGACGAGTCCAGAGGACGCCACTATAGGACCTCCTCCTCAGTCACCAACCCGCCCCCTGCCGGATGTGCGGAGCAAGGTAAGTGCTTTGAGTTTTTTCTCAGCACCAGAGTCTCAGGATGCGGCCGCACCTCCCGACGGCGTATTACCTGCTCCACCCCGCTGCGAAGCCCCGCCTGGTACGTCAAAAATAACCGTTCCCTTGGTGCCCCTAGCACAGAGATTGGATGCGTGGCTTTCACTTCCCAACCCATCTCGCTGGCTGGCCCGGACCATCCGACTCGGTTACGCAATTCAGTTTGTCAGGCCCCCGCCCCCCTTCACGGGCGTCCGCTTTACCGCAGTGCACGGCCAACATGCCAAATTCCTGCACGCGGAGATCGCTACTCTTCTACTCAAAGACGCGATAGAGCCTGTCCCTCCAACCGAAATGAAGAAGGGTTTCTACAGCCCTTACTTCATTGCACCCAAGAAAGGCGGCGGCTTACGACCAATCTTGGACCTGCGAGTTTTCAATCGAGCGCTGCTCAAACTCCCGTTCAAAATGCTCACGCACAAATGCATCTTGACAAGCGTCCAACACCTAGATTGGTTCGCAGCGGTAGACCTGAAGGACGCGTACTTCCACGTCTCAATCTTGCCGCGACACCGACCTTTTCTACGGTTCGCGTTCGATGGCCAGGCGTTCCAGTACAAAGCCCTCCCCTTCGGTATGTCTCTGTCCCCTCGTGTCTTCACTAAAGTCGCAGAGGCAGCTCTTGCCCCGCTCCGAGAAGCCGGCATCCGCATACTCAACTACCTTGACGACTGGCTCATATTGGCCCACTCCAGAGAGTTACTATGCGCTCACAGAGACCAGGTGCCCAGGCACCTCAGCCGCTTGGGGCTTCAGGTCAACCGAGAAAAGAGCAAGCTCACCCCGGTCCAGAGCATCTCCTTTCTCGGCATGGAGTTAGACTCAGTCTCAATGTCCGCACGTCTCACCAACGAGCGTGCGCAGTCGGTGCTGAAATGCCTCGCCAAATTCAGGCCAGGCACAACGGTCCCTTTAAAACTCTTCCAGAGGCTCCTGGGGCATATAGCATCCTCCATCGCGACCACGCAGCTGGGGTTGATGCATATGAGACCGATTCAGCACTGGTTTCAGACTCGAGTCCCGAGACGAGCATGGCGCCACGGCACGCACCGTGTGATGATCACCCACGCCTGTCGAAAAACACTACAACCCTGGACAGACCTCTGCTTTCTACGGGCAGGAGTGCCCCTGCAGCAGGTGTCCCAACGTGTCCTGGTCACTACCGACGCCTCCAGATTGGGTTGGGGCGCCGTGTGCAAAGGGCACGCAGCCGCGGGCCGTTGGAGAGGGGCCCCGCTGCGCTGGCATATCAATTGCCTAGAGTTGTTGACTGTCTTCTTTGCCCTGCGGCGGTTTCTCCCGTTAATTCGAGACAAACACGTCCTAATCAGGTCAGACAGCACCACTGCGGTAGCGTACATAAATCGCCAAGGCGGCGTACGCTCCCGCCACATGTCACGACTCGCCCGTCTCCTCCTTTGGAGCCTCCTCCGGTCGCTGCGTGCCACTCACATCCCCGGCAAGCTCAATGTGGTAGCGGACGCACTGTCACGACAGAGCTTACCCAGTGGAGAGTGGAGGCTACACCCCCAGTTGGTCCAGCTGATTTGGGAACGGTTCGGCAGAGCCCAGGTAGACCTGCTTGCCTCCCAAGAGACCTCCCACTGCCCGCTCTGGTATGGCCGAACAGCGCACAGCTGGCCCGCGGGGCTACGCAAGTATGCTTTTCCCCCAGTGAGCCTTCTTGCACAGGTGCTGTGCAAGGGAGGACGAGAAACAATTCACACTAGTGGCTCCCTACTGGCCCAACCTGTCCTGGTTCTCGGACCTCGTGCTCCTCGCGACAGCCCCTCCCTGGCGAATTCCCCTGAGGAAGTACCTTCTTTCTCAGGGGCAGGGCACGCTCTGGCATCCGCATCCAGACCTCTGGAAACTCTACGTCTGGTCCCTGGATGGGACGCGGAAGATCTAGCCGGTCTACCACCTACCGTCGTAGACACGATCAACCAAGCCAGAGCCCCTTCTACCAGGCAGCTTTACGCCCAGAAGTGGTGCCTGTTCGCAGATTGGTGTTCTTCCAGGAACGAAGACCCACAGAGGTGCGCAGTTAGGTCAGTGCTCTTATTCCTGCAGGAGAGGCTGGAGGGGAGGCTGTCCCCTTCCACCCTAAAGGTGTATGTTGCTGCTATCGTGGCTCACCACAACGCAGTAGACGGTAAGTCTCTTGGTAAGCACGACTTAATCATCAGGTTCCTAAGAGGCGCCCGGAGGTTAAATCCCTCCCGGCCAAGCCTGTTCCCCTCCTGGGACCTCTCGGTAGTCCTCGCGGGCCTCCAGAGACCTCCCTTCGAGCCACTAGAATCAGTTGGACTCAGGGCCCTCTCCCTTAAGACGGCCCTGCTGATCGCGCTCGCTTCCATCAAGAGGGTTGGGGACCTGCAAGCGTTCTCTGTCAGCGACACTTGCCTGGAGTTTGGTCCGGCAGACACTCATGTGATCCTTAGACCGCGACCGGGCTATGTGCCCAAGGTTCCTACCACACCCTTCAGAGACCAGGTAGTGAACTTGCAAGCGTTGCTCCGGGAGGAGGCAGACCCAGCCTCTTCGTTGCTGTGTCCGGTACGTGCTTTGCATACCTACCTGGACCGCACGCAGAGCTTCAGACGCTCTGAGCAGCTCTTTGTATGCTTTGGGGGACAGCGGAAAGGAAACGCTGTCTCCAAACAGAGGCTTTACCACTGGGTTGTAGATGCCATTTCATTGGCTTATCACACCCAGGCCGTGCCCCCACCCTTGCAGGTCCGAGCTCACTTGACAAGGAGTGTGCGTCCTCGTGGGCACTGGCTAAGGGTACCTCCCTGGCAGACATTTGTAGAGCAGCGGGTTGGGCGACACCCAACACCTTTGCGAGATACTACAATCTCAGGGTTGAGTCAGTTTCATCCCGTGTTTTCTCAGGTCCGAGCCAGTAGAACTCGGTAACACGCTGATGGGCTGGCCGGGTGAATCGCTTGCAGTATACGCCCTTTCCCTCGCTTGAGGTAAAACAGTGCGTCTTTTTTCCCAGGAGACTCGGAACTTGCCGACCCAAGCCACTGCGGGTACCCTGATGGCTACCCTGTACTGGTATAGGTGCTCCACAGAGTAAGGGCCTCCTACGGGGACTCCCCCTGTGTGTATTTTCCGTGATACGGTCCCCTTACGAGCAGACCCGCGTTTTCCTTGGATAAGTTTCAGTTGCCCCCCGGCCGCCGTGTGTAGCAACTCCACCCTCGCTGAGGCTGGATCTGCCACTGCGCCACTTCCACGTGTCGCCTAAGAACACATGTGACGTATTCACCACCATACCTCCCCAGTTGGGCAGGGGTGGTCTCCGCGGGTCTTTCCCCCCCTGAAAATAGGGGAAACTGGGTAAGACCCCCTTCCCTCAATGCGTGTAAGGGCCCCGGCTGTCTATTGCTCTATGCAAGAAACATAGAGAGAAAAGAGGCCCAGCCAGGCTTGGCCCGTTCCCAGGTTGGCAAGCGTCGCCTTGTTCCCCTGCCTAGGGTAACCAAAAGGATCCCGACGACTTTTCTGGGGCATTGGGGAAGGGTACGTGCCCTGGCACAGCTGGTCGTTTGGCACGTAACAAATACCTGCCTGCTCCTGTGTCAGCAGAACACGTACACGGCTCAGCGCATGGTGGATTTAAATTGGACCCCTAGTGTCGCTTCTCCGACACAACATGGAGAGAGCGACAGACGGGGAACGTCTAGGTTACGGATGTAACCTCCGTTCCCTGATAGAGGGAACGAGACGTTGTGTCTTCCCGGCCACGTCGCTGAGCTGAACCGCTGTAGTGGCCAGAACCATTTCCGGCTCCTCAGAAAAATCCTGAATGAACTCTAGTATTTGCCTCGCCTTTATGCCCGTATGTCCGGGGGCGGGGTATGCAAATACTGACTGCCAACTTCTCATTGGCGTTTTTTCAATGGATCAGAGGCATATTCAGCGCTCAAGAGAGACCCCTAGTGTCGCTTCTCCGACACAACGTCTCGTTCCCTCCATCAGGGAACGGAGGTTACATCCGTAACCTAGACGATTTCGCTTTACACAAAAAAGGTAAGTAAGCTATTTTCATCACTAAAATCATATGTTTTAACATGCATTTTGTAAGAGAACAGAGTAATACTTGCTTTGGAGTATTTGGAAGTATATTGTTGGTGGTGAAGAACAAAATCACAATGGCCAAATGTTTTTTTTTTTTTTTGGTCTGCAACTTGTTGTACAAAAGCAAATCCTGCATGTGTGATATTGAATAGATATAAAAAAAAGTTCAATTCTTACCAACTGTACGATTTTGGTCATACTACAGACACACTAGTTGTCTCATTGATATAAAATGTATTTTTTAATTAAAATTTTTTTTAACTGTGGCCCTTTAGGCAAAATACATTTTGCTTTCTGGCCCCTGAGCTTTCCAAAGCTAAGTACCCTGGATTGCATATCTAATTTAATCTAAATAATTCTCTTTATTCGAAAACAATAATAGTGCTTGCAGATTAGACCTTATTCTTGTCATAATAAGCAAAGTTTTGTGTTACCTTCATGGTCTTAGGAAGCACTAAATGTGCAGTGCTGGAATTTCCTGCCCATTAGCATAACTAGTGGTTTTATTTATGGCATGATGAAGTCAATTTATCTAAATTACAGAGAGTAAGATCTGAAAAATTACCAGTGATAATATTTGCCCTTAGGGGAGGAATTTCGCTTAATTAATAACTTTGTCAATAAATTTGCTTTTATAATTGCACTCTAAAATACAGGTATGCATTCAGAGTTTAGAATCGACCCCATCATTCATACTTTAAATACCAAGTTAAATTAACATCTATGAGGACAACAGCGGCATCAACTCAAGCATCTGCTGTAGTTTTTCTCCTACGGCAAACTCTATTGGCCCATATGCAAATTACTCTGATTATGTAAATGCTTCTAAATATGACAGCTATTCTGTGAGGAGATAATTAAAGTAACATTGCTCTGTGGAATCAAGCTCAATGCAACTGGATCCAAGACACAAGGGGAAATGTTTTACTGTGAGTGGGCCTTTTTTTAATGCATCGTTAACTATAGGAGACTATTGTAGGTATGTGTTATTTCAACCAATTTATAAGAAAGTGCCAAATGATAATGAAGACAGAAAGGGTCAGCTAATGGTATTTAAAATAGGGAAAATAATGGCATGTGGCCCTTTTGTTATTCAGTTCCTTGCTTTGCTCTTGGAAATACATGCATGTAATCATCGGCTCATATCTTAGTTAGCAATATTTTTGTTTTTATTCTCATTAAAAATTTTTCTAACTAAGGACTAGGGATAGTCCAGTGGTATTTTGGCAACACATGTAGTGGGAAGACTTTCTTTAATTAAAAGTAGGAGCCTCATTTGTCTAATGGAATGGAAATTTGTTGTGAAGTTCCACTACCAGAGGCAAAATTATCTGCTGCCAATGTGCTGCTGGGTTACTGTGGTAACAAGAGAAAAGTGTGTGTAACTTTGCTGGAAACTAGCTTTAAAGACACGCTCATGCTCAAAATGATCAGATTAGAGATTATGTAGAAGAAACTTACATAAACTTACTGTTTGTAAGTTTTTGCCTGTTAGTAAATAAATGTCTGTGCAAGCTTTGTCGGTGTAGCTTTCAAGTATAGGGGAGTCCGGGGCCAGTTGTTACATCTGAGTAACTCAAAAGCAAAATGTGTGTTAAAACACTCCCATACATTCAGGCAAGGGTCAACTGAAAGACTGAACTGTGTTCTTGGGAAAAGGGTATTTTTTCATATAAGTTTGGCCAGGGCAGGGTGTCACATTTTTATTTAGGAACGTTGGCACATGAGTTTTATAGTAATTTGACACATTTATATTGTTTAGTTACAATGTCTGCGGTCAAAACAATGGTTTGTTTTGTTGCCTCATTACCATTTAGATTTTTAATGATTTCTTGTGCTGCATAATTGATGTACTGTTAATTTTCCTTCCCTAAAGTGTGACAACATATCCCAATATTGGGTCTAATATGTGATCAGTTAACTTACCCAAAACTTAAGTTTTGGGTAAGTTAAAGTAACCTACTACAAATAAAATCACTGAGCACTTTATTAGGAACACCTGTACACCTTCTTATTCATTTGATTTTCTAATCAGCCAATCGTGTGGCAGCGGTGCAGTGCATAAAATCATCCATATATGGGTCAGGAGCTTCAGTTGATGTTCACATAAACCATCAGAATGGGGAAAAAATAATTTCATGCACAACAGTCTCTAGAGTTCGCTCAGAATGGTGCCAAAAACAGAAAAAAGATCCAGTAGTGGCAATTCTTCAGAAGGAAAGGCCTTGTTGTTGAGAGAGGACAACAGAGTATGGGCAGGCTAGTTCGAGCTGACATAGGCTACAGTAACTCAGATAACCAATCGGTACAATTGTAGTGAGCAGAATAGTACATAGAATGGTCCTAAAAAAGTGCAGAATGTGGTCTTCTGCTGTTGTAGCCCATCCTTCTCAAGGTTTGACATGTTGTGCATTCTGAGATGGTATTCTGCTCATTACAAGTGTACAAAGTGGTTATCTGAGATACAGTAGCCTTTCTGTTAGCTCGAACCAGTCTGGCCATTCTCTATTGACTTCTCTCATTAATAAGGCGTTTCCATCCGCAGAACTGACGCTTTCTGGATGATGTTTTCTGTTTTTGTCCCTATTCTGAGTAAACTCTAGAGACTGTTGTTTGAAAATCCCAGGAGATCAACAGTTACAGAAATACTCAAACCAGCCCGTATGGCACTAAAAATGATGCAAAGGTCAAAATATTTTACATCATTCTGATGGTTGAAGTGAGCATTATCTGAAGCTCCTGAACTGCTGCCACACGATTGGCTGATTAGATAATTGCATGAATAATTAGGTGAACAGGTGTACCTAATAAAGTGCTCAGGGAGTGTATATAGCCTAGTGTATATCATTTTAAAGATCTCATACAGTATGCTTTATAAAGTTAACTTGAGGCACACTAATTATCTCTCCTGTTTGTAATCCATTCTTAATTATATTACTGTAGACTGTGTGCTTAAACGTAGTTGACACAAACACAGTAAATGCATAAAGTGAGATTTGGCCTATGGGAGCCACGGCAAGCAGGCAGCCCAGAGGCGTGCTTCTTTAAATTAACGCACATAACTCCAGGAACAAGGTCACTCCCGATGAAATCAATCACTGTACATGTACTCTAAGGGCTTGAAAGAAACCTTTTGCATCAAGATCCCATGAAGATGATGACAGGGTTGCTCTCTCTGAAGCAAGCTGGCTATGAGACTGAGAGAGAGCGACAGGACACATGCACCAAAATAGAGAGACAAGAGAAACAATGGTACACCCACAGGAGGGTACTGTAGTGTTTTTTCTTTTTTGGCTGGCATGTATGCCATTCCCCGTGGCTTTAGGGGAGTGATGGAAGAAGAACAGGGGTGACAGGATGGTCTTCACCGCTACGCAATATCCACACGTTGTGTACTCCGGTAAATCTGACGTGCAGTGGAGGAATCATGGACACAATCAGGCTGACTAAGAAAACAATAGCGATAATGAGATATCATTGTTCAGTGACAGGCTGAGTCTGTGGAGGAGTGTAGGATTATTTCCAGTAGTCATATCTCAATAATGTATTTAAATCATTTGTAAACCATAACATTTCTTCTGAGTTGGTCCATAGAGAAAAACAAAGCAACGATCGATGTTTAAATGAGCATTGTTACAATGCTAAGCATAAAGTCTATCCCTTTGCCAAACCTTAAACCTAACCGGAGCTACAATTTTATGCCTGTATACTGTAGTATCCATTTTATTCCTGTTTGTTGATTTGGTCTCTATAGGATTAAAAGTTGTACATTTTAATACAAACCAAGTTTGTCATCTTACAATTTTGCCATCTCATACAAATTAGTTAAATTAGAGTTCTCCTGTTGAAAGAAGTACAAATATTCCATGTAGTCAATATGAGGCTACATGCCTAATAATAATAAAATGCTGTTTAAAATAAGTTGATACACCATAGGACATATCAACGACTGTTATTTGCAAGATGTGTAAGTTCCAGGTCAATCATTAGTAATATATTTATTAAGTTCATTCTACAGACATTCTACAGCTGCATGCATTATTAGACTGTGACTATTTATTTACATTTTATTCAATTTGTCAATTCTGTTAATTTAGTCATCAATAATCTGCACAGCCTTAAATAAGTTTGTCCTGAAAGTACAACTTTATTTTGGAGGGTGAGTACACAGAATGTTGCAGACACCAGGGACTAAAAACTAAATGTTTTTCATTTCGGTTCGTTCTGAGCAGAAACTATATTTTTTTTCATTCTGTTGCCTCCTTTCCAATTGATAACTGGTTAGAATGAATGTAAATTACTTTTTAATAACATACTTTTTTTAAATGATGTACTCTGTGCTAAGGGTGGGTATGTGCCAGTTCCAGTGTTACCATCTCTGAAGAAAAAAAGGGCCTGGTCTGGAAAAACAAGCTCAAAATAAGGGATTTGCCTTAACCAAAATAAGTGATAGTAAGCAATAAAATTTTGTCCCCTCATGTGGGGGAATTATCTGTATAGAAATCATAACAATCAAAGTATACAGTAAAATTACATATTTTCAATAAATATCTTCTTAAAGCTACACTATGTAGCTAAAAATTTCTTCTTGAGGAAGAATGTGGTTCGAGGCACCGGTGTACACATGTATACAGGACATCTTATCAGAGTAAATGGACAGATAAATAATGAAAGAAAGGAAAAGACTGATATCTGAAAACATGCCATCTGAGCAGGTAAGTGCCAAATCGTATGCTGTTGTTATGACTTATTGGAAACATTAATGTTTTGAAATAAATAACATTACAATAGTTAGGCAACGTTTGGTAACATTATACATATTATACATATACGATTGCTAGGCTGATAAGGTCAAATGTTGTAAAGTTGTTATAACTGCAGGATAGTCTGGCCAAATAGACCACGTTAGTAACTAATTTATAGATTTTCATTGTTACCAACCAGTTGTCAACATCATTTCAAGACTCACATGCCTAGGACTAAAGGATTTATTTATAAAAATTTGTGCCGTTATAAAGAAAAATACACACGTGTGCTAGCAAGAGAAAAGTTATTGTATTTCACTACACACACACAGATGTGTGTGTGATTACACAACTACACATAAACTATATAATTAAAATATCTTACATGTTGAGTAAGAAAAAAGCCTTCTCTGGGTCGCTTTTAAATCCTTTCATATCTCGTAGTTGTTTCCACCTCTGTTAAGTCAAACCGATGTTGATTTGGTTTTATTACAGACTCTGTCGCTTTCCCTTTTTGCTTGTATACTCTGCTCGGGGTTTCTTTGTTTTTACAACCAGTGATTCCCTGGAGGTTTGCCATTTTGAATGATCCATGGTCAATTTTTCTCATTCGTTTCACACTACTCCCACACCATACACACACTACAGTAGCCGTAGCTTATTTTATCTGTGTACGGATATGACATCAACACGAACGGGTGAATGAAGTTTGTATGCAATTTCCAACGAACTCCGTCCCGACAGCTCTAAAATATAAACCAATATTATAGGTTTATCAAAATGTATTTGGGTAAAGACATGGTTTGGATGGATTTTTGTTGCACTCTTTCATTAATAACACTTTGTTATTAAAAAAAAAAAAAAAAGTTAAATAGCGTAGCTTTAATATTAAATATATCCCCTAAAATATTTCAAATATTTCAAAAATACATCTGTCCATCTAAAATCGATAAACAGCTAAAATCTCCCTCTCTCTTACATGCATGCACACACTGGTTGGACATGTTTGGACTAAATAGCATCTTTTGTGGGCCAAACTATTTTATTTTAAAGGGGACCTATTATGCCAAATTCATTTTTACATGGCACATAAATGTGAGTCGGCAGTGTGTGTACAAAACCACCCTCAAATGTTAAAAGTCCACCCACTCTTTTTCTTATATTTCTATTAATCAGAAATAGTGTGTCAGAATGTATGGTTTTCGTTTCTGCTCTAAAGTGATGTCACGTTCTAAAGTGATGTCACGTTAGAGCAGGCCTCGCCCACGACTGGTGATGGACTATACCCATTATCATAGATCCTCCCCTGAGTGATCTACACACAGTCCGGCATTTTTTACTATGCTGGAGCAGATAAAGTGAGAAGAATAATGTCTCCGCTTCATAAGCGTCATAAGTGTTCTGTTGTTGGCTGTAAAATTGAAAATAAGAGTCTTCATGTACTCCAGCATCAGAGCCACTGAAGACACAGTGGACAAGTTTTGTTTTAGAAGGAAATGTGCCCCAAAACATAAAAAAATTTGTGTTTGTTTGTGCAAACCATTTTACATTTTGCTTTGTGAATGAGTGTCAATATAATGCAGGATTTTCAAAAAACTGGATTCTCAAGCGTGGATCAGTACCAACTGTTCGTGTTCCAGCTTTATATCTTGAAGATGTAAGTATCGCTCTTTATATTTTGTGAATGTTTCAGAATGTGCTTGTTAGCTGATTCCACGGCTAATGCAGCTATAGTTACTGTAAAATAATAAGGCCAGCAACTTCTTAGTCAGTACAACTTATTCTTCATGTTCTGCGGGACAGATGATGTGTTGCAAGCTGTTTCCTGTTTCATATCATGATGTATCGACAAACTGCCATTTTTAGAAATGGGTTTCTTGTATCTGTACTCTCTGTCCTAAGCCCTCACGTATCTCATATCAAATATGTATGTCACGTCTATATAAGGTAAAGAATGATTTTATTGGTTAGTCTAGTGAAAGCGTTACTTTGCTGAACAATATATAATGATGTGTTGAACAATAAACGTCAGGGAATGATATGATATACTCCTTATTTTGAAAGACAAATAATAAGGAGGTTTTATATCTCAAATATGACTATAGTCAAGGAAACCCTATTTTGACCAAAACAATGGATTTTTCGTAATAATTCGGCTCATTCAGCGATCGTTTTATGAGTGAGGTCAAGTGAACGATTAAGGCGGGTGGGGAAATCCGCAGTGGGATTATATATACATGTAGGGCTGGGTATCATTCAAAAAATGTTGATAACTATACCGATACCTTGACTTAAATACCAGTTCCTAAACAACATATTTTTTTTATACCAATTTTATAAAATTTGTTTTAACAAGATTACAAACATTACCTCAAAAAAACATTGGTTTTATTTTTTCAGTTTGTTGACCTTTTTTTACAGACTCAAAGTCTCATCTCCTGAGCCACTGCAGCTCCCACGATGAACAAAAAAGCACAAAGGAACAAAATGCAACCAACACAGTAAATTAGTGCAAATAGTTTTAATAAAGTTCAAATATTTTTTTGTGCAAAATGAACAGTTTCAAGTCAGTATGTGAGGCTCACTACCGCATACATAAGATCTTTAAATCACTCAGCAGTTCTTCTTCAAACTAATTAGCATGTCTGCTTTTTCAGGAGACAGACAAGCCCACTCCTGACTGATCATGTCCCCGGCAGTAGAAAATGTACGCTCTGAGGGTGTGGATGATGCTTGCACACACAGATACCTTATTGCCAAATCAGAGAGCATTGGCAGAGTGTCCTTCATGTCCCACCACCAGGTTACTGGACTCACTGAGGACAGCGTAGATGGAAGTAATCTGTAGTGCTGTATCTCTGCATGAATCTTCTCAATAGTGCTGCTGACAGTGGTCTCTGTTCTTACTTCAATTGCCATGTCCTCCTCAGCATACAGATCCCCAAGGGCAGACAGATTTGGCCTCTTCTGTGAATATATATGTGAAAATATAAAACACTATCAAGGTAAAATCAAAGAAGTTAATTTTCGTCTGAAAATTAAATGGGAAAAAATAGGATGTCTTTATATTTTCTTACCAGTGTTGCTACTGCAGATGCACTGCCTTCATCAGATGAGCTGTCATCTTGGTCACCTGCTCTCTCTTTGAGCCCCTGTTCCATTTGCTGGGCCTGAGTCTGTATTCAATAGAATATGAGGGTCATATACTGTATATTGATCTACAATTAAAGAGAAGTAGAAGATTACCAAGTATGACCATATGTTGTCAAGCTCCGTTCTAACTTGCCAGTATACTGCAAACAGTATCCTCTGTCAAAGGAAAAAGAGGAAGATATTGTTCCAATAATACAACAGTGCCTGAAACAAGGTATTTTGAAACCCATTCACTCACCATATAACACACCAATTAATCCCATGAAGAAAGCTAATGGTACATGGCGATTAACGCAAGATTTGAGGGAAATTAATGATTTAATTGTTCCATTGTCACCAGTGGTTCCTGATGTGTGCAAAACCATTAACTCCATCCCAGCAGATCACACTCATCTTACTGTTATTGATTTGTGTTCTGCCTTATTCAGTGTGCCAGTCGCGTCAAAGGCCTCCCTGCATGTTTGCGAGTGGTTGCTGATGCGGCGTTGATGGTACAAGATACAGAACGTTTGGTTACGTATGTAACCTCCGTTCCCCGAGGGAGGGAACGACACATGTCGGAGAAGCGACACTAGGGGTCTCTCTTGAGCGCCGATATCCACCTCTGATCTATGAAAAAAGGCCAATGAGAGTTGGCAGGCGGTATTTGCATGTCCCGCCCCCGACATACGGGTATTTAAGCGGCGCAAATACGGGAGTTCATTCAGGATTTTTCTGAGGAGCCGGAAATGGTCCGGCCACAACAGTGGCTCGGTTCAGCGACATGGTGGAGGAAAGACACAATGTGTCATTCCCTCCCTCGGGGAATGGAGGTTACATACGTAACCAAACGTTCCCCTTCTGTCGCTCTCTCCACGTTGTGTCGGAGAAGCGACACTAGGGGACCCATTCCAATCTTGCCATGCGCTGAACTGTGTACGTGAACCGCCGATACAGAGGCGGGCAGGGATTTCATCCAGTGCCGCGCATCGTCTGTACCTGGCTGCACGTACCCTTCCCCAATGCCCCATAAGAACATCGGAATCCTTCTAGTTACCCTGGGAGGGGAACAAGGCGATGTTTGCCAACATGGGAACGGGCCAGCCTGGCTGGGCCTCTTTTCTCTCTATGTTTCTCGCATAGAGCAATCACGGCTGGGGCCCTTACACGCATATAGGGAAGGGGGTCTTACCCAGACCCTGCGGAGACCACACCTGCCCTTTTTCTTGTGGAGGAAAAGTGGTAGACACGTCACACGGCCGTCTTAGGGCTTGTGTGGAAAGTATGGTGCGGTGGTAGATCCAGCCTCGAAAAGGGGGAGTTGCTACAGCACGGCGACCGGGGCAGCTGTAACTGCCTAAGGGAGACACGGGGGTCCGCTCATAAGGGGACAGAACCGTGGAATTATACACAGGGGGAGTCCGAGCAGGAGGCCTTATCTGTGGAGCACCTATACCAGTACAGGGTAGCCATCAGGGTACACGCAGTGGCTTGGGTCGGCGAGTTCCTCCACTGAACCGCGGACCCGGAGGGCTGGGGAGGAATCGACCAGGGTCCCGACTCGGAGTGGGGCGCCCTGGGAAGAAGGCGCACTACTTTACCTTGACGTCAGGAAAAGGGCGCTGGGCGCAAGCGATCCACCCGGCCGGTCGGTCTACGTGTTACCGAGTTCTACGGGCTCGGACCTGACAAAACACGAGACGCAACCGACTCAACGCGGAGGTTGTAAAACCTCGCGAAGGTGTTGGGTGTTGCCCAACCTGCGGCTCTACAGATGTCTGCTAGGGAGGTGCCCTTGGCCAGTGCCCATGAGGACGCAACACCCCTTGTTGAGTGAGCTCGGACCCGCAAGGGTAGGGGCACGGCCTGGGTGTGATAAGCCAGTGTGATGGCGTCGACAACCCAGTGGGCGAGCCTCTGTTTGGAAACAGCATTCCCTTTCTGCCGTCTCCTAAAGCAGACAAAGAGCTGCTCAGAGCGTCTGGTGCTCTGTGTGCGGTCCAGGTAAATGTGCAGGGCGCGCACTGGACATAGCAACGAAAGGGCTGGGTCTGCCTCCTCCCGGGGCAGCACTTGCAGGTTCACTACCTGATCTCGGAAGGGTGTGGTAGGAACCTTGGGCACATAGCCCGGTCGCGGTCTTAGGATCACAGACGTATCTGCTGGACCGAACTCCAGGCAAGTGTCGCTGACAGAGAACGCTTGCAGGTCCCCGACCCTCTTGATAGAGGTGAGCGCGATCAGCAGGGCCGTCTTAAGAGAGAGGGCCCTGAGTCCAATTGATTCAAGCGGCTCGAAGGGAGGTCTCTGGAGTCCTGCAAAGACTACCGAGAGATCCCAGGAGGGAACTAGGCCTGGCCGGGAGGGATTCAACCTCCGGACGCCTCTCAGGAACCTGAGGATCAGGTCGTGCTTACCCAAAGACTTGCCGTCTACAGGATCGTGGTGGGCGGCAATGGCGGCAACATACACCTTGAGGGTGGACGGGGACAGCCTCCTGTCCAGCCTCTCCTGTAGGAACAGGAGCACTGACTTGATTGCGCATCTCTGCAGGTCTTCAGTTCGGGAAGAACACCAATCTGCGAACAAGCGCCACTTTAGGGCGTAAAGGTGCCTGGTAGAGGGGGCTCTGGCTTGGTTGATTGTATTCACAACAGTCACCGGTAAGCCGGCTAGCTCTTCCGCATCCCGTCCAGGGACCAGACGTGGAGGTTCCAGAGGTCTGGGCGCGGGTGCCAGAGCGTGCCCCGTCCCTGAGAGAGGAGGTCCTTTCTCAGGGGAATTTGCCAGGGAGGAGCTGTCGCGAGAAGTCTGAGTTCCGAGAACCAAGTCCGAGTGGGCCAGTAGGGGGCCACTAACGTGACTTGCTCCTCGTCCTCCCTGACCTTGCACAGCACCGGTGCAAGAAGGCTCACTGGGGGAAATGCGTACTTGCGCAGCCCCGAGGGCCAGCTGTGTGCCAGCGCGTCTGTCCCGAGGGGGGCCTCTGTTAGGGCATACCAGAGCGGGCAGTGGGAGGTATCCTGGGAGGCAAACAGGTCTACCTGGGCCTTGCCAAACCGTTCCCAAATCAGCTGGACCGACTGGGGGTGAAGCCTCCACTCCCCGCCGGGCAGGCGTTGTCGTGATAGCGCGTCCGCTATGACGTTGAGCTTGCCGGGGATGTGAGTGGCACGCAGCAACTTGAGTCGCTGCTGGCTCCATAGGAGGAGACGGCGGGCGAGTTGTGACATGTGGTGGGAGTGTACGCCGCCTTGACGATTTATGAGCCTTTGGAAAAGTTTTAGAAGGACCACTGTGCCTGGCTTGAAGGAAGCGACGCAGTCCAGCACCGACTGAGCACGCTCGCTCCTGAGACGTGCTGTCATTGAGACTGAGTCTAACTCCAACCCGAGAAAAGAGATGCTCTGAACCGGAGTGAGCTTGCTCTTTTCCCAGTTGACCTGAAGCCCCAAGCGGCTGAGGTGCCGGAGCACCTGGTCTTTGTGTGTGCATAGTAACTCTTGAGAGTGTGCTAGGATGAGCCAGTTGTCGAGGTAGTTGAGAATGCAGATGCCGGCTACTCGTAGCGGGGCAAGGGCCGCCTCTGCGACCTTCGTGAAGACACGAGGGGACAGAGACAGGCCGAAGGGGAGGACTTTGTACTGAAACGCCTGGCCGTCGAACGCGAACCGTAAGAAGGGTCGGTGTCGTGGCAGAATTGAGACGTGAAAGTACGCGTCCTTCAGGTCTACCGCTGCGAACCAATCTAGATGCTGAACACCAGCCAGAATATTTCTCTGCGTGAGCATTTTGAACGGGAATTTTAACAAGGCGCGATTGAAAACTTGCAGGTCCAGGATTGGTCGTAAGCCGCTGCCTTTCTTGGGTACAATGAAGAAAGGGCTGTAGAAACCCTTCCTCATTTCGGTTGGAGGGACGGGCTCTACCGCGCCCTTGGCTAAGATGGTCGCGATTTCCGTGCGCAGGGAGCTGGCATGCTCGCCGTGTACTGAGGAAATAGCTCTTTTATTGAGAATGTGGGTACCACAGCCCCCGTCAGGGGGTGTGGCAAATGAAAAACAAAGGATTCTCCACCCGGCCCTCCACCGGGGGACGGAGCGGTCTTACCACCTCCGGAGCTAACGTCTTCAGCTCTGGGTCGACTGTCTCAGGAACGCTTGGGAGCCTTCCGGGTCCTAGAGGGGGTTCGTGAGACAGGGGGCGTACACCGCCTGCGGGGTGCTCGACGCTGGGGCTGAGAGCTGGGCCCGGGTTGGGGCGGAGCAGGAACTGGTTTCTTCGCCGCAGGGGGACGCCCTCGGCGAGCAGACGGGGCAGGGCCCGTAGCGGCAGGTGTGCGGCGGGGCATGATGTGAGAGATGGCCTCCGTCTGCTTCTTCACCGCGGAGAACTGTTGGGCGAAGTCCTCGACGGTGTCGCCGAAAAGGCCAATCTGGGAGACAGGTGCGTCCAGGAAGCGTTTCTTGTCGGCCTCACGCATCTCGACCAGATTGAGCCAGAGATGGCGTTCCTGGACCACTAGGGTGGCCATCGCCTGTCCGAGTGCCTGCGCTATGGCCTTCGTCGCTCTCAGGGCGAGGTCGGTCGCTGAACGCAGTTTCTGTAGCACATCAGGATCAGGTCCACCCCCGTGCATGTTTCTGAGTGCTTTGGCCTGGTGGATTTGCAGGAGAGCCATCGCATGCAGGGCGGAGGCAGCACGTCCAGCCGCACTGTAGGCCTTCGCGTTGAGCGAGGATGTTGTCCTACAGGGCTTGGATGGGAGTACGGGGCGGCCACGCCAGGAGGTAGGGCTACCGGGGCATAGATGGTACGCAACTGCCCTATCGACCTGGGGAATCACCCCGTATCCGTGGCGCTCTCCGCCGTCGAGGGTGGTGAGAGTGGAGCGGGTGGCACCTAGACGAGCGGAGAGCGGGGCTCTCCACGTAGACATCAGCTCGTCATGCACCTCCGGGAAAAACGGGACCGTGGGGATGCGAGGCCGCGAACAGCACGCTGCCCCCAGGAACCAGTCATCCAACCGTGAAGGCTGTGGGGAGGATGGAGGGTTCCAATCCAACCCCACG
The DNA here is from genome assembly GCF_025860055.1 of Xyrauchen texanus. Classification (NCBI taxonomy): domain Eukaryota; kingdom Metazoa; phylum Chordata; class Actinopteri; order Cypriniformes; family Catostomidae; genus Xyrauchen; species Xyrauchen texanus. Next base: position 21,375,175 of record NC_068319.1, read on the forward strand.
CTCATGGCGGCCCGGGAAAACATGTGAGACATCTGACCGTCGTCCTCAGCCTGGGCCTGCTGGCCCGAAGGCGGCAGTCCAGGGGAGTCCTCGGCATCAGACATCACACTCTCCGATGCAGTGGCGAGCTCATCTGCTTCGGGCTCGGGAGGATAGACAGCCAGGCCGTGAGGCGAGCCGCTATCGCCGCGAGCATGGATGGGGACCAGCGAGCGTGTCAGGGAACGGGAGGTTCGCGGGGGCTACCCGGTGAAACTGCACCCGCTGCCGCCCCCAAATCGCCCCCAGCGCCAACCGCATCGTCCTCAATCCCGTGGGAAGAAGGAGCAATGCGGGGTACAGCTGGGGTGGCTTGCTTTCTGTTGAAACTTGCCTTTTTCTTTATGTCTTTGCCGTGCGGATCATTAATATATTTTTCAAAGGTGTCAATAAACCTGCTCTTTCACACAGTTCAAGTTTGAATTAAATTTATTTGCTCTGCAAACTCTATGCAGGCTTTGGATTTTGTAGACACGTTAGTTCAGGATGACCAGTATAACATTTCAGATGCAATGATTGGTCACTGGTTAGTCAAGATATGAAAGAATTGTTCAGTCGTGTGACTTGTTTAAAGCTAATTTTGTATTCCTAATAAATTCAGTAGGAGTTTATTTTCGGTAAATGTGTTTCCATCATAGTTTATGCACATTTCTTCTTATGGAATAAAAAATTAATCCACCTCAAGTGAGTGTATACATTTTTTATGAATTTTTTATTTTATTTTATTCGCATCTTGGTGTTTCCATCCAGCAGTTTTTATGCGATATACCAAAATTTGCATAAAAATACATGGATGGAAACCAAGCTTATGATGTATTTAATTGTGAACTGGATAACTGCTGGCCAGTTATAAACTTATGTTCAATGATATAATACAACAAACAATATATTGACTTATCTGAGTTATTATATTTATTAAATATATTTCACAAGTCCATGGGTTTATATAATCATGGAATGCACTTAAGTAAAAGAATTTGGCGTGCTGTCCATAACAGAGGGGCTTGAGTACAGGACTGGAACTCAAAATCTGTGAACTTTATTTTAACTCCCTTACATGGATCTACAGTGCATTCAGAAAGTATTCAGACCCCTTATTTTTTTTTTTTTTTTCACATTTATCTTGCAGCCTTATGCTAAAATGCTTTAAATTATTAATTTGTTTAAAATCAATCTACACTCCCATACCCCATAATAACAAAGAAAAACCCAGAATTTTGATAACTTTGCAAATTTATTAGAAAGAAAAAACTTGAAAGTATTCAGACCCTTTGATATGACTTGAAATTTAGCTCAGGTGATTATACAAATAAATGGTGTAAACTCAACTTTACTCTCACAATAAAAGTATGTGTATGTATTAATATTAAAGTTTAATGTTTAAGAGAGGAGAGATACCCAGAGGAACGACACTGAGCCTTATGAAGAAGAAGCTGTCTGTCACGTTATTAAACCAATCAGGTCAGAGTTAACTGGTCAAGGAAAACCTCACCTCATCTTTCTCAACTGTCACTGGACACACAAATGACTACACAGACTGATCATGTGATTGATTACAGCGGCAGCCAATCATGTGAAAGTATATCAGTGGTCAGTTGTGTCATAGGTTAAAGAAGTTGCCAATGGCGTGATGGTTTACAGCAGCAGCTAATTGCGTACTTGCTGCTGCAGCGCATGTGCAGTGATTGGGTACTCTCAGGCTTAAGTTTTTTAAGCTTATTTCCTTAACCACAACAACAATATGGACAAATACATGGAGAAAAAAGACATAAGAGATTTAATTTCTTCATTGAATGATTATTTGATATATTTCCATCAGTTGAGACATATCCTCAGCACTTTCTGAAATAGCTTTCGTCCAGTATGTGTATAATCCAGATTAAACATTCTTGTTTCTATTTCCTCTGATCTGTAATGTTTTGATTGGCGATCCGGCGCAGGAAGGTGTTTTATGATAAATGTTCGTTGTGGCTGTTATCAGTGTTGTTTAGTGTTAGCAGTTTTTTCTGAAGCTAGCACTCTTTCCAGGAAATAGAAAGCAAAATATGTCCCCCTTTGTGATTGCCTTCTTGGCCGTATTGTTTGTGTGTATGTAGAGTGTGTGTTTTGGCTTTATCTCCCTCTCTTAATCACTCTCAGGCTCAGTTTGGGGTTGTCGCTGTCTGAACTAAAGAGTTAGCTGTTTTTTTTCAAATACAAATCGGTCAATAAATGTGTCTGTGTTTGCTAATCTGACCATTAAACCAACTTCCATTGTACACGGCCCAACGTTATCTTTACACAAATTGCATGCCAAAGGTGAATTTTGTCTCCCCACATTTTATTTTTCAAATGTAACACACATCCACTGAAATACAGATGCAAACTTGGTTTATTGTAATAAAAAGTTATATTTGGGTGAATTAGAAACCAGAACCTCTAAAAACTAGACACAAAAAGTAACCACTAGAACAATCAGTCATGTTCTTTATTAAGTTTCCATTAAGAATGACTGTTTATAAAAATAGTGGATTGTAAAAGTATAAGGATGGCCAAGGAGAAGGCGGGAACCAGCCTACGTGCGACTCTCTCTCTCTCTCGAACTGGCGTCTCCGGTCGCCCCTTATCTCGCTCTCCCGCTGATCAGCTGATTCAGCAATGGCCGTGCCCATCACGGTCTGGCCACGCCCTCCTCCTCGTACAATAAAGAACTCAAGCTGGAGGTTCGTCAGTACAGGAGAAACTCACGTGCAAAAACAGCGCAAAAAATGTAAGCACGTAAAATTAAGGTCAGAAGAATACAAACCACATTTACGTTGTGTTAATATGAAATTACAAATTTACAACACATGAATTACATTTATGCAAAGCATTAAATATTGCTAATATTTTTTTCTTATGCTTGCAAATTGATTTGTAAACACTTTTACATAATGATCTGTGTGCATGCAATTTATTTTTAAGCTTGCAATTTGATTTACGCTTTCACAAATCTCACTCAGCGCATGCAAATCTTTCAGGCACTATTTTACCATCAAACAACACACCAACTGACATTATAGATCCTCAAATATATTCACATTCTGCAGTACTCTCTTATTTTCAATATTTGTCCTAAAACCCCTTGCAGGCAGAGAGGATCTCAGTAAGTTGTCAGAGAGGGGTCTGGTTGTGCTGAATGTATTCGTAATGCTGTTTCTGTACATTCAAGAATCAAATAGTCATTGAATGAGGTTTGATATCATCAGAAACAGACTGTCACTCTCCAACTCTTTTAAATCAGCCAAGCCACAGGACACAAGGGACAAGGAAGCACCATGCCAAGAGCCAATCTTTAGATGCTTGTAGCTCTACAAGACCTGGGAAAGAGAGTATTGACATGTAAGTAACTAAATTTGGATTTACTGAGACAGTGTTATTGACTAACATAAAGCCTGGCTCTTGACCAAACCAACTCAGTCTAATGGAAAAGTCATCCTGCATCACCAAACTGTCACTCTTGTATAGTATTCAAATTACATTCGAATGCCACCATATAAAACATGCCATAATCAATGTGCTTACCCCATCTTCTCTTTTACATAACCTAACCCTAACTAATAAATTACACCTGTTTCCACCATAAGAATCCAAAAATGACAAATCACCATTAATGTAGTCCATTCTACTTGTGTGCTATATATTGCAAGTCTTCTGAAGACAAACATTAGCTTTGTGTGAGGAACAAACCAAAATCTAAGTTCTCACATCACATGTTATACATGCTTAATAACACTTATTCAACATTAGTAACCCATCCTATTATAGAGATTAAATCGCTTGTTTTAATTCACTGTATGAATCTGTTTTACAGTTTTACGAAAACAATCATGAATTAGGGCATTAGTGTTTTTAATTTATATAAATATGAATAAGTGTATTTATTAAGCATTTATAACATCTACGTTAAAATGCGCACTATTTGGAAGGTATTGCATGAAAGTCACCTTTTCAACCACATATAAATGATTTATAACACATTTGTAAATTACTTTAGTCATTTGAAAGTACATTTATATGAAGTGTTACCCTATAGAGTTATTTGTATTCTTTGAATGAAGTTCATGTAAGCATTGAAGATATCCATGTCATATTTACCTCTACACTCTCTTATACTTCAGACAACATATACAAAGATCCATTTACAGAATCAATTCTGCATCAAAAAGATAAAAATAAACAATCAAATATAACAAATGTGTTCAATAACACAAATCAATGTGTATTTTATTATTAACACTATACCACATGCATAACTGACCTAAGGGAATTTAAAAAAGAATTCAAATCAACTAATCAGAAAAGAGTAATTACAACTAACAATATGGTGAACATACTGGATCTCAATCATCTCTGCTAATGCTTTTACAATTAAATGCATTTATTTATTTATTTATGAGAGAAAATTGAGGAGAGAAACGCACAGTCATTTTATAAAAAAAAATTGTTTCATGAAGGTTGGACTCATGTTTTCTTCTTGTGGTTGGACTATAAAATCTACCTGAAGGTTTCTATTCTGTACATTCTGCAAACATAAAATAACTGTTGGCAGCATTGACTGATACAATCACACTTTGCTGTCTCAATCAAAAGCCCAAGCTGTATCACCTTACTAATTTAAGCCATTGTACCCTGTTCTTTTTATAATATTTTGCCTTTCAGGTCAGAATATATTTAAAAGATAAATGGGATGGCAGCTTCAACTTGCATGAACAACATGCAAGTTGATGAACCTTCCGGAGGATTTATCCAGTGGTGTTATGCTCACCAGTAACCCCCTTCCTACTGGTGAGCTGTGTCTTTTACCGGACAAAATGCATTGGTGTGCAGTAAAGGCATAGGCCATTGGTAAGGCAGCGATAGCATTCCTTGGACAAAATACCTTACAGATCATAAATGGTTCAATTAATTTAGGAACCTGTTTACATGAGGATCAGTGGTGGCTCAGTGGTTACGGCTCTGGGATCAGTGGTGCCTCAGTGGTTAAGGCTCTGGGTTACTGACCGAAAGGTCGGGGTTTCAAGCCCCAGCACTGCCAAGATACCACTGTTGGGCCCTTGAGCAAGGCGCTTGACCCTATCTGCTCCAGGGGCGCCGTTTCATGGCTGACCCTGCGCTCTGACCCCAGCTTAGTTGGGATATGTAAAAACAACTGCATTTCATTGGCTCTGTACCTTTACTCAGCACAATGACAATAAAGTTGAATCTTAATGAGGGAAGTCTAAGAGGAATGTCATGAGTGTCATGAGGACAACAAGTTTTTTTGGCCATTTTTTTGGTTTAGAATGGTGACGGTCAGTCATCGCTTTGTTTTCAGGTTAACAGTCCAGTGAAGGACTTCTCTGGCGACCCTCCAAGTGCGACGGCATCTCTGGATGAAGGCGTGCATGGACGGAACAACAGCGTTGGGTTCTTGGGAGGGAAACAATGGGGGATGGTAGCCTAAACAGCACTGGAAGGGTGATAATCCCGTAGATGAGACTGGAAGGGAATTATGTGCATACTCAACCCAGGTCAATTTGGAACTACTCGCTCGGTATGCCCCATTAGTCTGGGGAAGAAACCTAAATGACAAGCTCACAGTCGCACCATCTGTTGACAGAATTGTCCGAAACCTTGACATGAATTAGGGACTCTGTCAGAGATCACATCTACCAGGAGGCCATGAATGTGAAAGACGTGATCTTGGTGAGAGGAGTTCCACATAGTGTGCTGGCAGAGATAGGGTCCTTTTAACACAATATTGGGACTGGACATTGATAAACCAGATTAAAGTCCAAGAACTGACCTTCAGCTTCAGAGTCGACAAGTGTTGAAATCTGATTAAGAGTAATCCATACTGCAACCTGGCTGGAGGAGAGTCCTACTTCTGGAGGATTTGTCCAGTGGTGTTACACTCACCAGTAACCCCCTTCCTAATTGTGAACTGTGTCTTTTACCAGACAAGATGCAGTGATGTGCCCCGGTTTTCCGCAGAAAAGACAGGCCATTGGTAAAGTGGTGATAGCGTTCCTTGGGCAATAGCTGAGCTCTCCCAATTTGCATGGGTTCCTCCTCTGACATAGGATTAGGCGGCACTACATAAGATGGAGACAACCCAGTAATGGCTGTGCAGTTGCTAAACAGAGTAACCTGGCAACGGCGGATAGCTAGCCTGTTGTCCACCCTGATGGCTAGTTCGACCATGTCAAAGCATGTGGGGAGGTCGACGGCATGTAGATCTCTTCCTTGACCCGGTTGGAGAGGCCATGCAAGAACCGGTCCCAGAAGACTTGCTCGTTCCAACCACAGGATGCAGTGAGAGTGTGGAACTCACACATCGAAATGTCCGTTCTCATTGATGGAGATCTGAGAGCACCCTAACTGTTTCACTACCACTGTCTGCATGGTCAAACACCTTACAGAGTTCTGCCGAGAAGGAACAAAAATTCGAGCAGCACCTGTGATTATTGTCCCAAACCACCGTTCCCCACTCGGGAGCCCTACCTGTGAGTAGGGTAATGACGTATGCCACCTAAGCATACTCAGATGTGAATGATGACAGCTGGAGAGAAAATACCAGGGAATATTTGGACAGGAAAACCGGCAAGATTTAGGCTCACCAGAGTAGGGGAAGGTGGATTCAACCTGGGCTCAGAGTGTCTGTAGAGGGTTCTGCAGCAGAGGTAGCGGCAGCTTCAGTCGTTGTGGGTCCAGTCTTGGGAGAGAGCTGTAGTTGTTGTACCAGCGATGTAATTTGTCCAGCCATGTCCTTAGTCATTTGACCGGACGCTGCAAATTGTTCCTGCTGACAACCGTGGAGAGCACCTTGTTGAGCGATGGCGTTGCGAAGATTGGATTCCTCCACTCAGTCTATGGCTGGCCTGAACACTAACAAAACCGACAGAGGTGAAACACAGACACACAGGGCTAGGGAGGAGAACATCCAGGGAGCGACGCTTGGTGGCTAACCTGGGATAGAAGGCGCACTGGATCAACTTGGTGAAGGACGCTGTGTGCAAGCGGAACACCCGATCGGTTGTACCGTGTTACCGAGTTCTACCTGCTCGGACCTGACAAAACACAGGACGAGACTGACTCAACCCTGAGATTGTAAAATCTGGCAAAGGTATTGAGTGTTGCCCAGCCCACTGCTCTGCAGATGTTTGCTAAGGAGGTGTCATGGGCCAGTGCCCACAAGGATGCCACACTTTTTGTAGAGTGTGCTTGAACCTGCAAGGGGGCGGGCACGGCCTGGGTGCGATAAGCTAAGGAAAGAGCATCAACGACCCTGTGAGCTAACCTCTGTTTGGAGACGGCGTTCCCTTTCCGCGGTCTGCCGAAGCAGACAAAGAGCTGCTCAGAACATCTAGAGCTCTGCGTGCGGTCCAAATAGATACGCAAAGCACGTACCGGACACAGCAACGAGAAGGCTGGGTCTGCCTCCTCCCGGAGCATCTTGCTTGCAGGCTCATGACCTGGTCCCTGAAGGGGGTCGTAGAAACCTTGGGCACGTAGCCCGGTCGCGGCCTCAGGATAACGTGACAATGTGCCGGACCGAACTCCAGGCAGATGTCGCTGACAGAGAATGCATGCAGGTCCCCAACCCTCTTGATGGAGGCTAACTCGATCAGGAGGGCCATCTTCAGGTGATGTCGTCATCCAATTCCGGGGGCTCAATGGAACATGCTGGCTAGCCGCAAGGCGAGCCGCACCCATCTCGAGCTCGGACGGAAGCAAGCAAGCGTACCGGGGGGGGTGGTTCATGGGGATTTACCCAGCGAAACCGAGCCCGTCGTCATCCCCAAATCACCTTCATCACCAGCCGGGTCATCCTTAATCCTGCGGGAAGGAACGACGCGGGGGGCGGCTGAAGTTTCTCTCGTGAGAAAAGAAAGCCACGACCGCAATTTTGCCATGGCTATGTTCTCGCACTGAGAACATGAACCATTCATATAATGCTGCCTGAGTGTGATCGTAGCCAAGGCACGCGAGGCAGCTTTTATGACCGTCAGAGGTGGAGAGAAATCAACCGCATCCAGGAACTACACAGAGGCGGAAAGACATCTTTAAAAAGACGTGTTCGAATGAAGTGACACAGGGGGTCTTCCTGGGATGCCAAACATACCTCTGAACCTGAGAAAAGGCCAATGTCAAGTTGGCAGACAGAATTTGCATGCCCCGCCCCGTGATAGTTTTGTTCACGATAATTGTGATATGAAATTTTCATACCGTTACATCTATAGTCACATGCAAGTCATACACTCAGCAGCACACGTTTTTCCCTGACATTGAGTTTTAGTGGGTGTATGCCCATCAGTTTTCACAGAAAGGCAAACAGATGTTCATATTAACATAATTCATGTTTTAAGTTCTACCTATATAATAATATATTAGAAATGTGTGTAACCCAAATAATGTACTTGCAAGTATTTAACTTAATTTAAAGTCAGTATTTGTAATCTGATTACAAGAATTGAAAGTTTGCTTATTTGCAGTATTGCTTATTGTCACAATAAAACAACCCTTGTGGGACCGTGCACCTGAGAGTTTGTCTGTGCCTCATTCATCCTGCCACACTCCAAATTAGTAATGCTCTGGTCTGTTATTGTAGTATGGTGTAATACTGTATATGTGAGCTTTACTCACCCCTAAATGGAACACTGTAAACCAGGGACTAAAAACAGTTCAAGGAACGAAAATGAAAAATGTTTGTAAATAGTTTGTGTATTTTTTATATAAACACATTTTCCACCATAGCACTAGTTTTGACTCTTTTATATGCACAACATTTAGTTTCAAGAAGGGAAAAGTAATGTGTTTATGCTTCAGTTACTCTGTGTCAGCAAAACTAATAGTGGATCTGGATATGGAATATAATATGATGTCATTCATTAGAGCCCAAAATTATGACTGTAAGTTGAAGTCAAGTCAAGTCAAGTCAAGTGGTTTTTATTGTCGTTTCAACCATATACAGTTAGTACAGTACACAGCAAAACGAGACAACGTTCCTCCAGGACCATGGTGCTACATAAAAACAACAAAGGACCAACATAGGACCACATGAGACAACACAACGAAATAAAATACCTATATAAACTACCTATATATACCTATATAAAGTGCACGTGCAAACATGTGCAAAAAGTACAGGACAGTACAACAAATTACTGACAATGAACAGGACAATAGACAGTGCAGCGCCGACCAGTACTCAGTAGTGCAAAAAGATGACAGTTTCTAAAAATGTAAACATAACATACCCTTGAAGCGTTCAAAAGTAGTAGCCTTTTTATCCTAGGTATATGGCCATGGTTACCAAGGGTTCTTTTGGAGTATCCAAAAGGCACTTTTGTAAAACACCTTGGTGTACCCTTAGAAAAACAAGTGTAAAATATTCATGAAATTTTAACTTGGACAAGGTAAGGCTTCATGCTGTGATCCCATTATGTTTTCAAGCTAATAGCTACAAGTTATAGTCATCTGCAGGCATCTGTATGCAAAAAAAAAACATGTTCAAACTTCTATTACTCAAAATCAGTACTGCTGGGGAAAATACTTCAGAGTGTCACTTTTCAAAAGTGACAAAACCATGCATGTACTCCAAAATGTTCAAGAACAGCTTTAAATTTACTTTGGGTATGCCTTGATTAGGCGTTTTAGGCTAAGTTGTTAAAACATTGATAACGATCTTTAATCCTTGTTAATAAATTATATCGTTATGAAACTTACCATGGATGTACTATATTAATATTGCATTACTATAGTAACCATGACTATAGTAAACATGTTTTTTTCTTCTTTTTGGCTGTAACTAAGGTTTTGATACAATTAACCATGGTTTTACAACAGGATTACTGTAGTATCCATATGGTAATTTGGTTTTAGTAATAGTAACCATATAATAATATCTATGGTAATTGAGTTTTTATATGTAGCAGGTAAGTAAGGTTTGTTTACTCATTGGATAAATCTGTGCCGGATTAGTCTTTCACAGGTTTGAAATTTCAAAAGCTCATTATTTCAATTAAGCTACAGTTAATTTTCCACCTGGTAAGACAAACTTCCTCAATGCTTTCTACATTTTTCTACAATACACTGTAAATATATTTGTGATCAGGGCAGCTTCTGTTTAGCAGCAGGTAAGTAAGATTTGTTATCTCTTGATAAAGCATGCCAGATTAGCATTCTTGCAAAGTAGATCCCGAATATTCTGTTGACTGAAGCTTAACATGTCATGGACCATGCATCGTGTTACTTGTTTTATGGGCTTTATCAGAACTTCAATTTCAAATACCTCCTTTCGCTTCACCTACGTTAATCCCATTCAAGGCTGGGCATGGCACGCTCCTCATCAACGCAAACATCAAGATGCTACAAAATTATACCCACTCATCCTGCTGACTGGTCCATTTCGGCATCATGTGAATAAAATGTATTCACTGTCCGGCTCACAACTGAGTGTTAAAGTAGTCCCCACATTTAATTCTGTTGGCAGGCTTATCAAGTCAAGTCAATTCAATTTTATTTGTATAGTGCCTTTCACAACACATATCATTTCAAAGCAGCTTTACAGAACATCAGCATTAACAGAAGATAAAACTGTAATGTCTATAAAGTCGATGAATCATCATTGTGTAATTTAGATAAAATACGATTCTTAATCGTGTTTAAAAATAATTAAATAATAATTGTATTAATAATCCCAGTGAGCAAGCTGTAGGCGACTGTGGCAAGGAACACAAAACTCCATAAGATGTAGATTAATGGAGAAAAATAACCTTGGGAGGAACCAGACTCACTGTGGGGGCCAGTTCCCCTTTGGCTAACATTATGAATGTAATGTAAATATTACTTATGTATAGTTAAAATCATGGTTTAAAATTATTAAACTAAGTAAGTGTTAAGGGTCAGTGTTTAAACATCGATTGTGTTTGACCTGTAAGATTAATGATCACAGTCTTTGAAGTCCATCTTGATTAATTGCAGAAGTTCATATAGATGCAATTGTCCTTGTTAATTGGCTGATGAAGGCTTTTGTTGGCAATAGTCAGTTCATCCTCTGAAGTCCATCATAATAGACTGAAGTGATATATGGCTGGCACCGGCTGCATTTAGTCATCATCATTCAGCGACATGTAGCAGTGGAGTCCAACATGAAGCAGGAATGGTGCTGGATTCAGCCAGTTCTGGTGACCTCAGGATAGGAGTCATTACATTTATTGCAGAGTTAGAGATCATGCTCAATGTTTCTGGTTTCTGGTTCCGGCAGACCCAACTAAAGCAGCCTAATTGTGGGCTGGAGGATAAATTAGGTGTATGCTAAATAGATGAGTTTTTAGTCTAGCCTTAAACTGAGAGAGTGTGTCTGCATCTCGAACAGTGTTTGGGAGACTATTCCATAGTTTAGGAGCCAAATATGAAAAGGATCTACCTCCTTTTGTGGATTTTGATATTCTAGGAACTATTAACAGGCCAGAATTTTGCGATCCTAATGAACGTGTTGGAATATAGCGTGGTAGAAGATCACTTAAGTACTGTGGAGCTAGACCATTCAAAGCTTTGTATGTATTTAACAGAATTTTAAAATTAATACGGAATTTAACAGGTAGCCAATGTAACGATGATAAAATGGGGCTAATATGATCATATTTCTTGGTTCTTGTTAGCACTCTGGCTGCTGCATTTTGAACCAATTGAAGTTTATTTATTGATCTTGCTGGACATCCTCCCAGTAATGCATTACAATAATCTAGTCTTGAGGTCATGAATGCATGAATTAGATTTTCAGCATCAGCAACAGAGAGCATATGCCTTAATTTAGCAATATTTCTTAGGTGGAAGAATGCTGTTCTACAAACATTTGTAATTTGATTTTCAAAGGACAGATAGGTATCAAATATAACACCTAAGTTCTTTGCTGTTGAAGATGATGTAACAGTACATCCATCTAGAGTCAAATTATATTTTAGCGGCTTATTTTTAGAGTTTTTTGATCCAATAATTAGAATTGAGTAGAAGGAAATTTCTGGCCATCCAATCTTTTATTTCATTAATGCACTCTGGTAATTTTGAGAATTGTGAAATCTCATCAGGTTTTGAAGAAATATAAAGTTGTGTATCATCAGCATAGCAGTGGAAACTTACTCCACGATTCCTGATAATATCTCCCAGGGGAAACATATACATGGAGAAAAGCAGAGGCCCTAAAACTGATCCCTGTGTCACTCCATATTTTACTTTTGCTTGGTTTGACAAATTCCTCATTTACATAGACAAAGTGGTAGCGGTCTGCTAAATATGACCTAAACCATGCTGATGCAACTCCACAAATTCCAACATAATTCTCCAGCTTATTCAAGAGAATGTTGTGATCTATCGTGTCGAATGCAGCACTAAGATCTAAAAGCACTAGAAGAGAAATGCAGCCACGATCAGATGATAAGAGCAAGTCATTTGTAACTCTGATAAGTGCAGTCTCTGTACTGTGATGAGGCCTAAATCCTGATTAAAATTCTTCATATATGCTATTTCTCTGTAGAAATTAACATATTTGGGAGGATACTACCTTTTCTAGTATTTTTGACATAAACGGGAGATTTGAAATTGGTCTATAATTAGCAAGTTCTCCAGGATCATGTTGTGGCTTCTTAATAAGCGGTTTGATAATTGCCATTTTAAAGTTTCTTGGGACATGTCCTAAGCATAGCGAGGAGTTAATGATATTAAGAAGAGGTTCTGAGATTACAGGAGATACCTCTTTTAAGAGCTGAGTTGGTATAGGATCTAACAAACAAGTTGTGGCTTTTGATGTTTCGATAAGTTTTGTTAGCTCTTCATGACCTATGATAGCGAAGGATTGAAGTTGCACATGAGGAAAATTATTAGACACTGTTTTCTGAGGTGCTATGACAGATGATTTCATAATTCCAATTTTATTTCTGATTATTTAAATTTTATCTGTAAAGAAATTCATGAAGTCATTACTCTTGAGTTGTGACGTAATATCTGGTTCTGTTGAGGCTTTATTCCTAACCAATTTAGCCACAGTACTGAATAAACATCTAGGATTGTTATTTTCTATGAGTTTACTAAAATATGCTGACCTGGCAGATTTTAGTGCATGTTTGTAGCTACAGACACTATCCTTCCATGCACCACGAAATACTTCTAATTTTGTATTTTTCCACATGCGCTCCATTTTCCGAGCTGCTCTCTTGAGAGCATGAGTGTGATATTTGTACCATGGTGCAGGGCTTATTTCTTAAATTTGAATTTAAACTTAAATTTATTTCTTAAAGATGGGTGACAATATCAAGGGTGCTAGAGAAGACTGCATAAATTTTTTTTGTTATTTCATCAAGTTCTTATGGGCTTTGGGGTTTATTGAGTGTATGAGATAGATCTGGAAGAGTATTAGTGAAGCTATCTTTAGTGGTCGAAAGAATAGTTCTACCTGAATGATAGCGTGGTGTAAATTGAGTAACATTAGTTGATTGCAGCATACAAGAGACGAGGTAAAGATCCGAGATGTCATCGCTCTGCTGCATAATTTCTATATTATCAACATCAGCTCCATATGAAAGAATTAAATCTAGCGTATGATTATGGCGATGAGTTGGTCCTGTTACATTTTGTCTGACTCCAAGAGAGTTGAGAATATCGATAAATGCTAATCCCAATGTATCATTTTCATTATCTATGTGAATGTTGAAGTCACCAACAATTAGGCTCTATCTACAGTAACTACAAGATCTGATAGAAAATTAGCAAATTCACTAAGGAAATCAGAATAAGGCCCAGGTGATCTATACACTGTAGCAAGTGTAAAAGACGACAGAGATTTTTTATTTATATTTGACGGTGTCACATTAAGCATTATTAGTTCAAAAGACTTTTGTCCTCTGAGTAACACCAAAAACTTCACTGTAAATTGTAGCAACACCTCCTCCTAGACCCTTCAGACGAGGCTCATGTTTATAACAATAACCTGGGGGAGTAGATTCATTTAAACGTATATATTCATCCAGTTTAAGCCAGGTTTCAGTCAAACAGAGCGCATCCAATCTATGATCTGTAATCATTTCATTGACAATTAGTGCTTTGGTAGAAAGAGATCTAATGTTTAGTAGCCCTATTTTTATATGATGTATATTTTCAAGTTTGTTCAAGTTTGACCTTAATCAAATTTTTTCTAAATGATTTAGTGAGGGTATTGTGTTTCGTAGTTCGGGAACAGACACAGTCTCTATGAGATATCTAGGTGATACAGTCTCTATGTGTTGTAGTTTATGTGACATGTGTGATGTCTCAAGGCAGCTAGCAGACGTTCGGATTAACCAGTTTGTCTGCTTCCTGACCTGGGCCCCAGTTAGTCAATTACTATCATTATTAAGACTATGAGCCAAATTACTAGAGAGGAGAGCGGCACCTTCCCTGGAGGGATGGAGTCCGTCTCTCTTTAGCAGGTCAGGTCTACCCCAAAAACTCTTCCAATTGTCTATAAATCCTATTTTATTCTTCAGACACCACTCCCCAGATAGCAAGCGGCAGAATGGCGATATCGCAAACACATTTGACGGCGGTCGCCGGCGGCAGCCGCTTAAAAGCGGCAGCCGCTTTCCTACCGCTTCGATACACGGACGGCCCGCTGGCCAGCCGCCGCTCCGCCGCCGTTATATCGAGGCGGACCGTCGGAGGCAAACGCTTTTCCGAGCGATCTGCCGCCGCTTATTGTGTATATATATATATATATATATATATATATATATATATATATATATATATATATATATATATATTTATAGCATGCAGTTTATCAAGAATAATGATTGATCAAACCAGATAAATTTCCATTTGGCGTTTTAATTCCACATTTCAAAGTACAGTAACTGTCATTGAAACAAGATGTCAGATCACTGAAATATAAATAACAGAAAAATACAAACATTATATATACACACACACACACACACAAAAGAACATGCAGGTTTCCAATTTCTTTTTTTTTTAAAAAACACTATTGTAACACTTACAATAATTTTTAATAATATAAAGAGGTCAGCTCTGGGATGAAAAGAATTACCAGTAAACATAAGCAATGAGGATATTTGGTACCAAAGAAAGTGCAGGATACCAAATAAATTGAGGTATAACATCATATTTACAAGTCAATTCTAACAATAGGTTAAGTGGTAATAATTTAGAGTAAAGGTCTGGAGTAGAATATACCATTATAACTGCAATGCTGACCTGTGGCACAAGGATTTACAAGCTATATGTAACAAAAGAATAACAGTTAAGCACTGTGATGGAATGAAAGTAGAATTTTTGGTACTAGTTAATGTGCAATATCAAGTATCAGAGGTATGAAATAGGATTTACAAACTATAATAGAATTGTTAAGCACTGACGGAATGAAATAAGCCAATACTAAAGTCACGGTAAGTAGAATATTTGATACCAGATAATGTGCAAATATCAAGTATTAGATGTATAATCTAGGATTTACAAGCTATATTTATAAATAGAATAGTTAAGCACTGTAACAATGAAATAAGCAGCAAATTGTATATGAAATAATTGAGATCTTTGGTATCAAGGAATGTGCAGGATAACAGGTATAATATACATTTTGACATTCAACTTACACATGACAACAAGTGGGAATATATATAATTAACAGCAGAAAATCTGGCTGTAGAGAACACAGCCAATCAGAATGTCTGGAGAGGTTGGGGACTGTGTGGCGTAGTGGGCTAAGAATCACCGGTTTTCCCCGACCTCCAGAATGAGGCAGTGCAAATTAGCATATCTTCAGTGATTCCTCGTATGCCTGTATAAAAGGACAAACCATCCCATATTCATCCAAGGAGCTGCCCTCAAAGCAGGGTCACGAGAAAAAAAAAAAAAAAAAAAAGAGCAATTTCCACAGTGAACTGTGTGGATTGGGTGAGTGTAGTCTGACACTTTTAGCAGGCTTTTTAGGGGTCTTGATGTTACTGACTGCAGGATAAAGAAAGGGTTCCAGTTGTCAGTGATGCTGGGGTGTCAGTAGTCAGCCTAGGTTTAAGGGGTCGGCTGTGGGTCCCTCTCAGCTGTGCGGCGCCTTTTCCACCTTCATGTTCAGATGCTCCTTTCAGGTAACGTTAACCTGGATCGCCTCATCAGTGGCATCCTGTGTTGCCGGGTTCTTCCGGATGGCTCCTGTAGAAAATAAAGATCTGTCATTCCATTTGAATGGCATAAGGTCATACACATCTACTTAAATATAAAAAAATATCCAACTTACTTTGAACAATGGTCTTCAGGAACATGTCTCTAAAACATGCTTTATCCCCTACACCAGTCCAGGTTGTATTGATGGAAAGGTGATTAGAGAAGATACTCTGAAGCATTCGCCACACGGTTGTCTTTAGGTCCCTCCCACATTTGATTGCCAAAAACCGAAGCTGAAAATACAAAAAAAAAACATGTTACAAATTACATTTCTCTGAAGCTTCTCATAAATTTAAAATGTGACAGGCTGTGGATTCAGACTGTAGAATATGCAGTGTACGATCTTAATTGTACTTTTTAGATTACCCTATACCGTTATAAACGAAATCGGCACACTTACAAATCGTTGCTGGAGCTCTTTATCCTGCCTCAAACTGTTGTCAAGCAACGCCAAATCTTCCTGGGTGTCTAGGGGGGAGTAACAGATCCCCTGGCAGGGATAACTCTCCAATAGACACATTGGCACTGAAACGTTGCAGCATAGCATTTTGTCGTCCATGCTACGCACAACATCGCCAAATTCCAAGACGTCGCAGCATTAGGGTTTGATCTGCACCTACAGGGGTTCCCAGAATAAAAGAATAAAGTAGTCAGTCCTGGTCCTTCAACTACTAAACTATGACATTTATATCTAGGTCTACTACATGTACAGGTGGCCCCAGTGGGAATTAAACCAACAACCACAGGTGTTGTTTGCAAGTTGTGCCTGATTGCCCAGTGCGAGCAAATGTCTTCAACATTGTCCCAACTTGCTTCACCTGCTCTTGAAGCGAGCCGCTGTCATCTGGGAAGTAACAATATATTGATTAGCAATACACTAAATATAATAGTAATATAATATAACCACAATTATCATACCAGTAACTTTCCCTGTAATTTCTATCCACAGTATGTTATGCATGGCATACAAGTTCATAATGAAGAACCCTTATGATAACATCAATTTCATTTTTTTCTTTGAAGCAGAATATTTGTTTGTAAAAGGGAGGAAAAAGAAAATGAAATATTGGTATACAGATTTTGGTTGATATATCATACTGTACAGTGAAATGTGCTATTGTTATATCCCTACTCACCTGAAGGATGGATAGATCAGGCAAATCTCCAGTCAGGCCTTTGTAGAGTGTGTGCTCCTTTTGAATAAAACTTTCATTAGTGGGAAGTTGCATATCCACAGGTATTTTAATTCAAACATGCAACATATTGTAATAAATCTACAATATTCAGCCTTTACCTTACACCCTCGGTTGTTGCTCTACACTTTTATTATATTAAATACTTATTTATATAGCTTGCTCACTGTATAATCATGATAGCCTAATACTTATAACACAAGATTGCATCTTAAACAAATGACTGAGTTGAAAACTTGAATAAGAACGCATTTTACACAGAGGGGACCAGTTAGGGAAACTTACCTGCCTACAATAACTGTTTTCATTTGATTTGAGTTACATTAAACATGAATAACCTTAGCCGAAGTCCCCAAGAACATCGGGCTATTAAAGTAACAAGCCTATAACTGCGGTCTTATTAATTCTAGCTTCACCATACACTCAAACTGTGAGGTTTATCTGCTTTTACTTACATTGCTCTGTACATAATATACTGTTTTTTGTTCTTTATATACAGATTGTATTAGATTTGCACTCACGTGTGTGTATGTGGGTATGTATGAAGGTGAGTGTATGTACGTATATGTATAATTATTTATTTTGTGTTCTTTTTTTGTTTTTAATTACCTATGTCTTGCTGCTGTTTTTTGGTATTGTTTGTATTGTTGTTGACTGGTAGCTCCTGTCACCTAGACAAATTCCTTGTATGTGTAAGCCTACTTGGCAATAAAGCTGATTCTGATTTTCTCATGGACCTGTAACACAATGCCCTGACAGTGACTTCACCGGTGTCCTGATCTTTATTAGAAACTGAGAGGAGACCAAGTTAATATAATTGATATCACAATTATCACAAAAATTAACAAACAGTCTGCTTTAAAACTAAGAAAAACAAGCTTCTATACTAACGTTACATTAAAAATGAACACGTGGCTGAACTAGCTTAGCCGCTATCTGCCGGTACACCACATTAGATTAAAATACTTACCCTTGTAGTTGTGCAGATAACTCGATATGTAGAGTTTAAAGCCCTTGTCCCTCTTGCTTGTCGGAGCAGGGGACCAGGCATCAACAATGCGATGAACATCGCTGACGCCGTATTTTCTGAAGATTCTGGAGACATCGAGTAAAAAGACATTTTGGGCGACGCGCAAGTAAACCGGAAACAGATATGGCGACAGCGGAACTTCACAGTTCAGTCTTTGTCATGTGTTTTAGCAATACATTTTTAACATTTATAATGTGTTTAGATTTTTTTATTGCCTTTACAGGGACTTTAACACTTTCTTAAACATTTGTACAGGTCATAATTGCAAAACCTGTAAAAGGTAAAATAACAAAAAAAATCGAGGTTGGAAAAAATGTAGACATAAACGAAATTTCTACGCAACTGTGAAACCAGAGGATAATTTCGCTTTTTCATTGAGTTTATCCTTCACGTCAAAACAGGGATTTTCATGTTTATGATAGATATCACCATGGTTGCAAATTAATAAAAAATAATTAAAGTATACCCGATATTTTGGCCATGTTGCAGATGTCTTTCACTGTTCACTGATACAGGCATTGGTGAAAAGTCTAACTTCATCAATTTATTCTGCTAAATTGTTCATACCCTGTATTAAATATCTATTTTAAAACCTAATCAGAATCAGAAAGATATTTATTGTCAAGTAAGTTTTACAAAAAGGAATTATTTTTGGTTTATTGCATGTCTCAATGTGCATCAATCAAAGAAATGTAAACAATTTTCACCTGTGCATAAATAATTCAATATATTTTACATATATTACTGTATAATCGCTTCAGAGTTTCAAAGTAATTTAAATGTCATTTCCTAAACCTTACCTTATCATGGAATCAAGAGTCAAGAATCTGTTATAAACCCTAATGGCTTTGGAGCAAAAAATAATAATAGCCAACATGGCTGGTCGATTTTGAGAGTCTAAGCTGTCCTTGTAGGCTATTTCAAAGCAGCTTGCCGCCGGCCGGCCGCGGTCGATTGCCGCCGGCCGGCCGCGGTCGATTGCCGCGAGGCAACCGCCAGAGAAAATGAAGCGGGCGGCCCGCCGTCTGACCACCGGCGGCATCGCGCAAGAAATGGGAGTGACGAATTCGGCGGCAAACGCTTCATCCCCGCCAGTGGGACGCGCCTATAGCCGACAGCTTGGGGACGGCGGCAAAAAGAAGCCGTGCGGACATTTTTTGCTATCTGGGTCAGACATCCAGCTATTCAGTGACACTAATCTACTATAAACCTCATCTCCACGACGAGCAGGGAGGGGACCAGAGCATATTACAGTATCTGACATTGTTTTTGCAAATTTGCACACCTCTTTAACATTATCTTTAGTGATCTCCGACTGGTGAAGCTGGACATCGTTAGTGCCGACATGGATAACAATTTTAGAAAATCTACGTTTAGCATTAGCAGCCCGAAATGCAATTAACTATAGTGGCTGGAGTCTCTATTTCCACGGTCCTTACAATAGAATCGCCGATAACAAGGGCTCTTTCAATATGATTCTCAGTGGGTGTATCACTGAGTGGGGAGAATTGATTGGAAACCCCAACAGGAACGGGAGAGTGGTGTCTCTTTGCTGAGCGAGTATGCCGCCGAGACGTCACCCAAATGCCCTGCTGCAGGGGCTCTATAGCCGGAACCAAAGTGTGTGTGTTGCTCTCTGTACTGCCCGCATCCGAAACAGTATCTACCGGCTTCTCTTTCTCACTGACCTCTACTAGCTTTCAGATGCAAGTCTCTAACTCATCAACCTTCCCTTTCAGCCTGACTAATTCCTTAAATTTATCACAAGTGAATCCCTCACTACTGACGGAGGAGGCTATTTTAAACATGTGACATGCAATGCAGGAATAAATAACATGAGCGGATGCCATGACTTACCGCAAATTGTTTGTTGTTCCTGAGCGGTGAGGGTTTGAGATTGATGTGAATCCCTCACAAAATTTTTTGTTGTTGGTGGTGGTTGTTCTTGATAAGTGGTGCTTTGAGATCGCTGCAATAATCTGTGTACCGCAGAGGAGAAAAAACGGGTGTGCGCTGAAAAAATGCTTGCAGTTTAACCACGATAAAAATAGAACGCGGATACAGGTGGAATATGCACGCAGTTGAATCGCGATAAGAGAATAATACAGGAAGACCCGATGCGTTCTTAAAAATGGCAGATGTTTAAGGATTAACGGCTGAAAACAGATATATATGCGATGCTAGAAAAAACTAGCAGGCTACAAACACAGACTCTAGCTAGGTGCCCGCAGCAACCGGTAAAATACACGCAGATGAAACAGGAGAAAAGCGGAAAAACCTGAAACGCGGTAATACACAACATCAACATACATTTCTCTATTAACATTTAGTCACTCTTTGGTTCTCGGGACACGTCAACACTAGACTGGCGTGTGTCACTCTCTCATGGATCTTATCTGGATCCTTCTAATATTTTAAGCTTCTGTCTGTATACACCCGCTCCATTTCTTCTCTATTTCTGTACTTCCACAGCTCCACACTGAATGTTTAAACCCTTTTTCCTCCACTAGATTCCGATAAAGATTTAATAAGGCATGGTACTGCATCGTCTACACTCAAAGCTTACGATATGAAAGCTTTTTGATTTGAAACTAATAGCACCTAATAAACAAGCAAACAAAATCTAGAGCAAATCGTTTTCCTACAAATTAATGTCTACATATGTGGACCTCAAGACTACACTGGGAATTTTTTTAATAACATTAAGCTATAGAAAATCTGATTTGTTTTTTCATAAAATTGTTTATTATGTTTCCAGGAGCATTATTTATTCATGTTTTTGATACATTACAGAGTAAACAATTCTTTTTTTTAATCCCCTTTTCTCTCAATTTGGAATGCCCAATTCTCACTACTTAATAGATCCTTGTGGTGTCGCAGTTACTCACCTCAATCCGGGTGGTGGAGAAAAAGTCTCAGTTGTCTCCACTTCTGAGAACGTCAATCCACGCATCTTATAACGTGGCTCGTTGTGCATGACATCGCGGAGACTCCGCATGTGGAGGCTCATGCTACTCTCCGCGATCCACGCACAACTTACCACGTGCCCCATTGAGAGCGAGAACCACTAATCGCGAACACAAGGAGGTTACCCCATGTGACTCTACCCTAGCAACCGGGACAATTTGGTTGCTTAGGAGACCTGGCTGCAGTCACTCCGCACGCTCTGAAATCGAACTTGTGACTCCAGGGGTTGTAGTCAGCATACTTGCGGAGCTACCCTGACCCCCAGAGTAAATCATTCTTATTCAAAGTAATGACCAGCATCATACAATCACTGCCAACCATGTTAGAATAAAATATAGGATTACAAAATTCTGAATCTATGTACTGATAACCATTGTCTCGTGTCAGCCAAACATGTTGAATGTTCCAAACATCATCTGCTGCCTGAAACAGAACTTTTGGTTGGATTATAGGATTGCATTTAGCAGCACAGAAAGCCATATTATGCTCCCTTGCTCACTATTTAGTGAATGACTTAACCTCCAGTGTGCTGTCTGCCTGCACTGGTCTCAAAACAGTTAAAAATGCAACTTATTTTCATCCTAAATCCATAAAAAGCCACTGAAAGCAAATAATTTTCAGCTTTTGGATGAACCCATTTTTTCTAAATAAGAAAATGAACAGTAAATACAGTATGTAGGAATACATTTACTACTAATGTTAATGAATAGAATTGTATTGCACAGAGATAACAAAATTAAACAACAAAATGTGCTTCAAGGAAATCGACAGCATGCTGTTGTGCCACGTGACTCAGTGTGGCAGAAGTTAACCCTTTAAATGACAGTCTAGAGTCTTGCGAACAGTATTCAGTCGTTTTTTATATGCCTTTAAATTATGCATTGCATATAGCGAAGCCAAAATACATTATCCACATGTATGGATGTGAGGTCGCACAAGGTTAAAAAAAAATACAATACAATGTATTATTGTATTGTGCAACACTACATGTTGTTCTGCAAATTTCTCAAAAGATTAACATTTGCAGCTACTGACCTTGAGGTATGGTAGGTTTAGGGTTAGGGTATGGTTAGGTTAAGGATTATGGCTGAGGTAAACAGTGTAAAAATTTAAGTACAATGCAACAACAAGTATGTACATGATGAGTGTGTTATATCAAATGCTTAAGTACACCTAATATTACATGGGTTCAACAAATAAATCTAACAAGAAAAACATACAAATGTTACACATACATAAATCTGATATTTTACCTTATACAAACATAATTAATCATATGTACTATATTATTTAATGTTACATATATGAACCTGGACATTTTATTTTGCCAATGTGTGAACGGCTTGTAACGCAACATAAAAAATTAGCCCTTCCCGGACTTCCTAGGTTGCATATTAAAGCCTGTAGGCTGGTATTCATGCAAAGAGAGTGGGTCGCTTTCGCCAGGAAAATCCAAAGTATGTGAAGTATATGCGCGCTCCCGAGAGCCTTGCCTCAAACAGTAATAGCTTATCTTCCGCTATTAAACAGTGACAACAAACTGCAACACTATGTAACGTTATCTTAGAGATGGAATACAGCAAATGTCCGTCTCCCAGCACAACACAGACTCCTACACAAACTATAGCTTTATAGAAAAAATGTATCTACTGAATCCCGTCTGGCTAAGCAGGAACGTGATCGTGGTCAAGCAAAAACTAGAGTAAACATCGGCAAGCATTTGATTCCTGGAGGGACCTCCGTTCGGTTTTGTGGATCAAAACCGACCCTGAATTGGCGTTCATCATATTGGAGAGGTAAGCTTACATAACTGCAAAGCATGTGAAATATAGTGCCATAAGGATTGATGTGTAATTTTAGCTAAACTACAATAACACATAAAATTAATGCTAGACAATACTCAAGATAATGCAAAAAGACCAATTCATTAGTGTAACATAACTTGGTTATACAGAAAATATATACATTCCATTATTATAAAACTTCCATCTGGTGCACTTTGAAAGCAAAATTAAGAGGTTAGTGTTGTGCTCTTGTAAACAGTTTTGTGCTCTTTAAGCTGCAGTAGGCAACTTTGAAATAAATTGAATTGTGAGAAACAGCACCCCTAATTCTTCCCCATATACATGATGCTCTTCACCCCCAGCCAGGGTTACTTGACAGCTGTTCACAAACAGAGCGAAGGCCTGCCTTTCACTGAGACTGTGGGGCTAACTAATTTCTCACAGGGCCTCATTTAACTTAGACACCATGTTTATATAGAAAATAAGTTTTTCAGTGAATAAATACTACCTACTGTAGCTTTAACAATTTCGTGCTCTAACAATTCTAAAAAGCAGGGTACAAACTAGTGATGTCAGTTTCAGCTTTTAATCTTTTAATGTTACCTCAGACTGCTAACGATAACTAGCCAGTGAAGCTGTAAGCAGTGTAACATTATGCCAATTAACCTAGTAATGCTAATTTAATTTACGTTAATCATCATGATTTTAACTTTTGCTTCTTTTGTAACCCAGCCAACCTGTAGAGCTATTATATTACATTATATATTATTACATTACATTACATTACATTGTATTATACTAATTATATTATGCAATAGTAAAATATTTCTGCCTTAAATTCTTCACTTTCACACATTATTATAAGGCTCTCTGATTAACTCACAAGCCCTTTTTTCTCATGAAGGAAGACTTCAAGATTCTCTTTCTTGGATGTTATCATCTCCACAGAAATAGAGCAGGGCATCTCCTCTGTCTCACTGCCTGTTATTAACACTGCTTGAATAAACCCACAATGACCACGGATATTTGACATAACATGGCTGTTAAGTGAAACTGGAGTGCTTTGCGTTCACTAAACTAATACGTTTATACCTCGTTAAAATTTTCGTGGGAGTTTGGTGAAAATCTCTGTAGATGGTGTGCACATCAGAGTGCTTGAGAAGGGATTCATCTTCACATGACGTCCGCAGTGCGGTTCCCTGAGATGCTCTGAGTTCAACTGAATGAGACACAAATGTTTTTTCCTGCACACATGAGACATCATGCAGGGAAAGACGAGGCTGAATCCAGCTTCTTAAGCAACTGCTTTTTATTTAGTAAAAATGGCTTGGTGCTTTGAAACTACACAACTATCACTGGCAAGTGAAAAGTTAATATTTACTTGTTGCCAGTGGCTAATAACAGACATTTTTTGGTCACATAAAGCGAAATCTACTGGCATATGCGAGTGATTTACTCACAATGTAGAGTGCTGGTTAACATTACTTACCTCAAAAATGGGTCATCTTCCTCAACCAAATAACGTTAGACAGACCCAGGAATACTCCAATAATCTCTGTCTGTGATACGTGCCTCTGAGTTCGGTCTGGCATATTCTCCCGTAATCCTGAGACCGTGGTCAGGCCTTGTGGCCAAGGTTTCCACCACCCCTTTTAGGGATCAAGTGTTGAACTTGCAAGCGCTGCCCAGGGAGGAGGCAGACCCAGCCTTGTCGTTGCTGTGTCCGGTACTTTGAGTGTTTACTTGGACTGCACAGAGAGCTTTAGACGCTCTTAGTAGCTCTTTGTCTGATTTGGGGGAGAGCAGAAGGGGAAGGCTGTCTCCAAACAGAGGATTGCCCACGTGAGCGTGAATGCCATCGCCTTAGCATACCAGGTCCAGGGCACGCCGTGCCCCCTGGGAGTATGAGCACACTCCACTAGGAGTGTGGCATCCTCCTGGGACTTGGCGAACAGGGTTTCTCTAACAGACACTGGCAGACCAGCAGGCTGGGTGACACCTAATACCTTTGCGAGGTTTTACAATATCCGGGTTGAGACAGTTTCATCCCGTGTGTTAGCAGGTACAAACCAGTAAATATGCAGGCAGCTGGCTGGGTGTACCGCTTACAATTAGCGCCTTTCCCCTCCCTGAGGGAATAATGTGCGCTTTTTAGTCCATGTGAGTTCCCGTGACCGGCGAACCCTGGATAAATTTCCTCCCCCAGCACCCAAATTCAATGCCATGTCCAGTACTAGTGAAGTAAGCACTGTCAGGTCAGCCCCTGTACTTGGGATAATTGCTCCATATGTGGTGGTTCCCTGTCGGTAATCGCATATGAGGTGTTTTCCACGGTACGGTTTCCCTGATGGTAAACCCATGTCTTCCCTTGGGCAGAGCCACCAATCGCTGTGCTTGTAGAGCTCCTCCCTTCCAGGTAGGACCTACTGCGGGACTTCTTTTCCTAGTGTGGTACTTCCCTGTTGGTAAGTCCATGTGATGTGTTCTCCACATGTTAACCTTCCTTTAGGCAGGATGTGGTATCCGCAGTGCCCTTTTTCCCATGGGGAAAAGAACCCCCCCGAGGGACTATGCGAATTATGTGTGGCATTGGGAAGGTTACAATGGGGCTGTGTGCACTAGTTACCGCGGTAGCCTGCCTACATCTGCACCTTCACCGTTTGATCTTGGTTACAGTTGTAACCTCTGTTCCCTGATGGAGGGAACAAGACGTTGTGTCCCTCCTGACATAACACTGAACTACCCGCTGAAATGTTCGGGACTCTGTCACGGCTCCTCAGCACAAACCTGAATGAGTGAACGCAAGCCTTTTATGCAAATTCATGCAAATTCCACTCACCAATTTTCATTGGCTTTTTCTCAAATATCAGAGGTGATTGGGGCTCCCAAGTTCGACCCCTAGTGTCACTGCATCAACACTATGTCTCATTCCCTCCATCACGGAACAGAGGTTACATCAGTAACCGAGACGTTTTCATAGCATATAAACTACTGCCAACTAAACTAATTCAAAAGGAAAAAATGATCGAAATAGGACAATCTAGTATAAAATGTACTAAAATGTATTTAAATTAACTCAAAAAATTCTAAACTATAACAACACTGCCTGGTCAAACTGGTTTATGCTGGTTTAGTGAGTGGATTAGCACTACATGGATGTGAAGTATGAAGCATGTGAATGCCAAGTATAAATATTCATGAGAAAGCTTTTTATATTGTGTTTTTGGCGCACATTAATGAGTAGTGTTTAATCATAGTGTGTATTTTTTATTATTTATGTTGCCATTGTTAGTTACAAGTCCAGTTACAGAACATGCATTAATTAACGTTGCAATATTACACTGAATTTGGAAAGAGGACAACTCAAAAAAGTGGAAAACCAACAAAACGTATCAGGGAAATACAGTATGGATGCTTATTTTGACACAGCTCTTGCCTTTCACCTCAACTGTGAGTAATGTAGCATGTGGCAGTGCTGGGAGCCACAGATAATGATGGAGTCTGGGCTCCATATGTTCAGCTCACACGCTAATGTGTCCATCTGTAACCTGTCAGGATTTCACATTCCAATCACTAAAAGAGTTCTCTGTGAAAGTCAGAAATGAAATGTGGGGAGAAGTGCATATTTTGCTGCTTGACAGAAAAAAAGGGATTGATATGTCTCCCACAGATCACTACGTTCACTTGAAACGCTGTGGTCAGAAAATGGCAATTGTTCCACGACTCCTTTCAGAAAATGTCAGAATATCCTTCAGGGGCTTATTTTAGCATGAAAAGGTGTACAATAATAATACCAAAAAAATAATTGCAACGCTTACCTCAGGAAAAAAAAAAAGATAATTTGTGAAAGCACAGCACATCCTAGTGGATAAAGAGCACCTCAGCTCTTTCTGTCTTAGCAGTATCTGTACACAAACACAAATCAACGTATTGTTGCCTTAAATCAGTATATAAATCCACTATACATGAAATAGCTACTACACGTAAAAAAACAAAGGTATTGGGTCAAAAACAATGCATAAACCAATTCTCAATTTCAACTTATACATTTTTTTTTATTAAAACCTTGTTTTAAATGCACATCAACTTAATTTTTAAAAGATGACATGTAATTACATAAAGACATTCAGTATTTGCAAAGAATTAGATATATTCAATTAATTGCCTGGTCGGCAATAGCTACAGACATATTTCAGAAGGAGGAATGTAATTTCTGTCATAGAGCATTTATAAATATCATGTGCTTTTAACTCTCAGAACCAATGAAAGAAATAGGCTATATACTGCAAAAAGTAGAATTTATCATATGGAAATGTGTGTTTTAAATAATCAAATGAAAAGCGAGTCTGAACTGAAATGTTCACTTTAACTGTATAATAGTTTACAACTTTAAAGCTCAATTAATGTTAAAATAACTTTTATATTCAGTGTAAGCAAAAGGACCAGACTGTAGCGCACTGTGATATGTAATTAACAGCTGTGACCTGCAGTGAATTTTAATAATTTCCTTCTAGTCGCACTTGGAATTACAAGAATCATCAGTTTATTAGATTCTGCCTAAAAAGGACACTGATGCAAATAATCACACTGGTTTTACACTTGATTTCTCATTAAATGGCTCAAACATATTATTGGACACTGGAAATAAAAACATATGTTTACGATGAATTGTCAAAATAAACAAACCCACACACCATCAGAGAAATGAAAATGGTGGAAACTTTAACCATAAAGTAACAGGTGACTAAAGGTTATGGAGTGAGGTTATTTCTTTGAAAGGGTTAACACTTCAATTGCCAGTCTTATCAAGTACAAGATGGTGCATGACAACAAACTGATCAATGCAATCCTTTACTCCACAACTATGGCATTGTACTGTTAAAATTGTGTGTGGAATTCATATGAATTGTGTCATTGGGATGGTGGGGTATATGAGGTAGGTATAAATGGATGAAGAGGAACAATGATTGTCAAGAAAAGCAGTCCTTCAATCAAACTTTTCAGTAAAATATTACATGGAGGCATTCAAGTGCATCTCCAATTTGCTTCACATCTTTTAGTCTACCTTTAAATGTGGTTTCTAAAGCAACAGCAGGGTGCCGAAAAATGTCCTTTATTATTTATTCACCATTTGATTGGCAACTCTAGTGCTTATTGCAATCTTTTTAGAAGACAGTTGTGGTTTTGTCCACCCATCAGATCATTTCCATTAGTTAGGGAGAGGAGTGCTTGTTTTTGGGTTCTGTTCTGCTGCTTGAATGGTGACTTCCTGTGTCCCTTCTTATCTTGACCATTCAGATGTATGTTGAGAGGAACAATGTTGTTTCCAATCTAACATCTCTGCTGGAGAAGATAATGCTTAGAATATGAAGATAACTTGTAAGCTGTAGAGGAAAGCTGGAGACAAAACATTTAGCTTATTTTCTCTATAAACAAATGTAATCATCCAAAATGATTCTAAACAATTTCCTAATATTTAAAGTAATAGTTTACCCAAAAGCTTTGTATTTTTTTCTGAGAAATATTGACTACTTTTAAGATGCTTCTATGGAGCTTTGTTGTCTTCTTTTAGCCCACTTCACTTTCATTACATGGAAAAGAGGGTTTGGAACGTGGCTGAGTAAATGACAGAATTTTTGGGTGAACTGTTCTTTTTTAAAGAGTGTAAAGCACTAAAAAAAGCAGTCCATGGCAACATAAATGCTGTTTTTAAGACATGGAACTAATTCCCCATGAATTTCTAAAGTGGTAGAGACGAGACAAAAACAGACATAGCTAATCAGCAATATGAATGGTGTACCTCCTGTCAGCAATCAGAAGAGAACGGTGTCAGGCTCTGGGTTTGGTAATGCTATGGAACTCTTTTGAATCTCCAGAGAAAGGAGTGATTCTTGCTCACAGTGAGGAAATAGAGCAGCGGGAGCTATAAAGAGTGGAACAGAAACCTTTAAACCACCCGGAGGGAAAAGACCTCAGGTTACAAAAACAGACGCAGATGAATGAAACCAGAAAGAACAAAATGACTTAAATCTGATATAATTAAAATACTTTGAAATATCTTCATGATTACTGAAGAGCTGAGAAGGATTGAGATCATATTGCCGACTTTGGTAACAGATTAAACTTCTATCTTCGAAATTTGACACTCACAACCCTTAAAAAATGTACCATGGTACAGTGATGAAATCAGATTGTAATACCTTGTTACTTTGATATATGGGCCTATTACCATTTATCAATTAAGCCAATGGTTTTGACTAAAGTAGTTTACAATATTGATATGCCATGGGATTTACATGGTACTCTAAATTAGAATACCATTTTAGTACTATGGTTTATAGTAAAAAACCAGGGTAACACCATGGTACATTTTGTATGTTTTGCTAGTGAAGCAAAAGGCTTCCAGTTTTCCTGAAGATTTACAGTATTTTCCCTACTGTAAGACATAGCTATGCTGTGTATACACAGCAATAATTTTCTCCTACCTTTTGGTTTCAGGTCTAAATCTGGCCTGTAGTCATGCTTAGTTGTTCTGCTTTGCTTTCCTTGATTAATGAGTTCTCTATGTAGTCCTGAATTGCTTATTGAAGCTTTGGGGCCCACAGGATGCATAGGGACATAGGCAGAGTTCCACTCATAGCTCTCATCCACAAAGGCTCTCCTAGGTCTAAAGCCAGAAGATAAAACAAGCTTAAAATACATAAAATTATGTTGAATACAGTAATTACTGGTATCGCACTGTGCTTGGTTATCAAATTAAGGTGCAAAAGGCCAGGAAGAGTATTTAAAGAAGTAACAGCCTACCCTTTGAATAATGTTTCATAAAATAATAATTTCTTTGCTAGCAAAGTGATCTAATTACAAAATAAGAAATACAAATTATAGACATCAGCAGATATTTTGTGTTTAATATAACTTAAATTTTACCCTTGAAAAAAGTACTGTGGTGGTTCATTGCCATGAAAATAGCCATGAAAGCTGGAATGTGATGTGTTCAAATCACAAACAAACCAACCAACCATGGTATTTACATTGAACTTCAAAGAGTACCAATGTATTACCATTGCATATGCCCACATAAGTTTTTATTACCATGGCAAATGTCCAAAATACATGTACTAGAGCTAGGTATAACTTTTGTAAAAGTTATAAATAACATAGCATTACCATGGTAAATGCTATAAAAACATGGTATGGAGAAAGACAAAGAAAAGAGAGACTTCGTCTTACCTTTCTTGCAGTTCATGCTCTTGTAGGGTTGCCTCATCTCTGTCACTGTCCTGTGTGGTCTCGGGTGAGCTGGTGAGAGATGGGCTGAGAGAGAACTGCCTGCTGGTAGGGGCATCCATGCTGCCTCGGCCACTGCTTTGGCTTGCATAGCTCCTATAACTTCCTTCCGTCTCTGAATTCTTCCTGTATTGGTTAATTTCCACATCCACCTCCTGCACATCTTCATCTTGTTCATCTCTCTCGTCATCTTGGCTTTGGCTCTGGCTTCCAGATGGTATGGCTGACAGAGAAGGGCAATAAGACAAAGGCCAGCTTGAACCCCCTGGTGACAAGGTGGTATGAGCGTGATGTCCTGATGCTAGGTTTTTGCGGGACTCTGAGTTATTGGTAGAGCCACCAGAGGCTTTAGAGGCATGAGAGTTAAGGTTTTGCAATTTACTTTCTGAAGGTACAAGTGAATCTGCTTTCAAATTGGGACTACTTTTCGTTTTTTCTGCCCCAGAGTTAGGCCTGCTTGCAAAGGGGGACATTGTAGAATCTCGACCAAGTGTCAGAGAGTCAATCCAGACATCAGGGGGCAAAAACTGCTCCTTGTTTGTTTTAGAGTATAAACTTTGGGTGCTCTTGTCTCGATTCCAAGTGTTTGACCCCAAACTTTTTGTCTTATGAAGCATTTTTCCATAGACATCTCTTGGAGACCCAGTTCTGCTCAACATTTCCTGGTTTCTCCTTGAAACTGCAATCCCGGACTCTAACTTTTGCTCTAAGGATCTGTTCTGTTCAAGCTCTGATAATCTTTGTCTGTCATAGTCTAAAGTCTCGTAACTTTGGTTCGAGCCCATTATAGACCTTGAATATGGAGACCTCAGGCTCTCAAGATCAGGACCATCCGCACTTATCTCCGAATAGTCACCAGGCTGATTCATCTGTCTGGTGCTTCTGTCAATTGTCCGCCCCTGCTGATTGTCAGAGGATGAATGTGTATATGTGTCAAAATGTTGTTGACTTCTACCGATTCTCTTCTGACTATGTCCTACACCAACATGAGTCTTTTCCACTTTGTAGATTGAGGCCCCACCTATCACTCTAGCAAGATTTGAATCAACAGGCGTTCTGCAACTCCTATGGTCCCATGTGTGTGATTTTTGGAGTTCCCCTCTGTCTAGACTTCTAGACCTTTGGTTGGGTCTCTGAACTGTATGATAACCATGTGGATTCAGGCTATATTTGTTGTCCTTTCCGTAGGAGGTATGTAAAGGCACCAAGCTGGCAGAAGAAATCCTGTGCCTTGCTTCCCATGGAATGCAAGAGGCAGCTCTTCCCTTCAAAATGGTAGTATTCTCTAATAAAAGGCTTTGTCTCATGGCTTGATAGTTGCTCTGAGGTGTTGAAGTTTCTCGTGTTGGATACATTTCTCCATATATGTCAGATATCTTTCCATGCATAGATGGATTTTGTTCAAAAGTGTACTTGCGCAACTCCCGTTCAAGCTCCTCTCTCTCACGTGCCAAAGTCAAACAACGGCTCAAGTTTCCTTGTTCCCTCTCATGCTCCATCTGCAAAACCAGGGTACTTGCTGTAGAGTGGCTGTTACCTCGTTTCTGGGATTGGCGACCCAAAGTCATTTCTGAATCGGGATAGAGAAAAGAGCCACTGCTATCTGAACAAATACTTTTCTGGTCTTGTCCATTCAAGAATTCTTGCTCATGAATAGGCATGTAATGGCCATTTAATGAGAGATGTTTAGCCATAACTCGAGTCCTGCTGGAAGATGGAATATCTGATCCGTAAAGTGGAAGATCCACAGAAAGGACAAATGGTGGCTTTCTTTCATCCCTGTAGGATCTCAAAGACTGGGTTTTCTGGATTGCAAAGCTCCTATTTCCATCTGACGAGTGGTGAGAGTTTTGACTCAGGTTCCGTTTTATTTTAGAACTAGTAACATCAATGTCTTCACAAGTCTGGACAGCAAAGCAGCCATCAGGCCCTCGGTTGATGTACTCAACCGAATTCATAGGGGCAAGAGATGCCCATTGGAGGTGGCTCTCATTGAGTGAATGGTGGGATGGAGGGTTAGCTTGGGGCAGAAGATGTTGTTGCTGACCTTGAAAATCACTGCGAATAGACTTGTCAAGGGAGGAGTGATCGGAAGAAGAGGAAGTGTTAGAGAGTGGATGATCTGGTAGGAGCTGTTGTTTCAAGGTGTTGTCAAAGCTGCTTAGGTCAGATCTGAGACACACCAGGAAGGGGGAGGAATAGGATAAGAATTTAGAACATGGTTGAAATTAATGGCATGATATAATGAAAATATATCATGAAGTAGGATGGGTGCACTTACTTGACAGGTGGGTTCTTATTTATTGCAGGAGGGAGATCTGAAAGGAGGGAACAGATTTTACAATGGAATGAGGGACAGGTTAAATGATCATGAATGATGAAGAATAACATTTTGACATGAGGTAAAAGAGTGAGAGCCCCCTCTAAGGTAAATAAATTGTGGCAGATGGTCATAAAAGTTCTAAGTGGTAGATCAAAGTGTTGTTTCTTTACCCTTTATATTCTGTCTGCGCCTTTGGCCCCTTCTGTGAAATACGAAACAAACTATTGCCATGGCTAGGATAAGGGTGAGGCACAGCAGTATCACTCCACCCATGACACCAGCTATTAGCTGATCAGGAAACTCCAGGAGGTGGGGGCTAGCTGGGGGCATGCCCATTCCTGTGGAATCCAGGAATGATTGGTTTAATGATTGGATGTTGTTTATAAAATTAGACAAATAACCTTTGTAACAAAACCTAGTGAGCTGACTTGCTGCCTTCTTAAATAGGCAGCATGCTAATCATCATGGAACCAGAAAATTGACAAATCTGGAACACTCTACATAGGCAGTTCAACACAAATAGCGATCCAAATGGGAAGGAGACTCGCAATTGATTTTCATTTTCGCATTTTGCTAAGCTAACAACATAATATTCTAATAAGCAAGAAAATTAATTTCACCCACAAATGTTTAGTAAAATAATAAATGTATTATTTTGTCAGTATTTACATAAATAAATGTTTTTTTCACTAAGCTTATGGGAGTGCATTCTGAGATTGCATTTTCCGCAAAGGATACATGTGATGCTGCCATAGAATTTGGCCAAAACAAGAGGTTCCTTTGGAGGCAGCATATTTAAGTTGCCTAACTTCGGAAACAAAAACACTTTGGAAGTGCACCAATAAAGCCATAAAATGCTGCCTCCAAAGGCAGCTCACTAGGTTTTGGAATAGAACATTTGTCTTCCTAACATATAACAAAAATATAACAAGAATAGCAACTTGTGTAAATAAAAACTGACCGATGGTGGAGACACTGATCGATGGACTGGGAATGCTAAGTTCATCTCCATGCCGAGACAGAAGCCTAAGTTCATACTTGCAGTCCTTTAGAGCGATGGAATGATAGACAGTGAGAGGGAAAAATGAAAGAAAACGTAAGAAAGAGTTAGATCTATAAAATCTTCAGAAATGGCAAGCTGGCTGATTCATGCAAAATGAAGATGTGAAAATCGAACTCTCAAAAATATCTTTGATCATGAAAACATCATGTACCTTACACAACCCCCCATGAAAGAATTGATTCTTGGTTGGGCTAATGTGTTCTTTCAGATTAAGCCATTCCTGCCCTTCAAGACGTGATTGGACAACAAAACTGTCAATGGGTGGAGACTTGGACTGGGGCAATGACCACGACAAAAGAATTCCCTCTGAGCTCTGATTGATTGAGAGACCTGTAGGTGGTTCCAGCTTGCTCACAACAGGAAGTGCATCTGTAAAGGAGTATCATATTAAATAAGAGAGAGATATCGAGTTGAACAGCATGTATCAATTCAGTTACCCACAGCGTGTAGCAAACACACAGATGGTATAACATTAACTTGGGTCAGCATGAGGTAGCCATCACAAAGGCTAAGTGTTTTAAATATAAATTAAATCAAAATTGTCCACGTCTATTAGCTCTGAGTCTATCTATAAGCATGTTTTATCTTAATAGTTGCAGATATGCACATTTAAAATTGACTGTCTTTCTCTTTCTCAGACCAAATTTATGATTCATCTTGTGCTAAGGGATGTATACCATTTTTTGTACAATAAAAGTTTCACTAGAATGTCCCTCTTCCTTTAACCACTAACCACTGATTATAAATAGCAAGTAGCAAATTATGATTAATATCTGTGGTGTAAACTAACAGCCCTTTAATATGTCCCAACCCAACTTCCTATTTCAATAGTAAATATGTCAACACAGGAAAGAAAACTGCGCTTGTCAAGCCATTTCATGGAATCTTTACAGTTTCTAATGCACAGCTGATGTTTACCCAGTGTTGTGATTGTGATGATCTCACTGAAGGGCCCAGTGCCAACTTTATTTTGGGCCATGACACTGAACTGGTACTCAGTGGCAGGAAGTAAATTAGTGACCAACAAATTGTTCTCAGTGGACAGGATTGGAAAAGACAACCACTCCTGTTTTTCATCTGTCTTTACTGCTGACGTCTGCTTAAACCTGGACAGTAAAAAAGGGTATTTGTGAGTTTTCAAAAGAAAGATATATAAAAGCAAACAAACGTATGTTGTTCTATCATAATGGGGGCATTCCATTAACCTCTATTGTTTATATAATAAGCTCATTACCCCTGAACCTCACACAAAATGTTTTGGATTTTTTTAATTTCAATGAAAACATTATTTAATATGTTTATTACAGTTTTATTCATTGGAATAATGAATAAACCCCACAATGTAGGTGATTTCATTTCAGGTTTTTCTATCCTTGTGGTCGACATTTGGTCCCCCACTTTCACAAAGGTAGTAAACACTGTCTGACAAGACAGACACCTACCACACAGTGAACTTCTGGGTATATCCTCCATCAAAACCAGCTTCCCAGGACACATTGGCCTGGTTCATTCCTGGGATCACAGACACTGAGGACACTGCATGAGGACTTGTACCTTTGAATCAGAGAGAATGAGCAGGAAATAAAATATGTATGACATACAGTATGAACACATGAGGTGTGACAGTAAGATTATAGATGTTATAGTCTTACCCAGCACAAGCACTGTTGTTCTGGCAGAGACAGTAGCCACTTGGTTGGTGGAGCTGCACTCCCACTCCCCCTGGTGGTCTTTATTAAGAGGGTGCAGAATGAGAGAGCCATTCACCGCACGAGTAAACAGCGAGTGAGAGGCTGCGCCAAACTAAGGGGAGCAGTGCATGAAAGCGTAAAGCAGATAATGTCATTAAATGCTCATTTTAATTGTAAATTGATTTCCTGCTGTAAGGAGATGCTTTATAATATGTGGAGGAATTGAAAATTCTTCATTAAGTTTTTTGTGTGCAGGATTGGTACTGTATAATTGTATCTAATGTGAATTTCCATGTTGATAAGCACAGTTTTATACATGCACTTTGAGCATATGTATTGTCAACAAACATCACAGGAATGTTCAGAGTGCATTTCAGTGGGTTTGAAATCAGATGTGAAGCTTGTATTTTTTTATTAAAGGGGTCATATAATGGTACATGCACTTTTTCAAGTTGATTGTACTGAAATGTGTGTTGGCTGTGCCTGTACACAACCATCCTATTATGATAAAAATCCATCCAGTGTTTTTGTTTTAATCTCCTTATATATTTTCCCCTGCCTCAAATCGAGCCGTTCGACCGTGTGACGTCACACGGTCGGACGCCCCTCCCAGGATTGTTGATTGACAGCAGTGTTTCAACACAGACCCCGCCCTCACTCGTGAGCGAGCTGTCAATCATAGTCCGTCATCATTGTTGATACACTGGAGCAGAATGGCGCCTAAGCGATTGTGGTGTTCTGTTCTTCGGTGTAATAACGAACACAGCAGTCATTTTGATGTTCCTAAATCTGAACCGCTGAATACGCAGCGGCTGAGTTTTGTTTACGATGGGAATATACGTCAATGCGTTCATGTTTGCGCGAATCATTTTTCACCAGACTGCTTTATAAACGAGGGTCAGTATAAAGCTGGTTTTGCTAAGAAGCTTCTGCTGAAAAAAGATTCGGTACCAACTATTTATATTCCCTCTGCACCTCCAGAAGAAGTAAGTGTAACGTTTTATTAACCTTTATATTAATCTTTGCAAATCACTTGCACGCTTCACAATGAATGTGGCTAATGTTTACATTCAGGGTACATTACATTACACAACGCGTTATGGTTATTGTGTTATTAAAAACCGTGTACGCAGGTGTTACAGTTAACATGGTAACACTAAGTTACACCTGGTTTACTTGTATGTTACTGATTAAGAAGCTGTTTTTGAGCAGGTAAAATTTGTGTTTTCTTAAAATACTAATGAGAATTTTTAATAAAAGTATATTACAAAGTTTTCATTTAGACCCTAAAGATTCATATTAACTTGCACAAAAATGGCATTATATGACCCCTTTAAAGCACTTGCATTAACACTTTAAGCTCTGAGGGTGTTTTAAAAGATTTCCTGTTTCAGTGACATACAAGAACAAGTGTTCGGTATCCTTATAAAGAAAACTTTTCAATTTTTTTAATAATATTTTAATGATAGATTATGATACATTCTGAGACTCTCAGTCTAAGAAACTGCTGAAAAAGCTAAATATTAACTTTTCATTATTATTATTATTCTGATTTGACATTATTTATATATGTATAAATAAAGTGTCTCAGAAAAAACTTTTGTTTTGTTCCCAATCAAGACAACTGTATCTGAAATAATTTTTTGTGTTGACACGAAAAACAATCAAAAGTGATAGCATTGCAAAAATATTTTATCATAGTGTCCAAAAACATCTCCATGTGTCCAAAACCCTCTCCAAATGAATAAAACTTAAAAAAATAATTAATAAAAAATGAATTACACATGCAAACACAACAATGACCAAAGGTATCCCAGGTGAAAAAGACGTACAATTAAGTGTATTAAAAATGCATTACATTATATTTGTATTGTACTAAAAACATATTTAAGTACATTTTTAATACACTTAATTGTACGTCTTTTTCACCTGGGATGCATAGCATGCAGACATGATTTTAGTAATGAGATTTCACAGAGTGAGCGCTTTTTTATGCATCGAGTCTGTTTGTGTACTTGGCGCCATCTCCTGGTGGCCATATGTAACATTGTGCTTCGTGTGGATTATCTAAAGATCTTTTCATCCGATTTATGTTCCATTTATTTTTTGTGAGGTTGATAAGTGAAAACTCTGCATATAAATCACTCCGACATAATTGTCATGGACATATACTTGGCTAAAACTGAACAAGTGCTTTGAAATTTGCAGACAAATCAAGTGTTCAGTTTTGATCATTAATAAAAACAAACGTCACTTTACATATTATTGTAATTGGTAAAAACATTAAACTCATCAAATAGCCATCTGTCATATGTTAGCTATGTTGAGCTTTCTATGAGAGCTTTCCAATAACATATGACAGATGGCTATTTGATGAGTTTGATGTTTTTACCAATTACAATAATATGTAAAGTGACATTTGTTTTTATTAATGATCAAAACTGAACACTTTTGATTTGTCTGCAAATTTCTAAGCACTTGTTCAGTTTTGGTCATAATGCCTGCATGCAATGGAAAGTAAAGCTTCTAAGCTTTCAAACGAAACCTATTTTGAGTTGGTCTAGACTGTAGTTATTAATATTTTGACTTTTATTTTCTCGCGGGCCCATCCAAGCTTTCCAAGTGTTCATTCTTAATTAATTAATTTGAGGTGTGATGTTGAAATCATCCTTCAAACTGTGGGACTACTGCTATTTTTGCTCTACATAAGTTTGCTCCATGTCAACTGTATTTTGCTGATAGTTACATCAAGGCCCTTTCTGGTATTCTTCATTGTACCATGTAAAGTTCATGGATTAACCAGTGTTACATAGTCATGACAGGAGGTGAAAGAATGGACATACTGTAACTTCGCATTTACATGTTTAGTAAGCAATCTTGTCACACTAGTCTCACTTAAACATACAGTATATAATGTTTAAGTAGTTATACTTTTGTGTATTTTAATGTGTATCCCTTTGCATTGCCTTATCCAATTTACTTCTATTGTAAGTGCATCACTGTAAACACAGTACAACGGAAAAGTCAAAATAGTTTTCTGTGATAAAAGTTGTATTAACCCAGGAACATTCCTACAACTAAACATGGTATTCTTCATGGTAATTAATATTGTTACAATAATTATTTGATTACGTATTATTTATTTTGTGTCATAGCATGAGTGGTTGTCCCCTTTTTCATCTAGGTGAAAAACTGTGGGAAATAAGGCTAAACTATCTTATGGCAAATATTGTCATTTTTGTGTGTTTTTCAAAAGGTAAATAAAAAAGAAGAATATTCAAAATATCTTCGCTCTGACAAGTAAACCAAGGGCAGAATTTTGAGATGTGTGGAAGAGCAGATTGACAATGACAATCACCTTTTTCCAGTTGACTTTTGGAGACGGATTACCATTCATCTGACAGGGTATGACAAGCATCCTCCCCACTTCCTGTCTGTATTCCTTACGAGGTGACATTTTAAATGATGGAGGATCCTAAAAGACAAAAACACAAGTTTAAGGCTCTTAATTTATGGTTCTACAACTTAAGAAGATTCCAGGGATACTTGAAATTATTTGGATTTTGCTTGGTTAAACCATTAAATCTGTACAACTTTAAATAGAAGTTACAGAAAGGAATAAATAAAAAATATATTAAAAAAATATGTATACATTTGTACATTTTGTCAATTAATATAGGTGAAACTTGTATCTAAAAATATTTTGAGTCCATCAAATTTCTCATTTAATCAAATCAATATCAAACTAAGTGCAGTTATAATATAACAGATAACTGCTTCAGTAATGAGGCTGAGGAGGTATATACTACAAAAATGTTTGAGAAGCACTATTCTAGAATACATGTTCACCATATCCGATTCCATTTTTCTAATTTATCATATTGACCAATTCTATAATTGTATCAATGACCAATTGAAGCTATCTCTTAAATCCTTTCATGTATAAGAATTATAGGGAAAAAACATACAGTATATACTCTAAAAATCCCAACCTTTAGTATAACGGTGGTGGGCTCAGACTGGCCCATTGTCCCAAAGATGTTGTATGGAGTACACGTGTATACACCTGCAGCATCATCATTGGCAGTTGTTATAATGATAGAGCCTTCTGAGGTCAGTGTCCATCCAGGATACTGTTGAGAGAGTTTCATGGTGATTGTTTTTTTTAATTATGCTCTTTGGAGAGCTTTAAGACTTGGAGTGAGGTATAAATGCGCACAGTATGACGTCACAATAAAATCAATATGTTAAGTAGTAGTACTTAAAAGACTTAAAGCACTTAGCTACAGACGTGTGCTAATAAAAATAAATTACTTATAAAAGGCTAAAGTGTTTAATTAAGTTGAAAAATAGTGGGGAAAGGAACAAGCGGTTACTCACTATGTCTAAATCCAGTGGATTTCCATCTTTGATCCAGTCAACACGTGATAGTGGAGGTTCAGCTCTGACAGGGCAGGAAATGATGCCTTTCATATCTGTCGGGAGGAAGGTCAGCTTGGGCATCTGAATCACCTGAGCAGGGTCTGTTAAAGGAGGGCACATTTTAACTCATCAAGAATTGCTATGTGGATCGAAAACAAGCATAGAGAAAATACAGTGGCTACAAAAAGTTTTTTCAATTAAACATTTATGAATGTCATAGCATTAACACAAAATCAAATCAAGTGTCATTTATTTTTTTTTAAATAATAATAATAAGAAGATACCATAAGAAGATACAGGAATTTTCAAGCAAATCATTTAATAAAAGATGTTTGTTAGGTTCGAAATTGGAAAGCAAGAGATATACTGAAGACAGCAAGACACTTTCTGATCATAAAATATTAATGAAAGTTGGAACATAATTCATAGAAAAGGTCTTTAAATGCAATAAACTTTTAATTCAAAAATGTTTTTAATATATGTTGAAATTTATATTAGCTAAGGCACTTCCCATCATATTCATTTACAAACACACTATTCAATAATTATTCATTATTAAATTTGCATGAAATATATAAATGACTATGAATTCCTGCATTTATATTAAATTTAATTTGGTGCAAAATTAAATAATGAATCTAGATTTCCTTTGCAATTCCTAGTACAAACATTTCAACAACATATGTAAATATATTTATAAACAATGTATAAAAAAATGCATTACATTTTCATTTTGCATCAAATCATGACATACATTTAAACAAAGGAATACATTACCATTTTATATTTTACATATAAGTCAGTCAGTATTAAGCCTCTATTTTTTAACTGTCATTTTTTGCAAAGTCGAAGACATTCCCTATTAAGTAACTTGGGGTTAAGTGTCCTACTCAAGTGCATAATTGTTCATGGACTGCATCTTGTGAGATATGAACCTACAACCTTTCAGTTACCAGCCCAGATCTTTAAGCACATCATTACATTTCACACATAAGCACTTACACTGCACAGTAAGGACAGCTGAGGCAGAAGGGGACACAGGAAGTCCATTAGTGGGTGTGCAAGTGTAATTTCCGGAGTCCCCTGGAGTCAAGCATGATATGAGGAGTGTGCCGTCCACTATGACCTTTATACGAGACTTCAGAGACCTGAAAAACACACAAACACATTCATACAGTAAATGCAAAACATGCCATTTTTCTAAAAATGTAAATCTTAATTATAAATGTCTAGTTTGAGAAACTCACTCAATGTGGTAAATGTCTTCTCCTTCTCTTTGCCACACATAAGTCATGTTGGGTGGGTCAGCCTCTGCCTGGCACTTCAGCTTGGCATCCTGTGACATGTTGAGAACAGTGTCCGTTGGAGGAATTATGATCACCGGGGGGCCTGTTTTAAGAATATAAACTTTTTAAGTAATATTGCAATAGATTGGGAAATTCTTCAGATAAATTCAAGGCTGAGTGACATGTCATATATGGATTTCAAGTGAGATTTCCACACTAATGGCTTACCAAAGGTTGCAAAAGCACCACTAGATGGCGACATGTGAACATAAACGTTAATAGCTGACTTTCACAACACAATAAACATAAACAATATTGTTTATCATTCTAAAAAATTACAATAATAAGCTTGGGACAATAAAGCTAACTTACCAATGACTCTGAGCTTTGTGATGTGAGTTACATTTCCTTCTTTATTGAAGGCCTGACACTGATACTGGCCAGATGTTTCTCTGCGTACAGCATGGAAAGTTAGACTTCCGTTCATGAACTTCAGGATTAAAATGAGAGATAGAGTGAGTGTGAAAAGAGGAAGAGAGACTAGAAAACATAATAGGAAAACAGTATTTTAGCTTTGATCCTTCTATGCTGTTGTGATGATTTCTGTGGCTTTTAGTACCTGTATTTTTATCTACTGTATATGCAAGTATAGTCGTAAAAGTAGACAAAATTAACTTTTTTTAACAGATATGCACATTTAACTCTATAGTATTTTTCTTCCAGGAAATTAGACCAAATATACTGATGAATGCATATTTAGATTTTTGTCAAGTAA
Organism: Xyrauchen texanus; assembly: GCF_025860055.1. Classification (NCBI taxonomy): domain Eukaryota; kingdom Metazoa; phylum Chordata; class Actinopteri; order Cypriniformes; family Catostomidae; genus Xyrauchen; species Xyrauchen texanus. The sequence continues at coordinate 21,417,250 of NC_068319.1, forward strand.
AATACTCTATTACTGTATAATAATATCCCTTCACCTTAAAACCCCCTGAACCCAATGAGGTCTATAATACTGTACCTGGGGAAAACTATTCATTAGCATTACAATTCATTTCTGATCTATAATATAATTACATATTTGTGACTTATATGTTGCAAGAACTAAAGGCTATTTAAAAAAAGGATGGGCCCATTGATACAGTATTTTTCACCACAACGTCTTGTTTCAATAGGAAACATGTAAACATAGGGAAGACAATTGCATTTGTAAACTATTTCTTGGGGTTTTCAAATACAAAATGAATAGCTGGGTTGATCTTCACTAACTAATGCAAAATGCCCACCTTCAATTTGTTTTGAGGTTTGATTGGCGCTCCATCTTTAGTCCAGGTAATTATGGGCCGTGGGTTTCCACGGGCAACACACCTCAGTGTTAGTGATCTACCCACAAATACTTCCATGACAGGAGTTGGGGTTTCAGTAAACATAGGTGGTGCTAGAAATAGAAATAAGGCAAAATAAATTATAATATTTAGTGCTGTCAGTTGAGTAAAAATAAATTAGCGCAATTAATCGCATAATTTTTTGAAGTTAATCACGATTAATCACAGCTTTTGAAATGCTGAAATATGACACTATATACTGTATACTTCTTTGCTTGTCAAAATTCATATTTTCCATCTTAGGAAAGAAAACAAAACATTATGTAACCGTATAATTCTTTATTTACATTTCCCAAACAAAGCCTTCCATAGTATTAAGATAGAAATCCACTAAAATAGCACAATTCAAGTAACGTTAAACGTTTCCCAAAGTCTAAGTGGGAGTGAAAACAAATACCCACACCACATAGAAAATGGACAAACCATATAGCGTCAATCTTGTATTTATTGGATTTATATTTCATCTGTTAGAGTGTTTGTTTCTAACTTGCTATACATCCTCAATGGCATCAGATACACATTTTCATAGATACATTAAGAGAGCGTTCTCTGTCTACTCGTATGTGTAATACATCATAATGTTTCCCAGCTGTTCAAACTAACAAATTATCAAATCGCATCATTTTAAAATTATGTTTTCCAATTGAATAGACTACAGTAAATATTAAATGAAACAAATGACAATAAAATGTAAAGTAATCTCTTCAGTTACCAAAATACTTTTTGAATGTAACTATTGATTTACCGATTACCAATTATTTAAATTGTAACTGTAGTGTTATACAGTTATTTATATTTTGTATTTTAAATAAGTAACGTTGTTACATGTATTCTGTTACTGCTCAACTCTGACTGTAAGTACCCGCTTTGCTACAGCAATCACGAAGCTGCATTCATGATTCAAGTCAGGGCGTCAGCAACAGCATCAAGCGCCGGCACATGAAAAGTGCTTCCAAGATGTCTCATTCTGCATTTTGGGGATAGTTAAGACTTGACATGCTTCTGTGATAATTAAAATGCAGTACTTGATTTCTACTACAAATCTGGGCTTGTTGTGTACATCAAATAGCGTTAAGAGGTCCTTTCTCCATCATTTTATCTCTGAAGAGCTGTAACTGTTGTGTGTATGCTGTGAAGTGTGCGTCAGTCTAATGACTTCGGGCAGACACATCACAAAGGTTTCACCCTTACAACAAGTGATTATGCTGGTTTGTGCTGTATTAACCATAAATGCGCTAAACGCGATTAAGAACAATTTACGTGTTAAACTTTTTTTAATTAATCGCATGCATTGACGCGTTAATTCTGACAGCAATGACATACAATTTATGTTTATACTGGTTCGTACATGATCAATTAAAAATGATATACAATGAAGAAAATATATGTTTACAGTGCCCCCAAATAGAATATGGACTCAAGTGTTCCCTTTTCATAGGAATTTTTGCAAAGAATTTGAACCAACTTGTCCCAAGGTGATTTTTAGTGGATGTATTTAAATCTAAACAAGCTTATTTTGTGAAATGTTTTGATTGACAATTGTTCATGTGCTATCTTTCTTTAAAATAAATGCCACTTTGTTTGATATTTTGTTATCTTATGCAATGGCATTCAGAAATGTTTAAGAGTGGTTTAAGTGTCCAAATACGTTATGAGGTCACTGTACAGTTAGAAAGCCTAGTCATAAATTATTATACATTTTTCCATTCATTTTCCAGCTGTTGATTTAAACATTGATTTCATGACTTTGTTTACTGTGATCTTTAGTGAAAGACACAGTTGAGGAGTCCAGCAATGCTTCCAAGATGCTCTTTATGCTTCGCATCCTGTGACTCAAACAACAGAGCTGAAGACTAAACCTATTGTTACCACAGTCCTCAAATAGCTTCTGTAATCTGCGTTTAAGTGACGCTAAAGTGATCAGAGAACTGCATTTAAGGTGTGGCTGACACAAACAGGGCCTTCTCTCTCTCTCTCTAACAGGTGCACAGAGCACAGCCAGGTAACAAGTGCATGCAAACATGCCGGGCTGTGTATTCAGCTATTGTTAATTGCATGTTTGTATGAAGTCCTGTTTGAGTTGAGGACAGCGGGATGAATATAATGGCATTGTTACTTATCAGACATAAAGTGAAATGTTTTGATGATTTGATTCAAGGCAATATTGATTACTGGTATAATTGGATATTCTTTAGATCAATAATTCAGGCACCCTCCTCATGGGGCACGGTGATTCTCACCTGTGACGGAGAGTAGAGTCCAGCTTCCACTGCTTTCAGTTTCATCTGTCGTTTTGTCCAGGGGAAGAATTCGGCACTCATACAAGCCCTCATCCTCCAGGCGAAGCCCCCTTACCTGCAGTGATGTACCCTCGATGAGCGACACTCGGCCTGGGCATTATCAGGAAAAAGGGAGGGTCACAGAACCAACAGCTCAACAAGTAAAATTACATTTAAATTGAATTCAGATTTTTACACTTCAATAGAAAAAGTATTAAAAGGACAGAAAATAGAAAATACATTGTAATCATGAGTTATGAGTAGTGATATAATCATATGTCAGCCAGGCTGATATATTTAGATATTTTGAGACTATCAGCATTGGCAACTGTACCATTAGAGTGATTAACATTAGTTAAACTGTTGTGCCATTTCTACAATATACAGTACCGACAGCCTTGTGATTAGATAACATATATTTTATGTTTTTAACTTTTAACATATGATTACTTCTGAAATGTAATCCAGTAATGATTACAAAATAAACAACTAAAATTGTAATCAGTAATGTTGTCTTTTTGATTACACATTTTAGTTAATCTACTCAGAATACCTTTGAATTTCTTATTGCATGTTTTGACATAAATCTCATTTTACGTGCATTTAGTCAAAATGTATATTCCTTTCATTAAACATTAGCAAACATAAAATTAATAAACTAATAGGGGTCAATTTACATTCCAGATCTATTCAATTATTGAAATATACTACAAAAATGAAATGAATACAAAACAATTACTTAAATACACCACTTGTATGATTATAATTATTATATATAATTAAAATATATATATATTTTAAAATATGGATCACTTTTCAAAAATAATTTTCTTGTAAAATATTTTTTATTAAATATCAATATTTTGACAAGAAAAAAGAGAACCTTTTGTTCAGGTCATATGGAGTAATCCTGAAAAAAACTCTTGATATTCTTGACTTGAAAAATATACGATGTTTGTTAAAAAAAATTCCTTGAAAAACTCTTTTGAAAATAATAACTAAGCTGTACACACTCTCGTGTATTCAAGGAAATAATTGTAATATATTTTACATAATGGATACACCACATTACATTTTTCGTCATTAAATAATTGTATTTATTTATTTAAAAGAAATGCTATAAATATTTTTTTTAAATATATGAAACCAATGTGGACAAAAAGATTACATTTCTACAAGCTAGACATGTTTTTTTAAACAAGATTATTAAAAGATTTCAAATTTGTATCATCTCGAACAACTTTATTAGTCAATGGCATAGATAATGTAATCCCTATGTAATCATGTAATCCATAAAAATGTACAGTGATCTGTTTATACACATTTAAAAATGTAATACAATTTAATTGCAAGTATTTGAAATCAGCTATCTGATTATGTTCATTGTTCACTGCTGCCCAACACTAACAACTAGTTATAAGAATATATTGTATATTGCTGTTGCTCAGTTGGTAGAGTGGGTCGACTACTAATCGCAGGGTTGGTGGTTCAAATCCCAGCCCTCATGACTCCACATGCCGAAGTGTCCTTGGGCAAGACACTGAACCCCAAGATGCTCCCAATGGCAGACTAGCACCTTGCATGAATGGGTGAATGAGTCACAGTGTAAAGCGCTTTGGATACCGTTGAGGTTAAAAAGGTGCTATATAACCATTTACCAAATAAAAAAAAAACTATTTAAAATACACCTCACTCATTAAAAAGTGCAGAATTATATTTTTCAAATATCAAATATACACTTTATCTCATTAGCTCAACGAGCTAATTTAAAAGTTACACTTAATTTCTTTGTGAATTTAAATAATAATTGTAAATATTATATATATTTATATAATGTAAATAATTATTGTAATTTTTTAAACAAAAAAAGAAAACACTTGAATGAATATTTTAAGCATCAAATATATACAATAGAATTTCTTTTGGTCATGCATAGTGAGAGTGTTTAGTCTAGATATTTTTAGCTCTTGAAACTCTATCTCTCAGTTGCCAGGTGACTGCACCCTGTGACGATGGTGTTTGCTGACTCACCCCTCCCTGCTCTTTCTTCTACCTTTCTCCCTCTCTTTATTTCATGCTCATTCATTGAAACAAGCTTTTCAAAGACTTTTTTGTTTCTGTAGCCATTTAAAGAGACCAGTGGTTGAAGTCTTTACCACAAGAGCCACATCAAAGTTCAAACTCAAATTGAACATTCATCATTCACAGATACATGTGCAGTCAATGCATGGCGTATAGCTATGACATGTTTATGTAAATGGATGGTGATAGCAATCATTAACTGGGATCCCAAGAGGAGTGGAGTGACTGTGGAAACACAGTCTGAGATAACAGCTGAAAAAATCACAATCCACTCGCCCCTGTTTATTTTACCCACACGACAGCCAGAGATCAGGAAAAAAAGGGACACAGACACGATCCTACAGGATTTGGGCCATACAATGTGTTCCTGTCCAAGCCAAACACACAGGGTATAAGCCTGCACTAAAATGTTGCCATGGTACCTGCTGCCAGTGGTGTGGATTTGAATTTAGTTGCTGTGGTGACAGGAATTTAAATCAGTTCGTGGGCGGGGCTTCAGAGGAGTTTGAACTCTCGAGTTACTCAACACTCTTGAAAACAGCTAAGGAAAAGTAAGCTGCTATGTTTAACATATAACGGCTACTATAGAAGGGAAACTGATACCGTTTAAGACTTAAAGAGATAAAGTGCATATATCTGCCCATGGGGAATCTTTTAAATATCTTGATTGTTTCTCCTACACAGCAATGAGATTTAATGGAGAGCAAATTGAGACTTTTTCTGCAGTCTCCTGCATCTCAGATTTTTCTGGAAATGTTTTACATTGTGCTCTGATCTGCCAATATTTCAAACTCTGCAATCAAAAAACAACTCTTTGCAGAGATTTCAATGGGAACTCAAACATTTAATTTGCTATATCATCAAATTTGTTGTTATGATTTCCATATTTATAGCTCTATATTCTTACTCTATGTCAAATGTCTTGTATATTTCTATTTTTATTTCTCAAATAGAATTTTAGGAAAAAAACATTTGAAACAGTTGATATAGTAACATTTTACAATAGGGTTGTGTATAGATTAGCATTAGTTAAGTTTATATTTAAGTAAGTTTATAATGTATTAACTAATGTTTACGCATACAGCTTTTAATGTTAAAAATGTATTTGTGTACGTAGTGTTAGACATTATATTAATAAATGCTCTAAAAGTATTGCTCATTGCTAGTTCATCTTAGCTGTTGTGTTAAAAGAATAATCCGGGTTCAGTACAAATTAAGCTCAATCTACAGCATTTGTGGCATAATGTTGATTACAACAAAAATTAAATTTGACTCGTCCCTCTTTTCTTTTAAAAAATACAAAATTGAGGTTACAGTGAGACACTTACAACGGAAATGAATGGGGCCAATTTTTGGAGGGTTTAAAGGCAGAAATGTGAAGCTTATGATTTCATAAAAGCACTTACATTAATTCTTCTATTAAAACTTGTTTATTATTTGAGCTGTAAAGTAAAGTCATTTCTGTGGAATTAAAGGGTTTACAGCAAGGCAATATGTCGCCAATGCACCAAAGTAGTAAAATTGGATCTAACTTTTCACAGAAAATGTTAATGTGATTTTATCGTACTAAAATCATGTTAACGTGCAGACTGTTTACGCCTTGAGACTATACTTTTGAAGCAGTGAGTATTTTAACGTTTATGGGTTGGCCACATTCACTTCCGTTGTAAGCGCCTCTCTGTAACGCAGATTTTTTATTTATTTTTCAATACATTTTTGTGGTAATCAGCAGCATACCACAATTTCTGTTGATTGAGCTAATTTTAAATTGATTGCAGAATATTCCTTTAACTACTGTTATTATATACAACCTTACTGTAAAGTGTTACCAGTGACACTTACATGAAACATAACTGAAAACTCCATTAAGTCGCCTGAGCTCTGAAAGAGCAACCTGAGCAATACCAATTTTCTCTGGGTATAGTTTGAATACGAGTAAACTAAGCCTAGAGGGCACATAATTTAGTCCATTTATGAATGATAAAGGAAGCACAGGGAAAGTATCTCCTAAAGTTATTCAAATATGTGAATGCATAAAAAAACATAATCTGTGTGTTCAACTGTTTTCTGGTCCAGCAAAGATTTCTTTCATGTTTTCACAACCACACATTAACTCTGTTCATTTGCTTACTTATGTGTGACTATCAATGTCTCTCTGAGCAAATCCTGGTCATACAAACAGAAGCTCAGTCGACAGCAAGTCAAATCTCAGGAGAAACTAATATTAGGCTCCTTAATGTATGAAGTAACATGTGATGTCAATTGCATCCAATACAACAGTATAGATTATTACAGACTAGCTTTTGCATACAAAGCAAATGTTTGATAAGATTAATGTTATAACTTGTAATTCATGTATAAAAAAACAATAGATTGGATGAGCCGTGTTCAAATAAACACACCTGTGTGCACATTCTCTATAAATGGCCAATTTGTTACATATTATTCTGGTTGTTATTATCAATAATAAATATAAACTTTTAACTTTTTATGGAACAATGGTGTCTTTAATCAAACATTATCAGACGGTGAGAGCATTTACACACTTGATCTTACACCAGTTATTCCTCCATAACCCGACAGCATATAAAGTCATGTAAATGGCTTCAAATGTGTTTATCAAGGAAAGATCAATAAAATGTTTATTTTGTTTTAAAGATCTGGTATTTTCTGTCTCTATAGAGTTACTCCGAATGGTACCAAAAACAAAAAACATTCAATGAGCAATAGTTCTGGTACAGAAATGCCTTGTTGATCAGAGAGGTCAACGGAGAATGGTCAGACTGTTTTGAGTTGACAGAAAGTCTATGGTAACTCAGATAACCACTCTGTACAATTGTAGTGAGCAGAATAGCATCTCAGAATGCACAACATGTCGGACCTTGAGGCGGATGGGCTACACCAGCAGAAGACCATGTTGGGCAGGTGAGTGTACGTGAGAAAGGACTTGTAATATGGTTATTTTGAGTAAAACCGAATTCAACATTTCCACCCTTCTAAATTTAAGGCTCATGATTATATGTCTGCATATTGTATTCAATGAATCCATTGACTTCAGGCTATGAGAGTCTTCTGTTTTGGGTCCAAAAGATATTTTGTCACCTATTGGCACAGGTTTCCCAGAGAGTGACTCTCCAGTTTCAATTCAGAAAAGCGAGGGTCAGGTTTCACTTTAAAATTGTCATCAGCATTCTTATTATTGTGCTTCAAGAAACTGAAATTTGAATCATGATGGGCTGCTGGTTTGTTTAGATGAATGGCCTTTGAAAATAACGTGCTGCTGGTTAGGAAGAGGTTTTACTCAAAAGGGTTTTTAAATGGTAGCAAAAGAAGGGGGAAGGCGGACATATGAAATAGAGGGCATATTCAAGTGTTCAGATGTTGATGTTCTTCAACAGAAAACTGTAAAAATCATAATTTTTTTCTTGTTTTCTAGTAAAAATATCTAAACATTATCAATACTAGATTAATTTACTTGAGAGGCAAAAATCGCTAGATTACAAGTTAAAAAAAAAATATGTCCCTTTTCTTAAGGATAATTTCTTGCCAAATTGGGTAATATAAATGAACTCATTTGAAGATATATTCTCTAAAAAGAAGTCTTAATATCTTACGAAATTTAGCTTCTCATGGAAATCGATCTCGTTTTAAGGATGCTTAGATATTTTACTGGACAACAAGACAAAAATACCGATTAACAAAACTATAATTGGGATCTCTACTGCACTATACTGACAACAGTCAATCTAATTTGTAGTTTCTAATTAGCAAATTTATCTGATCTGGTTGTAGTAGACCACCGTAACCACCATGTAACCTGAATGTGCTTTTAATTATGTAAGGTTTAACAGTCTTCACATCTTATATCTTACACCTTAGTGAATTAATATGACAATCAGCTCCACAACGGACACATGAGACACTATATACTGTAGCCCGAAGAGATGAAATTCAAACCAAGCTCACCCTTTACCTCTTCTCATGCTGTACCTGACCCTTTAGTGGCACTGGTGGCACAGAAACTACACACTTCAACTTTAACTCATATATTTGCTCATAAACCTTGGCTTGATGCATGAGTAAATACATTTTGCTTTTAAAGAATTGCTTGCTGCATGAGTAAATTAATATAAAGTTGAACTGTTATGATTTATTGATGATTCCCATCGATTCCCAATTTTGCATTCCATCGTCCTGGCAACATTGCCACAGACAAATGCAGTGCAGTCTTCCAGAATTTGTTTAAATGCAAAGAGGCACATTGTGGCCATGCATAAACTGTAGGGCTAAATTGCTGCCTGAGAGGTTAGGACTCGTCCATGCACAGAAACTTGCAGTGTTACAATGGCAATTTTTTTCTGTTAGAGCCATAGTGTTTTTAAGGACAGGGAAAAAGAAAAAGGTATTTTCAGGCTATTCAAAGCCTCTTTTCCCCATAGACACCCATTGTGTCCCAGCTCCCAAACAGACAAAAGGAACTTCTGCAAAGAGAGGGGGAGAAACATGCAGGTCTCACAGCACACAAAAGAGCACAGCTACTGTATAAGCTGAGACATGAATAAATTAAATAAGAAGTAGGTGAGAGATTCTGCATTGAGAAAAGTAGGATGTATGTACCAATTAGGGGTTATGTCCAAGGTGTAACCAAATGTTCATGGCTGGGGGGACCAAAATATAGGCTTAAGAACCTGCCACTGAAAAAACAATATTAACTGACCACTAATCAGAATATAACAGTCACTATGTTTACATGAACTCCAGAAAGCAGCTTATTGCAAGAAAACGTGTTATTGCGAGAAAGTTGTGTTCCTTTTTCATGCACTGTATAAGCAGCATAATCTTTACTCCCCTATACATGCGGCTCGGTCAGTAAGAAGCGTTCTCCACGGCAATGTCATTTCCTGTGACACTTGTGTAAATAATAAACAAGGCATCTGAGGAAAACTTTGCTATTTTATTCTCTGTTGCTTTGCTTTGTTTCCAGATATTCCAGATATGTTGCTGTGTGTTGTTTCCTTAACTTCCTATCGCGATCTACAGCAGAATTTTGCTTCAACAGTCGGCTTTCCGCTTACATAAAATTCTGGGATTCCCCAATGTACGTGTATATATGTGAGGGACAGTCGATATTTTACATTGGTGTGTATAAATGGGTATAGCTTATAGTGTATATGCTTTCCCCACTGTACTCAAAGAAATGTTTTATTCTTTCTGCTGCGTTGACTTGTTGGCTTATAACGTTAGTTATCCGGTCTGTTCACGCACATGCACACTCTTCAATTACCCATCAGAATGCTGCTTATGTGTTTACATGGCCAAATAAGAAGCGTTCTCTGGGAGAAACCTGGATGTGTAAAACCGATTTCTCTTAATCCCTTAAATGGCGTAAGAAAATCAACGTTCTTGCTTACATGATGTTTCAGAAAGCAACTTTCTGCAAAAACCCTGCACTAAACCGTTTTCTTAAGTGCATGTAAACATGGTCAGTGTCTATGGTGGTTACGACCCTGACTGCATTGACTAGTTGAACTATCATGCGATTTGAATAATTTGAAATGGAGCATATTTTAATCTGAGGAAGAGCTGGATGCTAGTTAAGCATTGGCCTTTCATTGACTTTTCTGTCTAACAAACTGAATAGTAAACATTTGTAGTTAAGCAAGTCATATTTAAAATAAGTTCTCAGTATTGAGGAACTCACCGTCATAGTTGGGATGCACACGAGGGTCGTGCACTCCAAACTGGATGAGGATGGCAATATCATAGTCCTGACGCACCCACTCTATGACGTGCTGCGGGGCTGCGCTGCCCTGGTCAGGGGCAGGTAAACTGCACATCAACACAGCAGTGCCCCCTTTCTTGGCACGCACAATAACCTCAGTGGCATTTGTTAGACCTGAGGTATTGAGAAAAATAAAAATGAGAAATAAAACCACAATTGCATAGTTCACAAATAGGCATTAACGTCTTTTTAACAGCATTTTAATTATCTGAATATTATATATATATATATATATATTGATATAAATATGTATAATCATTCAATATTGAGTTATTATATGAGGGGATTTCTCAGCAAATATGTGTATATGCGATTAATCGCGATTAATCGGGACACCAAGTAATTAATTTGATTAAAAATTGTAATCGATTGACAGCCCTAGTTAAAATGTGTATACACTGTATGTATAGTGGAAAGTTTATATTTTTATATGCTTTCATCATTTCTTTGAAGTGTTTCCACAGTTTATCACTTAAAGGGATAGTTCAACCAAAAAAAGAAAATTCGTCATCATTTTTTCAACCTCAACTGATAATGCATAAAACTGCATCACATTTTCAGATTTTCAGTGAATAACAATTTAAATTTTGATGTGTTCCTCACACAGAGCTTTTGTAGAGCTTGACAGCCCCTGGAAAAAAACAGTGTAAACATTCTGCTAAACTTTTCCTTTTGTGTTCCAATGAAGAAACAGGTTTGAAACAACAAGAGGGTGAGTAAATGATAACTGAACCTTAATTTGTGGGTGAACTATTCCTGCAGTGTGATGTATGTTTTTTTGCATGCATGTGTCCATTGTTAAAGTAGTCTAGTTACTGTAAAATACTCACTGAATAGGCACAAGGCTGCAACAATGACTTCCAACAAAGAAAGGATCTTCTGTGTCATGCTGGGCATTCATAAAGACTCACATATCTCTGAACCTGCAGAATATCAAACATCAAGATCAAAACAACATTCAGACAATGCTTAAAAACAAACTCTGTTGGCTAATTGGCTGTTATTACTGTAGCTGAATCCTATGATATGTCACAAACACTTCCCCAACCCCAACTGTTCCTGTAATCTGTCAGCACACAGTCGGATTATGGGATTTTATGTATGTATTGTATCTTGTATATACACATAACCTCGACAAAAAATCTGGATTGAACTCACTCATGTATAAACTTGGTTAGAAACCCTAATGCACATAGAAAGAAAGGTTGAATAATGAGCTCCAGAAGCTGCTATGAGTCAAAGAGGTTAAAGTACAGTCTGGCACATGATGCCTTCATCTTTACGCTCCTCTCTGTGTAAGCCGTTTCCCATTCGTGAAAGTATGAGCACACATAAACGTGATTAAACACGCTACATCTAATAAAATAGTCTCTCATTTATTAAAGATCTATTTCAGGTGGCCTGGGTAGCTCAGTGAGTAAAGATGTTGACTTGGTAGTTTGAATCCCAGGGTCTGCTGAGTGACTCCAGCCAGGTCTACTAAGCAACCAAATTGGCCTGGTTGCTAGGGAGGGTAGAGTCACATGGGGTAACCTCCATATAATCCCTGTAATGTGTGGTTCTCGCTCTCGGTGGGGCGCGTGGTGAGTTGTGCGTGGATGCTGCGGTGGATGGCGTGAAGCCTCCACACACACTGTCTCTGTGGTAACATGCTCAACAAGATGCATGGGTTGACAGTCTCAGACACAGAAGCAACTGAGATTCGTCCTCCGCCACCCGGATTGAGGCGAGTCACTACGCCACCACGAGGACTTATAGTGCATTCAGAATTGACATTCCATATTGGGTAGCAAAATGTTTTTTTATTTAAAACATTTGGATGATCTATTTCCATTGAAATGTCCTTTGTTTTAAAATGTATTTATTTATTTATAGATAAATCGACAGACAGACATTACAGAAAAGGTGCTCTAACTAATTTTACACCATTTCACCATTTTGGTTACACTTTTTAGTTGCCATTAAATAGTCTTGCAAAATAGTCTTGCAAAATCTTTCAATAGTCAAAATTATTTTTATAAGTTCAAAAAATGTAAGTAGTCTCTCTCTCGCAAAAAAAATGCATGTATGAAAATGATAACAGATTAAAAACAGTTTGTTTAATGTAACTTTTAGATGAATTACAGAGATAAATGATAAAAAAGCTCTTCGAATTATTATGTTTTCCAACCATTTTTGTTTTATTTACCACCACACCCCTATCAGTAAGGTTCAAGTATCTCTACATCAACACCAAAATAGAAATGTGTTCCTTTCAGTTATAATATTAAGCAATATCACACTAGCAAGAGCGGCCGGGTGCCACAGGTAATTACAGCCATGCTGATAGATGGAAAATACAGCACAATTGTGAGTGGGATGTTGCTTTTATACAACAGTTCAACAAACAAGTAAATAAATAAGTAAGGACTAAGAACTGTCCCAAAAAAACAAAAAACTTTTGTTTGTGGAACTACTTGACACTGATCAGGATCTGCTGTTGCTTGTTGGAATGATGCACACAAGCTTCCATTACTACTTAGAAAACCACACTTTAGAACTAGTAACAACAGCCTTGGCTGCTTCTAACAAGTTATTGGAGAAACAAGGACATGTGTGGATGAGAGAGAGAGAGAGAGAGAGAGAGAGAGAGAGAGAAAGCGAGACTGAGCATGTGATTACCTTGCAGTGATAAACAGTAATGCTGCAGCTGTTAGTTTAACTCTATTCCTCAGCTAAAGTATGATACTCTGTTTCTCAGATATAGTGTAGAAGTAATCCAAGCAACCATGGAGTGAGAGACAATCCCAGCCAAAAAACAAAATATTTGGGGAGAGAAAACACAGAGAGTAAAGGCTGTGGCTGGCACGGCCTGCTCCCATACTAGATACACCCCCCACCCACCCACAGGGATATGGGGAACTATATGACATTTTTTGGAGCATTGGGGGTGGCTACGTGCTGTACTACCTGCTGAAATGTTCGGGACCCTGTCACTGCTCCTCAGCACAAAACCTAAATGAGTGGTTGCGAGCCAGCTCCTTTTATACCCGTATGTCCAGGGGAGTGGCATGCAAATTCCACTCGCCAATTCCCATTGGCCTTTTCTCAAAATCAGAGGTGTTTTGGGCTCCCAAGAGCGACCCCTAGTGTCACTACATCAACAACGTTGAGTGAGTGACAGATAGGGAACTGGAACTAACTGTTGAATATCATTTATCTTAATCATTAGTATTAATTTTGTCACTTTATATGAAAAACAATTGATAATGTGGGTGAAAAACACCAAACAGCACATATATGTTAGCAATGAGTGTCATCAACAAATTTATAAAGCTTGCACATTATATGCAAAATTGCAGCATGTCATCCTGCCGGATTTACACTCGTGTGCAAATTTAACGTGAATCCAATTCTCTACTTAGCTCTTAAACTGCGCACCCTGACCCTGCATTACACATCAGTGCACAGTGCAAATGCTTGCACATTAACCCCTGTGCAATGAGGTTGAGAACTATTCTTAAAAACTCCTGGGACTGGGACCCCAAGACAATCCCACAGGTCACATATTTCTCACTGTGCATTCAGCTCCAAGTCTGTTTACTTTGTTTGCATCTATTGAATGATTGAGGAAATGTCTAGGTTACGTATGTAACCTCCGTTCCCCGATGGAGGGAACGAGACGTTGTGTCAGAGAAGCGACACTAGGGGTCTCTCTTGAGCGCCGATATCCACCTCTGATCTATGAAAAAAGGCCAATGAGAGTTGGCAACCAGTATTTGCATGTCCGCCCCGGACATACGGGTATTTAAGCGGCGCAAATACGGGAGTTCATTCAGGATTTTTCTGAGGAGCCGGAAATGGTCCGGCCACAACAGGGGCTCGGCTCAGCGGCGTGGCAGGGGAGACACAGCGTCTCGTTCCCTCCATCGGGGAACGGAGGTTACATACGTAACCTAGGCGTTCCCCATCTGTCGCTCTCTCCACGTTGTGTCAGAGAAGCGACACTAGGGGTCCACTTAAAAGAGCCATGCGCTGAGCCGTGTACGTGATCTGCTGATACAGGAGCGAGCAGGTATTCCTACGTACAGAACGACCAACTGTATCAGGCTGCACGTACCCTTCCCCAATGCCCCATTTAAGCCATCAGGATTCCTTATCGTTACCCTGGAGGGGGGAACAAGTTGACGGCCGCCAACATGGGAACGGGCCAGCCTGGCTGGGCCTCTTTTCTCTCTATGTTTCTCGCATAGAGCAACTACGGCCGAGGCCATTACACGCATTGAGGGAAGGGGGTCTTAGCCCTTAGTAGGGCGGAGAAGACCCTGCGGAGGCCACACCTACCCCGGGAGGGGAGGCAAATTTTGAGTGGCAAATACATCGCATGGCCTATACTTAGGTCTTATCTTGGAACAGTAGTCTTGGTGGTAGATCCAGCCTCGCAGAGGGGAAGCATACAGCACGGCCCCCGAGGCAGCTGTAACTGCCTAAGGAAAATATGGAGTCAACTCTCGTGAGGGGACAGAACCGTGGTTTTACACACAGGGGGAGTCCGAACAGGAGGCCTTACCTGTGGGGCACCTAAACCAGTACAGGGTAGCTAGTGGTACCCGCAGTGGTTTGGGTCGGCGAGTTCCTCCGCAGAACTGCGACCCACGAGGGCTAGGGAGGAGTCAACCAGTGTCCCAAACCTGGGGTCTCCTGGGAAAGAAGCGCACTGTTTCCCTGGTTAGGGGAAGGGCTGGGTGCAAGCGATTCACCTGGTCAGATCGTGGACGTGCCACCGAGTTCTATGGGCTCGGTACCTGAGAGAACACGGGACGATACTGACTCAACTCGGAGATTGTAGAATCTCGCAAAAGTGTTAGGTGTTGCCCAGCCCGCTGTTCTACAAATGTCTGCTAGGGCAGTGCCCCTAGCCAGTGCCCACGAGGACGCAACACTCCTGGTGGAGTGGGCTCGGACCCGCAAAGTGGAGGGCACGGCCTGGGTGTGATAAGCCAGGGAAATGGCGTCGACAACCCAGTGGGCGAGTCTCTGCTTGGAGACAGCATTTCCTTTCTGCTGTCCCCCATAGCAGACGAAGAGCTGCTCAGAGCGTCTGGTGCTCTGTGTGCGGTCCAGGTAAATACGTAAGGCATGTACTGGACACAGCAGTGAAAGGGCTGGGTCTGCCTCCTCCCGGGGCAGCGCTTGCAGGTTCACCACCTGATCCCCGAAGGGTGTGGTAGGAACCTTGGGCACGTAGCCCGGTCGCAGTCTTAGGATCACGAAAGTGTCTGCCGGACCGAACTCCAGGCAAGCGTCGCTAACAGAGAACGCATGCAGGTCCCCGACCCTCTTGATGGAAGCGAGCGCGATCAGCAGGGCGGTCTTGAGAGAGAGGGCCCTGAGTCCAACTGAGTCAAGCGGCTCGAAGGGGGGTCTCCAGAGTCTCATAAGGATGACCGAGAGATCCCAGGAGGGAAACAGGTTAGGCCGGGAGGGAGTCATCCTCCGGGCACCTTTTAGGAACCTGGCGATTAAGTCGTGCTTACCAAGAGACTTGCCGTCTACCATGTAGGTGGTGGGCAGCGATAAGCGCAACATACACCTTGAGGGTGGAGGGGGACAGCCTCCTCTCCAGCCTCTCCTGAAGAAACACGAGCACTGACCTAACTGCGCACTTCTGCGGGTCTTCGGCTCGGGAAGAACACCAGTCCACGAACAGACGCCACTTCAGGGCGTAAAGATGCCTGGTCGAAGGGGCTCTGGCTTGGTTAATAGTGTCTATGACGGCCGAAGGTAGGCCGGCTAGATCCTCCGCATCCCGTCCAGGGACCAGACGTGGAGATTCCAGAGGTCTGGATGCGGATGCCAGAGCGTGCCCCGTCCCTGAGAAAGAAGGTCCTTCCTCAGGGGAATTCGCCAGGGAGGGGCTGTCATGAGGAGCGTGAGATCCGAAAACCACCTCGGTGTGTAATACGCAGCAGTCCGCAAACACAACCATCGGCTCCGAAGAAAATTTCTGAATGAACTCCCGTATTTGCGCCGCTTAAATACCCGTATGTCCGGGGGCGGGACATGCAAATACTGGTTGCCAACTCTCATTGGCCTTTTTTCATAGATCAGAGGTGGATATCGGCGCTCAAGAGAGACCCCTAGTGTCGCTTCTCTGACACACGGTGGAGAGAGCGACAGAAGGGGAACAACTTGTATTGTGATACAAAATCCAAATATTTTTTTGTATTTACAGGGTGTGTATGAAGTTCAAAAAAATGCATTATACTAAATCAGCTCTTTAGTATGCTGGTAAACCAGTTTTTCTTTGAAAAAAGCTGGTGGGTACGCTTTATGCTAATGTTTGCTGCCTGTCAAGGGTTGACAGCACCATCCAAGCTAGACCAAAGTCCCACATAAATTACAAAGCAAACAAAAACTTTTAGATTTACTATTGTAGTTTTAGTAAGCGGCAGTAAAACTCAATTTATTAACCTTCAGGCGCAAGGGTTAGAGTATATGACCCTTTCAAATAGCATCTAACAAGGAAGCAAGCATTTTACTTGCACTTGTACACTCCTTTCTCTCTGTCAGGTCTGTAACCACCAGACATATTCACCACAGGGCTGTAATCACCAAACATATTCAGATTAGTGGTTAACTGGTATTGGTTTCAATGGTTGATTATTAAAAATTAACTTCCGGACCCCCGAATCCTTATTACATAGTTACAGCCTTGCTTCAAATGACTCCAAACTATGCTTTTAAGGTTGGGAAATGGCAACATAATCAAATAGGACATCTACATTGTAGGAATTTTGGTAGTATAAATGCACACAGTATGGATTAAAGTGTCTGCGTAGGAATTTTATAATGGATTTAGCCGCATTCAACCACCATTATAAGGAAGATAAATGACAAAAAATTATATTATTTGACTGAATAAAATTCTCCACCAATGGCAATAATACAATGGCTTGTTGTAACTGCTCACAATTTATATTTAAGGAATTAGTTTTAATAAGGTGTTGTGCACTACGTTCAGAAGCGGGTTTGGTTATTAGCAATAATTAATCATTATCAAAGATAATTATTAATGATTAAAATCAATAGAACATTGATTAGAATCAATGTTAGCTTTTAAATCCTTTAAATCAACAACCATCAAAGAAAATTATCAATTATCAAAATCATTATAATAGTAATAATAATAAGGATTAACATCACCGGGGCACCACCCTGGACAGTATAACCAGACAGTATAGTAGTCTCATTATAGGATTGTTCTCTTAGGAAAGTTGACGTACGGAGAAAATCGACATTCGAAAGGAAAACAATGAAGGCTTTTAATCTGAGCACTGACATGCCTTGCCAGACTTTGACACAGGTGTATGCAAAACAAACCAAAACACTTCTCTGTAAAGTATAACAAAGTTTATTGATACAGTTATATCAATTAATAATCAATACAATGCAGTCAATAAATTCTGACTTCCAACTACAAACTAAACAGTAACATGATTAGATATGGTAACAAAATGAGCCTTTAAAAGATGAGGGGAAAGTGTGTGTGTGTGTGTGTGTGTGTGTGTGTGTGTGTGTGTGTGTGTGTGTGTGTGTGTGTGTGTGTGTGTGTGTGTGTGTGTGTGTGTGTGTGTGTGTGTGTGTGTGTGTGTGAAATTGTGGACATGGCTCTCGTGGAGAGTATGTCACGTGAGGTTTCCGGCCAGAGAATATGGCCGTGAATGTAAAGAGGCTGGTTAATGGCATCTGTAATGTGCCTCCACTTGCATGATAACTTGGGGACAAAGCTGAGCTTTATCGCCACATGTGTGTGCAGGTATATTTGCGAGGGGTTGCATGTGTGTGCGTTTAGTACAAGAGAAAAAGAGAAAAGAGTGAGTGGGTTTTCGCAATCGTGAGGGAAGAAGGCAACTGTTAGTTTATCATTTAGAGCTGCGGTGAACGGCTCATAAACCGGCGATCCTTTGTTCTTTAATAGTTAAATTCAGTGTGCCGGTCTAACCCGCGATAGCGGAAATACACAACAGTCCAACGTGGTTGGACTACAACACAGCAAATCTCATTCGTGGTAACAGTAATACTGTTAAAATAATACTGTTACAATAATACCTTGAGTATTATTAGCAGCAAACTGTACAAGCATTAACCTTGATATACAAGAATAACACACTATAATAATCTCTGCCCAGACGTAAACGTCTTACTTGAATTGCGTGAGGATGTGGGTAGAATATGTTCTTCCATCGTTTGACTCTGACTCGGTTCCTCGAAGCTCGGGTGATGACGGGAATACGTTTCCTCACTCAGTCGGCGGGCATACCGTACCGGCTGCTGATTATTGCGAGCTGGCGGAGAAAACAGCGAAGTCGACTCGGATGAAGAGGGAAGAGAAATAGTCAGGCTTTATGACTGTATGTAGGCCTGCCTTTGTCTTACATCTGAATACATGAGGCCAAACAAAAGGTATTATGATTAAATCACTTATTGGAGTAAAACTATTCTCATGGCTTAAGTGAGTTGTACAGAAAGTGAATGGAAATTATTGGAAAATTGAAATTCATGGAGTCCATAGACAATGCCTTGTGAACCATTCGATACTTCTTTGAGTCGAACTCTATTTGCAATTGGCTTCCTCAAATTAGATTAAAGAGACATCAGCACTTTCAGCAAAAATCTGGAGATGTACTTGTGTGCCACTGAGTGTCCTTGCATTGCTTTGGTCCTTTGGCTGTGTCAGTAGACATTTCTGTTTGTTCTGTCGATGTGTTGGACATCTATTAAGATCGTGGATAGTTTGTTGCTGGAATGATGAAACGAGGCCTCCTGAGAGGGAGCCTCACAACTCCCATCACATGTGTGAGCCATAGAGCAGAGAAGAAAACTCTTATTGGAACTCTGTACAATGTAGAGATCAGGAAGCTTGGAATGCAAAGACAGAGCAGCACTGGAGCGAGGGCTAAGAGACATGAGGGTAAAAGCGCGGAGGATGAAGCAAGCTGAAAAGAGGAAGAAGGAAAGAGAGGGTTTGTCCAAGGTGGGAAGGCTTTGTAATGTTCAGATTGACCACACCTCAAAGGTGTCTTGAGCCAATCAGAATTGACTTTTGCTAGGTCAAATGGTAATTCTGTCCTTCCTTCTGAAGGGGATTAATGTTACTTTGTCCCATTTCCCACTGGAAAAAGTACATGTTTTAATCATACATTTTATATATCTTGGTGTTACGAATGTGGGAAGTAGGAGAAGGCAGACAGGGGTTGCGGATCCAAAAGCAGGTTTTTATTAACAAACTAGCAAAATAAACAAACACAAGAACAAAAGAACAGTCCACATTGGGAAAAACTTAACTAAACACAAACGAACACACAGCTGGAAGAATGAACACGAAGGGCAGGAAACAAGGGCAAATGCACAACAAGAAACCAGACAGGAACATTCAACAATCGACAGGGAGTGAACAAAAAGCAGGGCTTAAATACAAAGGGAGTGATGACTGGATTAGACACAGGTGAGAACAATGAACCAAAATGGCAGTGCTGATGGCAGGTGGATAGTGGGAAATGTAGTTTTAGACAAGGACAGTGAAACACGGGGCGGACAACAAGGAAAACGTGACATGGAGCGTGAACGGTGACGGGTGAAATGGAAAACACGGCACAGACAAGGAACCATGACATGAACGTGAATAGTGAGACACAGAACACAGGGTAGACAACAGAGGAACGTGACACTTGGATACAATTGAATATATAAAAAAATTATTAACATAAACATTCCTGAAATGCAGAAAGAATATCAACAATAGTAAAATGTATGTGCTTGTCATGAATGGTTTCCATTCTAGTAAAATGTAATTAATAAAACAAGATTAAAGATTATAATCATCAATTTGTCAGTTATAAGTGATTACAAATCACTAAACATATTTTAAAGGTTAGATCAAGCTACAATCATTTGTGTACGATAAAATTTTACTATCAAAAAGAGACTGTGCGTTATGTAGTGTAGGACGATACAATGAAGTATTCTAATAGTATTATAGCTCATAATAAATGTATATGCATTGTTAAAACCCAAGAAAGGTTAGTTTTGCAATTGTCAAAGTTCCTGGATTTAAGAAGAGTTCAAAGGGATCCTTTCAAAGACATTAAGACAGTTTTTAACTCTCTCGTGTCATACAGATTTTTAGCAAATGACACAGGAAATGTCTAATTTTAAGTGTCAAAGGTCAAACGAGTATCTTAGCTTTCCATGGGGTTTCCATGGCAACAGTTCTTTATCTATCTCTTGGAATGTGTGCGCAAGTTGTGAGGATTTTCTAAGAGTGTGGATATAAGATGACCTCTTGGGAGTCTCTTGCAGATGGTTGAGACGTCATGTGAAAATTTATGACATGGAGAAGAAGAATCTTGGTGCATCCACAGAACTATCTTTGTTCATTGACAATTATTTATTGGCCAGATGCAGGCTTCAGCAAGACTTCTTGTCACATTCATGCTTTCTCAATGCTTAGAGGCATTACCCTGAAAAAATGCCATCTTGGTGTAATTCTGTGATGATTTTTTTTAACGTTCCTTCACCGTGGAAATGAATAATTCTTCTGCCCATAAGATCGTACAACATGTTCCCTTTACAAAAGGCTTCACTTTGATGTTGCGCTGCTAAGCGCTACGGGGAACAGCTTTCGCTGTGAGCCGAGCTGAAATAATGTGTGGAACACGTCAATGAACATTGACCGGAATTTATAGCCTCGGTTGACGTAATCATTAGATGCACCTGAGGCCAGGCTATAAATGGATACGTCACCAGGTGTCGTCAGAAAACTCTTTTTTCAGAGCGATTCTGTTTCTGTGTGTTTCACACACCCTGTCAAAACTTTCTTTCCTCTGTTAGGAGATAGAATCAGTTAGGCAGTGTGCAGTGAATGTTGTTCTATTTTTCTCTTCTGTTTAGAAAATATTATATATATATTTCAAAAAAAGAGAGAATGACTGAAAGCAAACAGTGCGTGTTCCTCTCTTCTCGCTCTATAGCTGAAGGCGGCACACATCAGTTTTTGCTGTTTGTTTGGGGGTAAGAGCACGCTGCTCTGGCGTTGCAGCAGGGCGGTCGCGAGCACTGCGATTTGCTTTAACAGGCAGAGTGCGTTGTGCTCGCCTACGCTTGCTTCGGAGTCAGCACTCACGAAAAGATCGTTCGTGGGGCTCGTGCATGGATTTGGCTGAGGTGCAAGAGATGGGTTGATCCTTTCTCTCACTCTCTCCCCAAACCCAGCTGGTCCTTCACATGATCTCGGCGGCGTTCGGCGCTTCTTCGGATCATGAGGTGGATCGCAATTCTCTTCCGCCTCGAGCTTTCCGTCCGCGATAAAAAATATCACGGAGGAATTGCTCGATGTTGTTACTCGTCGCGGTTGCCAGATTGGACTGGCCACGCGAAAAGAGACCCCAAACGCTCCAAATTAGGGGATAGATTTTATCTTCCAGTCTCAGAAAGGGAGCGCCTCATGGGTCCCTTCCCTTTCTTTGATAACCTCCATGAAGAGCTTTTTCTCTCATGGAGAACCCTAAAAAAAAAAAAATATATATATATATATATATATATATATATATATATATATTTTTTTTTTTCTTCCCGTGTTCACATACCCTCGGCGTCATTATATTCGACTATACGTGGGTGCTGAGGCACGGGGTATTCAGTGATGCCGCCCGGTCGAAGAGGCGGCTTGAGGGCTATCTCTCGCCGGGCTCGGCATCGTCACTAAAGCCCTCTCTCCCCTCAAAGTCTTGTAGGACAACCTCCACTTTAGTGGGAAGGGCTTATCAAGCAGCAGGTCAGGCTGGTGCTGCTCTGCACACTATGCTGTTTTTCAGGCGTACCAGGCTGACCTCCTGGGCGACCTGAGTGTGGGTTCTAAGCTTGACAAGCAAGCCTCAGACCCACCTCAGTCCTGACTGAAGGGAGGCTCAAAAGCAAAGCGTGGCGAGTCGTGCTCCTCCTTCCAGGGATTGGGGACAGTCTCACCGCCCTCGCCAGCCCCGAAGCAAGACCTCAGGACTATAAATTCTAGTAAGAGAAACCCTGGCGGTCTTGCACCTAGATTGGGGTAGCTCCCCTGGGGCGGGCGCGTGCTTCACTTCACCCCTCCGGTACCCCCTCGAAGCCCCTCCATTCCGCCACCTCTTGGTGTTTCGGGTTGCAGAGGCTTCCGTCAAAATCGGGTGTTTTCAGCTGTTCCTGCATTTTATTCAGGGCGCTAAAACACCCGACAACCCTCAACAGGAAGTGTTAAAATATAATACCCATCTCAGAGATCCTGGCAGCGTGGAAACTTCTGCGGATATATTCTTTTCTGTGGGTCTTATAAGAGCGTCAGGATTTAATTCTCTCGCCGCTTTTCCGTGTTTCAACGGCGTGTTCTCACTACCGTAAGCCGGATTTCTTTTTGTAAAAACAAAAAAAACTCAATCTCCTGGTTAAAGGGGCCATGGTATGTGTTCCCCTTCCAGAGAGAGAGTTAGGTTATTACACTAAATACTTCCGTTTCCCATGGAGGGTGAGGGGTGGCGTCTGGCTTAGATCTTAAAGCTTGAACTACCCGTGGGTGTTCAAGTCCAAGATGATGCCTGTCAAGGCGGTCGTGTCTCAAGCCCTACAACTCGTTTGGCTGGTCACCATCGATCTTATGGCGCACTTCTATACTTCATTTAGAAGTTCTGCCACAACATGGAAAGTTCCTGAGGTTCACTTCGGGGCGAAGTCTTCCAGGGTCAGGTTCTTTCACTCAGCCTAGCCCTTTTTACCCGCACATTCACAATGCATGATGTAGCGCTGGCTCCTTGCGACTCCGGGGCATCTGCATTCTGAATTACGTAGACGACTGGCTGATCCTAGCGCAGTTCCAGGAACTGGCACTTCAGCACAGGGACATCGTCTTAGCTCATCTGTTTCTCTGTGGTTGAGGCTCAACGCCAAGAAAAGCGTCCTCTCTCCCACTCAGAACACTGTCTATCGGGGCATGGAGTTCAATCTCAATGCGGGCACAACTGTCTCCCGCTAGGATTGAGTCCATTCAGATCACCCTGAGCAAAGTCAGGCTAGGTCAAGGTTGCACTGTTATCAGTACCAATGATTTCCAGGTCTCAGGGCTGAGCAGCGTCCACGGTGATCCCTCTGGACCTTCTGCTCATGAGACCGTTTTTGTTGTGGCCAAAAGCCAGGGGATTTCTTCCAAGGGCCAAAACCCCTGGGCTAAATAGGGTTCTAGCGCCTCAGGCTTCGTTCCCTTCCTATGTGGTTCAGACCCGGTTTTCTGCCTTGGGTCCCACTCTAGGTGCGTCTTGTTGTCGCAGACTGCTAACGACAGGCGCCTCCCTGATGGGCGGGGTAGCGGCCTTAAGTGGTCAGATCCAGCTTAAGGGGATAGGAGGGTCATCAGCTCGGTTGTCACAGTCTCTGTCTCGGGTTGATGGCTGTATTTCTGGCCCTGAAATACCTCCTCCTGAGGCTGCCATGTCTTGGTGCTGGGTGGACAATACAGCGGTAGCCTCTTACATAAATCTTCAAGGAGACCCACGTTCTTGTCAGCTGTATTTCTGACACATTGGATTCTCCTTAGGGCCCAGGGTAAGCTCCTGTCACTCAGGTCAGTTATATCCCTGGATGCCCGTTATCACGAGAGCAGATTCACGGTCCAGACAGGAAATACCAGCGGGGAGTTAAGAACTCCACCCTAAGGTAGTAGTTGCCCAGAGTTCACCAGCAAGGGTTTTTGCCTCTTACTGATAGCACCAGCTGGCCAAACAGGGCTTGGTTCTCGGAGCTAATCTCTTCCCTCGGCGGCTCGCCTTGGGCGATTCGAACAGGAAGGATCTTCTATCTCAGGCACAGGGCAATATTTCATCCCTGCCCCAAATTGTGGAATCTTTCATGTTTGGCCCCTAAGGGTACCAACTGAGGGACACAGGGCTCTCTCCTGAGGTTATCGAGACCTTTTTAAATGCAGGGCTTTTTCCACTTGGAACAAGTTTGGGTGAGATCTTAGGGCAGAAGAGGACCTCTTCACCTCTATGAATCGCACAATGTCTCCTCTACTACTCCCTGAAATCACCCAGCCCCCTTGGGTCTGGACGTTAAGACACATAAATGACCCAGAATGCGTCTGTATGTGTTTCTCTCCCGGTTTCTCTGCTCCCGGGAGTCTTGGCAATGTTCACCAGCAAGGGTCTTGCCTCCTAATAATGGCTAAGCTGGCCGAACAGGATATGTTTCTCGGAGTTAATTCCTCTCCTCGGCGGCTCGCTTGGGCGATTCCGAACAGGGAGGACCTTCTCATCCTTGAGGTCATCGAGAGCATTTCAAGTGCTAGGGCTCCCTCCACTTGGAACTGATCTGGGTAGATTTTACAGGGCAGAAGAGGACCTCTTAGCCTCTGTTGATAAGCGCAATGTCTCCTCTACTTCTCCCGAGTGGCCCAGTCCCCCCTCCCCTCGGGAGGGCTGAGCGATAAGCGCCAAATGCGCCTGCATGCGTTTCCTTCTGCTAAAGTTCTTATTACAGAACCAGCTAACTGCCAGTTTGCTTCAGTTCTGGATTTTCTGTAGAAAGAACTGTCAGCGGGCACTTGCCTCGCCACTGCCAGGCTGTATTTGGCCACTGCGGTTTGCCACGGCTTGGTGGGCGGGGTGCCCTCAAAGAGGCATCCTCATTATTGCCTGGGCCTCACGGTGGCGGTCAAGCTTCGCCAGTAGGTTTCAGGGCGCACTCTACCAGAGGGCACTCCTCCTCTAAAACCTTGGCTAGAGGTCTCCCTCTGCAGCAAGTTTGTGATCGCGACAGGTTGTCCTCTCCGCACACATTCATTAGATTTTTATAGTTTGGATGTTTTGCCACTCCGGGCTCTTATGCCCTTGAGTCGACATCTCAGCCCATGCCTAAACAAGTTTGTGATGCGGCAGGTTGTCCCCTCCGCACACATTCGTTGGACTTTTTTAGTTTGGATGTTTTGCCACTCCGGGCTCTTATGCCCTTGAGTCGACATCTCAGCTCATACCTGAACATGATTGTGATGCGGCAGGCTGATCCTCTCCACTCACATTCATCAGTTTTCATGACAAGTTTGTGTTGCGATAGGGTTCTCTTCGCACACATTCATCGAACTTTATGGGTTAGATGCTTTGCTACTCCGGGCTCTTATGCCCTTGAGTTGACATCTCAGCTCATGCCTGAGCAAGTTTGTGATGCTGCAGGCTGGTCCTCTCCGCTCACATTCATCAGTTTTATGACAAGTTTGTGTTGCAATAGGGTTCTCTTCGCACACATTCATCGAACTTTATGGGTTAGATGCTTTGCTACTCCGGGCTCTTATGCCCTTGAGTCGACATCTCAGCTCATGCCTGAGCAAGTTTGTGATGCGGCAGGCTGGTCCTCTCCGCTCACATTCATCAGTTTTATGGCAAGTTTGTGTTGCGATAGGTTTCTCTTCGCACACATTCATCGAACTTTATGGGCTAGATGCTTTGCTACTCCGGACTCTTATCTCCTTGAGTCGACATCTCAGCCCATGCCTAAACAAGTTTGTGATGCGGCAGGTTGTCCTCGCCGCACACATTCATTGGACTTTTTTAGTTTGGATGTTCTGCACTCCGGGCTCTCATGCCCTTGAGTCGACATCTCAGCTCATGCCTGAACAAGTTTGTGATGCGGCAGGCTGGTCCTCTCCACACACATTCATCAAAATTGAATGGTTTAGATGTTTATGCTACTCCGGGCTCTTATGCCCTTGAGTCGACATCTCAAGCTCATGTCTGAGACCTCTCGCGTTTTGTGAGTACACTGCACAACCGTAGGGGTCCGGACAGCCCCAAGTCGTGACAGCGTGTGTATTGCGTTCCCGTGGCGCTTAGCAGCGCAACATCAAAGTGAAGCCTTTTGTAAAGGAGCGTCTCGGGTTACATGTGTAACCCTTGTTCCCTGAAAAAGGCGGAACGAGATGTTGCGCTGCTTTGCCGCACTGGGACGTCCCAGGACTGCTCTTCAAAAAGAAGTATCTGACGACACCTGGTGACGTATCCATTTATAGCCTGGCCTCAAGTGCATCTAATGATTACGTCAACCGAGGCTATAAATTCCGTTCAATGTTCATTGACGTGTTCCACACATTATTTCAGCTCGGCTCACAGCGAAAGCTGTTCCCCGTAGCGCTTAGCAGCGCAACATCTCGTTCCGCCTTTTTCAGGGAACAAGGGTTACACATGTAACCCGAGACGTTTCTAATGAATGTTCCAGTACCCTGATATCACCCCAGTTAATTTAATCAGTGACAAGGGTGATTTGGAAGTTGAATTTTCCCACTGTAAATTAAAATTTTTACTCCACTGATGGTTAGGATTAGGGTTGGGATTTCGGTTAGTGCATAAGATTTATATGCATTCCTGTTGACTAAATTAGATAATTTAAAACTAAAAATACAATTCACTTTTGAAGCCACTCTGTGGATATTTCACCTGGAAACTGGAGCTCACACCTGCCCATTAGTTCAACACCACTTCCAGCTACGGCCACTAGGGTTGTTGTTTGAATTTCAGTAAGCATAGACTAATTTCAGCTGAAGAGCTTTTGACCTACTGTCACCAAATTCACAGTGAGTTTCACAGTTTGGAAATGGGTCAGTTTTGAAGGTTATGCTAATTCGAATTCAAGCAATTGAAAGAATTTGATTCACAACCCTATTTCATTCCTCCTTTCTTTTTTACAGTGGATAAACTAAATAAATGTGTCTCAGTCAACAAATCTGGCTGTGTTGAAAAATAACTGACTCAAATTGAGCGTGAAAGCTAAATATAGGCTAGATCATTCATTAAAAGCTTATGGTTTTAAGCTTAATACACAAGGATTACCAGTCATTCAATTATTTGTATTTGATCTATTCTGTGTACAACAGACCAATGTTGAGTTAACAATGATGACAAAGTAAATCAAACATGTCTAATGGGCAAGCTGGCTTTATAAGATCTAACATATCAGATAGGAATAAGGGAGTGTTAGGTTTAAAGAGCAACAAGCCCAGTTTTGTGTGTGATTTTGTGTATATTTTTGAAAGCCTATTAAATGAGACCAAAGACCAAATAAAACCTGACATGAAGGATGCTTTTCTCATCAAACTTCATTCACTTAATTTGTCTTGATCAATCAGATTGCTAAAAACTAGTGTTGTCAGTCAATTAAAAATTTTAATCACAATTAATTACATACGTTTTTATAGTTAATCGTGATTAATCCTTTTTTGGAAAGAAAGCAAAACAATATATAACAATGTAATGCTTTATTAAAATGTTCCAGCCATCCACAGATTAAAAACATAAATGCACTAAAACAGCACCAATTCAAGTAACATTAATTGTTTCCCAAAGTCTTTGTGGGAGTTTGACTAATTGATAGAACTAGTCCCCACATAGGATGCATTGTCATTGCAATGGGCATAAAATCTCTTCAACTCTCGTCCTCCACAATATGAATCACCTGACAGACTGTAGCTTTCTGCTTTGTTACAGCAACAGTGAAGCCATGTTCAGCGCATCAGTTCCAGTGTCAAGCAGTGCTTTGAACTCCACATAGTTAAGACACCTGCTTCTGTGGTAATTAAATTGCACCTTACAGAGGCTGCAAAGTACTTGATTTCTATCACAAGTCACACCTGGGCTTGTTATGTACCCTACAAATAGCATTAAGAGTAGGGATGTTCCGATACAATTTTTTTGAGACTAAGTATCGATACATTTTGTTTGGTACTCACCAATACTGAGTCTAATACCTGTTTTGTTTATTTTTTTTTTAACTGCATATCATCAGTTTATGTCAATTTTATCATAACAATGGTGTTTAAATGAATAAATTCATTAAAACTTGAAAGTATAACAATTCGTTTTCAACATGACCTTGTCCTGTTTAAATCAAATTAAGTGCTTTTATTCAGAACCTCACAGCAAAATACAGAATACAGTGGATTTATATTTTATTAAATAAAGTGCTGCACTACAGAGCATCACAGATGTGAGATATTGCTTAAAGATAATACAATTACTATTGATTTATTATTATCACTATTATTAGTAGTAGTAGTAGTAGTAGTAGTATAACAGTGAATATTACACTTCTGTCATACTTTTTTTATTGAAATGTAGCTTTTATTTTGACTGAGCTTTTATTTTGAAGTGTTTCTGTGTTATTTTGGCCAAGGAGCTCTCACATATGATCGGAGCCAGAGATAATCTATACTGAGATAACAATCTCTGCGTTTGTCGACTAGCGTGCTACGACAGCAAGTCACCATTTGCAGATACCATACAAATGAAAGGGGAGAGCCGTAAACTGACACCTACCTGTCGCAAAATTGTCAGTGACTTCTCTTATAAAAAAGAAATTTTATCATAGTAAACTGCATATGCTGTTCATTCCAAAATAATTATTTAGTGTAAAACATGTTGAAGATTAGTAGGCATGTGGTTAATTCCTTAAATGATGAGCTGTTTCCTCACAAAAGCAGTTTATTCAGCGTAATGAAGCATCTCCTCCATAGACATTCAAAAAGAACAGCCAAAAGTTGCATACTCTAATATTTCATTATTAGCTTTGATTATGGCGTGCATTCGTTGTGGCATTGTTTCGACAAACTTATGCAACGTCACAACATTTATTTCCATCCAGAGTTACATACATTTTTGGCAGAGATCTTGTATTGATGACGGGAGAGTAGAACCACTCTCCCGTCATCTCGACTTTCGATGGGGTTAAGGTCAGGACTCTTTGGTGGCCAATTCATGTGTGAAAATAATTTCTAATGCTCCCTGAACCACTCTTTCACAATTTGAACCTGATGAATCTTGGTATTGTCATCCTGGAATATGCCCGTGCCATCAGTGAAGAAATTTTTTGGATGTGACTTCAAGTGTTTAGTGATCTCCAATCACGATCATTCAAGATTTTTTTCTGACCAAATTTCTTTCGCGAAGCTGACGGTTCACCACTATCATTCCAGGTTTTAATAATGCGTTGGACAGTTCTTAACATAATTCCAGTGATTTCAGCAATCTCCTTAGTTGTTTTCTTTGCTTGATTCAGGCCAGAAATTTGACCCTTCTGAAACATGGTAACATCTTTTCCGTGACCATCTTCAGACATGGTTGTTTAAGAAATGAGAAGCCACACACTGCATCCGTTAGGGTTAAACAAATAGTTGCCAGCTGAAACATATTAATCACTGCAATAATGATCCAATCATAGGCTCTTAAGTATCTGCTTATTTCAATCCAAACAGCGACTTTTTTTTGGCCAGGCAGTGTATGTACTCTGTTTGTGTCTCACACTACAAAGTAAATTTAAGCTCTGTTTGCTGTCATCTGCTTCAAACAGAGCGCTCGATGCTCATCACGGTGTGTTCCCTGTAAGAGCCAAGGAGGATTAAAAGGTACCTGCAGCTGGCATCAGCACGACACTGTCTCCACACATGCACAAATGCTCACATTTGCAGTGCAGCGCAGTGCAGCACTCATGCAAACTATATATTTATTTTATTAAATTACAGTTTTTGCTGTAAAATAATCTCACTAGTACATAATGTGATTTTAATTTGTGTGCTGAATGTTGATATAATGACATTCGTATGTCAGATGGTAACGGTTTTGGTATCAGAGCATTTTTACGAATACCAGTACCAGTACATGAGTGTGGTATTGGAACTGATACAAATACCAGTATCGGTACATCCCTAGTTATGAGGTCCTTAGAGGTCCATTCCCAAGGCTGTTATGTGTGCGGATCAGTGTAATGAATCTGGGTGGAAACATCGCAAAGTTTCCTTACTAGTCCCACCAGCCTTTTTGCTGGTTTATGCTGTATTAACGGTAAAGGCGTTCATCGCAATTAACCAAATTTAATGCGTTAAATTTTTTTAATTAATCGTATGGTATGCTGGGTTACTTTTGCCTGCTCTCCTAAAGACACAATGAAGTGACAACCCTCTAAGATGTAACAAAGCCATTAAGTTTGAACAATACTTCAAAGAGACAAAGAAAACACCACAAATTATTTTGCAAAGACAGGCATTAACAAACCACCATGTTTTTTTCACACAAGAAACCTTCAACCATTCTCACTATAATAACACAGATCTACACTCACCTAAAGGATTATTAGGAACACCTGTTCAATTTCTCATTAATGCAATTATCTAATCAACCAATCACATGGCAGTTGCTTCAATGCATTTAGGGGTGTGGTCCTGGTCAAGACAATCTCCTGAACTCCAAACTGAATGTCAGAATGGGAAAGAAAGGTGATTTAAGCAATTTTGAGCGTGGCATGGTTGTTGGTGCCAGACGGGCCGGTCTGAGTATTTCACACAATCTGCTCAGTTACGTGGATTTTCACGCACAACCATTTCTAGGGTTTACAAAGAATGGTGTGAAAAGGGAAAAACATCCAGTATGCGGCAGTCCTGTGGGCGAAAATGCCTTGTTGATGCTAGAGGTCAGAGGAGAATGGGCCGACTGATTCAAGCTGATAGAAGAGCAACTTTGCCTGAAATAACCACTCGTTACAACCGAGGTATGCAGCAAAGCATTTGTGAAGCCACAACACGCACAACATTGAGGTCGGATGGGCTACAACAGCAGAAGACCCCACCGGGTACCACTCATCTCCACTACAAATAGGAAAAAGAGGCTACAATTTGCAAGAGCTCACCAAAATTGGACAGTTGAAGACTGGAAAAATGTTGCCTGGTCTGATGAGATTTCTGTTGAGACATTCAGATGGTAGAGTCAGAATTTGGCGTAAACAGAATGAGAACATGGATCCATCATGCCTTGTTACCACTGTGCAGGCTGGTGGTGGTGGTGTAATGGTGTGGGGGATGTTTTCTTGGCACACTTTAGGCCCCTTAGTGCCAATTGGGCATCGTTTAAATGCCATGGCCTACTGAGCATTTTTTCTGACCATGTCCATCCCTTTATGGCCACCATGTACCCATCCTCTGATGGCTACTTCCAGCAGGATAATGCACCATGTCACAAAGCTTGAATCATTTCAAATTGGTTTCTTGAACATGACAGTGAGTTCACTGTACTAAAATGGCCCCCACAGTCACCAGATCTCAACCCAATTGAGCATCTTTGGGATGTGGTGGAACGGGAGCTTCGTGCCCTGGATGTGCATCCCACAAATCTCCATCAACTGCAAGATGCTATCCTATCAATATGGGCCAACATTTCTAAAGAATGCTTTCAGCACCTTGTTGAATCAATGCCACGTAGAATTAAGGCAGTTCTGAAGGCGGAAGGGGGTCAAACACAGTATTAGTATGGTGTTCCTAATAATCCTTTAGGTGAGTGTATATACTTGTTTAAATCATAAACACAGAAGTCATCCCATAGTGAGAAAGCTAGTGTTACTTGCTAAAGTTATTATTTCACCAGTACAAATAAACAGAACAATCAACAGTAGCAGGCTCTGAGCAGAATCCCTGCTGACATGACCATGGGTGCACCAAAGCTGAAAGGATTTAATCAACTAAATGCACTAACAATTGATTTGTAGAGGTCAGAGATCTTAACCCATATGCATTATTTTACAGAGCAGGCAACAATACCCTTGATGGGAAGATGATATAGCCAGATGTGCACTTTGAAAATTCTCCACACTCATTTCAGAGATACTATACAAATACAATATTGATAGATAACTGGCTCAATTATGCTCATTCTATTACCAAGTGAACAAGTTAAAAATGCTATACTGATATTGATTTCAGCTTAGAGAAGAAACGAGATCACTGTTCGTCACATGCTGAAATATATTATGCGAAACCAAAAGTTGACCATGAATTTGGGAGTCTTGACCAACATGCAAATTCCTGACATGACAGGGAGCAAACACAATGTTTACACAATGACAGAGAGGACGAACACTTTCTTAAAGTGTCACATTCTCAATGAACAACCCCTTGCACTTCAGTCAACCATGCAAACTATGCCATTTGTAGCATTAGTGTCATTATTTAAGATGCATTGACTAGGCCAGTGGTTGTCAACAAGTTTTGCTTCAGGATCAAAATGTAACACGACAAGAAGTGGTGGTCCAACACAGTACTAAAATTGTTTATCTGAAACCATGAATTCATTGCACAAAACACTGATATGGCTAGTTTCTACCAAGTAACAGTTACATTTGTGCCAAAACACCGTTTGATTTGACGTAAAGCCATTGACGTCAGCAACAAAGAGCTTTTCCAACTCCCTATTCAAAATTGATCCCAACGCACAATTATTTCTTTAGTTGCATTTTATTTGCATTCAGCGTTATTTTATCCCCCTGCCATCTGCAGGACCCAACGACCCAGTCTTGAGTTACAACTCACCAATTGAGATTTGGATTTGGGATTATTCATATTCCAAATCAGTGCTAACAATGTAACAACTTTGCCTATGCAGGTGGCATGTAAATGTGTATAAAGTGCCTTAATCCATGCATTGCATGGCACTGTGTATGTCTGGTCACTGAATTATGACAGATTTGGTCAGACAGTCAGTTATCTGTTTAATCCAGGATAATCTGGATGCAGTGACAACATTTACATGCACTTTAGAAAGCGGGTTATTCCGGGCCTTTTTTGCAGAAAGCGGTATTCTGAAACATCATGTAAACGAGAACGCCGATTTCCTTACTTCATTTAAGGGATTAAGAGAAAATGGTTTAACACACCTAGGTTTCTCCCAGAGAAAGCCGCTTATGTAGCCATGTAAACACATACTCTGTGTTCAAACAGGTTTTTGAAGAGTGCACATGTGTGTGGAACAGACCGAAAATCAAACGTCATAGGATGGAGCCCAACAACAAGTCAATAAAACATTTCGGGGAGTACAGTGGGAAAAGCATATTCAATAAACTATACCCATTTATACACACCAAAGTAAAATATTGATGATCCCTCACATTCTCGCATAAGCACTGATACATAGAGGGAATCCCAGTATTTTACGTAAAGGGAAACCCCTCTATAGTGCAATTCCGCTGCAGGTTGCAATTGAAAGTTAAGGAAACAAACACAGCAACAGCTCTAGAATATCTTGAAATAAAGAGAAGCAAAAGAGAATATAAAAGTGAAGTCTTCCTCGGATACCATGTTTGTTATTTACATAAGCATCACAGGAAAATTACATTGGTCTGGAGAAAGCTGCTTACTAACTGATACGATGTATACCGGAGTAAAGAGTACACCGTTTATACAGTGCATGTAAACAAGAATGCTGCTTTCTCGCAATACGCCATCTACGCCAAGGGGTATAATAAGAGTGAAAACTTGACAAAACATTATTAGAGCAGTCTCTGACCAGCATAAATTTACACTGTGGTATACTGAGAATTTGACTACATTAAGCATGTGACCTGCTCTGAATCTACTGTACACCTAGGTCCACACTGGGCTGACATTCCACAAAAAAGGAAAATCCATTGTCATAACCCTTGCTTGCACTCAATAAGAATTATTTGCACTCGATTAGGCGAGTTTGATTAGCATTTGAATGAACTTTGAAGACAGTACAAGAATTAACAAACACAAGCAAAAAAATTAAGGCAATCAAATGTTGAAATGCATGAAGTTTTGTGTTGCAATAGACAAACAGGCCATAAATAGGATAACTAGTCCTATGTGATAACCTAAGTATTTTTTTTATTGTAGGGCACTATGACGCTGGATAAAGGTTAGCATACAAGGCGATTTGGCAGGCTATACTTTGATCACGTATATTAAAACATTCTCATCTCTCATCAGCCTCGATCTGCCCCACAAACCCCTTTGGACCCTTGAATTCCTCCACAATGTCCCACCACTGAGAGTCAAATACTAAATAAATCAACCATCTCTACAATGAACAAACACACTCATAATATTTTGTCATAATCTACTTGGACAGTGGTTGTTTTGTACAACTTCATAAGTATAAAAAAAAGGAAGAACTAATGAACGGATGGATGGATTGACAGACAGTTAGATAGATAGATAGATAGATAGATAGATAGATAGATAGATAGATAGATAGATAGATAGATAGATAGATAGATAGATAGATAGATAGATAGATAGATAGATAGATAATTTATTGCCAACACTAATCACTTTAACCAAGCTAAACAAGCAACTTTAACTATTTCCTCAGAATTAAATACTGCTACGTTCATTTCAGTCATTCCATACTACAGTGTCACCAAGCAACACAACTAGATTCCCTGTTATTTATCATTGTAAGGACAATATAATGTTAATATTCTTCCTCATTATTTTATTTTATTATTATTTAGAAATGCCTAACAAATCTGACCATGTCAAAAAGCAAATAGATTAAAATAAACTATCTATTTACATCTTGCCAGAGTCAGCTCTATTGCTTACAGTATACTCACCTGTATCACTTCATATATCAGCTGTTGTCAGCAGCGTTGTTTTCGGAAATATACCACGCATATAATAATCCCAAATAATATTACTCATTCAGTGTTGTTTCCATATCAAAAGCAATTATTATGGACAACTTCAGAAACTTTCCAAACAACAAAAAACATTTTCCTCACATCGTTGTGACTGTGGTGAAGAAAACCAAGCGCATAAACTTTGTCTCTATGGCAGCTTTGACATCAGCGCACCTCTCGCGCGTCAGTTCACTCCTCCCCACTTCCTTCATAACGAATGCAAACACGGAAGCGCATGCGCGGAGAGCGCACACTGACCGGTGCGCAATAAAAAAGTCTGGAAAAACAAAACTTTCCGTGTTAATTACAATGGAAATGTTCCTTTTTATTTTAGATGTTTCAAAAGTTTTCTTTAAGACGGCTAATATTGAATACAGAAATAAACTAGGCGTGTTGTTATGTGGAAGGTGCCTCAGAAACATGCAAAACAAAAATGTGGCAGATAACTTTGACCTCATAATGCAAAGGTGTGTTTATTGACTTTTTTATTGACTTTTTTTACTTTGGCCCAGATTCTGACACCACTCCTGTGATTACAATCACTAAACTAATGAACGTGAAATAATGTGACAATGATTTGAGTGTGTTGGTTCTTTAATGGTGATTTGGGCTATATTTCTTAGACACAAAGTAACTTCTACTGTAAAATCATATAGGCTATCTATCATACATCCTTCTTCTGAATAATAATTATAGTAGACAATGCCAACCATTTCAGTTTATTAAATGATTGTACTCTCCTCCGTCTAGACGAGTTTTCCTGGTACTCGGGCACGCTTGTGCCAGAGTTATGATTATCAGTATAATCATCCGCGATAGTGTGGGCGGGAGGTATGAGGTCAGACTGCGGTGTTTCTCACACTTTCAACAACTTTTCTCTAGAGGGCAGTAAAGTTCTGTGCAATTCAATGGGGTCCATGTAAATCTAACTCTTCAAAACAGAGCACTTACTGTATGTTTTATTTACTGCCCATTATTTCTTTAAAAATTGTATGTGATACGCATTATGAAACGATTGAAGTTTACACTGTTGTCTCATTACTGCATAATTTAGCCATTTGCGTACATGTATTGCGTTGTGGGAGACAGTACACATTCTATATATACTGCAAGAATATAGGCGATTAGTTTGTTCTCCAAAAACCCCAGAAGAAAATGAGCATTTTTGAGCCACGGGTTCTCTTTGTCCTGTGGATTTTTATGGCAGGTTTTGATTTATGAGTAAAACAGTGTGTGGTAAACATCGCTTTAAAGGTGCACTCAGTCATTTTTTTACAGTACATTTTAAATCAGATGTTTACATACACTTAAGTTGAAGTCATATCAAATTGGCAAATTATAGTTTTGGCAAGTCGTTTAGGACATCTACTTTGCATGACACAAGTAATTTTTCCAACAATTGTTTACAGGCAGAATGTTTCACTTTTAATTGACTATATTACAATTCCAGTGGGTCAGAAGTTTACAAACACTAAGTTAAATGTGCCTTTAAGCAGCTTGTAAATTCCAGAAAATTATGTCAAGCCTTTTTAGGCAATTAGCTTCTGATCGGCTAATTGGAGTCTATTGGAGGTGTAACCATGGACTCTTTGCTTGATATCATGGGAAAATCAAAAGAATTCAGCCAAGACCTCAGAAAAAAAAATGTGGACCTTCACAATTCTGGTTCATCTTTGGGAGCAATTTCCAAACACCTGAAGGTACCACGTTCATCTGTGCAAACAATAGTATGCAAGTATAAACACCATGGGACCACGCAGCCATTATTCTGCTCAGGAAGGAGACACATTCTGTCTCCTAGAGATGAATGTAGATTGGTGCGAAAAAGAGCAAATCAATCCCAGAACAACAGCAAAGGACCTTGTGAAGATGCTGGAGTAATGCTCCACAGTAAAAAGAGTCCTATATCAACATAACCTGAAAGGCTGCTCAGCAAGAAAGTGAATGCTCCAAAACCTCCATAAAAAAAGCCAGTCTACAGTTTGCAAATGCACATGGGGACAAAGATCTTACTTTTGGGATAAATGTCCTCTGGTTCTGATGCTGCGATACCACCTGCCTGATGGTAGCAGTGAGAGCAGCCCATGCTCGGGTGGCTTGAGTCTCTAATGATCCTCCAAGCTTTTTCACATACCACCTGGTAAAGATGTCCTGGAGGGAGGTAAGCTCACCTCCGATGACGTGGCTGGCAGTTCACACCACACTGCAGGGTTTTGTGGTTTAGGGCGGTGCTGCTGCCGTACCAGGTGTTGATGCAGCA
Organism: Xyrauchen texanus; assembly: GCF_025860055.1. Lineage (NCBI taxonomy): Eukaryota > Metazoa > Chordata > Actinopteri > Cypriniformes > Catostomidae > Xyrauchen > Xyrauchen texanus. The sequence continues at coordinate 21,454,599 of NC_068319.1, forward strand.
AGTCAGGATGATCTCTACAGTGCTGGTGCAGGATCGTGTGAGGATGTGGTGGTTCATTCCCAACTTCCTAAGCCATCTCAGGAAGAAGAGCCTTCTTCACAACGGCCTCAGTGTGGCATATCTCCAATGTTGTGGCTTAAGGACAACAAAGTCAAGGAATTGGAGTTGCCATCACAAAGCCCTGACCTCAATCCGAAAATTTGTGGGCAGAACTGAAAATGTGTGTGCGAGTAAGGAGGCCTACAAAGTTCAGAATGGGCCAAAATTCAGGCAACTTATTTTTAGAAGCTTGTGGAAGACTACACAAAATGTTTGACCCAAGTTAAACAATTTAAAGGCAATGCTACCAAATACTAACAAAGTGTATGTAAACTTCTGAAAGAAATAAAAGCTGAATTAAATCATTCTCTCTACAATTATTCTGATATTTCACATTCTTAAAATAAAGTGATCCTAACTGAACTAAGACAGGGAATGTTTTCTACAATTAAATGTCAGGAATTGTGAAAAACACAAGTTGAAATGTATTTGGCTAAGGTGTTCAACTGTAGGTCGATGTGGCTTACACTGACACATTTTTAAATGAGAGAAAAAATAAATAATGAGTGCACTTTTAAGATACTTGGACATTTTGTTCTAAAATATGTTACACAATCAAACCTCAAATGTGAATTTTGAAACTGGCTTGTTTTTTTTTTTAAATAGTATGTTGCTAACAAGTTGCAAGATAAGAACTACAATCATTTTCCTTTTCATCAGGCACGCACACTCACATGCTTGTGGTTTTTAGTCCTTATCTAGCAACTTGTTTGCAATGTTAAAAAAGTTTTAAAAAACACAGCTGCTTTAAAAAAAAAAATCAATATATGAATGTACTGTATGTAATTAATATTGTAGAGCAAAACTTCCAAATATCTTCAAGTAATGTTTACAACAGACCTTACACTGATCAGCAACATTAAAACCACCTGCCTTATATTGTGTGACCTTCATGTTTTTATTTATTTATTATTTATTCAGAATGGTGCCAAAAACAAAAAAAACATACAGTAAGGGTCAGGTCTGCGGGCAGAAATGCCTTGTTGATGAGAGAGGGCAACAGAGAATGCCAGACTGGTTCGAACTGACAAAGTCTACGGTAACTCAGATAACAGCTCAGTACAATTGTGGTAAAAAGAATATAATCTAATAATGCTATTCTGAGATGCGGGTTGGTGCTGTTTTGGCGGCATGAGGGGGACCTACACATTATTAGGGAGGTGGTTTTAATGTTGTGTTTGGTCGGGGCCTGGGTACCTCAGTGAGTATTGACGCTTTCTATCACCCCTGGAGTCGTGAGTTCGAATCCAGGGTGTGCTGAGTGACTCCTAAGCCAGGTCTCCTAAGCAACCAAATTGGCCCTGTTGCTAGGGAGGGTAGAGTCATATGGGGTATCCTCGTGGTCGCAATTAGTGTTTCTTGATCTCAATGGGGCATGTGGTAAGTTGTGCGTGGATCGCGGAGAGTAGCATGAGCACCACATACGGAGTCTCCGCGGTGTCATGCACAACGAGCCACATGATAAGATGAGCAGATTGACAGTCTCAGAAGCGGAGGCAACTAAGACTTGTCCTCCAACCTAAGTAGTGGGAATTGTGCATTCCAAATCGAGAGAAAAGGGTATAAAAAAAAATAATATTGTGGCTGATTGGTGTATTTTTCTCAGAAATTGAAAAATCCCATTATAAAAATAAAAAAAGGAAATTCCTGAGGGAACCCATGGCGAATTAGCCTTCTGGTTCCACATACAAATAGACATCATGGCTGAACAGCAATATATGAAAAATTATCCTTAATGTTCTTCTTTTTTTTTTTTTCAAGTGAAAAAATTCTAAACACAAAACATGATTCTGGATTCTAAAAATCTACTTTTTTTATCTTGCTAAATTTATGGTATGACTTGTGACATTCAAAGTCAACACAACCTGCAAAAACCTGTTTATAATAACGTTTCGTTGTCTAATAAGCATCACCAAACCTTGTAATTACATTTTTTTTAAATAATGTATACTTAACGAATTCTTAAATCCATCCAATAACAACACATCCTTCGCACTCTTAGTTATGGTGACACCAAATGAAGGTCAACATCAGTACTTTATTCAATCATTTTCAAACCACATACAAAGCTGAATAAAACCAGTACATCAAAACAAATACCGCTATGGAAACTATAAAAATAACACAGGCGATATATATAAAAAAAAACACTTGGTACCTCTTAAAGCTTTTAAAACTATAGAAAACTTCTTTGAAGAAAGTTTTGCCAAAGGCTACAAAAATATAAGCATACTTTGGTTGGCTTTTTATGGATTTAGCTAAATAAATACTCTATTTTTCTAAATATTGCACTTCTATGTTTGGTTAAATAAAGGTATTTAGCTCTCAAATAAGCTTAGCCAGGCCAACATTTGCCATAGTTTCTCTTCTAGAGAAACTCAGAGTTAATACAGGATGGCAGTCCAAAGGCAAATCATGCAACAGTTGCAGCTAAAACTCAAAGTAAACAGCATTCAGTACGTCTGGATTGGTTTAGTCATCAAAGTCAGGGATGTCATCATAAGAGTAACCGCGGTACCCCTTGGAGGCATAAAAAGCAATCCGCAGGTGATAGAATCCCGGAAGAAAGATGAGTATGCCGATGATGATTACTGGAATTGTGCGATCTGGGTACTAAATCAAGAGGGAACATTATTATTTAAATGACTGACAAATACATTTATACCAAACATAGTCAATAAAACTAAAATACTACATTGTTCTTACTTGTGCTGAGAGATATGCAAATTCCTTTAAATTAGAGCTGTCAGTTGATTAAAATTTTTAATAACATTTTTATTTTTTTATTTATTAAGTTAATAGTGATTAATCACAGATTTTGAAAATTCTGAAATTTTACACTGTATATTATTTTCCTGTCAAAATGCATTTACTTCCAACTTAGGAAAGAAAACAAAACAATATGTATAAATATTATGCTTTATTAACATTTTACAAAAAAGTCTTCCACAATATAAAGATAGAAATGGACTAAAATAGGACCAATTCAAGTAACATTATACGTTTCCCATAGTTTAAGTGAGAGGTTAGTCCCCATAGGTTGAGTAGTCAGTCATATTTTAATTTATTTCATACAGTATTTCTATATTCATAATTTTACATTTAAAATATTTATCTCAAAGCATTATTTATGCATTTGCAACTGCTGTGTAAATGCATTTATTCCTGCCCTGTGAAAACACATCTAAATGCCACTTCAGATGCAGCTTATGTGCCACCTTTGCTGGGTAAAGTTAGCTTTAGTCCCCAAAGGTTTAGTATTCATTGCAGTGGACATTAAATCTCTTAAACTCTCATCCTCCACAATATTAATATGCCGGTAGACTGCCACTATCCACTTTGTTACAGCAATTGCTAAGCTGCTTTCATGATTTCATCAGAGCCTCAACGGTAGCATCCAGCGCCACTTTGAACTCCATGGGAAAAGCATAGTGATAGTGGCAAATAAAATGTGCTGAAAATACTTGATTTCTATCACAAGTCCCATCTGGGCTTGTTTTGTACATGAAATAATAGCGCTAAAAGCTCCTTTCTCCATCATGTTATCACTGACAGGGAAGCGCTGCTGTGGTGTGTGTGTCAGCGTAATGACTCTGGGCAGACACATTACAACATTTCTGCCCTACCAACAAGTGGTTATGCTGTATTAACAGTAAATGTGTTAATAACGATTTAGCAAAATTAAAGTTAAACTTTTTTAATTAATTGCATGTGATTAACATGTTAATTCCGACAGCTCTAGCGGAAATGTCAAGATTTGGGCTCATAACTCATATATCTATGTTCCTTGAACTTATTTATTTATTTATTTGTACTTATTTTACCATAACTTAAATAGTTGAGTTTATTCTGTAAGATGATCACCAAGTTAAGTGAACTTAATTGCACACGCTTTGGAGACGACATAACTCAATCAATTGAATAAAGTCAACTTATTAGGGTTTTCAGTGCAGGTATTTATAATCATTCAGCCCAAACAATGTTTGGCATGAGAAGATTAATTGATTCACACACTAATATATATATATATATATATATATATATATATATATATATATATATATATATATATATATATATATAGTCTTTGTTTACTTGTTCAGTTTAAAACATTTACATTAATGTTTAAACTGTCAGTATTTGAGGTGAAGGGTTGCAACTGCAGGAATCATATTAAAACATATCACACTATGACACTGATTTCTCATTCATAAACGTCTTCTTTTCAATTTCCATATTTTTGGTCTACTCACCATAACATGAATGTATCCCGCCAAAAGCAGTGATCCAACAATAATCAATAAAGAGCCAACCAGAAATAGGAAAGTTGCCAGGGCGATAGCCTTGTAGGGTACTTTTGGTGGGCTTTTCTTGAACTGTAAAACAGAAGATGTTATGCTAAATCTATAAATTTAAATATGCTGATTTTATGCCTCAGTTCCTCTCACCTGTAGATCAATGTAGCCCTCATCGCTGTCTGCCAGCCTGGAGTATTTCACTTTAATGTTTGGAGCGGCACTGGTTGTGTTGTTCCGAGTTGGCATCATGATTGTGTCTTGGCTTGATCAGGATGAACAGGAATAGCAAAATAAAAGCTCATATCTGAGAGCGCATGTGTGGTTTACTCTGGCTCATAATGCATTACAATTAGTGCAGCAAACACTTCAATTCAAATAAAATACCAGTTTAAGTTGGTTCAAAATGAACCAATATATTTCATTTTGGTGAGGTGTTTTCAACTAGATAAAACTGTCATGGGAATAAGACTGTGCAGTGCTAGTCTGATTACCAGCCCATTTAGATGTCAAATATAACAGTAAATTAATAACATCTTGATGAAGTGCACTGTCTCAAGGTCATTGCAAGCATAATTCTAAAAATGAAGCTATATAATCATATAAATCCTATATAATTTAAGGAGCATGAATTGCTGGGAAATCGTACATGCATTTATTTCTTTATGCTGCCGTTTCTCATGCATTCTTTGAGTAAGTAGAACAGGTAAAATCACTCGATTTGTGGCCTGATGCTGGACTACTGTAACGATCACTCAGTATTACATACATTTTTAATGTATTTAGTGTCTGATGCAATGTAATAGTTGCTCGGTTTATTGAGGCGTTTATATACTCACCAACTAATAAAACACGCTTTCAACGTGCTTTTAAGCAAATACTGTTTCAGAAGAAGGCAAAATAAGCAAAGTCGCTATTTGACGTTTTCGAGCAGACTGGCTGATTTCCTACGACTACTTCCAGAGCAATAATAAAACTTCCATTTTTCCCCCTATGAAAACACTGCTCGTCTTTCTGTTGTCATTGTTTACTTCCTGATTCTCATACTAACCTGCGCAAGCGCAGGAAAGAGCAACGGCGACATCCAATAGTATCTCGTCTTAGATTTTATGCAAATAAGAACTATTCAAATTATTTGAGTTAAACAAATAAAGATTTTGGCTGTAAAATTAAATGAATATTAATATTAAATATAATATTAATTGTTTGGATATTAATTTACACAGAAAACATCATATATAATATTGGTGAAATGCACATAAAAAATAATAAACATTAATCCGTCACCTTTTATTTATTCTCTTGAGAGTTGAAAACATATGGAGGACAAAACCTGCAAGAATAATTCATAAATAAATAAAATCAGAAAATACGTAAATACATAAATATAAATGTATATAAAAATGAAAATGACATGTGCGAGACATAATTAATTAACAAAAAACAAATACACCCATCACTGCAAAAACAATAAAAAATAAAACATAAATAATATTTGAAAATGCAAAAATGTTCAATTAAATGCTAAACTGAAAGTTGATTTTTTTATTCAATATGTCTATATTTCTTTAATAACTTATTTATTTCTGTATGTAGTTCCCTATTTATTTTTATCTTTGAGCAAAATGTTAAAGGTGCTTTCAGTTATTCTTTCCACATTAGAAAAGTCAAACTCTACTAAAGACATTAATTGTAATTTTGCAATATATGTAGGAAATCATGACAACTCACATTAAAGTGAAGACTCATATCAGTAACCTTATTAAAGCTGTTTTATTCTACAGGAAGAGGGTCCGCACGTGGGGGCTGCCATGTTAGAATCACATGACCAGCTGAATACTATTCGCTTAATCTCAGTAACCGTCCAGTTATTTGACACTTTCACTCACTGATTAAAGTAATCATGGCTGACTGTGAACACTAAATTTCTACAATGACATCTGAAACTGAAAACTATCGAATTTAAATGATGCTGCATTCAAGCCGCTTGGTGTCACTGTAAGTCCAAGTTGATACAAAGACAAAAGTTACAGAGTGCACCTTTAATGAGAGGATATCAATCAAATATCAGTAGGCATCTGAATATCTACCTGATAGACACTTGATAGTTTGTCTATGATGCCTGAAAATTTGTTGACATTCTCTCATTAGGCATGTTGCGTGAAGGATTATTTTGCATTAATAGGTGCAATTATTTATTCATTTGTATATCTTGCACATTTAATTATGTATATATTCATGCACAAATGTGTAGGTGTGTTTATTTCTTTATATGTATTTGTGTTTATGTATTTAATATAGAGTGTTGAATAAAACATACTGCAAAGACATGTAAGAAGAAAAAAAAACAGAAAGTAAAAGACAGAATAAAATAAATAAATTAATTAATCATGACCCATTAGTTGTCACAATGTGCACTACATTGGATCAGATTGCATATCTGTATGAGTGACAGATATGAGTGACTGTTGAACACAGAAAGTGTTAGAACACATTGTTCAAGGTTTCTTGTGGCATGTGTTCATGTGTCATGTGTTCACCTCTTGTTCAAAACCAACATTTTTCAGCATTCTCAAATGCAGATTGATGTGAGAAATTAATTGGAATTCATAGACTTTTAAAAATGGGTGCAGGTCCCCGTGTTCTTCACAAACACCAACTCTCAGCTATCTAAATTGGCAATTAGTGACAGTAATTTCACAGAAGCCAGCTGTTCCCTCTCTGCATAACTTAAAAATAGAGTAAATTGAGTTCCCTTTCTTAGGGATGGTAGGGGTGGTAGAAGTTTTAAGTTTCAGAGAAACTTGGAAAGTTTATTATGTTACTTTACAGTTATAAATAGCTTCTGGAATACCTTGGAAGCATGGCCAGTGTACCTATGTCAAGTAATACATCTTCATCAATGCTGGACAGAGAAAATGAATTTTATTAATACAGTGAGAGTAAGTAGTGATTGGTAAGTATGTCATTTTTTTATTTCTAATATTCCATAATGGATTAGTTGGATCGGATGTGATTTCCACAGGCCAAAACACTTTTCAATTGCAAAACCTGTTCCGTCATCTGGTCTGCTGTCTGCCAGCTTCTAATCAGTGGAGATTCTTACTTCTATATACTTTATTGTTTGTGCAAGTGCTGCTATTGGCTGATTTCCAAAGCAACCCTGAAACAAAACACTGAAGGACTCTTAACATTCGCATCACGTCTTGAGACTGCAGCTTGGGGAAAGCGTTATAATGGCTTAAAAGGATAGTTTACTCAAAAGTGAAAATTCTCTCATCATTTACTCACCCCTCATGCCATTCCAGATGTGTATTATTTACTTTCTTCTGCTGAACACAAACCAAGATGTTTATAAGCATATTTCAGCTATGTAGGCCCATACCATTCAAGTGAATGGTGGCCAGAACTTTGAAGGACCAAAAAGCATAGAAAGGCAGCATAAAGATTATCCATAAGACCTCAGTGGTTAAATGAATGACTCTGAAAGTGCTACAATTGCTTTGGATGAAAAAGAGATCAATATTTACAGTTGTTTACAATAATTTTCACACATTTCTCAATACTGATGCATTTTCAAACCTCTTCACGCTGTCATCTCTATCAATAAACTAGCACAACAGTTCATGTTTCATCCAAAACACCCTACAACCATCACAACACTTCATACATTCACCAAAACACTGTTTCTCCCAATATAAATGTATTGTCAATCAAAAACACATGTCCTAATATTTGTAATTTGTTTATATGTAAACCAATATTCTGTTACAAAGCAAGAGAGGCACTTTACTGTGTAGAATGTAATCTATTCTATACTGAGTGTATGAATGCATATCTTACCTGTTTCTTTGTTTGTTTGTTGAAATATTCGCACATTGGATAGCACTGTTGAGCGTGGGAGATTTGGCTGCACTCACAGTCTAGCCTCTCTCAAAGATAGACCATGGTTTATCAAATCATCAATAACAGTAGCCCTTATCTCATCAGAGACTATACAGTTCTTGGTCTTCCCCTCATTTGTCTTCTGCACTCCTCTCCTTCTCCTGCCAACTGCTCTTTTTCTGTTACCTAGTTGTTGATCCATGCATGCAAAAGTAATCATTTAAAAATATATATATAATTTTTGAGAGATGTAATGGTATTGATAAACTAGGTCTTCAACTAAAATGGGAATCTGCTGGGTTTTTTTATTATTTATTTTATTATTATGATTAATTTGCTTATCTTGATTGTAGATATACTGTATTTCAGTATACTGTTATAATAGAAATATAGCAATTCTGTCAAATTTTGTTTTGTGTGAGGCTTTGAACTGAAGTTTGCAGTTTTTCTCAATCGCTGTGGCTCATTTTTAAACCGTCTTAACATTCTCTAAACTGTAAGTGCAATTGTCATGACTGTTTTGTGGGACATCTCTATTGCATGTCTGCAAAATGTAGTAACTCACCCAAAACATTTAATTCATGCTTCAAAACCTAGTTATTGTGTCAGTAAATTGGCCAATGCCACCAAAATGAAAATTTTTTGTCATCGTGTGTGCCATACAGGTCAAAATGTTTGATGTTTTTTTCACCATGGCAGTTAACCCTGGAAATGTTTGTGATATACAAATATTATTTTTATTCAACTTTTTTTGTTGACACTGACTGCTTACAAGATATTCCTATATGTCAGTTTTGTCTAGCTGAATGCTATTGTGTATCACACTGAGCTTTTTAGATACCGATTTCAACAGTAGGTAAAAGTTTACTGGGGACAGTCAATACTGTACAATACTGTAGTACACAGAAAAAGGATCTTTAGCAATGTAGCAATGTGTTACATGTAAACAGAAAATTCACATTTGCATGTCCATTTTACACATTCCTTACATGTAAAGTCATATATTGTGAATAGAATATTGCCACAAAATGACATCCATGCAGAAAAAAAAAAAAAAAAAAGACAGCAATGAAAAAACCTGCAGTAGTTCTGTAAAAAACTGTAAATTGTACCTCCTCACAGTACATACCACTTCAAGTTCCCATATTCTTGTTGGAAACTAAAGATTTCGTGACTTTTGATAGAGATGAATGGATTTTGCATTAAAACGGTTTAGTCCACAGACTGACGTTGTGCTGATTGTATGAAGAGTTTTGATAATGTTCACACAGTAGTGAGAAATGTGTGAAAATTATTAGGGAATTTTTTTTTAAGGCTGAGCTCAAAATGGCATACCACATGTGTATATGGTAGAAATAGTATGAATAGTATGCCATTCCAAACTCAGCCTGTCATTTTTTACTATACATTTCCCACACCTATCATATCACTTCTGAAGATAGGAATTTAACCACTGAAGTCATATGTATTACTTTATACTGCCTTTACGTGCTTTTCGGTCCTTCAAAGTTCTTGCCACCATTCACGTGCATTGTATGGACCTGCAGAGCTGAAATATTCTTCTAAATATCTTTGTTTGTGTTCAGCAGAAGAAAGAAAGTCAAACACATCTGGGTTGAATGCCAATGCAATCAATCCTGCATGCACTAAAGTTCTAGTGTTCATGCTATTAGTCTAATTTATAGGTGCACTCAATAATATTGTGTTTAAAATGGATGGATGGATGGATGGATGGATGGATGGATAGGTATAATTGTGGAATTGTGAAACAAATCATAATGATGAATAATTGAGAGAAAGCAAGGGACACAAAGAGAAATAGGGAGCAACATTCATAGCCATAGATGGACATGCCATTCATAAAACCACATAAATCACTCTGGGTTTCTTGCCTGTGACAGTCACATTCATTACCAAAGCTGACCTTAAGAGACTTTATACACATTTTCACACTGACTGTTCATGCAACCATGAACTGTGCTCAGAAATTTTGTAATGATCATATAAAACCAACAATATGATAATCTAGTACTAAATGTCTTGTTGCGCAATCAAATCTAATGGAATTGATAAGTGACATTGATAGCAATCTATGATTTACTGAAAGAGAACAAAGGAAATGAATGCAAAAAAAAAAAGTTGTCCTTGTGTGTGTGTGTGTGTGTGTGTGTGTGTGTGAGAGAGAGAGAGAGAGAGAGAGAGAGAGAGTGTGTGAAAGTGTGTGAGTGAGTGAGTGTGAATGAGAGTGAGAGAGAGAGAGAGAGAGAGAGAGAGAGAGAGAGAGACTCTGGTAGAAAACACTGAGTAGCCTATGGGATGTTTATGGGATGTTTGTACAAACACTGTTGCAACTTGCATCCCATCAGCTGCGTGGAATTCGTTTTCTCAAGGTCACGAGAGAGTTGAAGTGAACGACGACGGTACGTTTTAATCGTTTATTTTTTAAGAATTAGCCTATATTTCGTTGAAATGGTGAAATCCGTCCATAATTACAATTCCTAATAATTTTAATGTTTGTTTGATAGTAATTGTGACTGCAGACTGCGCTTGGTTATTACTAACGTGTTCATTTCCGTGCGTTTGAGTCTTAACAAACAAACAAACAAACAATGATTGTTCGAAAATAAAACGAACATACAAATTTCGTATACAATTGTTTTCTTTTTTTTTTTTTTTTTTTTGACGGAATGATTGATGTCTGGATCGAATTAGCTGCAAAGAACACACATTTATACCTGCATGTCTGCATGAAGAACTGCTTTAATTGCTCAATTTACATATATTTATTCCATTAATAAGGTTTATTTTACTTTTGCTGCAATTTTTTTTTATATATATATTATTCATACTGTATGTTATATCATCTAAAACAATTATATTTGATTTACTGATTAAGTTGTGCTGAAAAAAGTAAGCCTTTATAATTGCAATTCTAGTTTTACTTTGTTACTTGGTATGTGACTACCTTTAAAACAAGAACATTTACTTTGAAAACAAACCTATCCTGAGATATTTTAACTGGAATAAAATATGTGACAAATAGTCCCTTATTTCAGAAGGAAAATAGGCAGCTATTTAGCTACACTGAACAAAAATCTTAACCTAAAACGTAAGCTTTTTGTCAAAAATATTATTTAACACTACAAAATCAAAATCACCATGACTACATTAGGTTACACCAACAAAACATATTTTAAGGGTTAAGGTGACAACTGCAGGCTACCACTTTTTACAGTGTAGATGATATTTATGCTTATTTCGGATTAAGAGTTCTATCAATGGACAAATACACATCAGCAACAATTTTGATATAAACAGGGCAGTTGTTTTGCGTTGTGACTTCACTTGAGTAAATGGCATACTTAATGCCTAGTTAATATCTGATGAACACACCATTTATGCATTTGGCAGACACTTTTATCCAAAGCGATTTACAGAGCCCTTATTACAGGGACAATCCCCCCGGAGCAACCTGGAGTTAAGTGCCTTGCTCAAGGACTCAATGGTGGTGGTTGAGGGGCTCGAACCAGTGTTCTTCTGATTACCAGATTACCAGTTATGTGCTTTAGACCACTTTAGACCACTACACCACGATTTAATGGTGCATGATTTAATGTAGAGGACAAACGCTTAAATACCTGATTCAAAACAAAGTCCAAGATCTGCTGGAATTTTGTTTTTATATATATCTAAAACATCCCACTTTGATCCTGCAATCTTAACACAAGATCACCACCTTCTTTAGTTGTATCTTTCACCTTATCGTTGTAATCTGTGTATCTTGCTCTTGTTATTAAGCACAAGGCATATTTCCAACATATTGACATGGTTCGGTATATGTTCCCATAAATCTCCCAAAGCTTTGTATAATCAATCAGCCTGAGAGCTTTTGTATATGGTTGTTTGGCAGCTCACCAACCAGACAGCATTTTCATGCTTGATTTTTTCATTGCATGAAATGAATATCATTTTCCAATTTCTTGTGTTTCAGTGAAAGATGTATATTTTGTCTATAGTGTGCAGGGCTAAAGCAAACTGGCATATAGATCAGTCCTAAGGGTTTTGCAAATTGAGATGCCTAAACATGCACAAGACATAACTGCTATACCCTCATGTCGTTCCAAACCTGTAAGCATTTTGTCCATCAAGGGCAAAAGTAGAAATCTAGCAACGGTTCAGTTCACATTGACCAGGGCCTTTGAAACTCTTTAAAACACACACACACACACACACACACACACACACACACACACACACACACACACACACACACACACACACACACACACACACACACACGTTGGTGCAGCTATAATTATGAGGACTCTCCATAGACATAATGATTTTTATACTGTACAAACTATAGACCCCATACCCCTAAACCTAACCCTCACAAAAAACCTTTTATATTTTCAGTAAAACATTGTTTAGTATGTCTAAGTGATGTAAATTATCAGGACACTAGAAATGTCCTCATAAACCACATTTATAACATAATACCCTTGTAATTACCGGTTTGTAACCAAAAAAAGTCCTTGTAAACCACACACACACACACACACACACACACACACAATTTATGCATTGGCCCGATGTTTTCTTTCTTCGTTGCAAAAAAGTTATTTTCCTATTACAATTAGGTTTTGTTAAGGGTTTGAGTGTGGGGTTAAACTTAAGAAAAATCATAATAACATAATTCGTTGATCATTTTATTTTTCTCTATAGGAGTAAAAGTTGATCACTTTTTTACAAGCCAAATTGTTCTATTTCTTTCGCCATCTCATACTATTATTTTGACTTACGGTGAAGACTTTTTCACAGTAGACTTTTTTAAAATTTTTATATAAACCCCACGTTCACATCCAGAATTTATAAATCATAAATTATAAAATGTTGAAAAATGTTGGTAAATTTGATTACCACTGAATAACGATTTCAGTTTTGTTTTATTGTTTTTTCCCTTTTCAAGGTTGCAAGTTCATATACAAAATATAATGATGACTGAATCAATCAAGAAGATGAAATTTTACTCAAAGCTCCCTTCAAAACCTTTTTGCCTTGAACTACTGGATACTGAAGCATGTTGATTTTGAAACATTGTGTCTTGGCTGGACAGTCTATTTACATTGAGATGAATACATGATTCCTGTCACCACATACATACTAAAAGCCATGGATGATTGTGTCCTGGACAACATGTCTGCAATATAACTACAATTCTGACAGAAACATGACATTAAGCAGGTACACAAACCTAACTTCTTAACTTACAGCTAGAAACTCTTTCAAATCATGACCAAATTGCTTCCAGCAGAAGATAACTTAACTTCATCTATTTTTCCTGAAAACTGTCCAAATTGCAGTGTGATATCTTCTTTTGAGATAGGTGTCACAAAGACACTAGCCTTAGGCTTGGTGCTGATGGTCTTTATAATATTCGGTGTGATGGGCAACATCCTGGTCATCCTCTCCGTGGCATGCCATCGCCATCTTCGCTCTGTAACGCATTACTTTATTGCCAATCTTGCTGTAGCAGACCTGCTTCTGAGCTCTGTGGTGGTACCTTTCTCTGCTGTCTCTGAAGCCTTGGACCGCTGGGTGTTCGGCCATACTTTATGTAATGCCTGGACTGCGCTTGACGTGCTGTGCAGCACAGCCTCAATCCTTAGCCTTTGCGTTATCTCTGTGGATCGTTGTGTGGCGGTCAGTTTCCCGCTGAGATACACTTTCCTAGCCACAAGACAGAGGGCACTGGCCGCAGTCGCAGCTCTCTGGGCCCTTTCGGCTGCCATATCTGTCGGCCCACTGTTTGGATGGAGAGAGCCCATGCCGGAGGATGAATCAGTGTGCAGAGTCAACGAGGAACCAGGGTACGCAATCTTCTCTGCTGCGTGCTCCTTCTACGTGCCGTTGGCGGTGATTTTGGCAATGTACTGTAGGGTGTACGTGGTGGCCCGGCACAAAACTCGCTCCATGAATAAGGGATGGCAGACTAATGGGTTAACGGAGCATGGGGAGACACTGCGGATTCACTGTCGCAAAGCTCAGGATGCTGCGGGGAAGGAAGGAGCCATGCGATCAAGGCAGTCACACTTTACTTTCATGCGTCTGCTGAAGTTTTCCCGGGAGAAGAAGGCAGCCAAGACTCTGGGGATTGTGGTGGGCTGCTTCGTGCTCTGCTGGCTGCCTTTTTTTGTAGTACTGCCAATAAGTGAGTACCATCAACAAGTTGTTTCTCTAGTCTAAACACACCACAAAACTTATCAATGTGGTCAATTTAAAAGAATAGTTCACCTAAAAAATGTATTTACTCACCCTATGTCATTCCAAACCCATATGAAGTTTTCTGTTGAACTCAGAAGGAGAGTATGGTCAAGCTACTCTTTTCCATACATTGAAAGTGAACAGGGATGGATGCTACCAAGCTCCAAAAAGCACCATGAAAGTATAATAAAGGTTGTCTATATGATTTGTGTCTTCTGAAGCCTTAAAGGGATTGTTCACCCAAACATTACAATTCTTTTCATCATTTACTCACCCTCATGCCATCCCAGATGTGATGTTAGCTTGTTATGTCAATACAATGCAAATACAGTGAATAGTGACCTAAACTCGAAAAAGCACATAAAGGCAGCATAAAAGCAATCCATCAGACTCCATGGGTTTAATCAGTGTCTTCTGAAGTGATCTAGTTGGTTTTAGGTGAGAACAGACCAAAATACAACTCATTTTTCACTGTACATCTTACCATTGCAGTCTCTAGGCACAATCATGATTTCAAGCTCAAATTTCATTTTTCATACAATGCAAGTGAATAGTGACCTAAACTCGAAAAAGCACATAAAGGCAGCATAAAAGCAATCCATCAGACTCCATGGGTTTAATCAGTGTCTTCTGAAGTGATCTAGTTGGTTTTAGGTGAGAACAGACCAAAATACAACTCATTTTTCACTGTACATCTTACCATTGCAGTCTCTAGGCACAATCATGATTTCAAGCTCAAATTTGAAATCATGATCAACAAGGAGACTTCATATCAGGAGATTTAAAGTATAAAAAGGAGTAACATTTTGGTCTGTTCTCACCCAAAACCGATTGGATTGCTTCAGAAGACATGTATTAAACCATTGGAGTCTTATGGATTTCGTTTATTTTCTGCATTTAGGTGCTTTTTGGAACTTCAAATTTGTGGCTACCATTCACTTGTATGGACCTACAAAGCTGAGATTTTCTTCTAAAAATCTTTGTCTGTGTTCTGCAGAAGAAACAATGTCATACACATCTGGGATGGCATGAGGGTGAGAGAATTTTCCTTTTTGGGTGAACTACACCTTTAAGGGCCTTCCACATCGCCATTGCCCAGAATTGTTGGGTGAACTATTCCTTTACCTTTTTTCTATACAGATGCAATAACTCAGAGAATATTTGTATGGGAAACGTAATGTTGAAAATATTTTGTTGTTTTAGATGAGGAGTGTATGAGTGTATCTGCACACTGTTTTCAGGCACGGACAACACATTTCGGATGTTAAGCCTTCATATACTTTCTGTTATTTATTCTGATCCATGTTTCCAAATGACCCAATACACATCCATTGTACTCCCACAACAGAGCTGTAAGTGACGTGTAAACTGCATTGCCATTAGCCTCCCTGGGCCTTTGAAATTGCATTTAAATGAGGCTGTTTAGAAAGAAAGAATGAATTATGGGAGAAAGGGAGAGTATTTTGCTCTTTCAACCACCCTAATTTGTTGTGATAGACCAGGTCTGCGAGAATAGGCTTCTATATGCTAAACAGCAACTAGTTCAGTAAACAAAATATTCCGGATGGAATCCAGATGTATTTACAAACAAATTGATATAATTTAAGCTATCTTTAAATATTCAGTGGAGATATACAGTTTAAGTCAGAAGTTTACCTACAAAGTTTACAGCCAAATTCATTTAAACTCAGTTTTTCACAAGTCCTGACATTTAATCGTAGAAAACATTGCCTGTCTTGGTCAGTTAGGATCACTACTTTATTTTAAGAAAGTGAAATATCAGAAGAAGAATAATAGTCCACAAGATAATTATTTATTTCATCTTCTTAAACAAGAAGTTTACATACACTTTGTTAGTATTTGGTAGTATTGCCTTTAAATTGTTTAACTTCTCTCAATAAGTTGCCTGAATTTTGTCCCATTCCTCCAGACAGAACTGGTGTAACTGAGTCAGGTTTGTAGGCCTCCTTGCTCGCACACGCGTTTTCAGTTCTGCCAGATTGAGGTCAGGGCTTTGTGATATATCCACATCATTTTCCTTCCTCATGATACCATCTATTTTGTGAAGCGCACCAGTCCTTCCTGCAGCAAAGCACCCCTACAAATTATGCTGCCAGCCCCATGCTTCATGTTGGGATGGTGTTCTTCGGCTTGCAAGCCTCACCCCTTTTCCTCCAAACATAACGATAATCATTATGGCTAAACAGTTCCATTTTTTTTTCATTAGATAAGAGGACATTTCTCCAAAAAAGATCTTTGTCCCCATGTTCAATTGCAAACTGTAGTCTGGATTTTTTATGGCAGTTTTGGAGCAGTGGCTTCTTCCCTGCTGAGCAGCCTTTCAGATTATGTCGATAAAAGTCTTGTTTTACTGTGGATATAGATACTTGTCTACCTTTTTCCTCCAGCATCTTCACAAGGTCCTTTGCTGTTGTTCTGGGATTGATTAGCACTTTTCACACCTGTAATGTTGGAGTAACGAGGCAGACGAGGAGTTACGGATCCAAACGCAGCTGAGGCTTTATTTGAAAAAACAGAAGATAAACACAAACAAACAACCCACGATGGGGAAATAAAGCATAAAACAGTAAACTAAAACACGAAGGATCAAACGGAGAACTTGGGCAGGGAACACATACCGGGTTTACACCAAACAACGATCGACAAAGACAGCACAAAGACACGGGGTATAAATAGACAAACGTGGGAAAGGTGGCCAATGAAAGGACAGAACTCAAACAAGGTAACAAGGTGATAAACAGAAACCAAAGGCAAATTAACCAGGGCAGGTGTAAACAATGAACAGTGAATACTGAACGCTAACAGAGGGTTGTGGAATCAAATAAAGGACTAAAGTGACAACAAGATGGAAAACGAGAGGGCAACAGTGAAACGAGACAGGGTGGACTATGGAATTAAATAAGGGACTAAAGTGAAAACTTAAGAAGTGAAAAGTGACAAGATGGAAAACAAGGGGGCAACAGAGAGACAAGACAGGGTAATCATTACATAGCCCCCTTAAGGATCGGATTCCAGACGATCAAAACAACAAAAGACCGAAAAAGACCCACAAAGAAAAACCAAAATGAGGGCACCAGGGGCAAACAGACAGAGACAAGTGGGCACATGGGCGGACCAGGGGGGGTACACTGGGCAGGCAGGAAGTCCGCGGGGGCCATTAGGCAGTCCAGGGAGGTGGAGAGGGTAGATAGATAGACCATGAGGCCGAGAGGGCAGGCAAGCAGTCTATGGGGGTGTGTCAAGGGACCAGGGTCAGGTGGCCGCAGAACAGAGGCCGGTTTAGATGGCCCGGGAGCTGGCCACTTAGCAAGGACAGGGACCGGGTCGGGGGGCCTGGGAGGAGGCCACTGGGCAGGGACTGGGTCAGGAGGCCAGGGAAGAGGACTCAGGACAGGAACAGGGGCAGGAGGCCTGGGTGGAGGCCACAGGACGGGAACAGGGTCAGAAGCCCTGAGAGGAGGCCACAAGACAGGGACCGGGTCAGGAGGCCTGGGAGGAGGCCACAGGACAGAGGCCAGCTTCGGTGGCCTGGGAGGTGGTCGTGGGCCAATGGCCGGTTCAGGGGACCTGGGAGGTGTGGCCACTGGGGGAGCTGGCGGAGCCGCGTGAGGCGGAGCCAAGGAGGACCTCTGAGGCGGGGCAGTCGAAGACTTGGGTGGCGGCGCCGCAGGAGGCATAGGCAGGGCCACAGGAGACCCTGGGGGCAGAGCAGAGGCAGGCAGAGCCATGGTGTACCCTGTGGGCGGAGCCGTAGAAGGCTTGGGAGGCGGCGCCGTGGAAGGCTCGGGAGGCGGAGCCGAGGGAGGCTCGGGAGGTGGAGCCGGGGGAGGCGATGGCGTAGAAAGCTCAGAAGGCGGAGCTGAGGGAGGCTCAGGAGGCGGAGCCGAAGGAGGTTCTAGAGGCGGAGCCCTAGAAGGCTCTGGAGGCTCTGGAGGCGGAGCCGTAGGAGGCTCGGGGGGCGAAGCCCTGGAAAGCTCAGGAGGCGGAGCAGAGGGAGGCTCTGGAGGCTCAGGAGGCGGAGCTGAGGGCGGTGGCGCCGTAGACAGTTCTTGAGGCGGAGGCCTGGAAGGCTCCGGGGATGGAGCTGAGGAAGGCACAGGAGACGGAGCCAAGGAAGGCTCAGGAGACGGAGCCGCTGGAGGCTCTGGAGGCAGAGCCGTAGGAGGCTCAGGAGGAGGCTCGGAAGGCAGAGCCGTGGATGGCTCGAGAGGCTGGAAGGGTAGAGCCCTGGGAAGCTCGAGGGGCTTGAGAGGCGGAGCCCTGGAAGGCTCGAGAGGCTTGAGAGGCGGTGCCCTGGAAGGCTCGAGAGGCTTGAGGGGCGGAGCCCTGGAAGACTCGAGAGGCGGAGCCCTGGAAGGCTCGAGAGGCGGAGCCCTGGAAGGCTCGAGAGGCTTGAGGGGCGGAGCCCTGGAAGGCTCGAGAGGCTTGAGGGGTGGAGCCCTGGAAGGCTTGAGGGGCGGAGCCCTGGGAGGCTCGAGAGGCTTGAGGGGCGGAGCCCTGGGAGGCTCGAGAGGCGGAGCCCTGGGAGGCTCGAGAGGCTTGAGGGGCGGAGCCCTGGGAGGCTCGAGAGGCTTGAGAGGCGGAACCCTGGGAGGCTTGAGAGGCGGAGCTCCGGAAGGCCCGAGAGGCTTGAGAGGCGGAGCTCCGGAAGGCCCGAGAGGCTTGAGGGGCGGAGCCGTAGGAGGCTCAAGAGGCTCTGGGGGCGGAACCGTCAGAGGCTTGAGTGGATCGAGAGGCGGAGCAATCAGAGGCTCTGGAGGCGGAGCCGTAGGAGGCCCCGTAGGCGGAGTTGCAGGAGGCTCGAGAGGCTCTGGGGGTGGAGCCGTAGGAGGCTTAGGGGGCGGAGCCCTGGTAGGCTCGAGAGGTTCAGGAGGTGGAGCCCTGGGAGGCTCGAGAGGCTTGAGGGGCGGACCCCTGGTAGGTTCGAGAGGCGGAGTCCTGGAAGACTCGAGAGGCTCGAGAGGCGGAGCTCTGGAAGGCTCGGGAGGCGGAGCTCTGGAAAGCTCGGAGGCGGAGCTCTGGAAGCTCGAGGCGGAGCTCTGGAAAGCTCGGGAAACTCGGATGGCTGAGTTCTGGAAAGCTCGGAAACTCGGATGGCTGAGCTCTGGAAAGCTCGGAAACTCGGATGGCTGAGCTCTGGAAAGCTCGGAAACTCGGATGGCTGAGCTCTGGAAAGCTCGGGAAACTCGGATGGCTGAGCTCTGGAAAGCTCGGGAAACTCGGATGGCTGAGCTCTGGAAAGCTCGGGAGGAGGAGCCCTGGAAGGCTCGAGAGGCGCTGGCTCTTGGACGGTCACGGCCATTGGCACTGGCACTGGCTCTTGGACGGTCATGGCTACTGGCACTGGCTCTTGGACGGTCAAGGCTACTGGCACTGGCTCTTGGACGGTCGTGGCTACTGGCACCTGCTCGGGGACGGTCGTGGCTTTGGGCACTGACTCAGGGACGGTCGAGGCCACAGGCGCTGACTCAGGGACGGTCGAGGCTACAGGCGCTGACTCAGGGACGGTCGAGGCTACAGGCGCTGGCTCAGGGACGGTCGAGGCTACAGGCGCTGGCTCAGGGACGGTCGAGGCTACAGGCGCTGGCTCAGGGACGGTCGAGGCTACAGGCGCTGGCTCAGGGACGGTCGAGGCTACAGGCGCTGGCTCATTGACGTTTGAGGCTTGCGGCACTGGCTCATTGACGTTTGAGGCTTGCGGCACTGGCTCATTGACGTTTGGGGCTTGCAGCACTGGCTCATTGTCGTTTGGGGCTTGCGGCACTGGCTCATTGACGTTTGGGGCTTGCGGCACTGGCTCATTGATGTCTGAGGCTACAGGCTCTGGCTGGGTTACCGTGGTTGGCGAGGATTCGGGCTCGCTCACAGTGACATGCGGGGGCTCTAGCTCGCTCACCGTGACATGCGTGGGCTCTAGCTCGCTCACCGTGACATGCGGGGGCTCTAGCTCGCTCACCGTGAAATGCGGGGGCTCTAGCTCGCTCACCGTGACATGCGTGGGCTCAGGCTCGCAGACCGGGGTTGGCGCGGGCCGGGAGGCGGAAGCCCGTCTTCTTTCCCTCCTCCGGGCAGACGCAGTGGGCCGCGCTGGCTCATGGAAGGCGACCGGCGTGGGGGCAGGCTCGCTGACAGGTGGGGCTGGTGTGACAGGGTGCGGTGAGCTGCACGCTAGTAGGGTCATCTCCAGGTAGTCGCGGAGAGTGCTGCCGGGCGTTGCCTGTGGCACCTGCTCCCTCAGCGAGGGATTTAAGCTATCCCTGAAGAAGACCATCAGCGCAGAGTCCGGGAAGTCAGTAGCGTTGGCCAGGAGGAGGAAGTAGCGAGCGTGGTCTACGAGCGGGTAGTGCTCTTGCTGCAAATTGAGCAGCCGACATTTGGCTCGGATAGCTGCTGGATCCATGGGAGGTCGATCGTTCTGTAATGTTGGAGTAACGAGGCAGACGAGGAGTTACGGATCCAAACGCAGCTGAGGCTTTATTTGAAAAAACAGAAGATAAACACAAACAAACAACCCACGATGGGGAAATAAAGCATAAAACAGTAAACTAAAACACGAAGGATCAAACGGAGAACTTGGGCAGGGAACACATACCGGGTTTACACCAAACAACGATCGACAAAGACAGCACAAAGACACGGGGTATAAATAGACAAACGTGGGAAAGGTGGCCAATGAAAGGACAGAACTCAAACAAGGTAACAAGGTGATAAACAGAAACCAAAGGCAAATTAACCAGGGCAGGTGTAAACAATGAACAGTGAATACGAACGCTAACAGAGGGTTGTGGAATCAAATAAAGGACTAAAGTGACAACAAGATGGAAAACGAGAGGGCAACAGTGAAACGAGACAGGGTGGACTATGGAATTAAATAAGGGACTAAAGTGAAAACTTAAGAAGTGAAAAGTGACAAGATGGAAAACAAGGGGGCAACAGAGAGACAAGACAGGGTAATCATTACAACACCAAACTACATTCATCTCTAGGAGACAGAATGCATCACTTTCCTGACTGGTATTATGGCTGCATAGTCCCATGGTATTTATACTTCCATTATATTGTTTGTACAGATGAACATGGTACCTTCAGGCATTTGGAAATTGCTCACAATGATTAACCATACTTGTGGAGGTCCACAATTTGTTTCTGAGGACTTGGCTGATTTTCTTTTGATTTTCTTATGATGTCAAGCAAAGAGGCACTGAGTTTGAAGGTAGGCCTTAAAATACATCCAGAGGTACAACTCCAATTCAGTACACCTCCTATCTGAATCTAATTGGCTAATTCCTGGAATTTTCCAAGCTGCTTAAAGGCACAGTTAACTTAGTGTATGTAAACTTCTGACCCACTGGAATTGTGATATAGTCAATTAAAAGTGAAACATTCTGTCTGTATACAATTGTTGAAAAATTACTTGTGTCATGCACAAATTAGATATCCTAAATGACTTAAAAAAAAACTATAGTTTACTAATATTAAATCTGTGGAGTGGTTAAACATTTTTTTTTAATGACTGCAACCTAAGTGTACGTAAACTTGTGACTTCAGCTGTAGCTTTTTATTGACCTGTGCCTTAGTGTAAAGCTAAGATATTATTAAATACTCTCTGAGTCAGTAATTTGTGTTTTTAATGTAAAGCTTTCAAAACACTTGAGAGAAATGTCCACATCAAAGGCAAAGAGAAGCAATATTGCAGCAAGTCTCAGCCTTTGAAAATATTAAATCGGTGTCTTGGGGTCACGGTAAGAATTCAGCTGGAGGTCGCATGCCTCAGATAATGATTCTGTCTTTCATTTCTCTCCATGTCCCCAAAGGCTCCATCTCCCACTCCCATAGACCCTCAGAGACTGTCTTTAAAATTACTTTCTGGCTTGGCTACTTCAACAGCTGCCTCAACCCCATCATCTACCCATGCTTCAGCCAGGAGTTCAAGAAGGCTTTCCAGAATGTTCTTCATGGCCATTGCCTCAACAGAACGCCCTGGAGCCCCCCGGCAGGCCATTGTCGAAGCCCAATTACCCTGCATGACCCCAAACCAGACTCACCCTTCAACCTCGCCCTGCCTTCACAGGGTTCACCATCTAGATCTGCTGACTCAGCAGCATGCTGGATGTCTAATAAGGCATCACCTACCACTGTGGCACTGACTGAGCATTCCTGTACTGCACATGGCCATGGTATGTGTGTACTGAAGACCTGCTGCTTCAGTACCACTGAGAAATCTGCATGCTCTGGCATGGAACTGCATGCAACTACAGTACCCTCTCTGACTAAGGTTCATCAGGTTACTATAGGTGACATGGAAGGTGAGGCTATATGAAATGTTTCAGAAATAATTTCAGTCTCTAAAGAGAACTTTTAAATAGGCATTTTACAAAGAACAAAACATTATGAAACTTGGAAAGCTTCTGTAGAAGGGTACACAATGTCAGAAGGCTCTGCATTTGAGGGATCTCTTGTACACGTATGCCACCTAATGGCAAAAATGATAACTCAATATTCTATGTTTAGTATTCTAATATGTGTATTAATATGTGTCTACATTTTGAGGATTCATTATTTTGAGTTTACTGACTAAATAACCCAACTAGGTTATACAGGGATAACTTATTAATTTGTGTTTGTGTTTCTTGTGATTTGTATTACAAATATACACTGAAAAAAATTTGGAGTGGGGTTTACTTCCATGTAGAAATTTCTATTAAAAGTAATAATCATATTTTTAAGTAAGGCTACGCACAATCCTTGGTGGCCTTAATTAGAAATACTCAAGTAATCTTTACTTACTCTTTGTTTGCACATTTTACTTTAGCAATGTAGTGCTGAATTAAACCATACTTTTAAAGATGTACTAGCATTTCAATGCATTTTTAACGTACTTGCTTTATCATCACCTCGCTTTACAGTTTTTCTCAATCGATTTGGTACATTTCTCCAAACTCAGGTAACTGCTCTCAAAACAGTTAACACAGCAAACTAAATACACTCTTATGTTGGCGAAACAGTTAAGTATTCACTGCACAATGAAACACAGCATTTTATTCTAGTAATGCATTTATTAAAATTCAATATTAACACCAATATTCACATAAAAGTGTGTTCTCTGTTGATTTGATAACAAATTCAGCTGAAGATACACAAAGAAATAAATGCAAATACATGTTTTTCATTAAGTTCTTTAATGATGAGTCCAGGTGTATTACAAGGAGTTGTAAAATGCAAATAAGTACATAGGTTTAAAAAAAAAAAAAAAAAACTGCATTCATTGAATCAATTAATTTATTGATCATGCCTCTCAATTACATCTGGCCAGAGAATTTCATCAACATCACAGCAAATGTTTTCACGAGTCATGCATCGTGGGAAAAAACGCCTTGAATGCTGTATCCATCCTTGACATGCTTGTGCCCCAATATCTCCACAGGCCTCTTCCATCGCTTGAAGAAGACTTACTTGGTTGTAAGGGTTGCGGTCATGTACTTTCCATCTCCAAGAGGAGAAGAATTCCTCAACTGGATTCAGGAAAGGAGAATATGGTGGAAGGAACACCATCCTGAAATGTGGGTGATTCTCAAACCACTCTCGCACTAGTGCTGAATGGTGGAATTGGACATTGTCCCAAACAACTACAAAATTCCGCACCATTTGCTCCTGATCACCCTGCGGAAAGAGGATTTCATTGAGGAGATTTAAAAAATGTAGGAGCCTTGCTGTGTTGTATGGTCCCAAGACAGCATTGTGTGCCACAACACCAGTTGTAGAAATTGTGGCACAGAGAGTGATGTTGCCTCCTCGTTGTCCAGGGACATTGACTGTAGCACTGACGGCCGATCACATTTCTCCCTCTTCTCCTTTTTTTGTGAAGATTGAAGCCTGCTTCATCAATATACAGGTACTCATAATGAGTTGCACTGCTATCCAACTCCAAGATTCTCTAGAGTAAAAAGAACACAAGGTACAATACAGTAAGTTAGTGTTTTACAGTAATGGCATTGATTGCAGTCAATACTACTGTGAAACTGTTGCTGAAGTTTGAGTTCACACTTTGACGCAGCAGTATACATAGATATGCCTAAATCTTTTCACTTACAGTAGCATGGAATAGTTTGACACATACTTAAAATTCAGAAAAAATATATCTTTGTTTTGACAATAAAAGTGCAGTAATTGGGTTGCACATACTTGAACAAACTGGAATCGCAACTCCTTCACTCTAACGGAGTTCTTCTCAAAGGGCACTTTGTATACTTGCTTCATTCGGATTGAATTTCTCCTTAGAACACGATCAATTGTGGAGAGACTGCATTGGTGGATATTGTGGAACAGTTGATTGTCCTGTGTTATCCTTTGCTGAATTTCTTTGAGGCGGAGGGTGTTGTTCTGGACCACCATGTCAACAATGGCATGCTCTTGTTCAATTGAAAGAAGTCTTGTTCGTCCACCTGAATGTTCTCGAACTTCAATTCTGAAAAATGTTTGGACAAGCAGGAACATTTACTGTAGAAATCTAGACCTATGCCAAACAAGACTACATGGACTATCATTTTAGAAGTAGAATGATATAGTTACTTACCGGTTTTCCCTCTGAAATGTGCGGATAATTGAAGCCACTGTGGATCTGTTTATATTGGGCTGAACTCTCTGCCCAACTTCTCTCAGTGAGAGACCATGATTTATGACATGGTCAATCAGTGTGGCTCTGATTTAATTTGAAACACGCGTGTACCCTATCCTTCTACCTCTCCTCCCTCCTCTTACACCTTGCCCTCCTCTTACACCTTGCCTTACACCTCGCCCTCCTCTTACACCTCGCCCTCCTCTTACACCTTGCCTTACACCTTGCCCTCCTCTTACACCTTGCCTTACACCTTGCCCTCCTCTTACACCTCGCCCTCCTCTTACACCTCGCCCTCCTCTTCCTCTCTGTCCATCTCTTCTTATGTGTTCTATTCTTTCTCTTTCCACTATACCATTGCCCTCCAATCTATCCATCTCTTCTCCCTCTACTCCTCTCTCTTCTCCTCTTCCTACATCCTCAGCTCTTCTTTCTCTTTCTCCTACATCCTCAGCTCTTCTTTCTCTTTCATCCTCAGCTCTTCTTTCTCTTTCATCCTCAGCTCTTCTTTCTCTTTCTCCTACATCCTCAGCTCTTCTTTCTCCTACATATTCAGCTCTTCTTTCTCTTTCATCCTCAGCCCTTCTTTCTCTTTCTCCTACATCCTCAGCTCTTCTTTCTCCTACATATTCAGCTCTTCTTTCTCTTTCATCCTCAGCTCTTCTTTCTCTTTCTCCTACATCCTCAGCTCTTCTTTCTCTTTCATCCTCAGCTCTTCTTTCTCTTTCATCCTCAGCTCTTCTTTCTCTTTCATCCTCAGCCCTTCTTTCTCTTTCTCCTACATCCTCAGCTCTTCTTTCTCCTACATATTCAGCTCTTCTTGCTCCTTCTCCATCTCCTCTTCCTCTTCTTTTCCCTCTACCCTGTCCACCGCCTCTCACTCTTACACCTCTTCCTTTTCCACTGCTCATTCTTTTTATTGTCTTTTCTCCTCATTTATCTTTGTTCTTCTTCTCTTCCCCTTTTGTAGTTGTTGTAATTAAGACAGCTGTGTGAACAATTAGTAAATTGGCTTTTTCTGTGTTGAGTGGATTATTAACTCATCAGATATCAATTTGGGGTTAATTGAGGACATAAGGTGTGCAACTGACTATTTTACAATTCATAGAGTTTTGTTTGTTGTGTTTTGAAAATGGTACAAAAATGCTTGTGATCTTTGTGAAGACCAATGAAAAAGCTGCAAAAGTTTTTCCTGGTATATTAAAGATTTGGTTGGCTGTATGAACTGCTGTGATAACATTAGGGAATTTGGTGCACAGTGTTTTGAGAAAATTATGCTTTTGATTTGTAATTTGTATGAAATGAAGGAAAATTTACTATCTGTTTAGGACAATTACGAAGTGTACAGATCACTGTGTTAAATGTTTTGAGAGCAGTTACCCGAGTTTAGAGAAATGTACCAAATCGATTGAGAAAAACTGTAATAGCGTAAGAAACCAGATCCAGAGCTCCGTACGCCGACCTCAACATCTTGTGCACAAAACACAATGTCGTTAACACTCAACAGATAATTTTTTGGATCATGAACTTCTCAAATAATTTTGAGAAGAAAATTAACTCAAAACAAAACATTACCAAATGCACATAACACCAAAATAAACTATAAAAACTGTGTAAATCAACTTAAATACAGTGAAACCATGCAAGCTCATTAATTATTCACGAATTCGCTTATTTATATTACCTGATTAATTTACTCAAATTAGCAAATAAATATGACAAGATTTTCTACTTTTGGTTTTGTACATGATGATGCATCGTTAAGATAACAAACAATCATAAATAATATTTACTAATAAGCTGTTAGAGAATTAATTTGTACATGCGAGTACAAATATAAAACTTACATAATATTTTCAAGTTCATGCTTAAACTAACTTATTCAGTGTAGAAAGTACTTAATTTCTGCTATATTTAATTTACAACAAAAAAATGATACAAAAAAATGTAGTCTACATAAAGTGGGGACCAAACATCTGAGACGATAATAAAAATATTTATATTTTTGGCAATAATTTAATAAGTTAATAAAAAACTAAAACTAATTAAACATTATACACTCGTTGTAAGAAAATGTAGTTGAAAAAGTAATGAATTTCAGAATTATTTAGTGTTTGCTACAGTATGTCACCCTTTTGCTTTAATGAAAGCATGCACTGGAATTGGCATGGGCTCCTTAAGTTTGTGCAAAACATGATGATCCATATTATCCTAGCATGATTTAGCAGACATGTACTCTTGACATTTTCTCAACCAACTTCTTGAGGAATCACCCTGGGATGCTTTTTAAATAGTATTGAAGGAGTTCCCATCTATATGCTGGGCACTTATTGGCTGCTTTTCTTAATTATTTGGTCCACATCATTAATTCCAAAACCTATTTTTTTCAACTATGTTCAATATTGGGTCCAAAATGGCAAAAAAGAAACAGCTTTCTCTAAAAACTCATCAGTCAATCATTGTTTTGAGGAATGAAGGCTATACAATGCTTGAAATTGCCAAAAAACTGAAGATTTCATACAAAGGTGTACACTGCACTCTTCAAAGACAAAGGACAACTGACTCTAACAAGGACAGAAAGAGATGTGGAAGGCCATATGTTCAACTAAACAAGTGGATAAGTACATCAGAGTCTCTAGTTTGAGAAACAGACACCTCACATGTCCTCAGCTGACAGCTTCATTGAATTCTACCCGCTCAACACCAGTTTCATGTACAACAGTAAAGAGAAGATTCAGGGGTGCAGGCCTTATGGGAAGAATTGCAAAGAAAAAGCCACTTTTGAAACAGAAAAACAAAAAGAAAATGTTGAAAAGAGTGGTCAAAGAAATGGACGTTGGACAACAGATAATTGGAAAAGAGAGTTATGGATCTTAACCCCATTGAGCATTTGTGGGATCAGCTAGAGAGTAAGGTGCGTGAGAAGTGCCCAACAAGACAGTCACATCTATGGCAAGTGCTACAGGAAGTGTGGAGTGAAATGTCACCTGAGTATCTAGACAAACTAACAGCTAGAATGCCAAGGATCTGTAAATCTGTCATTGCTGCACATGGAGGACTATTTGATGAGAACTTTGAAGTAGTTTAAGAAGCTATACATTGATATCAGTGCATATCAGTGTTATCAGAGCATAAAACCATGTGAATATAGATCAGGAGCTTCAGTTAATGTTCACATCAACCATCGGAATGGGGAAACAATTTGATCACAGAGATTTGGACCGAGGTATGATTGTTGGTGCCAAATGGGCTGGTTTGAGTATTTCTGTAACTGCTGATGTCCTGGGATTTTTCATGCACAACAGTCTCTAGAATTTAATCAGAATGGTGCTGGAAACAAAAAACATCCAGAGAGCAGCAGTTCTGTGGATGGAAATTACTTGTTGATTATAGAGGTCAACAGAGAATGGCCAGACTGGTTCGAACTGACAAAGTCTGCGGTAACTCAGATAACCACTCTGTACAATTGTGGTGAGAAGTATAGCATCTAAGAATGGTTGGCACTGTTTTGGCGGCACTTTATTTTAAGCATAAATCTAATACAATTATATGAGGTTTCTTTTTAAAACAAGAAAAAAATGCTGATGGGGTAAGAAAAATATTATTTGACAGCAAGTCCAACACACAATCCTCACACAATGTTAATATATCTTGTGTTTATATTTTTTTTACAACACAAAAATACTGATTTAGAAACAGATTTTTTGCTGTGTTGTCTCTTTAATCACAGTTCAGTGGTAAAATATGCCACCTGGAAAGTAGGGATAGGAGAGATCAAAGGTGGGCACAAATATGATTTGTGTTTCATTGTTTCAAATAAAGCTGTGATTACAATCCAGCAATTCAATGTTGTTTTAATAGCACTATGCCTAGAAGGGTTGCTAGGGGTATGCTACTTGTCTAGCAGGCCATGTAGCCATAGTAACAGTGGAAAAGCAATGAGGCCAGGAAGAGACGAACAAGAAACAGGAAATTATAACATACAGGAGGAGGTGATAACAAGCAGACATATCCTCCATGGAGTGTATGAACCGAATTGACTTTGCAAATGGTCAAGTTGTTATCCATCGTGCAGCAACCCATATCACCATTTTCTTTAATAAATCAGTCCATGCACAGCAAGATTTAAGACTAGCTTCAGCCTCCAATTGAAAGATGCATATATACCACACATCTTGTGAGCACAGATTGGAGGGAATAAAATCCAGTTTTCTGTCACAGTTTTCTCAGTATTTGCAAAAAATGTATGCATAATTATTTTAAAAAGTCAAAATAACATTGTGTTGGGTTACCACTTGATGTACAAAGTGAAATCTGGGTCCTGAAGCAAAACCACTGATCTTAGAGGTTTGTTCACTCTGAAAGTGTACTACTAATTTACATTTGGATATCTTGTTACCTCACTTTGAACAATCAACAGTGTGTCTTTTAAAATCTCGCTACACACTTACAAAGCTGCTTATAAATAACCACAAATATGCTGGGTTTAACCTCAAATGTCAGTGCTGGAAAGAATCAGAGCTTGTTGCCTGTGTATGTGCTGTCTGTGTATAAGTGTGTTTCTCAGTGTTGAGTCACAGAGAGGAAAAGACAAGCAATGGAGAATGATGGTACAGGCCAAGATTTTGCCGATGTGCAAAAGGAGAAAAAAATAAACCAGCTGAAGGACAGATTTACTAAAAGAAAACATACTCTATATAAATAAAATAAAAAATAGGGTGAATAAGCATCGGTCTGCCATTGCTTATCCATTCAGACATTTAAGCTAGGCACATTAAAACCAGTTAAAGCTTTTTATTACTTATTTTTACTTTCTACTTGTCATTATTCTTCATCTCAGCTGACAATAAGGTTAAGCAACATCCACAAAATACATCTTTTATTAGCTCTGCTAAGAGTTTGCCAACAGATCAGTTGTTGCCCTTTGTGCTTTTGGACTAAATCAGATGAAACCCTACTGAAATACACAGCTTAAACTAGACTATGGTGGTTTCCTGGATTTAGCTGGTTTTACATCCTGATCAGGCCAGTCAACTGATTTTAGACATAACTGTTCAGATAAGTATTTTTATAAGCTCTACTGCTAACATTGGGCTAACAAAGCTAACCTAGCGGGCTAACAGATCATTTGTTGATCTTTGTATTCTTAAACCAAATCAGACGAAACCTTGCTGAAATAAACAGCTTAAACCAGCCTATTCTGGTTTGCTGGAATTAGCTGGTTTCCCAGCCTGATCAGGCCAGTCTGGTTAACTTCTTTTAAACTTAGCTGGTCATGGATACCAGTTGGCACATTGCACAAATCTAACAAAATACATATTTTGATTAGCTCTACTGCTAACAGTGTGCTAACATACCTCACTTGCTAACAAATCAGTTGCCTTTTGTGTTTTCAGACCAAATCAGAAGAAACACGAGGAAAGGATGATGGTAACTAGACATTCCTGTAAGCACTATGGGGAATGTCCATCCTCACAACCTTGCTGAAACCTTTATACAATCATGCCAATCCTTTGATTGGCAGTGGTGTCAGAGCCACGCCCCTTCAGCCATTCAGTCACTCCTTTTATGAAACTCTAAAGTAGTAGAGCGGACAGATTTCGCAATGTCTCATTCCCTGATTTCAGGGAACTGAGGTTACATGTGTAACCGGAGACGTTCCCTTTCGATTCAGTTCACTCGACATTGCTGTAAGCACTATGTGGCACTACATGACATCACACTCCAGGAGTTATAACACTAAATAGAGATTTTCATATGGAGTCACAGGCCACAGGCAGATGACTTATAAGTAATTTTTAAGTGTATATGAATAGTTCCACGTGGCTGAGACCAGATGGAATTTAATGTATTCTGAACCAAATGGATATACACAGTATGGTTTATTAACCCTCTCATAATATGGTTGGAAAAGTAGGTTTTAGGGGCAGTTCCTTCTACCAACACCCTGTGGGTAGAAGGCCGGCACTGTCCATGGTGCTAGAGCAGCCAGGCAATTGATGCAAACCAGTTCTGAGTACCAAATCTGTTTCTGAGTTAGCATTTCGAATGGGCGCTTCACGAGCATGTGATTGAAGCGTCTCAGATCTACATTGGGCTAAAGCCTGCCATCTTTCTACAGAAAGAGAAAATAACGGTGAATCTCTGCATGCAACACCGGTGCATCCTGTGGTCAGACCACAAATTGCTTAATGCAGGTGAAGTGTGGTGGCCGGCTTACAAACTGAATAATTTACCACACTCGATTGTTTTTAACACCCAGTTCGTGCAGCAGGACAGTGAGCTTGTTGATTTGCTCACTATGTTTTGTTGAAGAAACGGTTCACTGAGAGCGTCTTTGATGTGGAGAACTCTTAACCAGAACACACAGGGTAGCTGTAAGTCTCCCGGTGCAGGCGCTGAGCACAGATGACAAGTTATCCTGTTCATGTCTTGCCGAGAATTTCTGTCCATTGTAAGAGTATCTCGACGGTAAAGCAGAGAGTGTTCCAAGATGAAGACGAAGTTTGCAGTCTTGAAAGAAGAAAATTCTGAAGAAACGGTGACTGAGCATCCGCTTATATAGACCAACTGTATGTCTGAAGGGGCGGGGCTCAGACACAATTGCCAATCAGAGGATTGCCGTTATTGTATAAGGGTTTCAGCAAGGACACTCCCCATAGAGCTTACAGCAATGTCGAGTGAACTGAATCGAAAGGGAACCAGGTCATGCTGGGATGCCAGCTGACCAACCACCAAAACAAGCTGTACACCAGCTTGGTCAGGTTGGAAGACCAGCTAGACCAGCTTAAACCAGCTAAGACAGGGAATGTATTTCAGTAGGGAAAACAAGCACACAAATAGAAAAATCTTTCATTCATTCTATAAAAAATAAATAAAAAAATGACACTACCGAAGGGCAATTGTTGAACATGGTCAAACTTCCTGTATTTTATTTATTTTTTGACAATGTTAAGCATTTAATTACGGCACAAAATAGACATTGCATGGACATTAGGAATGGCAATGTGACAACTCAGAAAAGCAAGTCTTGTAAAAGCATTATGAAAAGGAGTTAAGAGAAAATTCTGGCACCTTTGTATCGGTTAACTGGCTATTTTACATTTAACAGCCTTTAAGTTTTTCAACTAAAAACATGAACAAGCTTACTGTATGTAAGAGTACTCAAAGTGATTAATACATCTCAGGCACAGCTTGGATTTAAGCATACAAAAAAGAAGACATTAATTTCTGTGAAATCACGTTTGTTAAAATAGAAAGTAACAGCATAGTCACTTAATACTGTGTAAAATCTCGGCTGAAGGACTTTTAACATGGCATATTTGCAGTGTACAGCAACCAGGCCTACAGCACTGACTAGGTTTTGGCTCACAAACCTTAGGAAATTGTTACTAATATCACAGTGTCACGCCATTATTTATGTTCTTCATTAGTGGCGTACCACCAAGAAAGAGAGTTCTTCTTCAATCTTAAAGTGATTAAAATTAAATCCTGTCACCATTCACTCACTCTCATATCATCCCAGATGGATATGACTTTCTTTCTTCTGTAGAACACAAAAAAAGCAAACAAAGATTTTTAGAAGTATATTTTAGCTCTTTTGGTCCATGCAATGCAAGTGAATGGTGACCAGACCTTTGAAAGTCTAAAAAGCAGATAAAGTCAGCATAAATGTAATCCATAAGACTCCAGTGGTTAAATCCATTTCTTCAAAAGTGATAGAATTATGGGTGAGATAAAGGTGGATATTTAATTCCTTTTTACTAGAAATCTTCACTTTCTTTCACATTTTGAAAGTGAATGTGGAGATGTATGGTTAAAAAGGACTTACATATTGATCTGTTTCTCACACACACTTATCATATCACTTCTGAAGAAATGGATTTAACCACTGGAGCCATATAGATTACTTTCATGTGGCCTTTATATGATTTTTTGAGCTTCATAGGTCTGGTCACCATGACCCACAGTGCTGAGATATTCTTCTAAAAAAATGCAGAAGATAGAAAGTCATACACATCTGGGATGGCACAAGGGTGAGAAAATGATGACAGAATGTTCAATTTTGGGTGAACTATCCCTTTAAGGTGTGGTTATACTAGACTATGTGCTTCAAAGCTGCATGGTTTGCAGTATTGTGGCAAAGTGGAGAAGGTTGTATATTTTAACATTCTGAATTTATTATTATTTTATTTGTTATTAACTAAAAAACAAAAGTAAATTTGCATGTTCAAAGCCTTGTGTGACCTCATCTTTATACTTGACCTATACTTGTCACTTTGTTGCAATTTCTCTAGCTGTCACTTATGCCTTGCATGTACTGCACCTGCTGCGAATATGCCCAGAAAGCTCCCAGAAGTGTATCCTTACACGAGGTCATCAGTTTCCAGTACCCTCTCACAGTGGCTTAACAGTTCGCTATTTTTACCACTACCAATTTAAAGCAGCTTAAAAAATTAAAATAAAAAATACAACTTTTTATATTATTATTGAATTCCCTTCGAAATAGGACTTGGGGCCAAAACAGTTGCATTCAACTATCACTTGCAGTCATGTTTTCTCCAGCTTAGCTCACTGCTTGTTTTTACATGCGGTTTCGTCTTCATTAACATTAAAAGTGCCAAGCATAAATATCTCTGGTTGTGAAACAACTTTTGGATTTCAATTACCAAGTCTTGCGGGTTAACCACTGGAAAATATTTATTTTATTAACTGCGTACAGATATTATCATATTGAATGTCATGTCAGCTGTGAATGTGAATACGGTCAGCTGTGAATGTTGGTCTAAATGTACTGACTGTTAAAACGTAATGAGACATTCTTAAGAATAATGATATTCCTACATGTTTTAAAGGGATAGTTAAACCAAAAATGAAAATTCTGTCATCATTTATTCATCCTCATATTGTTCAAAACCCATATGGCTTTCTTTCTCCAATTGGAAAGCAAAACAAGGTGTATGACAACACATGTTCAATCTTACTCACCACTCACTTTCATTGCATTTTGTCCCATACAATTATAGTGAATTGTGATCAGTGTTGGGCAAGTTACTCAAAAAAGTAATCCACTACAAATTACTATTTATATTTCAATATTGTAATCAGGTTACTTTACTTCATTGAAAGGTAATCACAATTACAAATCTCTTAACTTTTAAGTTACTTTCTAAAGCACTTTTTACTGAAACAATCGTTAATTCGCTCAACAAATTCAAAATAATGTCCACCTCCTTGTTCATTGTCATACACCTTTCAGCTGTCACAGAAACACAAACAGACGTACATATGATAATTTGAATTCATATGTTAAATGTATTATACATTGAGTTGAGTTATGTGTAATGTCCTTAAAAGTAATTACCTAAATGACATTAACTGAGATGTAGAAACTATAATCTAATTACAAGATGTGTTAAACTACTTTTTTGTAATTAGATTACAGTAACCAACAGCCAACACCTGATGACTGACATCTTTTTTATTTCACAGAAGAAATAAAGTCATAGAGGTTTGGAACATCATGAGGGTGAGTAAATGATGACAGAATGTACATTTTATATTCACTATCCCTTTAGTACACTTTTAGCCTCAAACAATGAAATGAGAAACCCAGTACACTATCCCGCTTGCCTTATTAATAAAGTAACAATGATAAACAACAGCTTTCTATAACACTCACTTGATCCCTCTGATTTAAAAAGAAATAAAGTTAAATACAAAAATAATAACATGACTTATGGTGGGTAAAAAGTACAGTATAAAAATCATACAATCAGAAGTGCTCAAATGTGGTTGTTACATTTTTACTTCTCTTCACATGAGGCAAATGCTTTTTTCTCAAGATGTCTCCTCTAGGAAGTGGTGTAGGTTCGGGGAAGAAAACAGGGGTACTGGGGCAAGAGGTAAGGGGTTGGGAGACTAGGGAGTGGAGAATCATAGGCCCTTTAGAGGGTTTGGCATTTGTGATCTGAGCAAACACCTCGGTTTATAGACATCCCAACCCCCTATTCTGCTGTTGACTGAAGGGAGCTCTAGCCCAGGCTGGTAATGTTGGCTCTGCCACCAGGGGGCGCAACGATGCGTTGGGTGTTGCGACGAGGGATGTTGTCGTCAACCTGAGCACCTGAAAAAACAGAGTAACCAAGATTAAAAGGATGGCTCACCAAAGAATAAACCTTTTTAAGGTTATACAGGTTTGGAACAACATGAAGGCAAGTAAATGATGACAGAGTTTACATTTTTGGGTGAACGATTCCTTTAAATCAACCTCTTGGCTTATAAATTTAAAAGTGATGACAAAGTTCCTTTTGTGCATATGGCATTAGTCCATGTCACTGACATCATTCTACATGTTGCTGTGGCTTTAACGGATCCTAAGCTATTCCAGATGTTTGATCAGATTCAAATTCTCCAGGGAAATGTTGCAATAAAAGACTTACAATATTAGCTCATTGATTTCTAGTTCAGTTTCTTACCAGAGAGGCTAAAGCCGGAATGATGCAGGTTGCGGACAGGTTGACCGGCCTGCTTGGCCGGAGAGGTTTTGGCAGAGGAAGCAGGGGTCCCAGCTTTGGGCGTCACCGAGACCTCACAGACCGGCCCATCATAGAGACCTCTGGGGACACCCCTCAATTCAGCAAGCTAAGAAACAATGAAGAGGGGTGTTATTATATAACACTATAAAAATCAGTGAAACAAAAAAGTGAAATTGGTCATCAAAACATTATAATGTACAGTACAAAATATATCTGTTTACTACCTATCAGACCTGGCTCCAAAAACAGTATACTATTAGAAATGTCTTTTATTTTCATAATTTACTCCTGAACGTGCAACAGACGTCAAGACTGTCACTGAAAAATAACTTTAAACTTAGCATATGCCTTCAGTAGACTTGGAATATGATGCATAAGTTGCATGGACTACTTTTACCTTTTCTAAGCTTTAAAGTGAGGCACTAACCGATGCCACTGTATTGAGAAAAGGGACCGAACTATATATATTTACGTGATGTTCTTGTCATACAGTACGTGCTTGTAATGACATGAGAGTGAGTAAATGAGGCCTATGACAGAATTTTTATTTTGGGGTGAAGCATTCCTTTAAAATAAAAGTGTAAAAGTTGTACATGTCCTGTAAATTAACCGGTAGAGCATGGTGCTGGCAACGCTGAGATCATGGGTTTGATTCCTAGGGGTACACACAAACTAATAAAATGCATATCCTGAATCCACAATAAGTCGCTTTAGTCTGCCAAATGCCTAAATGTAAATGTAAAAAAAGGCTAATATTGACTAATATGTACACTAATTGTTTGTGCATTCCAGATCGAGGAATCTTTCATTTACAGTCTTTGCACACTCACCCTACTGCGAGCCTTTATCCTCTTGTAGACGTGGTCAGGGAAAGGTTTACGAGGCACGTAGCGTCCACATCCCTCAGTGGTATGGAGGTTCCCATCCTCCAGAACGATCTTTCCCTGGCTGATGACCACCAGGGGTGCCCCACGCACTTCTGTGCCCTCAAAGATGTTGTACTCCACAGCCTGGAGAACAAGAAAAAATGCATGACACATGACACTGGATCAGGGACAGCACAGACCAATAATTCCCAACTAGGGGTACGTCACTTGTATCCCAAGGGGGTACTTAAAGGGACAGTTCACACAAAAATGAAAATTATGTTATCATTTCCTCACTCTCATGTTGTTCTAACCCCATATGACTTTCTGTCTTCCATGTTAAATGTTAAATAAAGAAATCCAGATTTTTTTTGTATACATATTTATCAATATTGGTATTGATGAAGGTGTACTTAAGCTTTTCTGATGGGTCTTAAGGCAGCCTGATCTCATGAAAATGAGGTGACTGTGGCAACATATTTTTTCATTACACGTATCGAGGCAGTTCCGTTATGAAATGTCCACTGTGTGGCACTAAAAGCAAGTTAAATTGTCTCCAAAACAGATGAGGTTTTTAAGGTAAACGCTCTTTCAAGTCATAAATCAACAAAACCGACTTCCCTACCCCAAACCTTAAACCTAAACCTAACCGATAGTGTCATAAAAAGCAAACGTGACATGAAAAACACAATTGCTGAAGAAACCACTTTATTTTGTGCTGCTTCTATGACATGTTCAGCTCACGTGCCGACTAGTAAAACTTGCAAGTGCAGCGCTCTATCAGATGAGCTACAGCACAATTTGATCGTGCTTGGGCAGGCTTGTAAATTTAGTTGGTTATGTAATGCAAATGTTATGTATGTATTGCCTTTCAAGTCATGCGCTATAGAAAAAGTGTTTTGATGTCATGAGATAGCATTGTGTGACAAACAATGCAAAAGGTAAGTGAGATCTACTGTATGAGACCAGGTTGGCTAAGGGGGTATATGAGACAAAAAAGCTTGGGAAACACTAGTGTAGGGAGTGTGCCGGAAGAATTGATTTACAAATGCTTCCAACACATGACATTTTGTGTGCTTTCAATGGTTATGAAGAAATCATTACTATTCATATACTGTATATATGTTTATTATATTTTACTCATTTTTTTAAGGTAAAATGTTTAACGTGCATGTGTATATGTACTGTATATATGTGTGTGGATATATGTATATATGTAAATGTATTAGTGTGTATATGTACATATGTATATGTAGACCTGTATGTATATTCTTACATAGTGAATGTTTTTAAGTTTCCCTTATTTTTCTTACCAGCTATATGACAATAAATAAATAAAATAAATTACACAAACAATATGCTCTCCTGGCGGGATAATTATGTTGAGTTGCTCATGTTGGAAATCATTATTGATCCCTTCAGACCGCTATAAAAACAGTGTGTTGAGGGTAAATCTAATATATAGACAATGCAAAGAAAACATGGAAGGTTGGAAATAGAGGGAGTGAATGAGAGAGGAAGTATATTAAAATGTACAGGATGTGTGCATGTGTGTGTGTGTGCACATGCGTGTGTGCTGACCACCCTTCTAAATGCTATTGGCGCTTTGCTAAAAGCAATATAGTAAATCCCTCATGACCTAAAACAGCATTAAGTCATTCAGTTTCTCCGATAACCAGCACACACACATGTACACACACACACACACACACACACACACACACACACACACAAACACACACTAACCGGCTGTCCCCTTCCTTTGAACTTACATGCAACATGTCTTTTCTGACTGTGTTGAATATAAAATCTACAAGACAAAAAAAAACATTCTTTGAAAGCTGGTGTTGTAAGCTCACATGCAAATAGAACACATTTAAAAAAAGATCTGCATGGAGTTGCATACACGGTTGCGCCTCCAAACCAGGAAGGAGACATCAATTACCCAGCTGAGCTGAGAGCTGAGAATGACATCACTCCCATGAGTAACATGCACACACCCAAGATCTGGTCAGCACAACCAGGCTACAAACCAAGTATATAAAAACACAATTTTGGCAATTGGTCTCTTATAGAAGAAATAAAAATCAACTCAGAATATAGGTGGTTGAATTTAGAACTGAAGTCTTCTAAACAAACAAAATGGCAAAAAAAAAAAAAAAAAAAAGGATCCATGAAACCCCTCCCCTGTCTCCCATTGGTTGAAAAACATATAGTCCAGCCCCAAACTCCTTGATGATGTTAGGAGAGAAGGAAACTCATTTCCTAGCCAAAAAAATTGTATTAAAGTTTTTTATTAATTAAATGAATTTTTATAAACTTTATAAAAGGCAACGAAAACAAACAGAACGTTTTATTTTTTAAATAATGTGCAGTGATGAATTGTGCACAATAAGACTTGAAGGTTTATCAAGAAAGTAAATAGGTTCAATTTTGATTGCATCTTTATTTTAAATACATGTTTATTTTCAAATCCATATGATTTATTTTGTACAGAAAATTAAGGGTTTATTTATAATTGTATTATTTTTTCTATTTATTTAGCCTTTTATTGTGCAAATATCACAGTATAGTGATAATAGGTCATATTTTATTCTAAATAGAAAAAGAAAATGTTTTACTGAATTATTTCTAAATTGTAAAGGTTCAAGTAATTTCATTCAAATAGGTTTAATTTTGAAGCATCAAATAAACTAATACAAAAAGGGTTCATTTTGATTTCATATTGACTTTAAGTACACATGATATTCCTAAAAGCAGAACTCACCAGATTGTGGCTCTTTGCTGATATAATCTTTGTAACATCAGGATCCCAAAGCACCAGGTCAGCATCTGAGCCCACGGCAATGCGACCCTTGCGTGGGTACAAGTTGAATATCTTAGCTGCGTTGGTGCTGGTGACGGCCACAAACTGATTTTCGTCCATTTTTCCAGTTACCTATGAAAAACGGGGACCACCTTGAGAGATTGTTTTCTTTGTATTTGCGTCCACATCCACGTGTGTTTAGTTGTCTGTTCAGCTGGGAATATTTAGACTCACATCTCATTTTGATTATTAGATTGAAAAATGAACAGAGACTGTAAACAAAATCATACTGGCAGATTGCGATTAAATGTCCCCTCTTATTGCTTGCAGATCAGTATATTTCTGTCTCACCACACATTTGTCCCAGATGATGGACATTCTTTCCTCGGTGCCATTGGTTCCTTCAGGGATGAGGGTGAAATCATCTTTACCCACAGCTCTCTGGGCAGTGTTAAAGGTACAGTGAGCACTTCCTGTAACCTGCAGATCCCCACTAAAGGAAAGTATGGAGAAGCAAATACCATTTTAGGACAAAAGAAATGAGTGCAAGACAGCAAACATATCGACTTTCCAATGCATTGCGATCTTCATTTGTATAATGGTGGAGAATTAATCAGCAAAATCATTTCACTGTGTGTTGGGAGTAATGGGTGTCCAAAGATGAGATACATGCAAACCATTTGTAATTGAACAATGTCTCTATTAAAACCCTTTCTGTCCTTCACAGTCAGCTGTTGATCAAAAGTAAAAATAAATAAAATATCATTCTAATCACGCATAGCACGCATAAGATAAAGCCATTGGAGTCCTCTCTCTTTATTATGCGCCAATTTACAGACACTCTTTTCTTAAAGAGACAGAGATGTTTTTTTTTTTTTATCACATATTCAACAAAACAATGTAAATACCTGTAAATAGTACAAATTATGCAATAAACAATAAACATGTACAAAAATAGAATCCATGCAATATAATATCATATTAATTGATTGAAGACATGGATTTGTTCAGTTTAAAATGTAAAATGTGACCAAAATGAATCTTTTCTTAATGTACATAGTTAGAAGGTCCCTTGTATAATTAACAGCATTAGCTGGGAGATCATTTCTTTCATTTGTAAACAAAAGGGACATTATAACTGAAATGTACCCATATGATTCGATATTGTATTGTGTATTTTTTTTTTATAATGTACTATATTTATTTAGCAGACCCTTTTATCCAGAGTGTTTTATGGTGCTTCATAAGTGGGTCCTTTATATATATATATATATATATATATATATATATATATATATATATATATATATATATATATATATATATACATATATATATATATATATATATATATATATATATTTAATTTGTTTTACTTTACATACAGTCGATCATAAAGTAGTGTAAAAAGTTTTCTTCGGATTAACACAGTATCTGGTTCTAAAATTGAGCTTAGGTCTCATTTTGATCCCGTTACCAGTATCAGTCCACTTTTCATTTACACTATTATTTTTTTGTAACCCAGACCACTACATTCATCACCAGTTCTTCTTTATCTTCTTATTTTTATAATAATAATAATAATAATAATAATAATAATGAATAAGCTAAATAATAATGCAACTAAATTATAATAAAAATTGTATTTATAAAATGTATTTATTAATAATAATAATTAAACAAAATAAGTAATACTAATAAATAAACACAATTAATAATAAAATAATAATAGAAAACTAAATAATAAAAACTTGATTAATAATAATAATTAATAATTACTAATAATCCAAATAAATAAACACAAAATTATAATACAAATAATAACTAACATTTAATACAAATTACTGAATAATAATAATAATAGGAGTAGTAAAAATAAAGCAATATTTAATAATCACTTAGTAATTAATAATAATATTTATAAATTAACACAATGATAATAAAACTACATAATAATAATAACAACTAATATTTATTCAAATTATTTATTAATAATAATAATAAATAATAACACATTGATTGTTTCTCATATGTGAAAACACCCTTAAGGTACACTCATTACAGAGGGTACAATGGTATTTTTGGATCAACTCTTGTGGGATTTGAACCTACAACCCTGTGGTGACCAGCCCAGATTTTTCACCACTAGGCTACACCTCCAAAAATGCATATTACAAATAAAGTCTTTGAGGGCTCTTACCAAGACAGCAGTGAGTTTAGATAGTCCGGTGTGGTTGGATCTGGACTCAAGGGCGGGGACGTGACGTAGGCGGCAGCCTTGGCCCAGTTCTTGCTCCAGTAGTGTGATCCGTCTGTGCCAAGACTTGCTGTGATTGGCTCTCCATACACAACGGTACCTAAATGGTTCAATGATCCTGAATTACTAACAGCATATATAATTTTACTGTAATAACCTTGCCTAATTCTGAGGCCTGACCAGCATGATGTCATTTCTTGTTGTCTAGCCAAGAACAGTCAAAGTGTGCTGTATATTGTGTTGGACTGCAGTGCATCACTGCTCATAAAACCTGCACTGAAAAAAAAATTTGTCATTTCAATTTAGAAAATGCACTTCATGTGGTAATATCCAAATTAACTGGTTTTGTTGAAATGAAAGTAAGTGTTTAAGATCCTGAATATAACTGAATTTAATCAACCTGAAATAGTAAGGTTTTACTAAGGCATAAATTTCAGTAGATACAATTAGATTTGCCCTGTAAAATTTGACCTTGTATAACCTGATATGTCTTGTAAGCTCGAATCACATTTTGACTTTAATGTAAGTTTATATGCCCGTTGAACACTTTTCTTCTGTAGGCTGCAAAAGGAAGGTTGAAAAAAAGCTCCCCATTCATTTGTATGGTATCTGCAAATGGGACTAAGGGCGCCTACACACCAGAGTTAATGCTGCGTCAGAGAATGCTGCGAATGCATTGATTTCAAAGGGGATGGTGCATTGGAAGGATGGACACATCATGATATATGAATGAACCCACCTGCAAACAGTCATATAACCAAAAACATCTAGGTTACGTATGTAACCTCCGTTCCCCGATGGAGGGAACGAGACGTTGTGTCAGAGAAGCGACACTAGGGGTCTCTCTTGAGCGCCGATATTCACCTCTGGACTATGAAAAAAGGCCAATGAGAGTTGGCAACCAGTATTTGCATGTCCCGCCCCAGGACATACGGGTATTTAAGCAGCGCATATACGGGAGTTCATTCAGGATTTTTCTGAGGAGCCGGAAATGGTCCGGCCACAACAGTGGCTCGGCTCAGCGACGTGGCAGGGGAGACACAACGTCTCGTTCCCTCCATCGGGGAACGGAGGTTACATACGTAACCTAGACGTTCCCCTTCTGTCGCCCTCTCCACGTTGTGTCAGAGAAGCGACACTAGGGGTCCACTTATAAAAGTGCCATGCGCTGAGCCGTGTACGTGAACCGCTGATACAGGAGCGAGCAGGTATTCTTACGTGCAGGACGACCAACTGTATCAGGCTGCACGTACCCTTCCACAATGCCCCATTTACGCCATCAGGATTCCTTATCGTTACCCTGGAGGGGGGAACAAGGTGCTGGCTGCCAACCTGGGAATGGGCCAAGCCTGGCCTCTTTTCTCTCTATGTTTCTCGCAGAGATCAACTAAGGCCGGGACCCTTACACGCATTGACGGAAGGGGGTCTTAGACCTTATTCAGGGCGGAGAAGACCCTGCGGAGGCCATGCCTACCCGAGAGGGGAGGCAAGTTTAAGTGGCAAAACCATCAGAGCCTCAGCCTCATAGAGGGGGGAACATACAGCAAGGCAACCGAGGCAGCCGTGACTGCCTAAGGGAAACACGGGAGTCCGCTCGCCAGAGGGGACAGAACCGTGGTGTTACACACAGGGGAAGTCCGAAGGAGGCCTTACCTGTGGAGCACCTATACCAGTACAGGGTAGCTTGCGGTACCCTCAGTGGCTTGGGTCGGCGAGTTCCTCTGCTGAACTGCGACCCACGAGGGCTAGGGAGGAATCAACCAGTGTCCCAAACCTGAGATCTCCTGGGAATGAAGGCGCACTGTTTCCCCTGGTAAGGGGGAAGGGCGCTAGGTGCAAGCGATTCACCCGGTCAGATCATGGGCATGCTATCGAGTTCTACGGGCTCGGTACCTGAGAAAGCATGGGACGATACTGACTCAACTCGGAGATTGTAGAATCTCACAAAAGTGTTAGGTGTTGCCCAGCCCGCTGCTCTACAAATGTCTGCTAGGGCAGTGCCCCTAGCCAGTGCCCATGAGGACGCAACACCCCTGGTGGAGTGAGCTCGGACCCGCAAGGGGGGGGGCACGGCCTGGGTGTGATAAGC
The DNA here is from genome assembly GCF_025860055.1 of Xyrauchen texanus. Lineage (NCBI taxonomy): Eukaryota > Metazoa > Chordata > Actinopteri > Cypriniformes > Catostomidae > Xyrauchen > Xyrauchen texanus. The sequence continues at coordinate 21,498,334 of NC_068319.1, forward strand.
CATGGGAAATGGCGTCGATAACCCAGCGTTCCCTTTCTGCTGTCCCCCAAAGCAGATGAAGAGCTGCTCAGAGCGTCTGGTGCTCTGTGTGCGGTCCAGATAAATACGTAAAGCACGTACTGGACACAGCAGTGAAAGGGCTGGGTCTGCCTCCTCCCGGGGCAGCGCTTGCAGGTTCACCACCTGATCCCTGAAGGGCGTGGTAGGAACCTTGGGCACATAGCCCGATCGCGGTCTTAGGCGAACTCCAGGCAAGCGTCGCTAACAGAGAATGCATGCAGGTCCCTGACCCTCTTGATGGAAGCGAGCGCGATCAGCAGGGCAGTCTTGAGAGAGAGGGCCCTGGGTCCAACTGAATCAAGCGGCTCGAAGGGGGGGTCTCTAGAGTCCCGTAAGGACGACCGAGAGATCCCAGGAGGGGAACAGGTTAGGCCGGGAGGGAGTTATCCTCCGGGCACCTTTTAGGAACCTGACGATTAAGTCGTGCTTACCAAGAGACTTGCCGTCTACCGTGTCGTGGTGGGCCGTGATAGCGGCGACATACACCTTGAGGGTGGAGGGGGACAGCCTCCTCTCCAGCCTCTCCTGAAGAAACACGAGCACTGACCTAACTGCGCACTTCTGCGGGTCTTCGGCTCGGGAAGAACACCAGTCCGCGAACAGACACCACTTTAGAGCATAGAGATGCCTGGTAGAGGGGGCTCTGGCTTGATTGATTGTATCTATGACGGTCGGTGGTAGGCCGGCTAGATCTTCCGCATCCCGTCCAAGGGCCAGACGTGGAGGTTCCAGAGGTCTGGGTGCGGGTGCCAGAGCGTGCCCCGTCCCTGAGAAAGAAGGTCCTTCCTCAGGGGAATTCGCCAGGGAGGGGCTGTTGTGAGGAGCGTGAGGTCCGAAAACCAAGTCCGGGTGGGCCAGTAAGGGGCTACCAGAATGACTTGCTCCTTGTCCTCCCTGACCTTGCATAGCACCTGTGCAAGAAGGCTCACTGGGGGAAATGCGTACTTGCGCAGCCACGCCGGCCAGCCGTGTGGCAACGCGTCTGCCCCGAGGGGAGCCTCTGTCCGGGCATACCAGAGCGGGCAGTGGGAGGTTTCTTGGGAGGCAAACAGGTCTACCTGAGCCTCGCCGAACCGGTCCCAAATCAGCTGGACCGACTGGGGGTGGAGCCTCCACTCTCCGCCAGGCAAGCTTTGTCTTGACAGCGCGTCCAATATCACACTGAGGTTGCAGGGATGTGAGTGGCGTGCAGTTACTTTAGTCGCTGCTGACTCCAAAAGGAGGAGACGACGGGCGAGCTGTGACATGTGGAGGGAGCGTACTCCGCCTTGGCGGTTTATGTAGGCTACAACCGTGGTGCTGTCTGTCCTGACTAGGACGTGTTTGTTCCGAATTAACGGAAGAAACTTCTGCAGGGCCAGAAAAACAGCCAGAAGCTCTAGGCAGTTGATGTGCCAGTGCAGCAGGCCTCGGTTCCACCGGCCTGCGGCTGCGCGCCCGTTGCACACGGCGCCCCAACCCAGTTTGGAGGCGTCGGTTGTGACCAGAACGTGTCGGGACACCTGCTGCAAGGGTACTCCTGCCCTTAGAAGGCAGAGGTCTGTCCAGGGTTTGAAGGTTTGGCGGCAGGCAGAGGTAACTTTTACGTTGTGCGTGCCGGGGCGCCATGCTCGTCCGGAGCCAGTGCTGAAGTGGTCTCATATGCATCAACCCCAGCGGCACGGCCGCCGCGGAGGATGCCATATGCCCCAGGAGCTGTTGGAAACGTTTTAGCGGGACCACGGCGCCTGGCTTGAAGGAAGCGAGGCATTTCAGCACTGACTGAGCACGCTCGTTGGAGAGGCGTGCTGTCATTGGGACTGAGTCTAACTCCAGACCGAGAAAAGAGATGCTCTGGACCGGGGAGAGCTTGCTCTTTTCCCAGTTGACCTGAAGCCCCAAACGGCTGAGGTGGCTGAGCACCTGGTCTCTGTGTGCGCATAGTAACTCTCTACTGGGAGTGGGCCAGTATGAGCCAGTCATCGAGGTAATTGAGTATGTGTATGCCGGCGACTTTTGTGAAGACGCGAGGGGACAGAGACAGGCCGAAGGGGAGGACTTTGTACTGATGCGCCTGGCCGTCGAACGCGAACCTTAGGAAGGGTCGATGTCGAGGGCGAATTGAGATGTGGAAGTATGCGTCCTTCAGGTCTACCGCTGCGAACCAATCTAGATGCCGGACGCCAGATAGAATTTGTTTCCGGGTGAGCATTTTGAACGGGAGTTTGGACAAGGTCCGATTGAAAACTCGCAGGTCCAAGATCGGTCGTAAGCTGCCGCCTTTCTTGGGTACAACGAAGTAAGGGCTGTAGAAACCCTTCTTCGTTTCGGTTGGAGGGACAGGCTCTATCGTGTCCTTTAATAGAAGGGAGGCAATTTCTTCACACAGGGAATGGGCATGTTGGCCATGTACTACGGAAAAATGAAAGCCCACAAAGGAGGGCGGAGACCTGGCAAATTGAATTGCGTAACCGAGTCGAATGGTCCGGTGCAGCCAGCGTGACGGGTCGGGCAGTGAAAGCCACGCCTCTAAACTTCGTGCTAGGGGCACCAAGGGGACGAGTTTTTTGGACGTACCCGGTGGGGCTTCGCAGCGGTGCGGAACAGGTAACGCGGCGTCGGGAGGCAACGTGGCGTCCCGAGGCTCTGGTGCTGAGAATAAACTCAAAGCACTTACCTTGCTCCGCGCATCCGGCAGGGGGCGGGTTCGTGACTGAGGAGGTCTGATGTTGGAGTCCTCTGGACTCGTCTGAACCGGCCGGCCGGGGAACAGTCGTGGGGCTGAAGGCGGGGACACTGCGTCCATGGAGCAGGGACTGTTGAGGCCTGAAAGCAGAGTGCCGTGAGAACGGCATTTGCGAGCCAGGTGACCCCAGAGACAACAAGGAAATAGCTCTATAGAGTGTAAAGAATTTAACAAAAAATTCTCCTCCCGGCCCTCCACCAGAGAACGGAGTGGTCTTACCAGCTCCGGAGCTAACGTCTCGGTCTCTGGGTCTGTCATCTCAGGAGCGCCTGGGAGCCTTCTGGGTCCTCAAGGGGGTCCGTGAGACGATGGGCCTCCAACTTCTGCGGGGAGCTCAACGCTGGGGCTGAGAGCTGGGCCCACTCACTTGTTAGTTGAGGCGGAGCACCACTTTCTTTCTTTCTTGAAAGCCGCAGGAGGACGCCCTCGGCGAGCAGACAGGGCATGGCCCCTTGTGGCAGGTTTGCGGCAGGACAGGATGCTCTTTTTTTGCTTGAAAATAGCCTTCATCTGTTCCTTCACCGAGGACTGCTGGGTGAAGTCGTAAAGTGGTGTTGCCGAATGGACGGAGCTGGGAGATGGGGGCGTTTGAGAAAGCGTGCTTTGTCTGCCTCCCGTACTGCCTGTCCATCGTTGCGTTTCTGGACCACGGAGTGGCCATCGCCTGTTTGAGTGCAGTTCCTGCAGCACGTCAAGAACAGGACCACCCACGTGCAGATTTGAAGTGCCCTGGCCCGGTGGACTTGCAGGAGGGGGCCATGGCATGCAGGGGGGAGCGATCTGGGACCGTTCTACCACCGAGGGTAGCGAGATGTCATGCACGTGGGGGGGGGCGCAGCTGTGAGCGGCGCACATGCCCACGGAACCAATTAAGCCCGGGGAAGCATAGTGGACCTTCTTGCGTCAGGCTCAGACTGGGCGGAGACCCGAAGGTGGCGGCCCAGGCGAGTTATCCGCATCCGACGCCGCTGTTACGCTCACCGATGCAGCGGTGATGTCATCATCCAATGCCGGGGAGCTCGAGGGACCGGATGGTAAGCGGACCGCACTAATCCTGAGCTCGGGGGAAGCAGGCAAGCGTGCCGGGGAGGCGGGAGGTTTTAGAGGGGATTTACCCAGCGAAAGCGTCCCCTAATTCTCCCCAGATCGTTCTCAATCGCCCGCGGCGCCTGCCTCAATCCCGTAGGAAGGAGGCGAGGCGCGGGGGGTGGCCAAAATGGCTCTCTCTCACTACAAGAGAAAGCAGAGATCGCAACGCTGCCGCGGTTATGTTCCCACACTGAAAACATAACCCATTGGACAGAATGCTCATCCCGAGCTCAGACGGAAACAAGCAAGCGTGCCGGGGAGGCAGGGGGTTTCGAGGGGGTTCACCCGGCGAAATGGAGCCCGTCACTGTCCCCAGATCGTTTTCATCGCCCGCGGCACCTGCCTCATTCCCGTAGGAAGGAGGCGAGGCACGGGGGGCGGCTGAAGCGGCTTTTTCTCACTACAAGAAAAAGCCTACGACCGCAATGCTGTCATGGCTATGTTCTCATACTGAAAACATAAACCATTCATAAAAACGCTGCCTGCGTGTGATCGCAACCCAGGAATGCAAGGCAGTTTTTATGGCCATCAGAGGTGGGGAGAATCAACGCATCCAGAAACTACACAGAGGCGGAAAATCGTCTTTAAAAAGATGCGTCCTGAGAAGGACGTTCAATGCCGCAGTGTTTTGCTCTTTTAGAGCGAAATTCACTCTTTTAGAATAACTCTTTCGAGTTGTCTGCGCTGTCGAAGCGCCCAGGGGCAAGAATGCACAGCCGTGCACGAATGAGAAAGCCGCTGTTATGCGCCGTCAGATCCAACAGCATGCAGAGCGTCAGAGGATTAAACAGGAACTTGGTGTGTAACTCGCAGCAGACTGCATGCACGACCATCGGCTCCGAAGAAATTTTCTGAATGAACTCCCGTATTTGCGCCGCTTAAATACCCGTATCTCCGGGGGTGGGACATGCAAATACTGGTTGCCAACTCTCATTGGCCTTTTTTCATAGCCCAGAGGTGAATATCGGCGCTCAAGAGAGACCCCTAGTGTCGCTTCTCTGAAACAACGTGGAGAGAGCGACAGAAGGGGAACCCTTTATAAGGGAGAAATAAAACACAAAAACTGAGCATCTAACACAAAAGGGCCAGTCTTAGCCAAACACGGCAGATAAATGAAATTACCCTTAAAAGGGAAAAACTGAGAAGATAAAACAAACTAGTACCAACTGACACAAACCAGACCGACCAACACAGGACAGAGCACAACAGAGGAAATAAATAGAGAAGAAAATAAGGAGGGTAACAAGGGAAGGCAGGTGTAACTGATACAAGACAAATGAGGGGGTGGGGTTTCACTCAACACTGAAATGACACATTGAGTGCACAAAGCAATGAAAAACCAACAAAGCCAAAAAAAGGGAGACACATATAAATGTCAGGATCCAGCCACAAGTCAACAGAAGTGGCAGTATCCTGACAGGACAGGGAAAACGCAAGGGTTTCCGATAGTGAAGCTCCGTCGTGCGACCAAAGTTGAGGACATTTCAAATTTTGCTGCAACGCACTCTGGTGTAAGCATCCGTTGACCAATGAGAATCTCAGAGAGGCGGGTCTAGCTATACTGTGAAATCGAGAAAACATGGCGGACAAGCTCAAGCATGCTGTGTATTCATTCCCTGTCCTCTATTATCCTTCTCTGTCAGGCTAAAAAGATAGTAATTGTGGAGAGAGAGCCTGGAGAAGAATTTCAGTGTTTACTGGTACATTGTCAGAAATATATATTTGATATATAATAGCCATCTCTATTCGTGACCACCTCTACCCTATGTTGTGCACACCTTCCAAACGGACCTGTGATCTGTGAGTTGTGCTTTTAAAAGCTCAACTGCATCTCAACGTGGTGCTCATGGCGTGAGATACTTAAAAAACAATGAGACACATCGCAACACTCAAATACGTCCATCTAGCACGTGACCGTCTCGGGTTTTGATCTCACCTTTCTTCCTGGCCTGGGCGATGACATCAGCGGCACTCTTGCTCATCACCTTGGTGATGTAAAGAGGACAGTTGGTCTGATTGGCCACTGTTACAGAACGGTTTACTGCCTCCGCCTCCACCTAATCAATCGAGAAATCCATCCATTACAAACATTTTCTCTATTAAAGAGGAATGAAAAGGACAGTCTCTTTTTGTTGGGAAATTGAAAATGTATTTTCTCAGAAATCATTGCCATCTCCCAACCTCTTCTGGCCGGCTGAGGACATGTCCCTCTGGTCCAGTGATACCCAACTCAAGGATCCTGCCCTGTTCCTGTTGATGGCAAAAAAGTTTGAAGAGAAAATAGGAGGGAAGGGAAGATAATAGTAAGATGAGAGGGACCAATTTTGAAATAATTATGTCATAGACTCACTGTATACTTTATCTAAAAAAATGACACATTTTATCCTCGCAGTCAAACTTGGTCCTCAGTGCAAAGAGTTTTCTTATCTTCGGAAATGATCATGATAAATAATACACATAATCATGGTCCAAAAGTCAGCTGCAATTAATTATATTGACCTCATGTAGGAATATTTGCTTTGGTTTCATTTGCCAATATAAAGTCTGAGTGTTCATTGTAGAACACATGTTTTCATTTAACATCTCCAAACAGTTTATTGTTGATATTGACTGTGAGTATTTGGAGCTCAGTGACGAACTATGTAACCTCTGAATATCTCACCTCGGCTATGATATCTCCATTCTCAGCATGAACCTGAGCAATGGCCCCAAGATCCCGAATGACACTTAACACTTCATAGATCTGCACAGAAACACAAACACGTTAACACACACTTGAGAATTTAGCAAGGAATGCCAAAAATTGTGTACGTATTCTTAAACTTAATCAGCGGCAAATTCCAAGCATCATTCGTTTATGATAATACTCTTTTTGTAGAAAACACTGTGTTTCATACTTTTATGTAAAACCGGACCACAAGGTCAAAAAAAAGGAGAAAAAAAAAAAGACACAAACAACACAAAAAGAATTAAAAAATTTTATATGTGTCTTGGTGCTTCTATATTTCCCCACAAAAAATAAAATGAAAAAAATAATAAAAAATAAATAAATAAATACAAATATATATATATATATATATATATATATATATATATATATATATATATATATATATATATTAGGGCTGTCGATTCAGTGCGATTAATTGTACAAAAAATAATGCATTAAAACATTTTACGTAATTAATTGCATGCCCCCGGACCATAATAAGGAAGATTCCTCAGAAATGCAAGCTTGTAGTACCACCTGTTTACTCCAGAGGGCAGTAAGTGAAGTTTCAGCTGTATGAGCAACACACAGTTTATACAGTGAAGAACACTTCAGTAGGCAGAACAACACAAACATGAGATACGTTCTTGCGTTCAAAACACTTGAAGGAGCACAAATGCGAACTTAGGGATCTCAAGATGTGTTTAAGATTGAGAATTAAACTATATTTAACTTGACACAGTGACCTAAACATTCTATGTTTATGAGACCTGAGACACAACACAAGCATGTCTGAAGCAGGTGTAAATTGGCAGGTCCTTAGACAAGCCCTCATAATGAATATCAAACTGATTGGCAAATTCATTTGTGAAATGATTATTGTGAACTGTATGCCAATGATTGACTTATGATCAATAATATAGTAGTAAACATTGTATTCTAAAGCCGCTTTTTGAATGGTCTTATCAATGATTAACTCTTCTGCCACAAGAATGTAATGCATTTTAATTATCTAAATATTTTTTATTTTTTATATATATCATTTTTAAATATTTAAAGATAACTATGTATAATTATACATCAATATAGATATGTATAATCATTATATATTAAATTATTGTTATATGAGGGTCTTTCTCAGCAAATATTTGTATATGCAATTAATTAATCGGAAAACCATGTAATTAATTAATCAATTGACAGCCCTAATATATATACATGCAATATTTTTTTCTCCAATTTTTTATTATCTGTAGAAAAAAGATCTCTCTTTTTTTATTTGCTGTTACCAATTAAATTAGATCAGCCATAGTATGTATTATGGCAAGAATAACATTTTAGGAAATATAACATATGTTACTAATACATTTTTATAAACTAAATTAATTACAAAAGCATTTTTTGGCATTACTTTTTTAATGTCATTTGCATTTTTGTCACTTTCAATTTACGTAGGTATAGCTGCAGGCCAGAGATCTCTAAATGGGGCAGAATCTCCAAAAGAGGGTGGGGTTACTCCAGAAGGGGGCAGGGTTACTCAAAAGGTGGTATCACTTCCACTCACGGTTAAGGTAAGGTAAAGGGTTCAGTTAGGGGCTCAGCATATCTTTGCTGGTGGTTTGGAGCTCTTGCCCCTTTTTGGAGCTCTTCCTACAGCTACATCCTTCTCCTTTTGGTGGCAGTTTTCCTCTGAGCCCTTATAAAAGACCCTAGTATAGATGGTAATACAACAGAACTTCAGAGAATACCATTGTACTATTGCACTATGTATTACTATGTCCAAAATAAAGGTCATAAGCAAGTTGTTTTTTATTTTTTATGTCAAGCGTGTTCAATATACATTGCAAAAGACGTACGAGACAAGCGGTGGGTACTACTCAACATTAGGTATGTAACCTGAAGTAGGTCAGGGAGGAATTCATACCTGGGAATCAGTGAGCTGAAAGACATCTTTGTAAGCCAGGTAGACAAGGAAAGAGTTAATTCCTGCAGACAAAGATGGGGTATGAAATTACATGAGAAATGAGGGAGTCTATGAGACATTAGGAGAAACAGCACAGCAGCAAAATTCCTGACCGATGGAGTAAACTCTAATTCTGGTCGGTTTGTACAGCCAATAAAGATGTTCACATAGGTGGTTTACCATGGTCTTTGACGAGTGCCTCCATCTCCTCCTGGATGCCCTTATGCCATTCGGTGATGTCCACGTGAAGGGAGTAATCACAGCATGCTTTGCTGTCTGCCCATTCACGCCACTGATTGAACGCAGAGATCAGACCCATCCCGGGTTCAGGCACCACGTGGTCAACTGTTTACATAAACAAAGTGGTTAGGTAGATATTGAGAAGCTTCTACACATTTAAGGTGTAGTTCCTCAAAAAATGATAATTACTCTCCCTCATATTGTTCTAAACCTGTATGACTTCCATACAAAGAAAGTGAATTGGGACCGAGGCAAACATTCTGCCTAAAATCTCCTATTGTGTTCCACGAAAGAAGGAAAGTCATATTGGTTTGGAACAACTGAAAACCTATAAAAACAAACTACCATATGTTTTTTATTGAAAATAGTGGTTGCTAGGTGGTTGCTTACTGGCCCAAGTCAAAAGAGCCCACCCTCAAGTCTCAAGTACACACATACTGATCATGGTGGTTCCGCCAGCCAGGGCGGCACGAGTGCCTTGGTAGAAGTCATCAGCTGCAGTCATGCCCCTGTCGGGCATCTGGAAGCGTGTATGCACATCAATGCCACCTGGCATCACCATGCGCCCATGAGCATCAATGGTTTTCACACCACCAGGTACTATCAGATTTTCTCCAATTTGTCTGTAAAGCACAAAGGAAGACCAGAGTGAGATGTGAGAGGATCTCTTGGAACTTTAACTGAATACCCCTGAAATAGATTTTAAATAAATGTGTGTTATGTAATCAAATCCTGTCATCTCTTAAACCTACTTGATCAAGCCATCCTCCATATAGATGTCGGCACAGAACGACTGATCATCGTTCACAATCTTAGCCCCTTTAATCAGAAGGCGGTCACTCTGCAGAGAGAGATAAAGACAGTGTTAGCATCATGTTCACATCATATTGAAGTATGCATGCTGCAGACGATGTCTATACACATTTACACAGCACTTTAAACTGTTCCAAGGTGATGATGGTGTAAGAAGGTGTAATTACACATACAATCAAGAATAGTATGCAAAAAAAAAACATTTGTATGCAGGGCTGCAACCACCATTCAGATTAGAGGTCAACAGATATCGTTTTTTGTTGATTACATTTGGTTCCCCCTAATCTTGAATATGTGGTTTCAGTCTCATTTTCCAGTATAGGAGAATGGTACTGAAAAGTAACACATTTACAAATTAAACTGGAACAAAAAAAACAAGCTTATGAGTTTTTACGAACCAGTATATCATCAGCCACATTCTTAATAAGGAGCATCAGTGAATTCTCTGGCCTTCACAATTATAAACAAACATTTACCTTGGATCATTTATCTGTCAATGCATGCTCTACAATGTGCTCAGCTAAAGCGTGATATAATGTGTTCCAAAAGATACTGCTTCAATCAACAATTTGAGTTTAAATTGGTCCTTCATTCATGAGTGTAATATTTTGAAGGCTAATGTGTTCATATACACTGTACAAAGTGGTGACCTGCAATTGTTACCTAGAGGATCTATTTTTACTAGAGCTGCCAGAATAAATAATGAATAAATCAGGTTTTCAAAAAACCTTTGTAATGTGTCCACCCGGAGTCATTACACTGACACACACTTCACAACACACAAACAACAGTTCTTCCCTGTCAGTGATAAAATGATGAAGAAAGGAACTCTTAACACTATTTGATGTACAAAACAAGCCCAGATGGGTCTTGTGATAGAAATAAAGAGTTTTTCAGCCTAAGTAAGGCACTTTGTTTCACAGATGCACGTCAAGTCTTAACTATCACTAAAATTCTGCAAGTGCTTTTTATGTGGAGTTCAAAGTGGGCTTGATGTGAATCATGAACGCAGCTTCACGATTGCTGTAGGGAAGTGGATAGTCACAGTCTACTGGCAGATTAATATTGTGGACGATAAGAGTTTAAGAGATGTAATGCCCATTCCAATTAAAATGCAACCTATGAGGAGACTAGTTCTTTCAATTAGTCAAACTACCACTTTTAATGTTGGTGCTATTTTAGTGCATTTCTATCTTTATACTGAATGTTATAAAAGCACTGTATTATACATGTTGTTTTGTTTACTTTCCTAAGATGAAAATAAATGTATTTGTATAGGAAATATAGTATCAAATTACAGCGATTAATTGTGATTACAAAACATTATGTGATTAATTTTGATAAAAACTTTTAATCGACTGACAACACTAGTTTTTATCTGATCTAATACTTTAAATCTGTTTTGTTGGTGTAACCTAATGATGATTCAGATATGTTCAATATTATTTTTGACTTGAATCAAACCAGTTTATTTTTATGGATCACATTTTTAGGTTAAAAACAACTTTCAGAGGAGTATTGTCTATTTTCTCCATATGCTGTTCCAAAGGTATTTATTCCTCAGTTAATATTGATATCTGTCTGTAGTCAATCAAAAATAGGGTGAATTCACATCATTCAGACAAATGACGTGAACAAATTTTGACAAATTACATCTCAAATATTTAATACACAAATCTCACTGAGCACGTTTACAGCCATGATCTACACTGATTATGCTTAGTAAGCAGACAGATGTGAAAGATGATGTAAGCACCTTCAACGATTTTTTATGTTATCGTGGTACAGTCATAAACGGTTTAAGCAAAAAAAGGAACGAGTCAGTTTACTTGCACTTGCTGATTACTCCCATAAATGTAAGCACAGCGTAGTTCTAGCGGGAAGACTAGCATCTGCACATCATCGCACCATTAGCGGGGTAACTCCCAGCCAATCACATGTAAGCCATTGCTTTATTAGTCTGCTCACAATCTATCACATTGCTGTTTCGGTGTGCTAACACGGCAACCTCGACCACCCCACCCCACCACCACTAGTTCAATCCTGCCTCCTATCTACGGCAGGATATGACTGTTCCGAGTACAACTTCTCCGGACCGCCAGATGAGGCCTACACCAAAGAGAGGCATTACCTTTCTGTTTAATATCCATCAAATAAATGTCATCTTAACATTTAACAAGTCTTCCTGATAGAAATAAGCTTATTTAAAAAAACTGACAAAGCAAGAAAAACACATTTACATGAGAATTGAAATAATCAAGTCATTCTCTGTTTTTGATGTCAAACCATTAAAAGACATGCGCACAAGACTTGCATACACTGGACAAGCCAGTAAGAATGCCAGTGAAGATGTTTACATGCAACACGAAATCGGGGTAGTGGGCAAAAATCTACCAGTGTCAATCGGTTTATTCTTAAGCCATTTATGACTGATAAAGGAAAGCGGTTTAATGACCACACAGATTGTCGGCTTATTTCGCATAATTGGTGTAAGAACGTGCATGTAAACATACTCATTGACACAGGTAGATTTTTTTTCAATTACCCAGATTTAGCGTACTTTCATGTTAACAACTTTACTGCATTCTTACCAGCTTATCGAAGTGTTGTGAGTATGATTGTTTTCATTTTGATGACAAAGCAGAGAAAATCCAATGATTTTAAATAACATTTCAACTTGGTTTCATTATGTTGTCATATTTCTTTAAACAAACTGATTTTTTATTTTTAGCAGCATATTGATGTGCATGTAAACGGGCTCAATCTCAAAAGGCACCCAATTTACTTGAATTCACCCTATACTTTGTACAATCGTTGATTTTAGCATATGCTACCGTTATCATAGCTGAATGGGAAATATCCTGCTTCCAAATCTCAAAGACTGCTGATCTTGGTGTACAGTATGATTAGAGACAACATTTTGATGGGTCGGCCCCCTCTCCCTCCGGCCCAGTGGGTAGACCAGGAATATTTACAGTAAATCCAGACCTGGAAGGCCACCATCCTGTAGTGTTAGGTCCGCCCCTGCTCTTACGCACCTGTCTGTAATTCTCAAGTGATCCTGAAGACATTGCATAGCTTGCTCATGTATGCTTGATAAGGATTGGAACTCAACTCTGCAGGATCATGGCCCCCTCATCCCAAGGCCTAGGACAATGTTCCCAGTTTTCCCCTTCCCAACGACAACCCTGATTAGGACTAAGTGTATAAGTGTTCAGGGTTTAACAGGATACTCAGTTGTGACTCATCTGCAACAATTTTCCATGCAATGAATGAATAGGGTGAAATTAGACTGTAGAACGTCTATCTTTCCCTACAGATCTTTGTATAAAGGGTAACACAGTTGGCTAGATACCCCAGGTATGGACACAGCAACCCAGGATTCTTTTTACATGCAAGGCCTCAGCAGAAATTTAATTGATCTGAAAGAGGAGCGGAGAAACAATTCTAGTCATGAGGCCTCTGCATCATAATGGGACAAAGGCGGCTCTGTCTCAGTTTCTGCCTCTTTGCGTGCTTGTTGGCAACCCAGCAACATGAGGCACTGGGTGGCTTCACAAACCCTGTCCTGATTAATTTACCAATAAAAGAAAATACTCCAGTGACCTGACATCTTCTACTATACATCGCAAGACTACATAAAAGTGAAAAACATGAAGACAAAACAACACAGATATGGTTTGACTGAAGACCAAATGGTGGTCCTTAGCTGAGGGGCTTCTGGGCAAGTGCAAGTGGTTTTGGCGGTCAGCCACATCGAACAGCTGCTTTATAACTTTCATTACATAACCGACAATCACTCTTATCTGTTTACTCAGCCTCTGTGTATCACTTGACCAACCTCAGCCACCAATTCCACCAAGTATTATGACATCATTAAACAGGTCTTAATTTGAGGAAGTTTGAAAAAGATTAACATACTACATGAAGTGGTTTCAGCCATACACTAGGATATATATTCCTGAGAGTCACAGACACACCAACCAATGCTAGGCTAAAGCATTATGACATCATCAAACAGGTCAAAATTTTAATTAGAGGAAGTTTGGAGGGGGAAAAAATATGCACTCCGTGCCTGGATTTTTGTTTATGTTGGAACTTTTCCAGAGAATCACAGTGCTGGATACTTAGCGCATGAGAACATAATGGGAACAGACGCTCACAGGAAGTCTAATGCTCGGCAGGTTTATTGCTTGGAACCACAGTTTGACCACTGCTTGCCATTAATGATGATGTATGTTAGAACATCAAGTCATCCGTCATTTATAACTGATTTGGGGTTTGGCACTTTTCTCCAAATCAGCAAGACAGGCTTGTCAAACATGCCTGTTACATGCTGTCTACAGTAAGTCATTTTTAACCTACACTGTAAAAACTGATAATCTGCAATTGTTACCAGTATTTCTATGTTTAGTTTTGTTCGTGTAACCTACTGTATTCCGGTTGATTCAGTGATGTTAAATACATTTATGATGTGAATCAAAAATTTTCTGCTGTGCACTAAAGAAGTACTCTAAATTAAAGTTATATACTGTCTCATGAACACTGGTGCGTAGCAATGATTTGAAAATTCGGACACGGTATAGACCTCATCAGCTTGGCTCATGAATAAAATAGAATATTCAAGGCACTTACAAAAGAAGTATATGGGGTCAATCAGTAACCGTTAAAATACTCACTATTTCAAAGTATAGCCACAAGACAAACAATATGTGTTAACATGATTTTATGTGATAAAATCCTTGTTTAGTCCTTGTTACTAACAATTTCTGTGTAATGTTATTGCCAATTTTACAACTTCGTTGGCATGATGATGTAATATCAACAAACCCTAAAATGACTGTAAAAAATTATGATTTAAACAACTTTAAAGCTCAAATAATACAAGTGTTTTAACAGAAGAATTATTGTAAGTGCTTTTATGGAAATATAAGCTTCACATTTCTGTCTTATAAACCCTTCAAATATTTGCTCCATTCACTTCCATTGTAAGTGAATCTCTGTAACTTCAATTTTTGCTTCTTTTTTTTTATGAAAAAGACGGACGGAGACTAAATAATTTTTTGTGGTAATCAACATTATGCCACAAATGCCGTTGACGGAGCTTAAATTTTATTGAACCCGGAATATTCCTTTAACACTGTTAAAGGTGGGTTGTAAAGGTAAACATTTTTTTAATATATGAAAAACTAATTTAGTTACATTAATGGTAATTAATTGTATTTCAGTTAAGTTTAGCTTATTTATGATAAAAAAAAATTGTAGCTTAAAAATTTACAGTTACTGTATGTTTAATTAGATTTTTTATTTCTGTTAGTGTTACCTTTTTAGTTTTCGCAGGGTGCGAAATACACATTGACTTTTGGGCTAGGGGAGTGACTTATAAAATAGCTTTGTTTGAGTAAGCAAGAGAGTAAAACGTGGGGGGTGCTTTTTAGAAAATCTCAACAAAAGAATTAACAATTTTTGTCAAATTTAATACATGCATAAAAACAGCATTAAAAAAATAACTGTGTTAAACAACATATTTAATTAATCACTTGATTTCAAATGAGACCCCACAATAATGTGCAAATAAGCTTCCAGAGTGTCTCCTGTTGCATTCAAGTGGTAATTCCCAGACCCCCGTAATTCGCATCATGAGATTTTGTTAACAATAATTACACTGGTATAAACATATCAGCCATAATGAGACTCACATTTGTGGCTTGTAGCAGGAAAGACCAATATAGTGATGCTAACTGAGTCATCCTATATTCATCCACACTCAAGGAATTATCTCGGGGGAAAAAAGAGCCTTGTTGACATACTGATCCAAGCTAACTGGCTTCCAGTCTCTAGATTAAAACTTCTTGCAATTCCATCCCTCAAACAGATTTTGTTGAGCCAGAATCTAGAGTTCAGACTGCAGCTTAATCCCCATATAATCCTCTTAAAAGAAAACTGAAAGTGTGTTTCCGAGTGTTTTTGGCCCTAGTGTGAATGCATGTTATTAGCCTGAATACTAGCAACTTAGACCACTATCTAGAGTTCTCTCCTTTAAGGGGCAAAAATAGCTCATTGCTAAGTCGTTATGAATAGGAAGAATCAAACACATTCCTGGCAGAGTGTTTGTTATGAATCAAAGCTGAGTTTGAGCACTGTTTGGGGGTGAAAATGAGACACAACAGCGGGTCAGTATAGCATTCTGAGATGGCTAACTGGGTTGCACTGGAGCTGCTGTGGTTGCCATGGTAAATCATGGCATTCTACACCATAGCAACTATCTGCACTAAAAATAAAAAAACAAAATAATATTTTTTATTCTGGGTTTTTAGCAATTCAGTCCACTGTCAGCCATCTTTGGAACGCTCACATCATGACAGTCATGCCAGTACAGCTCCTATCTACTTGAATGGAGAAAGACAAAAATCTACAAAACGGTCTGTCAAGATTACAATCAAATAATATATTTCAAATCAGCAATAAAATCAGACAACACTGGTATCATAAATTGTTCTTCTTTACTTCGGATTACACACACACACAAAATTGCTATTTTCCCGGCTTGAATAGTTAATGCGCATTCTCGAGTTGATTGACAGGAGATGACTGTATCTAAAAGGTGATTGGCTCATTTACCTGTAAGGTGGGACTTTCTTTCTACATCCGTTGACCATTGGCTAAGGTTGGGTGTTCCAATTTATCCCATTTATTTAAATTCAAGTGGCCCGTCTCTGCTAAATAGCCTCTGGTTCAATACAAGTTAAGCTTAATTGAAAGCATATGACAATGTTGATTATCACAAAAAATTATTTTTCCCTTTAATTCTTTAACAACATCAAAAATCTGGGTTACAGTAAGGTACTTACAATGGAAGTAAATGGGGCCAATGTTTGGGGGTTAAAGGCAAATATGTGAAGAAGTAGGGATTAAGGGTTTACAGTGTTACGTCGTCATGGTTACAAAGTTGTAAAATTGGATATAACTTTACACAGAAAAGGTTTGTAAGTGATTTTATCACAGTAAAATCACACAATTCATGTTTACACATTGTGGCTATACTTTTAAGAGTATTTTAATGTTTACGGATTGGCCCCATTCCCTTCCATTGTACTGTAATTGCCTCACTATAACTCATTTTTGTGGAAATCAATATTATGCTACAAATGCTGTTAATTGAGCTTAACTTGTATTGAACCTGGAATATTCCTTTAATAATGAATCTGATTGTTCCGAATCTAAATTGTGATTGGGTGAGCCAGGTTATAAATGCACACCTGTAACTGCAAATTCTATATTAATGCACAACTTTACAAAAGCCTAAATGTTAGGATAATTAACTATATTGCTTCAGAAGATTTTTAAAAACAATAAGCCCCTCAATTAACAGCATTTGTAGCATAATATTGATTACCACAAAAATAACTTTTGAATTGTCCCATGCTTTCCAGTGATTTTAATGCAAGTAAGGGATTTCACCTTTCTGCCAGGTTTTGCTTAACACTTTACCTGTGGTAAAATCACTGTAACCTACATCCTATCATGGATTATTGCTTTTTTATATGTATTTATTCATTTGAATCCTTTAACAGTAGGTCTAATGCAAATAAAATCTAAAAATTAAATCAAGAATGCAAAAGAACTATTATCGGCATTCTAAAAGTGATGAAAAAGTGGCTACACAACAATATCAGTAAGAGATTAATGCAATATCTATATAAAGATATCTGCAATAAAGTAAAATCAATAATGTATTCAATGAATTTATGAAAATAAAAACAGTTAACTGAAATCTGACCTCATGACTATGACTAAAAATGTATAGGCATGTGGTGAAGCTAACATACATCATTAATGAGGCCCAAGAAGGTGTCACTCTCCGCCGCCTGTCTGCGCAGCTGACCAATGCAGCTGGTCCAACCAATCCCACCCCATAAACCATTCCAGCAAACCGACATCAGACCAGTCAAGCGGCCATATGCTTGAGTGTGTAAAATATGTGTGTATTCAAACCACGGGAAATACAGTATCAACAAATCTAATAAACCTATAATGGTGGTGTCAAACCATATCTGTATAGGATATATGTGCGAACAGTTGCTCAGCCATTTCACTTGCTCTTAAATATTTGCCTTCTCTGCAACTCTTACCAAAATAAGTCACTGAATTGTTCTGAAGCTTTGGGTCTTTGCAGGTCTACTGTGTACAGTCCACTGCACATGAATTCCACTACATTACAGAGAGAACAGGGAGTGATGACAGAAGAAGCCAAGCTGTGAGTAACAGTGAGAATGGATGCAACTAGTAAAAATATCAACCAAGAGATCACGGCACTCAGAAGAAATTTGATGTCAATCGACAGATCTGTTTTCAAGTGTGAATTCCTTTTCGATTGTCTTTGATGTGGCATATATGCAATAGCCACTGTAATAGGAGTGTGGCACAGATATCTTTGGCTTACTCCAATAACTTCTGTCTATGCTGAGAGGTTTGACTTCCAATATGTCATTCTTCTTGAATATTTTCCCTTCTTATACCTTGTTTCCTCTCTGAATATTTTACGACTTGTTAGCTGCATTCTGAATCTTTTTTTTTTTCTGGTATGCAGTTCTGCATGTGCTGAGGATGAAGTCTTGGACTGGCCTGTCTCCAGCCTCTTAGATCAGTAAGAGTTGCTGGATGTGGTTTCCGTAACATGCTGGATGGAAACCACAACCCACCTACATCTTATTCAGCATATAGCTTAGATAATCTATTATCAAAAAATTTGAGAACCCCTGTCCTAAAGCGCTCCCCCACAGCTCCTTGCCTAAGCTGGAGTGAAAGTGCTCCCTTTGAAAAGAAACAATGGCACACCCACCACCAGCCAAGACAAGTAAGAGCTCCATTTAACTGTGCTATCAGCAGCATGCATTATTATACAAATAGTACCAAAGCTTTACGTAATTAGGAAGATTGTGATGTCACAAAGATAAGTTATAATCAAAGGAGTGGGGACGCATGGCAATATCTATACTATTGTAACTCCATGTACTGCTGAATGTTGCCATTGTTTATAGATATGGATTAATGTAATGCAGAACCACACAGGTTCACTTCCTCTACCATTTCCACTATACATTTCCAAGGTGTAGTGGGGTGTGGAAGGAAATTAGTTCATTTTCACACCGTTTGCTGATCTTATTTTCCATTATCCTGCACCGCTCCGTCATTTAGTCACAGTTCCTAACGGTTTCTGAGCGACTTTCCTGAAACCAGCCCATCGATGCGCCCTGGGCCCGATTTCAGACCACCAATTATTTTAAAGTATAACTGTCCTGCGTTACTGCGCCTGGGCGGAAATCCATCGCATAGCACTAGCAGTTCTTGAGCCGGACAGTTTAAACAAAGAGCGTCGCCGTGTCGACACAGCATTATGTCCAGAGCCATTCCGGTGCGTTTTGCCAGCATCATATACTAACAAACTGAGAATTTGGTGTTTCTTAAATGGTCTTTTTTATGCAAACTTTTGGCACGAGACATTCGCTATACATTGTAACTCTGAAAAGTAACACCTCATGTAGCCCTATAGCCTACACTGCAAGCGAGCGACAAATCTAGGCTCAGTATAATCTCTAAATAACGCAACCTATTACTATGTTGTCCACATGTAGCATGACGAAAACTTCATTTATGATAACGGAGCGGTTAGTTTTGTCGCTTCGCTTGACATGTAGATGGGGTGTGAATCTCATAAGGGACCGTTCACATCGAACACGTCATGGCGCTAAATCTGAATGAATAAATAAACAGGGCAAGAAAAGGCAAACGCGTACGCAGGTGTCTCGAAGCGCGTTTTTAACAGTTGGAGTGCTTTTAAATTTGACACGGTGTCTTAAAAAGGCGCCACTCCTTCGCGAGACGCGAAAAACAACAGAAAGACAAGGCGTAACGGTCGAGGACGATTTCGGTATGAACGGCCCCTAACAGTAGGCTACTAGAACACAATCCTGTGCTGCAGTACTGGACGAATTTTATAGTTTGACAACTGAATTCAGCTGAAGACATCAAGTCAGATGCACAGACGGGCTTCGAACACCTGATCAATTCTTTATAGCCTAATCTACGCGTTTCGCGGTGGTTTCGCAACTGTTGCAAAAAGGGTTTCAGGGTGTAGGAGCAGTGCAATGTCAAATACATAGATTGTCAAAACATCCAAGGTTTTAAATCTCTCTTAACACTCTTCATGCTCAGGAAATCATTAAAGAAGATATTCCATAACTCACGGTTATGCGTGGAATATTCTTCTTGCCCTGATAGCCAGACATCTTCGTTATGCTCTATTCCCTTTGATAAACCGTTATCACTGCAATAATGGATGCAAAGATCTGCTTTGGGAGGGGAAATGGCTTGTTTCAGGACAAGTCTGAAGTCCTAAAGAAATCGAGATGCCAATTGAGCAGGTAAAAGCGCTAGGAATGAAGGACAAAGGACCTGTGCCCAATATCTCCTCTCCCTTTCTCCACTGATGCACCAAGTCCACTCAGACTGTATGAGACGAAACGAGATTTTCATAGCGAAGAGCAGCGCGCATGCGCACAACCCCGCCCTGGACAGCATGCAGCTCCTCCCAGAGTCCTGATCCCGAGTCCAGAGAGGGCATGTTTCAGACAATGATTATATGTCACAAGATCACGAAGCTGATATAAAACAAATTGATAACAATAATAAATAAACTTGAATACAAGTGAATATTTAAATGAATTATAAAATGAATTATACTGAATATTTTAGTCATGCAAATCTAAACTGCATTTAAACCCTGCAATAAAATCCAAAACCCAAAAAAAAAAAAAATTCTGTGCACACAATTTTACTCACAATGAGCACCAAGATAACCAATACACTGAAAAAAATAATTGGTTTGACTTAATTACATGTCGGACGTCAGTTGATGAACAATGACAATGAGTTTGATATGCAATTAATAATAATGTTGGCTCTACTCAAATACTTTGTGTAGCATATATATATATATATATTTCTTTATTTATTTTTTGTATTGTGTGTAACAATTGTGTTGCTGCTAAGAGTTCACAGATGTCCAATCAGTTCTTATTCTAACAATCCTTCAGTATTTTCTACATGAGAAAAGCAATACACACTGATTTTTATGAAGAAAAATACCCAACCTGGACCTAACCATTTGCTCCACTGTTTTCCACAATGATAACCTCCAAAAAAATTAAACATGACAGAAACTCTTCTAAATTCCAACACAATAGCACATTAATAACTAACAAGTCTCCAGCTTGTTTCATTTTGTTTCATTTTATTCTCCCAATCAAGTCCCATGCAAATCATGCTGGGAACTGGAAATCCTCTGCCCGGTTTCAGCAATACTTTGATGCAACAAATATAATTCACACAGTCCCAACAAAACTGGATGAAGTAAACATACAGTAGATGGATTGTACATACTGAAATTAAGATAAGACCAAATGCGAAAGAATTAAGTTGCATTAGCTCATTTAAATCAAGTAGTACAAGCAGTAAAAATCACGTTGAGTGAACACTGTAACACTCAACTTGAATCAATTTGAACATTTAGCAATGTGATCATTTCCCTCTTTGATGTCTGTGTTGAATATCACTATAACATTACACAATTTAATTGTTCTTAACTGAAACATAAATGTATAAAGTTCATTTCAAGTAATATTTTCAATAGAGCTGCTTTCCCTTTTTTTCAGTGCAAATGTGAGAGTATGTGTGTGGACCTTGGAATTGTTGAATATTGGTTTTACACCCACAACTGCCTGCAACAAGCAAAACATTGTGGATTAACTGCCTAATATCATGTAAAACAGAAGGGCAAAATAAACCCAATAATCACTTAATGCAATCTTTTGCTTAAAACACTTGTATATACATAAATGCAAAGGCTATAGCTCAATTTACGTCTCCTGGCTTCATGTGGTCTCAATGCAGCAGACTTAAACATACTATTGATCTCTGCAGTCATTATAGACCATCAGGGAGGAAAAAGGCATAGCAATGGCCTTAAATCACACTTACCAAACACAGAACCACTTCCTGCTGCAGGGTGGGTGACAGCAGTTTTCTAGACCCTTGTATCGTGTTGCCATGCATGCAAGCTAGGAGCATCTACCCTGAATAACAACTTTTAAATAAATTGTACAGAGAATTAGAAAAAAAGACTTGCATAAAATGTGCCTTTTCTATGACAGTTTGTGGGAATGATAAGGGTAATTCTTAATATAAAAAGGAAAAATAGGCAGACTCTCATGGGCTTTTTTACAGTTTAAGAATTACGGCTCTTAAAGCCCTATTGGGGTGTACTTCAATCATCTGTAGCTATGGATACGGCATGGCAGAGACCAAGGCCCACACATTCAATCTCTTAGATTATTAGGCTCAAAGGAACAAGAACTAGTGGGTGAAAAATGAAGTACAGGTTTATCCGCAGGCTTCATTTAGTAGAGTTTTTACATTTTAAGTAGATCAGTAAACACAATCGGCAGGTCTACATTTTTTAACTTAATTTTAAATGTACAGAACTTGGCAAGGTATAATGACCACTGAAGTTCATTTTTGCATCCCTGACCTGAACAAGAGTTCACAAAAATGGTAGATAGTTTCTGACATGATTGTATTAATTTGCAAGAAGCCTGAAAATAAATTTACAGTATAATAGGTATACATTGGTGATGATGGAATGCTATCAAAAGGTAATACTTTGCGGTTCCTTTTACTGATATTTCATAGCAGGAAAGCACTTTCTGACCACTTGACCACTAGGTTGGTTGTATGATTATGCATCCTATATTTCTGTATTCATAGTTTCTATACGTATGATTAGAAGCCTTTTTTTTATTATTATTTAATCAACAAGCTTTTAGATCAAGGTACATTACAATACTCTATACGTTCATGAAAAACAAATCATGACAGTGCACTATCACAGGATCACTTACCTCGTCGTTTAGGTTCTGGAGAATCTCCTTACCAGCACTTCTTCTGATCTCCACCTTTCGTGGTTTGGAGATGTCCTTCTGCCTCTCTATCACTCGACCTTTACCTGAGGACAGCGAGTTAAAGTCCAGCGTCTTGTTATCTGCCGAACCCTCCACCGGGCAGAACATGCCACAGAATTTCTGGCGAGGATGGTTGGGACTGGAGCTCCCCATGTTCTGGAAGAAGGCAGGTACATCTCCGGTTGCAGACATTTCTCTTGCTGTTAGAGAACTGTGAGCAAAGGCATGTAAACCTCCGGTTAGAGCGCAGGGAAATGCTCTGTGTACATTAGAAATACCATTAGCTATATGGTCAGACGGTGTTTTTTATTTATTTTTATTTTTTTTATTTATTACCATTCAACCGTGCTCCTTCATTTGCTTTTGAAATGCCTTTTTTGAGAATAAATGCTTACTCATAGTCTATATAAACAATCTCCAATCTGTTGAAGAGATCAAAACCTTAAGAATTTGCGCAACAACAACAAAAAAATATAAATATATATTTTTTTTACATTTTATAACATTTGATACATTATTGGAGGAATAGTACAAACATTAGGCTATATCTAAAAGCGATGTCAGATAGCAGATTACAGATGATGTTACCGCTGATGTGAGACCGATGGGTGAGGTGACGCTCTGCTGTAGGAATGAGAAGAGAAACAGCGGAAGTGATGCGGTTTTTGGAGGGTTAAACATGTAATGTGTCCATATCTGAGAGCTCTTTTTTTCTCGGATGACTTGCCACTTAATGTCTATTGTGCTGTGCGATACCATTGTCGGCACAGACTACATGATTGGTGAACACGTTACGCGGTTAACGTGGCCGATATGCGAAGAGCCAAATATGTATAATAGGTTTTCTATTGTATGATCACCTAACAATTTTTATGTTCTTTATTTTCTTTTCTGGATTCATGAAGAATTGTTACTCTTTGAGTAGTTGAAGTGCCACGCCCATGCAGGTTTAAAGTTAGGGGCGCTGTCCTTTCAGCACCACCGCGACGACTCACTGACGAGGCGTAAAAGGAATATTCCAAGTTATGCTCAATCGACAGCATTTGTGGCATAATGTTAAATAACAAAAACATTTTTTTTTTAAAATAAAAATTATTTCGACTATTTCCGTCCTTTTCTTAAAAAAATAAAATACAAATAAATCAAAGTTACAGTGAGGCACTTTGTGAGACAAAATTTGGAAGATTTAAAGGCAGAATTGTTTATCTTATACTTTTATAAAATCATTTACATACATTCTTCTGTTAAAAAATCATGTATTATTTGAGCTGTAACATTCATAATTTTACAGTAATTTTAGGGTTTGCTAGCATTACAACGAAATTGTAAAATGACTATAACTTTACACAGAAAGCGATCCCCTGCTCGAAACTGCTCAGTCAAGGGCCCCTGGTCACTGGCCCCATTGGCCAGGTCGATAATCCATCCCTGGCCCACAAGTGTGATAAAATCACTTGGGGATATTTGGCCCCGGGGCCTTTGCAAGTCATAATCCATACCTGCTTGTTGCTATATTTTTGAAACAGTGAGTACGCTAACGGATTGGCCCCATTTACTTCCATTGTAAGTGCCTCAATGGAACCCAGATTTTATTATTTATTTATTTATTTTTTTTACATTTTTGAGAAAAGGAGGTGTATGTAAAAATATTTTAGTGGTAATCATCATTATGCCACAAATGCTACCCGGAATATTCCCTTAATGTTTGTATCACAACAGGGGCCGTTAACACTCGTTCCATTCCATTATGCTTCATCTACTGTTTTAAATGCAAGATCACTTCCCGTGTAAACGGCCCCAAAGTACTTTAATGTGCCATTCACTCCTAACTCGTTTTTGCATCCGTCCTCGCTGTTTTTAGATTGTGTTCCTATGTTAACATGCACTAGACGGATGTCTTGACCCTTAAGCTGCATCTTGCTGTTTAATTCACTGTCTTTCATTTTGTAGACACCGTGTCAAGTTAAAAAGGACTTAAAGGAATATTCCAGGTTCAATACAAGTTAAGATCAATCAACAGCATTTGTGTCATAATGTTGATTAACAAAACAAATATTCTGAATATTTTTGTTTAAAAAAAAGGACAAATCGAAGTTACAGTGAGGTATTTCAAATGGAAGTCAATAGGGACATTTTATCAGGGTTTAAAGGAATAAATATAAAGCTTTTAAATTTATAAAATATCTTACTTTAATTGTTCTGTAAAATTTGTGTATTATTTGAGATGTAATGTTGTTTAATTTATTGTATTACATGGTTTACAGTGTCATGTCGGCATGGCTTTAAAATTGTAAAATGCGATATACATTTTCACAGAAAAGTGATTTTATCACACTAAAATCATGTTAACATGCATATTCTTTATGTGTTGTGGCTGTACTTTTGAAACAGTGAGCATTTTAAAGTTTACGGATTGACCCCATTTACTTCCATTGCTAGTGCCTCACAGGAACCCGGATTTTGTCATTTTTAAAAGAAAAGGAGGGACGAGTCGAAATTTATTTTTGTGGTAATCAATATTATATCACAAATGCTGCCGAGCTTAACTTATATCAAACCAGGAATATGTCTTTAAAATTCTAAAAACGCGCCTTATTAGTGCGAAGACGTTTTCAGCGTGAACGGCCCCTTACTTTCGTAACGTTAAGATGCGTTTGTTTCGAAATTTAAAAGGTTTGCGTTCAAGAAAGGGTTAAATAAAATATGTTGGTAGCTATTTCTCTTCACATTTTGCTGAGTACCCTATTTTCATATAAAAACCTTGGGCGGTGGCACATACTGTTTTTCAGTGGAAAGTCCAATTCGCCCAGCGCAGACACAAGACCATTCTGTTCACTTCAGTTTCCATAACAACAACGTCTGCTCTCACTTGCGAATAGAAGAGTTTGTACCTTGGGTACTGTCGTTGCAGACTGGATTGAAAGGAAAAGAGAGAGAAATACAGTTTGGGTAAAAAAAAAAAAAAATAATAAAAAAAGATAAATCCATTAAATAATGCATGTATTAACATGTTTAATATACTTTTCCAAACCACTTTTCTGGTTAACATAGTGGTCCCTATGGGTCATTGTGCAACTTAGATAATGGTATTGTGTTGTTGAAGCACTACACACAAACATACATACTTTCGTCATCATACAGAACCACAGAACATGTTTCAGCCAATCACAACATGACAAATTCAATAACAGCTCCTCCCCCCACAGCCAGTTCGGTTGCCATGGGTCACTGGGAGGCAGCCTTTTAGTAGACATTTAAATTATAATATAACACTCCAATTTCATGCCTCTTATTTTCAATTAATTGTCTTTAATGCCAAGGCTCTCTCTCTCTCTATATATTCTTGTTTATTTAAATACAAAAATAATGTATACACAAAGCTCTGGTGTTAGAATTGTCATTGAATAGGAAGCTGATTAGCGTACATAGAAATACAAAAGAATGCAATTAATCACAGTTCAAGCAACATGTCAGTATATGGGCATTCACAATGTGGATGCTTCAGAACTACCACTTAAATATGCATATAGTTGAAATCATGCATACAAATAACAAAAATGAATGCTAATTTTGAATTGTTGCTGTGCTCTCATAAATATGAAAAAGCACTGCAGGTTTCAGCCATTGTAGAGCCAGTCATATTAAAACAGCAAATTATGTTGTATATGTGTACAGGGGACATTTAAGGTATAATACAGTTGCCACCCTACAAGCACACCAGGCCCCATCATGGCTCGCCCAGTCAAAATGGTCTAGAACCGCCCCTGTTGCTGACTCATCTAATTTGGTTTCTACACTACAGTGCTCATGATATGATGAACCAGATAGAACCAAACACTGACACTTAGATTTATAGGTGTAGGCGAATGCATGCATAAACAGATACAACAATATTTTTGAATACTGTTGTCACTCATTCATCATCCATCCTCACCTTCTTTCTAGTCTTTACTCAGAATGAGGCACACCTTTCATTTCCCATCTCTGCCACTAGAGAGCAGTTGAGTCGTGCTTTAGGGAGCCAGTTTAGCTCTTCCGTCCATTTAAACTGATTAATTTTAATGAAATTAAAACCAGGCGAACTCTCAAAGGTAATTTAGCCCTTTTAGTCTTGGTAAATTGGGTTTTTAGCTACTTAGCTGTGGGTAAATGTATGTAGAAGCCTCTGAGAATATGGTACAAGAATTTGTAAAGTATTTCACCAAAAATCAATGGTTGAGATGGATTCAGTAGTGGATTCTGTTAATATTTTCTGCACTGTTCTAAAACCAATTCCACAGACGGATGATGTATTTTGAAAGATTTTAAATGGATAGTTCACCCAAAACTGAAAAATCTCTCATCATGTACTCACCCTCATGCCATCCCAGATGTGTATGGCTTTCTTTATTCTGCTGAAATCAAATTAAACTTTGTAGAGGAATATTTCAGCTCTGTTGGTCCATACAATGCAAGTGAATGGGGACCAAAATTTGAAGCTAAAAAAAGCACATAAATGCAGCATGAAAGTAATCCGTAAGACTCCAGTGGTTTAATCCAGGTCTTCAGAAGTGATCCAACCGGTTTTGGATGAGATCAGACCAAAATACAGTATATCTCCTTTTTCACTATAAATATTGACATCAGCAGTCTCATGATTTCAAGCTGGATTACACTTCCTGGTGCTTGACACATGCACAGAGCACTAGATGGCGCTTGGAAGTTTAATCGAGTTTGAAATCATGATTGTGCCTATAGAGACTGCAATGGAAAGATTTATATTGAAAAATTAGTTATATTTTGGTCTGTTCTCACCCAAAATTGATTAGATTGATTCAGAATAATTTTATTAAATCACTTGAGTCTTATGGATTACTTTTATGCTGCTGCTATGTGCCACTGTCCACTGTTCATTTGCATTGTATGGACCAAAAGAGCTAAGATATTCTTCTAAAATTCTTTGTTTCTGCAGAAGAAAGAGTTTTACACATCTAGGTTGGCATGAGGGTGAGTAAATGATAAGACAATGTTCAGTTTTGGGTGAACCCTTCATTTAACATTAACCCTAACCTAACCCTTCACATCTTCCAGAAGAAAGACAGTCATAATTGTCACTGTGGTGCTCGAATAATTCTCAGTTATTGACCTTTGAGGGACTTAAGCAAGAGGCTGTGAAAAGACCATATTATCTCATAGAGTGAAACAACACAACAGAACAAATACAGTTGGGTCCAAAAGTCTGAGACCACATTTAAAATCAGGGGTTTAATATGCCATTTTGATGGAGGCATTAACTTGACATGCACAAGTGACAAAAAGAAACATGACATCTCTAAGAGAACATGTGCCGACACAAATGTATTGAATGTAGTGAGATCATAGCAGGGACTAGCGATGAAATCCCATCTGCTGTGTGAGTTTGTAGGGTTTGCTAAGGCAAACATAGACACAGAGCTGTGTGCAACATGACTAAAGATCTATACTAATGGTTAATGCAAGGACAAGATATCACCCCAACAGCCCAGGCTCAGTATCCGCTCCCTTCCAGCTCCAAAATAATCATCTCAAAAAAGTATAAGGCTCAGTGTGTGAGCTGATGTGAGTGATGGAGAACCAGACATGTGCTTGAGAGCGCTACGTTGATGCCATGGTGAGCTGTGGAGATAGTTAACTGCTTTGAATATGTTTATAGACCATATTTACAGATGCACCATCTTTGATTTTGGAAATGCACTGTATTAAGCTATAACAAATCTCTTAGATAAAATCTACTTTTCCCAAACTATTGTTGTCTAGAGTGTTTTGTTTACTGAAATTTCTTGCAAATATGTTTCATCAGTGGAACCATTTAAAAACACTTTAAACAACTGTACAACAGATTTTAGAGAGTATACGTCTATCCCTGTTTTGTGGTTGTAAGCACAAAACTATATGGTTGCTAGGGTGTTAGGTACTGGACCAAGTAAAAAGAGGTGATTTTGAATCTGTCAAATCAATAAAACGTGGTAACAGTCTGAAAAAGTATCTCCACAAATGTGGTTTATTCACTTGTTTACAACTTCAATGAACAATCAAAAAACTAAAACCCCATTTAATATATCTTTGTTTATTAACAGCTATCCTGTGCCTTCTCTTCTGTGTTCTCTACACTAGTTTGCCTTGATTATTAAAGAACTAAAGTTCAACTTAATGTATAGGAGAAACCTTGAAAATGTTGTATTAACAGAGAAGGTGGCACAGATAAAATAAAGTCTGGCACAGAACACAGACAAATGAGCTTTGTTAAACAATGACATCATAAAGTATCAAACATGATTAAGGAGCCGAGGCACAAAGATATATTTTGGCAGTTGTGTTTGAGAAGAGGCAATTCCTTCATAGATTTAGATGAAGACCAAAAGAAATGTGTGCACACATCCAAAAAAACACTTAAAATGTCCTGACAAAAAACGCTATTCGACTTAAGTACAATTCTGTTCAGGGTAATAGCTAAACAAAACCCTGTTCCCATAAGCATTTGGATGTTCATGTCCACTGGTTTATTACATTGTCACCTGTTGTGCTGGAGTGTTAGTGTTAACTAAATGTGCATGACTAGACTGTGTGTGTGCGTGTGTGTGTGTTTCCCCCCATACATTGAAAGCCTATAGTGATCAGGGGCTTAAAAGAATCCAAAAAGAAAAAGTCCATATGAATAGTGCACTTCATTTAGAGTCTTCTAAAGCCATTTGGAAGTTTTTTGTGAGGAACAGATCAAAATGTAAGCCTTGGACTAGTTGTACTGATATGTTTCACCATTAATTTCCAATGTTAAAGAGCAGTGGGAACATTCTTCAAAATGTCTCATTTTGCATTACAGAGAAAAATTTAAGTAATTTGTGTTTGGAACGACATGAGTGTGAGTAAACGATTATTTGAAAATATTCC
Organism: Xyrauchen texanus; assembly: GCF_025860055.1. Taxonomy (NCBI): domain Eukaryota; kingdom Metazoa; phylum Chordata; class Actinopteri; order Cypriniformes; family Catostomidae; genus Xyrauchen; species Xyrauchen texanus. Next base: position 21,527,859 of record NC_068319.1, read on the forward strand.
TTTAAGATAAATTCTGCTAGATGGAGCATATCACAACGGGTCATTTGTTATACTGTGGTGCACGTATTCAGTCCTTATTCACGGTAGCGCCATCATATTTTAATGGGAAAGACAAAGAGGCTGTGAGGAATAGACTTAGGCCTACCATCTCTTCAACACTCAACTCTTCAACTCGTGTTGTCAATATATTTTTTTGTCTACTGAATGTTCTTGGAAATGTGTTTTTCCAATGTTTTGTCCGCGGAACGATCCAGAAACACTATAAACTGCAGTAGCCTACAGCCCAGACTCACAGCCTCGTTGTGATTCCCGTCACAAACCAAAGATGTCGCTGCTGTACCTCTTCCATTTCAAGACAACCTCCTCAACAGCATGGAAATCATTATGCTATAAATATGTATGAGATAGATGTTATAACAAAATGTTTGCCACAAGCAGGTTGCCTGAATTTTTTTTGTGTCCGCCTGGACTGCTTTTCCATAATTTGTTTTTAGTTCTCTAGAGACGGACGTCTTTGACCGTTGAGCCGCGACTAGCGTTTTTATATTTGTATCGCCACACTCAGGAGCGCCATATGTTTAGACGCCTTGTCAATGTAAAAAAAATACTGCATTCTGTTCTATTCGTTGCGGTCTAACTTTTTAGCACAAGAACGTGTTCGGTCTGAACGGCCCCTTTACTGCCACACAGATATGAAATCACTACCTGATATGTATTTAAAGGAAACAAGGGGCAAACAAAATGACAACAAACACAGAGAAACAAGCACAGAAATAATTTAAATAAAATAATATTTTTTCATACATGGATCCATCAGTCCTATCCGACTAAATGTATTATGGCAGGCAATATGTTTATGAGATTACATTTTTCAAACATGAATTTATGTATCAGTCATTTCCTTGTACCAAACACTTTCTCTGTGTACTGTCAAAGATTATGCTTTCAACTTTGTATAGAATTGCATCTGGTACAGTGAAATACATATATTATGTTTCATCTTATTAACAAGCTATTCTTTAATTGCCCTTTTCCAACATGACAGGATGTGGATGGGGTCTACAGAGAGCCCTGTCTTTCCAAAAACACAAATAACTCAATCATTCTAACATTTCTACCAAAACGTAAATAAAACAACCAAAAGGAAAGCATTTGAAAAGCATAAAAAACTTTTAGCTACCACCCAGGCATGCTCATATGTCTTCAATAAGTCTATATATTTTGGTTTATCCCATTTAAAAAAAGAGGCCAAATTAGTGGGATCCTTTATTACTTTGTCATTATGTGTGTGGCCCACTTTTGGCCATGTGATCAGACCCAAAAGGGCACAGACAGATCTCTGATCAGGCTAGTGCTCAACTAGCATGTAGGTTTGGTTTAACATACTGCCCTCAAACACTTACAAATTAAATGATATACATATAAAGAGCTAAGGGGGTGTTTGTTACAACATTCACTTTTGTGAAAAAAAAAAAAAAAACAGAAAAAAGGGATACCACAAATAAAAAATATGTGACAAAAAAAAGAAAAAGAAAAAAGAAGAGGGCCTGAAATGGAGAGAAGTACAATTCTCTTAATCTACAATGTGCAAATGTCACTTCCCATTGTGGAAAGGCCATGTAAAAGGAAACACCAAAAAGGGAAGGAAATAGAAAATGGTATGGGAGGGAAAGAGTGAAAGCAGAAGAAAGGGGAAGCAGGGGTCATTCTTTGTCCAAACTACAAACTTCACCCTAATCCACCTGGGCCATGCCTGAGGCATTTCATCAGAATTGTGTTCAAATGGAGCTTGCAGGAGTAGTCAGTCTTTTCCCAATGTAGACCCTGTATTAGAGATAAAGGGAGAGAAATAAGAAGTCATATGTTGAATATTACATTGTTGCTAAGCTACATGCTCATCAAGGGTGTGTGAACTGTCCTGGTTGTGCAATATGAACATTGTTAGGTATGTGCGATTATACGCATGAATGTTTAAGCAGGTGGCAGCCAACTAGTGGTTTAGGCAGCGGAGTATTAGCCTCAGCCTCAGACGGAGCCGTCTGATGCATATTGCTCATTGAAATGCCAAGAGTTTTCCAAAAGATGGTAAGACCAACCTGACTGTCTGGCTTCAATGTAATTTCTGGGAGTCAGGGTGCAGAGGTTTTTAGCAGTCTACTGAGAAAGAATTCAGGCTTTTGAGGATAAGCTTGAGAGGATGAATTAGTTGCTGGATTTGTTGATGTTTGCAAGATTCATGGCATCAAATCTTTGAAAGATATTTATGGTGGTTCGTTTGAGGTGGATAGTAGCAAATAATGAGATATCCCTAAACATTGTGGGCAAATTCAAAACTGCAATTTTGCACCCTTGAAGGGCACTTCAGAAAGAGGACGCCATCTGAAGGGTTGTTCAAAACGATCGACTCTTCTACAAGGCCGTTAGTGAAGGGTACATGCGATGGTCACTTAAAAGAATTAAAGAAATATTATGGGTTCAATACAAGTTAAGCATTTGTGGCATAATGCCGATTAACACAAAAAATTATTTTGACTTGTCTCTCGTTTTCTTTAAAAAGTTACAGTGAGGCACTTACAATGGAAGTGAATGGGTTCAATTTTTGCAGGGTTTAAAGGCAGAAATGTGAAGCTTATAATTTTATAAAAGCACACTTTAATTCTTCTGTTAAAGGGGTCATGTGATGAGGAATAAAATTTTCTGTTATATTTTGACATGTAAGAGGTCATACTATAAAAACATACTGTATATTTCAGAATTTGAATCTTAATCTCAAATGCAATAAAAACATTTATTGAAACCAAGCTGCAAAAAACGCCTCATTCTCTACACCAGTGACTTCCCAACTTCACTAGGGGGCTAATTAATTAATGACCGCCTTTATAGTGAAAAACATTGACTCTATTTTGCATCATTGCACCCTTGGCCCCGCCCATTAGTTCATCAACTGAGAGAGAGAGAGAGAGAGAGCAGGACAGACAGGCCTACTGTGGCCTAACTATTCCTGAACACCAAAGGGGACCCATCCGGACTATTTAGAATTTTGTTTGAATATAAATATGCACTAGAAAGACATCTTTGACCATTGTCATGTATTTCAGGCAACTTTTAAAAGACATGGTGTCAAGTTACAACTCTGCAAAGGAATGTCATGACAGTTTGATAGTTTATGGTGCTGACACCCTACACCGAGAGCCATGCGTCAACGCAGACTTTCAAACCATTACATTTGTGTTGTTGGCAGTAGTAGCCAGTACGTGCTGCACAAAATGGAGTAGGGCAGCGGTTTACTGTCGGTACGATGCAACAGATGCATGGTAGACAGCATCAATAATTATAATGGGTTCTATTGGTTTTGACACAACACGATTCTTGCATCCAGTGTAGACAGGGTGTGGGAGTGTTAACAGTTGTGCTTGAAATGGAATGTGTTGGATGTGCGTAATGTGTATACCCTGAAATTTAGATTTATATGGTGCTTATTCATTTTCTTCTGATTGAGTTTCAAATATGGCTGTATTTGAGGAGCTGCATGATGTTAGCCAATCATAACATTATGCAATTCCGTTGAAGTTTAAAGAGGGGCACTTATAAAAAAAGTGTTTCAGACAGAGGGCCATGTGTAACTTTAATAACATTGTCAGGGGACCTCAGGTAAGATAATAAAACTATATATAAAAAGAGCATTTCAGGACCACTTTAAAACTTGTGTATTATTTGAGCTGTACATTTTTTTACATTTTCAAATTAGGTTTACGTGGTCATGTCAAAAAAGTTGTATAATTGGATATAACTTTACACAGAAAAGGTTTTGAAGCGATTTTATCACACGAAAATCATGTTAAAGAATGTTCCCGAGCTCAATTCAAGTTAAGCTAAATCGACAGCATTTGACCACAAAAATATATTACGACTCGTTCCTCCTTTTCTATCAAAAAAGCAAAAATCGAGGTTACAGTGAGGCACAATGGAAGTGAATGGGGCCAACCTTTGAAGGGTTTAAACACAAAAATGTGAAGCTTATAATTTTAATAAAAACATGAATTCTTCAGTTAAAACTTAAATTGTAATTTTTACAGTCAATTTAGGGTTTGATGACATTACATCATCATGGTAATGTAGTTGTAAAATTGGCTAAAACTTTATACAGAAAAGTATTTTTTAAGTGATTTTATCACACTAAAATCATGTTTACACACCCATCCTTTATGACTTGTGGTTATACTTTTGAAAAAGTGAGTATTTTAACGTAAAGAAATTGGCCCCCAGGATCAGAGAACCCAGTGGGTTTCGGGCCGGGTTCGTGGCTTCAAGTAGGAACTTGTTTCATGCACTCGCTCTCACTCACAGACATGCGTGAATGGATGAGTTAGGGGCCATTCGCATGAACGTGTTTTTGCACATATCTGTTCTGTTTTCTCATTGTTTAAACACATGCTGGACGAATGTCTTTGACATTTGCACCACGTCTCTCTTTTTCTTCCGTGTCTTGCACAGGACTGTCATATTTTAAACACCATTTCAAGTTAAAAATAACAAATTGTCAAAAATGCATGTTGAGACACCTGTGCTCTGTTTCATACTTTGCACTATGTCTAGATTGATTTTCGTGAAGGTGTCACAAAGATTCAACATTCTAAACAAGTTGCTGCATAGAGGTGACTGTTGCATTGTTTCGTATTATTCCAGATTGTTCTGCCCCAAGTGAAGTTTCAGCAAGTAAATGGTAAGTCAATGCTTTTTTCCTCTTCTGCTCAAGTGCACTAAGGGGCTGCTGTGCCTTGTTAAAACTGTATGTTTACTGTTTCAATACTGTTTCCAATGTTGCCTATATGCTTAAATAAAATACAGCCTATTGCACCAGTAATTGCTAAGAGAAGAAATGAGATAGTAAGCAATATAGGGTTCTGGTCGGGTTCAGGCTTAAAATCTGATGGTATGGTTCGGGTTTCATTTTAAGTCTCACTTTTGTTTTTATATATATATATATATAATTAAACAAGGGGCAAAATAATTTTGTGGTTATCAACATTATGCCACAAATGCTATTGATTGAGGTTAACTTGTAATGATCCCGGAATGTATCTTTAATTTCACCATTTACAATCCTGTGATCCTGTGTGCCGTGTGATTAATTTCTGCACTTCAGAGTGCATAGGGCATAGGAATGCTCCCTTTCGATTGATTGACTCTCTATATGCCTCTTTGTATGCAGAGTTTTATCTGTGAAATAATCAGTACTATTGGAAGGACGGAATTTCCGACCAAATAGTTTACACACATTTTTCTTTGGTGGTGTTTACAACTGTTTGCAAATACTGCTGCATTACTATTTTGAAGAAATTACTACTTAGTTGCAAGCCAGAATAATATTCTGTTATTATCAATTTCAGATTTACTCGCCACTAAAAAAAAGGTTGTGGTTAGACATTTAATGTGTCGTCAGAGGGCCTCTTCCTGTATAAGTGGCCGGTTTCAAGTCAGAATAAACTGCAAAGTGAACCAGACTTAATGCTCACTGTGAAAAGTCTGGCTCTGTGTGACTTTCTGAATATGGCATACTGCTGGACAAAACCGAGACCCACAAGCAGTGTTTAAAACACCAATTATTTTAAAATCACCAGAGACCCTGTACAGTTACATCTGCAAAACTTTGCAGGATAGTAGATTTAAGCTGAGCACCCTGATGTAAATGGAAATATGGAAATGAAAGAACTAGACATGTGTTATTGTGATTGTTTTAGGTGAATGTACCCTAGACCCAAGACCAGGATGTGGGACAGGAGAAGTGAGGGGATGAACACTTTGAGAAACTCAGCAGAGAATATGCCTCCTTTCTTCATCGCTCCTGTCTTCCTCATGCTAAGAGTCACTGAACGCCGTGGGTGCCGGAAGTGGAACTCCCTGCAGGACAGATAAATCCATACCATCATCATCATTTACTTGATCATAGCTTGTGTGAATATCTGTATGCTTGTCCTCATAAGTTCTTACTTAGGTGGAATATTCTCTGGTCTACTCGACCAGTCTGCCACCCAGTCTGAATCCTTCATTAATATGTCATCATCTCTCATCTTCTCCATGACGTCCTCCTGAGTGGACATGAACACCCACCAGCACACATAAGCAAACAAACCAGGTCATGGATATATGCCAGAACATCCATAAATTATTATTATTATTATTATTATTATTATTATTTTCTCCCCTTTTCTCCCCAATTTGGCATGCCCCATTCCCAATTCGCTCTAGGTCCTCGTGGTGGCATAGTGACTCGCCTCAATCCGGGTGGCGGAGGACGTTGCCTCCGCATCTGAGACCATCAATCCGCTAATCTTATCATGTGTCTTGTTGAGCATATTACTGCGGAGACCTAGTGTGTGTGGAGGCTTCACGCTATTCTCCGCGGCATCCCTGCACAATTCACCACGTGCCCCACCGAGAGCTAGAACCACATTATAGCAACCACGAGGAGGTTAACCCAACGTGACTCTACCCACCCTAGCGACTGAGCCAATTGGTTGCTAAGGAAGCCTGACTGGAGTCACTCAGCACACCATGGATTTGAACTCGCGACTCCAGGTGTGGTAGTCAGCGTCTTTACCTGCTGTGCTACCCAAGCCCCCATAAATTATATCTTGATCCACAAACAAACCTGAATGTCTCTCCTCGTGTCCACGTCAAAAATGATCTGTCCATCATCCTGAGGACTGTGGGGTCGAGGAGGGCTGTGGGAGAGAGTTAAACAACAATTACATTGATATAGTGCAATGACAAGTTACTACACACTGTGGTTTTGCAGTATATGTGGTTCTTGAGAAAACGCTAGTATGCAAAATCAGACAAAAATAGAAATATTTCCCTATGTACAGTAAGCACACACACACACACACACACACACACACACACAGCATAATTTCACTGCAATTCAAATTAGTTCTAGGGGTGAGCCTTTTCAAATAATTTTTTTGTCTATTTCTCTAACCAACAAAAAAAGGAGTAATCAATAACTTGTAAATTATAATGTCAGTTATAATATAAGTATGACACGTATGTAAAATTTACATTTTGTTGTATTTACAAACATTACCAAAAACGGTTTCAGCATAAGTTTACTTCAACAAACTATGCTTTCCTTTTGGGGAAAAAATTAAATGAACAATATGCATTAATAATAATAATAATAATAATAATAATAATAATAATATTAAAATAACAGTAAAAAAAGATTTGTATTTACCTGGAGCTTACATAAAAACCAATACTGACAGCATTAGGGTAATGCATGTATATAAACTACATAAAAAGTTTACTATAAAAACACATTTTTATAATTTATAATATAAATAGGGCTGTCAATCAATAACATTTCTTTATCAAATTAATTACATGGTATGCCGATGAATTAATCGCATATGTAAATATTTGCTGAGAAAGCCCCTCAAATAACAATGATTCAATAAATGATTAAATAGAATCCAATATGTTTATGTTTATGAGGGCTTTTCTAAGGACACATGAATGTACACCAGTGTCAGATGGACGCTTTTGAAACGTCTCACTTTGGTAGCGTTGCGCCATAAACATATTGATTTTAGGTGGCTGTGTCAAGTTAACAGTAGTTACCTAAACTTAGAAAAACACGTTTTGAGATCCCAGCGTTCATATTTGCACTCCATCAAGCTTGTTTGAGTGCAATAACATGTTTTTATCTTGTTCTGTCTGCTGTCGGTGAGTGTGGTTTGTTCTCTGTATAAGCTGTGAGTTTTTGCTTACTGCCCCCTGGAGAAAACAGGTGGTACTTCAAGGTTGATTTGTTCCCGTTAGTATGAATATTCCTTATTATGATCTGGACATGATTAATTGCATAAATTTTTTTAAAGAGTTATTTTGTTATATAATTAATTACACCTAACATGTTAAAATGACAGTACTAATAACTTCACGTTATTTTTCAGAATAACAAATGGTGAAAGTTGTTCAGATATTTAATGCACTTACTGGTCTAAAAATTTCTCATTCCGCTTTGCATTTATTTAACGCCATAAAAAGAGATCCTTGTCCACTGGTATGTACATTATGACTCAAACAAAAACCAAACACCAATAGAGTAGAATTCAACTTGGCTTTGCTTAAAAGCACACAAAGATGCCATCTTGTCTTCTCTCATCCATCACCTTGATGACAGATATTCACAGCACCCACCAGTGGAGTCAGTTGTATTACTCACATTAACAATGGACATCATGTTCCATTAACATTGACAGCCATATTTTAAAAATACTGTCATGTTTATTTTTTTTTATTCTTTCTTGTTTTGCTTGAAAAGTGTGCTTATGCTAGCTTTCTTTAAAATAAATGCCACTTTAATGGATATTTTGCAATCTAATGCAATGATACATACATTTTTGTGTGACTTAAGTGTCCAAATACATTTAGGCCATATTCGCTTGTGTACATAAGAGAGAAACAGTTTTATCTAACTGTAAACACCATGAATCTTATGACTCATTGAATTTGAGTGAGATAAGTGTTACCGTGATGCTATCCTATCAGCATGAGCCATAATCAATGTGAGGATATGTAATTTAGTATGTTTATAGCAGTACTCCCTATCTATCTATGAGTGCTATATAACTTAGGCTGGGAAGTCATGTGACATTTGATATATATATATATATATATATATATATATATATATATATATATATATATATATACACACACATGTGTAATATGTAAAAAACACAAGTACAACATGAAGGCTATTGTGCCAAAAGGCATAGTTCCCCCTTAAAAAATTTTATTCTGTCATAATTTACTCCCCCTTATATTGTTTGTCCTTCGGTGTAGCTCTCAAATGTAATTTGTGCTCATGCTTTTTCAAATTTGGTGTGTCACATCAGGTTTGACGTCAGTGATATCAGACACATTAGCTCTCATATGTCACGCAACCCATTTTAGATTTAGCTATGGTGGAGCGGAAGATTTTCAGCGAGTAACACAAAACTATCATATGGCTTTAGAAGATTTGATATATTGTACAAGTCAAATGAACTACTTTCATTTAGCTTTTTTTATTGACAGCCCCTGGTCACTGTCTGCTTTTGTTATGTTGGAAACAGCAGCTTGGACATTCTGCCAAATCCTTTTGTGTTCCACTGAAAAAAGAAAGTCATATGAACTTGGAACAGCATGAGGGTGTGTTTTTTGGGGTGAACTATGCCTGTAATGAATTGGTGACAAATAAATACGTTTGCCGTCTACCTGTCGCAAGAGGAGTTACTGCGGCTGGACTCGTGCTGGGCATCTAGCAGGATTTTCTCCATGTCTCCATTGTGAATGGAGGACGAAGAGGGAACGTGTTCTAGCCCTCCCACCATTCCATCATCCTCCTCTACAACCTGAGCTAGAGGAGGCAGCACCGAGGCGGTGGACGAAGCGAGCGATGCAGAGTTTCTGTTCATCTCCAGCTCCACCCATGATCCTAAAAAGATATCATAAAACAATCAGAACAATGACACACAGGCAGACAAATACTGTATATGTTGCTTTCAGCAGTAAACATCTCTATGGACTGCCAGGATGAATCTAACAAAACAAAATAGCTTGATAAGTGCAGTTTTCTTTCCTGTATAAATTTATTTCCTATTGTCTGGCGGGGGCATTTTGAAAGGGCTCATCTGTTTTTATAAAATAACCAATAGTCTTCAGTTTACATCACAGCTGTGAACTATGATTTGGTAGGTAGGTAATATTAGAGGGAGGGACATTCTGATTCTAAAGAGCATTTGATTGGGCAAATATTTGTAAAACCCATTCATTAATATTTCAGTCACCAATATTTTTGATATTGTAATTTTCCCAAAGAGAAAGACTATTTAAAGTGAATTTTGTCAACATTTAAGAGTACACTAGCACATCGATGTCCTCAAAGCTCAACATAGATGTCCAAAAAATACATTGGGTCTTTAAACTTGTGTGACCCAGGGTACACATGCATGGGCGTTGTATTTTGGCCTCACTATACGCAACATATAATTTCAATTTATTTAAACCGACTGATCTCAGTTCAGGAGACTCTATGCTGTAAGAATAGGGTAAAACTTTCGACGTACCGAGTCATGTGAAAAAACAACATGGTGCTGATCACAGCTGAGTTTGTCTTTGGGAGAAACGCAAACAAAACTACACCTGGTAAGAAACCTTATTACGTTTTTACATTGAAACATGTTTGAGTCCAAAAAGTCATTTCATCCAATTGGGTGATTTATGGTGAAACACCATGCTGCTAAACACAATGTACGCTAATTTGTACTTAAGAAAAAAATTTCTTTCGAAATCCTATATTTACTGTGCATAATCACATTTAGAATGGCTTTCAGAGGCTTTAAACGGAGATAGGATTAAAATAAGGTGCATTTCAAACTGTTCTGAGACCAGTGCAGACATACAGCACACTGGAGGATAAGTAATTCACTAAATATGGAGCAAGGAAGCATTGGGGCTTCCTAAAGCTTTCTATGCAGCTAAGTGCATTCAAACCTAAAATCCAACCGAAAGTTCAGTTTCAGGCTGCAGATGATATTCGAATCACTCAACATGTTTGGCAGTACATAGATTCAGAATTATAATGTATCATTTTATTTTAACATGGTTCGCAGTGGTTGGAAGATGCTGGCCATTACTTTGAATCAGAATCAATTATGCTAATCTCTGATGTAATGTCTGTAATGTATCAAACACATGAATTACTAACATTCTTGGAAACATATAAAACAATATGACTTTCTATAACTTTGTATTATTTAAAATTTCACAACTTAGACCTGCTGTCCACATATATTGCCAACAATTTTTAGGGAAAAGATGTTTATTAAGTGCTACTAGCTACGAATCAAAATTGCACATAGCAATCACGCTCAGGTCTCAGGAGGTTAAATAAAATAAAAAAGTGTATAACTGTATTAAACTGTTACTCCTCCACTTACTGTAGAAGTGGAAATGCATACTAATCTCACCATAGCACCCCTTGTGGCAACATTGAGAATGCAACGCATACTTGCGTTGTGTTATGAATTGTGGTCTGACAGATTTTTGAAACCACACGGAAACTGAGCTTGTGTATCTAGAAGCGTGTGCGTATGCGCAGTTCCTTGGATTATGTTTTGGTCTTCAGAATTTTTGGTGAAAGTGTGCTTAATTTCACTAACAAATGTAATTAAAACAATGTTACAATGCAAATAATGGTCCTAAAACAGTGTGCATTTCTTTAAGCAAAATTTAATTCACAATACTTTTTTGTTTCTTTTGATTTTGGGGTTAACATCAGGTTTATGTAAGATTCGTCCATCAGGATTTTGTAGTTATTGTGAAAATTTGTTGAAAATTGCCAGGTAATGACATTGTATCCAAAAGGTACTGAGGCTAATTGAGACATACTGAGGCAGATACAGGGATCTCCTTGTACATGTGTGGTGGTCTGGCTTAACTTCTATTTACTGGGTGGTGAAAAGGCAATAAATGCCTCTCTCTTCAGCTCATTACAACCCCAATGATATATGACTCACACCTGACCTCACTGCTCCATGCTCTACGTGAGCACAAGCAGGGACACACTCCACAGAAGCAGACAACTTCACAAATACAAACACAAACACAAAGACTACTTTGTCCATGAGTTAGGCATGAGGGCGCCGAAGCTTTCCAGGTTCCTCTTTCACCCAAATTTGCTTTGCTGTCTCATCAGAAACGCCTGTGTTACTGTAAAGTGAATCTACTGTTTACATCCGTCTGCTATGTTTGCCATGTTCGCTCGCACACAGTACTGACCAACCAGGATGAGCTAAGTATAAATTGAATGCCTCGAGCCAAAGCCCCATTTCCAGGAAAAAGAAAAGAAAAAAGAAAAGAAGAAAACAATGCAGAGGTCAGAGCACATGACTTCCTTAGGTTAAGTAAACATGTGGATCATGTGACATGTGTCCTGTTTTGACTTGGTGGTGATAAAGTTCATCGATTACATCTGCCCATCAGTATGGGCAGCTGCCATCTAAATGCCGATACTCATATACTATATACTCTAAGCAAGTACATGAACTCAGGCACTTCTTGCTATGCAAGCTCGATTTCCACACTCTTGCATTCTAAAATGTGTAAGACCTGCAATACACAGGGATGGATTACCGACCGGGTCAAAAACCCTGGCAATAAATAACACAACTTGCTTCTCGCTATTGGGGCGCTATTGCCAACATTTATGTTATTTGTCAATTTCTACAGTACATTTTCACTCTCAAGTCAACTACTGCAATGGCAGAGCAGCAGCTTGAAGAGAATATTGCTTAGCAAGTAAGTTAAAGACAATATATTTAGAGCATCTTACCTGTATAATAAAACCATTTAATGGTAAAGACTTTTGAAGGTAACTGAATTGCCCCCTTGAGTCCTGAGGTTTGTTACCCTCACAGTAAGGCAAGAACACAAGTTATATACTGTATTACAGTATATACTGTGATGGCACTCACATCTGCATGTCTGCACTGTTTTTGAATTGTAAACATGCACTACAGCAATGTTTTTGACTGTTGCGCTGTCCCACATCTCGCTGTTATTTCAGCAACTCATGCATGAGCCCCAGGTTTTGTCAAGTTAACAAGCACCATGTCGAGGAAAAAAACGTGTCTCAAGACACCTGTGTTTGTTCTATTATTCTGCACTCCGTTTAGCTTTTTAAAACACAAGAACGCTTTCTGTGAGAATGGCCCCTAAGGCAGTATCCTAATTAAATAGTAACCTCATAACAGACTAATATGGAACACTACATAGGCAGTAACTCTCTGCAACATACGAATAGCATTACTCACTTACAGGAGGGAGGAGACTGAACTGATTTCAATAGAGTTTGGCATTTGCATGTTGCTAAGCTAATGATGTGATACTCTAACAGACATACAAATAAACACACATGCAAAGCATAGGCCTACACAATATTGTGAAACATAAACCATCTTTAACAAATTATCAGTATGGAATTAATTATACATAATTTAAGTTTAAGCCTTGTCCGCCATCTTGGATAGCCTTTTTTATTTTTACCTAGCATATTGCAATGCTTTATGATGTGGCCTTCCCCATAAATGATTCATATGATGCTGCCTTAGACTATGGCCAAAAGAAAGTATTTTAAGGCTGCATAATTATTGGAAAAGCTTTTTTTGAACAGCCTTTGCATTGGGAGAGCATCTACGATTAAAATGCTGTCTACGTAAGCAGCTCACTAAGCACTGGAACAGATCCATATAGTGCACAGGGAACCGGACAGTGCTACGGTCTCCTGACTTCTGCTTTAATCCACTAACATAAACATTGTAACCATGACACCGGGCAAGCTGAATATTCTGGCCAATGGTGAAACAAGCTGTGTTGGCTGTCACCAGGAAATTAACATAGATCAAAAGATCAGATGTTCAGATTGAGAATGTTTATTACATAAGCTTATCCTTGCTCACTAATGAAATGATGATGCAAAATGGCTCCACAATTATTGATGTTGATCACTATCTGCACTCAAATATGAAAAGTTAAAAAGGAAAGCATTGTGACATTATTTATAACAAAAAGCCTCACTAAATTCTCATTACTGTAATGTGCCCTGATGTTTTACTTTTGAGGTTTGTATGCAATTCTCATTATTATCAATGATGATTGTCATTAAACTCATTACTGTAAAACAATGATTAACATTACAATCTGAATAAAAGCAATGCAACAAATACTATTTATAAATACTTTATAATTATACTTTTTTCACATTAAAGAGAATGGGGGAGGGATCATTAATTGCCATGCATATGTCACAATATGTCTAAATAAGCCTTCAAACAGGCTTTATTTTCTTGTGAACTATGTGAAATATGACCTGGACAGGTACTGTAGTTAACAGATTTTGTGAGATTCACCCTATTAGAGCTTCGACTGTGGACAAAGTTTCTTAACACATCATCCAAGTAGCAGTCGTCCTGTCTAGTACTCAGCCAGGTTGATCTAAATTGCCAAACAAAAGTGCAAGCCAAACGCTGAGTCCAAATTTGCCCATCTGTTACATCAAAAGGACTTGGCAAAGAAAAAGATTGCATTTCTCTTTATGACCACACGTCTCTAAAGAATTTCACCAGTTAACTTGTTTTTATCCCCAGTGCACATGAATGCTGTTGTCATCACATTACTGCATTTAGTTCGGGCAAAGCAGTCTAGTTAGCAGAAAAGTAAAGGAGTTTTCTGAGATAATGCCAATGCGGTGCTGATGATGCAGCTTTAGAATGCAGCCTAATGAATTAAAAGATGAACTCGAATACTACAGATAATAATTTAAAAACAAATCAGTTCAGAGAATTTATTCAGAAACTTAGTCAGAAGCAAAACCCATTTTCACTGCATCGTTCCAGATTAATTTAGATGTTACACCACCACTCATCCTCATGACTCAGTCACCTAGTTTACATGAAACATAGTGCTGCATAAAAAAACGGATACTTTATGGTTTAAAATATCATGACTAATTCTCCTCTCCCAATCTGATTTTCTGATCTGACTCTTTCCACATGGCATGACCACTGTTGCTTTTGCCAGAAAAGGAGAGACAAGTCACATTGATCTCGAAATTACAAATCCTACAGTAGAGTGCAACAGTGCCTACCCACTTTTTCAGCCGTCTGGGTCCTATGCCATGTACCAAACTAACCAGCCTAAACTAACCAGTTGAATCACAACATTACAAACTTTGATTTGAAGCAAAAAAGTATTTGAAAATCATTCAAAATGACAAAGGCACAAGACCCCATGTAGATTTGCCAATGAAGTTATTGAATAAAAAACTATGGAAATATATAAACTATCGATTTTAGGTTTTTAATTATAAGTATAGAAACAATATATTTGTAGTTTGTGGGTGTAGGGACTCTGTCTTGATAGCGTCATTCACAATGCGACATAGAAGTGGGTGGACGCTGCTAGACTTATTTGGTGAGCTTTGTTTGCCATGGTTCTCTGAATGGTGGATCTTTCTCTAATGAATCATGGGTAGTGCAGTTGTTCAACAGAATTTCCGTATTGAAAAAGTTTTTAACAATGACTGATGGCTTCAACTAAGGCATATACCATTTATGAACCACCTTGGAGCTCATGGTAGGTCTGTCTTTAAAGGTTTATAAGTCATCATCTAAAATCAATTTGCCTATGGAAAACATGAATGGGATTTACTTCCAGAATAAAACTGTTGCGCTCTGTAGTGAAGGCTTAGTTCATGAATATTAGCTATGTTATGCTAAGGGTGCTTTGAAACTTTCCTGTCCTGCTCAATCCAGAAGATATTCATTAGCCTATTTATTTAATATTAAGAGATTCAATATTCATTAGCCACGCATTTGCGTTCATTAACTGACCACCTGACGCTGATGGTGGGTCACACCGAGTGCGTACCTGCATCCATCTGTCAAATGCGTTTCTATGTAAACATTAGCTAGAGTGATATCTGTTTTTAACGCAGCAACGTCACGTTTTATAGGCTCAGTGTCACGTTAAAAACAACGTCAACCGTTAAAAGTGCGTCTCGAGACACTTGCGTTCTGTTATTTTCGTTGCCCTGCGTTTTAGAAACAAGAACGTATTCGCTCTGAATGGCCCCTTACGCTCACGTAAAATGACTGCCTTTAAGCCAATCATTTATGCCTGCTGGGTATACGGTACGTTCCTTAATTAATATTCATGACCCAAGCCTTCGCCACAGTTGAACGTATACACTGGCGTCCTGAAATAGGGTCACAGCTGTAACTAGAGCAATGGTGCTAGTGCGCATGTAGCCAACTCAGCATTGCATTAGTGATAGGTTATTTACTTTACTGTTGATGCAATATTACGCCAAGAAAAGCCTGTGGTCTTAATATTTAGACACTGCAAGATGTAGCAGTCTGATTTTCGCTTTTTATAAGACACACCACGAATATTAAAAAGAGTTATTGTGTTCCTGTAACTTTAGAGCATCTTTTAGGAATTTCCGCTTGTTACCAAAATTGTACGCTGGCACCCAAAACGTATAAATTGATGCGGGTTTGAATGAGTTGACAAAGAAATAATTTGTCAATGTAAGGGATTTGTGATCAACCCACATGACACTGATCTCATTATCGTTTATTGTCTGTCTCCATATGCTAATGGGTATTTGTGCAGCTTTTAAATGATTTTGGTCTACTAAGTGAGTAACGTATTAGTTGGTGAGAAGAATCACATGATGGTCTGTAAAGTCATAAGGAAATTATTTCTGTAAATCATTAGACCTGTTTGTTGTCAAGCTCGCAGGTTTCAGACAAACACATTCTCTGGCACCTGTCACCATAAAAAAACAAAACAACGAGCTCCTCTGTAGAGCCAGTTTACTTCCACACACCAGAGAAGCACATTTATGAGTTATATATATGTTAACGAAACAAAGAATCACATGGTGGTCTGTAAAGTCATAGGAAAATTATATATGTCAATAATTAGACCGGTCTGATGTCAAGCTCGCAGGTTTCAGACAAACACATTACATTCTCTGGCACATGTCACCATAAAAAACAAACAAACAAACAACGAGCTCTTCTTTAGAGTCAGTTCAATTCCACACACCAGAGAAGCACATTTATGAGTTATATATATGTTAACGAAACAAAGAAAAATGGATTTCGAACATCTGCACAATCTCCATTATCGAGTTGCTCTAGTTAGAGATCTCGCCTTGCTGACATCTCCTTTGGACCGCCTCCTTAAAACATCCTGTCATGCTATTGGGTTAGACAGATTTCAATCACTTCTTAAGGCCCGCCTCGTAAGAAATCCTCCACCGCCATTGGTCAGAATGTTCGTCAGTAAACATGACGCATGTCTCATACAGCAAGCCCCTACCTCAGTCATGTCTATCGCAAAGAAATGTTGACTTGAACTAACAAAAGCGCAATTTACATTAAGCAAATCAGTGAAAAGTAACAGAAAACACCAAACCGTACACGTCGAATGCTTCTCTAACAGATTCTACGGATGACAATACAATACAACCAGGCGCTCCGGCTGTACGTACCGTTTAATCCAGGCTCCCCATTGTTGTTGTCTGCTGGGGCATCAGCGTCAGACATCGTGGCTCTGTGTAGGGCGACTTACGTGAGACTGTCAGCAACACTGCACGAACACTCTGAGCGCTCATTCAGACCAGCGCGCACGCGTGATCCAGAGCCTGACCGCAGAACGGACGTTCTTTGGCAGAACCCAATTCAATGTGGGAAACAACTGGGTTTGGTGCCTGATCTTAGAACGGTTGAGGGGAGTGCAGATTTTCAACAGTGCTAAAATGACGCAAACACGGTCGGCGCTTCTGATAACAAAGGCACAAAGATTACGTAATGGGGCTAGAGGGTTTTATCTTATTGGAAATACACAAAATGCGTGTGGATTAAGGAAATAGTGCTCTGAAACACACTTGTCTTAAAGGGTCGTGTTGGCCTTCCCTTTAGGACTGAGGAGGACGTTTTGAGTTCTGGAACTTACAGTATGTTTTATAGTACAATGAGCTCTTATAAGTCAAAAGATCAAGACAAATTTGATTCTTCGTGTCATGACCCCATTAAAGGATTGTTCCGGGTTCAATTCAAGTTAAACTTAATCGACAGCATTTGTGGCATAATATTGATTACCACAAAAAAATTGTATTGACTGATTCCTCCTTTTCTTTAAAAACAGTAAATATCGAGGTTACGTTGAGGCACTAACTATAGAAGTAAACAGGAACCATTTTTTGAGTTTAAAGGCAAAAATTTAAAGTTTATAATTTTCTAAAAGCACTTGCATTCATTCTGTTAAAACTGGTGTATTATTTGAGCTATAAAGTAGTTTAAATAATTTTCACAGCAGACTATACGGTTTTAGTCAGATAAACCTAGTTATTTGTCAACAACATAACATCGTCATGGCAACAAAGTTGTACAATTGGAGGTAAATTTACATTATAAAAAGTTAGTAAGCAATTTAATCACACTAAAATCATGTTTACATGCATTTTGTTTACAGATTGGCCCCATTCACTTCCATTGTAAGTGCTTCACTGTAACTCAGATGCTTGCTTTTTTTTTTTTTAAAGAAAATACAAGTCAACATTTATTTTTGTGGTAATTAACATTGCGCCACAAATTCTGTCAATTGAGCTGAACTTACATTTATTCAGGAATATTCCTTTAACAATCAGTGAGCAAAATATTTTGTGGGAAATCTCTGCCGTCATGCTGGGTGAGAAAGTAATTTGTAATTAAAAATTAAATGCAGCTAATTAAGGATAAGATTCCATCTCACAAACATCAACACTAGTCATACAAAGCATTTGAAAGTGGATATTATAGTAAGAGGAAATCTATTGTTTTATGTGTTTTTAAATTTTACTCAAGTGCATAAATTTAATGTGTAAATATCAGACAACATATGAATTTAAATCTCCAAAAATGCAAATAATTGATTCTAGAGCATCCAACAAGGTTCTCATAAGTCTTCCATATTCTGACCCTCAGTTTTTTTGAAACCATACCAGCTGCATTTAAAATGTGATTTTCACCTGAGCTTTTCATTGGTTATGCTTTGCATATTTAAAAGAAGAGGACACAACTCTGATTTGTTTGTTCAGTTTATAAATACCATTTCATTATCATAATCTCTATAATCTTTCTCAATTTGTAACTCTTGAGAGAGAGAGAGTAGACAGAAAGTGGGTATGGATCACAAAGGAAAATAAATCCATTAAGGCCGTACGACTCTTACATGAGTGAGCAGTCCGAATGGAGTGTATGTGCTTAAGTGTAGACTTTAGATTACAACCGCAAGCACTGCAAGTGACAATGCCTGCCACAGGCCTGTTTGTGCCAAATGAAGCTCTTTGGGTCACTGTGAGGGTATACGTATGGGTATATCTTCAAAAGAAATATGGCCTTGCTCTTTGACACAGCCGAAACCATTTGTAGCTGTTTGGAGTGTTTTGGACAGAAAGAAATGTATCAAAATGAGTAACCTAAAAAAATTATTCTTTAAAAAACAAAAACAAAAAACAAGTTGAAAACACTTATTCTTGAACAAGAATTTAAAGAAACTAAACAACTTGGCAGTTTCTCTGATAAATTTTAAAAACAAGTTACAATGGCACAAACAACAAATTAAAGGACACAGGGACACATTCACATGAGTTCAATTGAGTTTTTATACAGAAACCTTGCATAAACCAAAGTAAAAATCTATGAGAAAAAAAACCCAACGACCTACGGTTGATATCTGTCAAAGATTGGAACTTGCCGCCCATTTTGTCCCTGGGCTCGGACTTGTGGGTAAAGGGAAAAGGGATGGAGGGTACAGACAAAGGTTGGCACAACATCATCCAAGCATGGCGCATGCCGTGGTGCCAGAGGCTAGAAGCCAGGTTGTATTCTCTCCAGACCAGTTTGAACCAGTTTATTCAGTATTGGCAGCCATGTGGCTTCACTAGTTCATCCTGTCCTGGAGTAGGCCAATGTTGGGTATGTGAGGATGGTGGATGTCACAGAAATTATTTTTGCTAGTTCAACTTTTTTTCCACATAGAGAGAAAGAGGTTTTCTTTCCCCATGGCGACAGTATTAGTTAACTTTTTCCTGGAAGATGTAGAGGTTGTTGGTGGTTGCCACGGCAATTATATTTTCCTGCGGGTGCCAGGCAGTGTGTAGAATCTTCTTGTTGAAGTCCAGGCTGTCCACGCTGATCTCATCCTTCTTTCGTTTGCCACCCGCACACACCCTACGTGGCTTCAGGAACTGCCGGGGCTTGCAGCTCTCGCGTGAAGCCTCAAGGGTAACGTCCCGCCGCTGGGTGCGGTCCAGCATTCGGAAGAAGTTGTTGTAGGATCCTGTCATCACCACACTAATGGGACAAAAGAACAGAAACACTTAATGGTAAGCTAACAAAGTGGCTTTAGGTGGAGAGTAGTCTGGTGGTTAAAGATTTAGGTTGGTAACTGATGTCCTACAACTGACTAATCAAATAATGATTAGCACAGAGGTGGTTCATCAATGGCCTTTACAGCACAATTACTGTCAGTTTCAGGGTTCTTACAACTTTTTAAGAGCAAAAATCAAGCATTTCAAGGTGTCTTAATGTACATTTTCGAACACCTCGAAGCTTTAAATATTATCCAATTCTAAAAATTTACAAAAAAGCAATGATCAAAAAGCATTTAAAAAAAATTGCCCAATCTATAAAAAAGAATGTTTCAAGAATTCCTTTAAACACACAGACAGCTAAGACTGGAATCCTTAATATAATTACAACCGAAGTCTTGCACATAATCGGCATCACCGGTTATCAATAGGGCGTGAATTACCATTGGAGAAAACAAATCCTAGTTAATGTAGTTACTTGTTCATTTGCATAAATAAAATGAAAAGAAATATCAAATAGATCTAGCTATTTTAAAGAAAGTTTGAATGTGTGTGATTCTACTTCAAATAAAAGCTAAAATTCTACAACTGATATTTTGTCCCCATCTATTTGAATAAAAGGTTAAAAGACTGCTTTGAAAAATACAAGCTGTTCAGTGATAAGATGTGAGATACATCTAGAATCACACCTCTAAACATGCACCTCTGCAACATAAATACATTTAGTGTGATGGGATTGTTTCCCCCCACACCATTATAAGACATGACTGCAATTATCAGACTGATTTGAAGATTATGAATTCAAGCTGTCAGAATTAATGCGTTAATGCATGCGATTAAATTTTTTTTTTAATCGCGATGAACACATTTACTGTTAATACGCCAGCATAAACAATGGCTTGAAGGCGGAACCTCTGTAATGCGTCTACCCGAATCATTACTCTAATGCGCACGCAACAGCGCCAGAGCCCCTCTACCAAGGGAGCCTACAAGTTTAGCATAAAACGGCATAACATGGTGGTTCCATAGGCATTCGCAGTTAGCACATTCATACATTTACAATAGGTGGTACTAATTGGCGAGCAATTTTACCCCGTAGGTGGCTCAATGCCCCTTTGAACACTTGACAAGTTTGCAGAATAAACAAGACATGCAAACGAGTTCTCTAGTGAGCAGATAAAAACATTTTTAGATATTATAGATTTTTCTAAAATCTGCAGCAGTGATAACAAGTTTGTTGTTGATTTGCTCAATGAGAAAAAAAAAACTTTAGAGACACGTCTCAAACTATTTCAGTTCACTTGCTGGACAAGTTGACTGACAGTATTATCTTGTATACACAGTCTGAGGGGTGATTAGTGTGTAAAAAATAAAATGTATCATTAAAACAATACTGATTATATGCAACCGTCATGCATACAGTATATACATGTTATAATGACTGTTAAAACAAATGTTTGACTGCATCTTATTGCCATGTACATCTACTTGTGTTATATTTGCTAAAAATCATACATATTTTTAATTAAACATGACGAAATGTAAACGCTCCAAGAGTTTTCATAACGCAAGCAATAAAACACAGATCTCACCCAAAAATACCCATATTCAGTCTGACCCATTAGAAGATATTTTAATATTGCTAACAACAGACAAGGCTGTTAACTATTAAAAATAGCACAACAATAAGGATTTTGTGGAGACACCTCTTTTTTGCTATGCAAAGGCATTTTGAATAGAAAGATATACAGTATATAAACTCAGTGCACAGCAAGTCACAGCAATAGTATTAATATTATTCTTATTTGGTGAAGAAAAACAATAAAGATTCATAGTCGATTAATAAAAGGTGATACAAATGCAAAGATGCCGCAATGTATATTAAATTAGATATAAGAGAATTAAATGCAAAGGCCAAACTATGCAGCAATATGGAATAAATGATGAAGACAATCCATATAAGATCAGATCACAAGGATATGCAAGGCAGTGATGCAGCAATTTTATTTACATGTTAAGAGATCTTATGATATTTTTGTATTTTATCAGTTTTTAAGGCATTTGATACAAATGATGTCTCCTTAAGATGAATCGCTTCTGATGCATTATTCCTCTTTTGGAAGTCGCTTTGGATAAAAGCATCTCCCGGATGAATAAATTAAATGTTAAAAAATTAAACGCACATCCTCATAACCGGTTAAGGATATCTTCCCCATTAACGTTTAATGTCGGTGGCCAAAACTGCTTTCTGTGCTTTAGCGCCATCAGTTGAGTAGTTCTGGTAACTGCAACGGCTCCTGACAAGTGATCTAAATCTTATATTTTATGGTCAGGGCATTTCTTCGCCTGGCGAACAAAAATAAATAACAATCACCGTTAAAGCTTTGCTTTTTTGTCACGCGATTCAGTGGGAATGTTCGCTCCAGGTGAGAATGGCTTGTTAGGAATATACCGTTTCGATTTAAAATGTTGATCACAGTGAGAAATCTCACCATAAATTCACATTTGGTGTGCAGCGGCCTTAAAGTGCTTTGGAAAAAAAAGGGTCCACTCAATGACAAATAAGCATTTAGAAAAAGCTTCGACGAAACCAAAGACATTTCTGAATTAAAAACGCACTTCAAATTAAACGAAAAAGCAATTAAAATAACAAGTAAATAAAAGTGGCTTAAAAACCCCAAAACATATTTCCAACCTTTCCATTTACCGTCACGCAAGACTGAGGTGGAAAATTACTAATACAAATAAAGATTATATTTTTTTTTTATAAATGTAAACATAATTATAATGATAATCACTGAAATATAAATCATGGTTCGAGGTGCATGTGTTTTTGTATTATTTTATGATTTAATCACAGATGTATAGGCTATATATAAAGTGACACTGCAGAGTTGAGCTCACAACAAACTGCTCTGTGGAAATAAAGCGAACTGAACTCAAAGCACTTCCTGAGCTGAGATGGTCTGAGGTCATTTGCAGCATCCTCACAAGACGATACAATTCTAGCAATAATATTTCAGAATACTGAAACAAAGAAAGAGTGAGACTCCTTTACATGTGTGTGCGTGTCCCCCCAAAATGTTCGCTCGTGAGGAAAGCTGCGATGCTCTGTTTTGTTGTTGCTGTGATTAATGAAGCGTTCCATTCAACTCCTTTCAACCTTTCCAGCTTTCAACTGGGGAACGTGCAACGGAATGACACTATATCGGACATCTATCTTGGAAACTTGCGGAAATGTATTTAATCGAGATGCAGGTGTGTTACGTCACGCAGGACTGGGAGGTTTACAGTCAGTGACAAACATTCATTTATATTAAATAATATCCATTAACGAGTCAAAGTTCTTACATTAAATGATAATACAACGTGTTTAGCAAATGTTTTGCAGAGACAGATGTTCAAATCACGGTTAATTACACACTTTTGATTATCGTAACGATAGCTATATCAGTTTGATTGCTATGAGACATCTCTGACAATCAATGTACCCCTCAAAATCACAACGTAATCAATCTCAAAATTAAAAATAAGCTCCCTCTTTGACACGTGCGTGTGTTTTGTTGTCTGGTAATTGTCACTGGATTTCAAAATAAGTGAAAAGTCACATAATGCGTGATCACTATTGATCATCTTTTTCATGATCGTTCATTGCTGCCACGTCCGAGTACTTGAGCTCTCGTGCCCATCTCTAATGTCTAACAGTATTTCTTGTGTCATTCTGAATCCGATATGTCTTACAAACCATGCACATTATATTAGCTACCTGCAATTTAACATCATCTGTCAGTGCGTGTACTTTGCTGTCTATGTAATTTGATATGTTGATAAAGAACATCAGGCTTTCAATGTGTTTAGGTTAATTTATAATGGGTCGCAAACTCTTCACTCTCTCACTTCATTAGGCAACTATTCTTTATTTAAGGCTATTCTATTCATTAGGCTATTGTATTGATATTGGAAGTTCCATTCATAATGTTTCCCCTTTTACCTGGTATAAAATATCAAATGTACAGAGTAAAACTGGTAACACTGTGGCAACCCGAAAGCATACCCAATCTTCCACTGACTTGACTACTGCCACTTTGTCTGTCTAAGAGTGATAAGAGGGTTTCCTCAAGATAAGAGCCCCTGCTGAGGGAGTGCCACACAGGGAGTCATGTTCAGTGGCTGGTCTAAATGTTTTTGATTGGAGCGTTAGCATGTTCAATCCCAAAAGTGTATTTAATTAATGTAATAATTAGGGCTGCTAATCAATTAAAAATGTATGAATGTACATACCAAACAAACTGATTCTCTAAAATAAATCGGACGTCCCAAGGACAGCATGACTGATTACCCCATCTAGCTCATCTGTAAAGCTGTATGTGCAGCGGAAGGGAAAAACAAAAAAACAAAAACCCACACTTTGGAAAAAGTAGCTCAATACTGAAAAAGCTACAATAGCTCCACTGTTTTGAAAACAGTAGAGCTACTGTCACCCTGCAGAAAAATGAATTAAAGTTAGTAGGATTGCTACGTTTATATACTACCCAACACAGTTGTAGAACTATATATTACTGACAGAATTTTACAAGAAATTTAGTTAACAGATCTTCAAAGTGTTTACATTTAGGGCACTCTTCCATTACTGAAATTATCTCATGAGGGCTTGTGGAGATTCTGACCTGTCATTTCCGTTCCAGCAGCATTCAAACTTGTCAAAGATGCAGTCGTTCTCATACAGCGAGCACAACTTACTCCTGAGGTACTCGTGAACCTGCGGAAGCAAAAGGACAACAGGTCATGACCTCTGATCTCCAGCATTCACAACATTCACTGCAGGGTCAGAGGCAATAAAATAACCTGAGGGTCAAGTCTGGTAATGCTGCCAATAATTACCTCATATAAGCCATGAATGTCAAATATCTGACACACTGCACACTCCCAGGTCTATGCGGATGGTGCAAACTCCTGACTTTGATGTCTAATCTCAACACTATGTTGCTAAATAATGTGGGGATTAGGGTTGCAATGGTATTAGATTTTCATGGTATGATAACAGTCTCAGAAAATATCACGGTGTACGGTATTACACAATTACTATTATTAGTGCAAACAGAAGGGTTATTTACTTATTTATTTTTGAGCAAACACTTTATTATAATTGAAACTTGAAACCATTTATTTTATTGAAGAATGTGTAAAAAAAAGTCTCCCTTTTGAAAATAAAATAAATAGAAAAAATAAGAAAGCTAACAGAATTATAATAATAAATCAAATTATAAACATGATAAAAATGATATAATGTTTAATATAACTAAAGCATGTTATTTTACATGTTAAATGAACTACTAAATGAAAAATAACATCAGCTGTGTGAGCTTTTAAAGTAATGTCCTATGATTATTAATAATGAACATATACTGCTCCTGTCTGTAACTTTATCTCAGTGCTTCTCAACTGCTTTTGCTTCAGGACAGATTTACATTGGACATCAAGTGGCAACCCACCATAGTAAAAACATAACCTGTATTTAATGTATCCTGGGTTGCATTTCCTTTTATGTTGCATAGTCATATTCATGGTTTTCCAGTACAAGGACATACATCAAGTGACATTATTTGTTGTTGATGTCAACGTTTCACTTTCAGCACACAACTGAATAACACAGGCTGCATGACTATGATAAATGATTATTGCAAGAGTTAGATTAACAAAGGCGCTAAGAGACTTTTCTCAACTGAACAAATCAAAAATACATATACATATACATATTTGTCTCTGGCTTGCATGTCAATGATGCCGAGATCTACTTTTATATTTATTTTAATCACCAAGAAGGTTTACCTGCAAAATTAGTAGCACCAAACATCACAAGCAGCCTCAAGAATGGACACAGAGTAGCTGTATAACACTTTTCCTTGAGCAGAATATTGCACTACAGATCGCTCAGTTTGTTCAAAGGGGAAAGCGAGACGTGCACGGTTGCCAGATTGCACAAAATAAGTATAAAATTAGGCAGAATATTTCCAATTTGCGCAAGTATAAATCTCAATCTGGGGGTGTTTCGTCTCTTATCTGGCAACCCTGGTCATGTTAAACGCTTGTGGAGACGTGTTAGGTCCCAATACAAGTTAACTGAAATGTCCAATAAAAAAAAATAAAAACCGCTTTTATGATAAATGAGCCGCGGGCCACATTAAACCATGTGGAGGGCCTGATCCGGACAGCGGGCCATATGTTGCCCATGTCTGCTTTAGCCGTTTGCTAGATTATCATTAAATCTGCCTCGGCAGTCCTAAATAGTAGATCACTTGGGTGGCCCCCGAAATATCTTCAATGGGAGAACCATGGCATTGTTCTTTCCCTGCTGTCCGTGACTCAGTCCGAATAGACCAGTTGAGAAACACTGCTTTAACTCACACAACACACACACACGTAGACCCCCTCGCCTCGATTCTCTCTGACATTTTCTACGCTGCATTTGTGTGTGTGGCGCAAGTTGACGAGTTAGGCAGACAAGGAGGAAAGATGCGCACGCGCATGTAAGATTCTCCGTCCGGTAGCATTTTTTTCTCAATACCGTAGAAAAGCAAATGTCCATGGTATGGTAACAATCAATTTTCAAACCGTGGTATACCGTGAAACCGGTATACCGCTGCAAACCTAGTGGGGAGTGCCATAATGTATGTTATGACAAAATTTTAAATATTTACTTGAACATACTGGAATGTTCCCTCTTTTAAATGGAATCTGTGAATCAATAAAGGGCAACAGTTAATGCCCCACCATTACTTTTTTTACCATTAAAATATCTACAGCAGCAAGAAAAAGTATGTGAACCCATTGGAATTACCTGCATTTAAGTATACATTTTTCTTAAAATCTGTTTGGTCTTCATCCAAGTTACAATAATTAACAAAAACAATCTGTTTTAACTAATAACACACAAATTACTGTATTGTTCTTGTGCATATTGAATACATAATTGAAACATTCACAGTGTAGGTTGAAACAATTTAGCGCAATTTGAATTTAGAAATAAAATTGATTTAAGTTTTTAGTTTTTAAATAAGTACGTTTTCAATGCAAAATCACTAAAGCAAGAATATTCACAGATCCCTCAGCCCGGGGGTTGCCGATGTCATTGGAGATATACACACTCACCTAAAGGATTATTAGGAACACCATACTAATACTGTATTTGACCCCCTTTCGCCTTCAGAACTGCCTTAATTCTACGTGGTATTGATTCAACAAGGTGCTGAAAGCATTCTTTAGAAATGTTGGCCCATATTGATAGGATAGCATCTTGCAGTTGATGGAGATTTGTGGGATGCACATCCAGGGCACGAAGCTCCCGTTCCACCACATCCCAAAGATGCTCTATTGGGTTGAGATCTGGTGACTGTGGGGGCCATTTTAGTACAGTGAACTCATTGTCATGTTCACAAAACCAATTTGAAATGATTCGAGCTTTGTGACATGGTGCATTATCCTGCTGAAAGTAGCCATTAGAGGATGGGTACATGGTGGCCATAAAGGGATGGACATGGTCAGAAACAATGCTCAGGTAGGCCGTGGCATTTAAACGATGCCCAATTGGCACTAAGGGGCCTAAAGTGCTCCAAGAAAACATCCCCCACACCATTACACCACCACCACCACCAGCCTGCACAGTGGTAACAAGGCATGATGGATCCATGTTCTCATTCTGTTTATGCCAAATTCTGACTCTACCATCTGAATGTCTCAACAGAAATCGAGACACATCAGACCAGGCAACATTTTTCCAGTCTTCAACTGTCCAATTTTGGTGAGCTCTTGCAAATTGTAGCCTCTTTTTCCTATTTGTAGTGGAGATGAGTGGTACCCGGTGGGGTCTTCTGCTGTTGTAGCCCATCAGCCTCAAGGTTGTGAGTGTTGTGGCTTCACAAATGCTTTGCTGCATACCTCGGTTGTAACGAGTGGTTATTTCAGGCAAAGTTGCTCTTCTATCAGCTTGAATCAGTCGGCCCATTCTCCTCTGACTTCTAGCATCAACAAGGCATTTTCGCCCACAGGACTGCCGCATACTGGATGTTTTTCCCTTTTCACACCATTCTTTGTAAACCCTAGAAATGGTTGTGCATGAAAATCCCAGTAACTGAGCAGATTGTGAAATACTCAGACCGGCCTGTCTGGCACCAACAACCATTCCACGCTCAAAATGGCTTAAATCACCTTTCTTTCCCATTCTGACATTCAGTTTGGAGTTCAGGAGATTGTCTTGACCAGGACCACACCCCTAAATGCAGTGAAGCAACTGCCATGTGATTGGTTGATTAGATAATTGCATCAATGAGAAATTTAACAGGTGTTCCTAATAATCCTTTAGGTGAGTGTATATATATATATATATATATATATATATATATATATATATATATATATATATATATATATATATATATATATACACACACATATATATATACATACATATACACACATGTAGTGAAGGAGGGAAAAAACATGATGTATTTTGCCAGACAAAGAAATACCCGTCTGGTAGAGAATGCAGAGGTAGGTTCTTTGCCAGAGAGATGTTGACAACTGTTGAAAAGCTATCTTTCAAAAAGTGTAACACATTTTAATTGCACTTAATTGTTTTCCAGTTTCATTAGAATTTTTTGTTAAAATAAAGTTCAAAGTTTGAAATCAAGGTGTTTTGCTTTATTGTGTAGGCTTAACCCTAAACCTGCTTAACTAAAATTACCCCATAGTACCACCTAGTGTCCAACCAGTGGTAATACCGATGTTCATTGGTTTCCTGTGGTTTGTTTTTTGTCTGCGACCAACCAGCCAATCAAAACATGGTCAACCAAGACTCTTCTCATCAAGTAATGTTTGGTCAACTATCAGGGGGCAGCCCTAGGTGTTTCCCACAGATATTTCAGATAATATAGAAACTGCTGTATTGATCATGTGTATCCAGCTTCGATAAAGCTCAAGCCTTCGCTGCTAGTTGGAAAAGAGCACTTTAGAACTAGCAATGGATGCGCTTATTTTCGGCATTTGAGCAAAAGAGAGGGGGAGGGGCAAAGCTATGTGAGGCTGATTAGTGTGAAATATATTGAAACAAAAAGTTTCACATATTAAAAAGTTATTTCGGATAATAGAAACTGTTGTATTAATCAAGTCACGGGGGTGCGGCTCTATTTGTTGGTTGAGAAACGAGTCTCAATGTGTGGGTGTGAGGCTGATTAGGGCGAAATACATTGAAACATACAAATTTCAAGTTCTTAACCAATTTACTTTAATCAATGTATTTGTTTATATGGTTATTTTGCTGTGGTAGCATGTAGGGCTCTTTGAAATAATTTGGCGAAGTGATTTGGACCTATTATGCGGTCAAGACCTGGAACTACTTCATAGCCCTGCATATAATTGCACACCTTAGAACGTCCGTCAACCAATCAGAATTGAGCATTCAACAGACCCGTGGTATAAAACAATATAAACAATTATAAGTAAACATTGTCATCTCATCAACATTATCATCAACAGATGATCATTAGTTATCGCTTGTCATAAATTTCCGATATGTCCTAATGATTGCGAACTGCTCTGCAATAGCTGGAAACACTCACAAGCCCCTGTATAATTGGAAAAAATACAAGTTACGTTTTCACATTTAAAGGATGCATTTAATGAAATTGTATTCTTTTGAAGTGTCACATTAGGTCATATCAGGATTCCTGTCTTTCCGCCTCCAAATTTAAGACTTTTGTTGTATCATTTAAGATATTTTAGACATTTTATGACTTTAAATTATCAGCAATTATCATTTTTGGGTGAACTATTCCTTTTCTCACCCTCAGGCCATCCAAGAGTATATTTCTTCATCAAAACAGAATTTAAGATTTTTAGGATTTCATTACAGGCCTCATCTAAACAATGCAAGTGAATGTACTCATTTTATTGACGGTCCAAAATGCATATTTAGGGTGCATCAAAATAATCCACACGACTCCAGTCGACAAATAAAGTTATTCTGAACACAAACGATTGATCATTTTTAGAAACAAAACAATACTTATACTTTTTAACTACATCCGTACATCTGTGATGTGCACTTGTGAGAGTGATGATGTAAGCTGGTTGGTAAGGTCACTCGTGGAGGTGGAAGCAGGAAGCGCATCATTGTTTACAAGAGGAGCGCTGTACAAAATTTAATGGTCTTTGTTGTAGATTTGTATTTGTATAGGTGTATTGTTCAAAATGTTTGTTAGGTGTCACGTATCCATATACATGATCATGAGGGATTGAAGCTCTGGCTTATCACGCTGAACATGGATATCAGTACACCCCTACATTCTCTCAATAGTGGAGGGTGTGCAGTGAACATTTTACCCCTGAGGATTTCAGACCATCGAAAGAAACAAAGGGTTGATATCAGAATTCATCGGCTGTGCCCATGCTGTTTTTCCAGCGAACTCAGGTATGTGTGAAAACTTTGTCAGATAGCCTATATAAACACTCACCTAAAGGATTATTAGGAACACCTGTTCAATTTCTCATTAATGCAATTATCTAATCAACCAATCACATGGCAGTTGCTTCAATGCATTTAGGGGTGTGGTCCTGGTCAAGACAATCTCCTGAACTCCAAACTGAATGTCAGAATGGGAAAGAAAGGTGATTTAAGCAATTTTGAGCGTGGCATGGTTGTTGGTGCCAGACGGGCCGGTCTGAGTATTTCACAATCTGCTCAGTTACTGGGATTTTCACGCACAACCATTTCTAGGGTTTACAAAGAATGGTGTGAAAAGGAAAAACATCCAGTATGCGGCAGTCCTGTGGGTGAAAATGCCTTGTTGATGCTAGAGGTCAGAGGACAATGGGCCGACTGATTCAAGCTGATAGAAGAGCAACTTTGCCTGAAATAACCACTCGCTACAACCGAGGTATGCAGCAAAGCATTTGTGAAGCCACAACACGCACAACCTTGAGGCGGATGGGCTACAACAGCAGAAGACCCCACCGGTACCACTCATCTCCACTACAAATAGGAAAAAGAGGCTACAATTTGCAAGAGCTCACCAAACTTGGACAGTTGAAGACTGGAAAAATGTTGCCTGGTCTGATGAGTCTCGATTTCTGTTGAGACATTCAGATGGTAGAGTCAGAATTTGGCGTAAACCGAATGAGAACATGGATCCATCATGCATTGTTACCACTGTGCAGGCTGGTGGTGGTGGTGTAATGGTGTGGGGGATGTTTTCTTGGCACACTTTAGGCCCCTTAGTGCCAATTGGGCATCGTTTAAATGCCACGGCCTACCTGAGCATTGTTTCTGACCATGTCCATCCCTTTATGGCCACCATGTACCCATCCTCTGATGGCTACTTCCAGCAGGATAATGCACCATGTCACAAAGCTCGAATCATTTCAAATTGGTTTCTTGAACATGACAGTGAGTTCAGTGTACAAAAATGGCCCCCACAGTCACCAGATCTCAACCCAATAGAGCATCTTTGGGATGTGGTGGAACGGGAGCTTCGTGCCCTGGATGTGCATCCCACAAATCTCCATCAACTGCAAGATGCTATCCTATCAATATGGGCCAACATTTCTAAAGAATGCTTTCAGCACCTTGTTGAATTAATGCCACGTAGAATTAAGGCAGTTCTGAAGGCGAAAGGGGGTCAAACACAGTATTAGTATGGTGTTCCTAATAATCCTTTAGGTGAGTGTGTATATATATATATATATATATATCTATATAGTAGCTATAGTAACAAACAAAACATGAAACTTACTCCACTGATAGGGTGCCATTGGGTCATTCTGGCCTCGGACAGCACTACCAGTTTATTCGTGGCAAACAGAAAAACACCTCTAAAATGCTGGGGCTCATTAATTGTGAAAAACATTATGTTAATTAATGCAGCTAGGACTAGGAGTGTTCTCACCGTCTGCTTTGCTAATTGTTTCCAACGGTGGGATTGCTATGGTCCAATCATGGCAGCACAGGCTCTCTGCCTCTGTTGGTATTGACTACATGTGCACCACAATGTCCCAGAGACTTGTGATTGCACTGTTGCAGCCTACTCCATTTCCCTCAGTTTCTCATCTGTGCATTTGGCTCAAATAGGTAGGGTTGGGTGAAAAACTCCATCTCCTCTTCTCAAATCCTCCGACATAGTGTTTGAAATTGTTTTGGTTTGTCTCTGGTCTGTGCAAGTTTCTCTTGTAAACAATGATGCGCTTCATGCCTCCTCCTCCAAACGTGACCTTACCAACAAGCTTACATCAGAGATATCACAGAGATGTATGGAAGAGAACAATTATAAAATCGAATATTCAATCGTTTGGGTTCAGAAGAACTTATTTGTCGACTGGAGTCGTGTATTTTGATGCACCCTAAATATGCATTCTGGACCATCAAAAAAAATTAAGTACATTCACTTGCATTGTTTAAATGAGGAGGCCTGTAATGAAATCTTAAAAATCTTAAATTCTGTTTTGATGAAGAAACAAACTCTGATACAAGATACATCTCGGATGGCCTGAGGTCGAGTAAATTATCAGCAAATTTAAATTTTTGGGTGGACTATACCTTTAAATTTGTGAAATTGAATTTAAGACATTTTAAGACTAAGGATCTGCGGGAAACCTGGGGAAAAGTATGTGAACCCCTAGGCTAATGACATAAAAAAAAAAGACAAAAAGCCTATTAGAGTCAGGAGTTCATCCATTTAATGAAAGCGAGTTAGAGCTACTTTGACTTAAAAAAAAAACTGTCTATAATGGAGATGATTTAGTATTTTGGCTACTCTCCCTTGAAGTGGCTGTCCAGCCAAAATGATTCAAAGGGCACACCACAGAATGCTCAATGAGATAAAAAAAAAAAGAACCCTAGTGACAGCTAAAGACTTGAAGGAATCATTGGAACTGTTTAACATCTCAGTTCATGAGTCTAATATATGGAAAACTTGGATTAAACAGACATTGTGTACATGGCAGGACACCACGAATGAAGCCGCTGCTTTCCAACAAAAACATTGCTGCGTCTGAAGTTTGCCAAATACCAACTTAACACTAGTACTGTCAACAGGGCAGAGAAACACTGAAATATTTCCAATATTAAATTTTTATTAGAATTTTAAAGACTTTATTCCAGGTAGTGGTAAAAATCTACAAGACTTTTATAGCAATTTTTTATGTGTGTAAAATTATAGTCAAAAGATTTATCCAGTTAATTTTCTTAAATCAAACGTAAAAGCAACACTTCAAAAGATGGTTCTATGTTAACTTGTTGTTGCATGCTGTACTTATTCCATTGCCATAGTAGCCAACTACCACAGACTCCAGCCTTATAATACCTGCGGTATTATTTCTCTCAGTTGAATGTACGTAACTAATGCTAATGCAGTGAGATGCTGATGAGAGAGTAAGACAAAGTGAAGACACAACTGCCAAAGACCTCCATCTCAGGGGGGCCATTCACTCCAAACACGTCTTTTTTCTATGCAAGCATGTGCTAAATGGATGACTTGGACCGTTGTGTTGTATCTCACGTTTTCTTTCAGTATCTCATGAAGGTACCATGTATTTTCTTCAGACACTTTGTCAATTTAATATGAAATTCAGCATTTAAAACGTGTTGTGAGACACCCGTGCTCTGTTACTCGTTGCACTGCGTCTGTTTTAGTCCAAGAATATAAGTCATCGTCAGTGCTTGGCACACATCCAATACTCGAATGCTCATTTTCGTGTTCGAATGAGCATTTTTATCGATATATCGGTTTTGCCGATTAATTGGCACCGATAACATATTTGTGGACCTATCGGTTATCAGCAAAAATCCACACCGATAGATTTTCCCTGTTGTGTCTGGTGCTGGAGCAGCTGGGAAGGGTCCACTGTCGTTATATAGTATGAGAGCAGACTCTAGAAGCGAAATAAGAACCATCACTTCACTGATGCCTTGTGGTGCTTGTATTGATTGACACGTGAGACTACACCCTGCATGAAGCAGAACACTTCAGATGTGGATTTAAAATATCAACAATGAAAAGGTATGTAAACAGCACTTTGTCATATCATTATAAGGTAATTCATTTGTTGACTAGATGCTGCATTAGTAGAGAAGAGCGTATGTTTGCCGACAAGGCTGGGAGGATGCTAACATTAAAGCTAACCTCAAGAGGTTAGAACAATGTGATCAAAATAGTCCTAACCAAACGTTTAAATGTCACGATTGTTAATACCTAATACCATACTTTTCTTTTTTTGTTTATATCCAGCCGGTCACGTTTATGTATTTGTTAGCCAGTTAAGTTGCATATTTAAAGCTAGTGATAGCGAAAATTTGATAGTGATATTTGCTAGTGAAAGCAAATATCTTCATGCAGCCGAGAGGCAGACCCCCGGTACGGTGGACGGAGCCTCATGATTTTGCCTAGTCAGAGCCCAGACCAATAGAGATGCTGTGGAATGACCTTAAGAGAGCCATTCTCACCAGACATCCTAAGAATGTGGCTGAGCTGAAGCAGTTCTGCAAGGAAGAATTATTAAAATTCCTTCTGAACGCTGTGAAGGTCTAATCCGCAGCTACCAGAAACACTTGGTTGAGGTTATTGCTGCCTAAGGAGGATCGACCAGTTATCAAATCCAAGGGTTCACTTACTTTTTCCACAGCACTGTGAATATTTAACACATCCCATTAAATAAAGACATGAAAGATTAAAATTGTTTGTGTTTTGTTAGCTCATGTTTCATGCAAAGGCCCAAATTAACAGATTTGGATCAGTTGGTTTGTTCAAATGAAAACTGCAATTAATCAGAAAAAAAAAAAAAGAACATTTAAGAACAACTTTATCCATTTGGGACTCTCACTTGGTATGTCTCAACAGGTCGATTCTCCATGTTGATGTCCCAGATTTTGACAGACAGGTAGTCTCGGGTCATCATGTAGCGGCCGTTGTGACTGAACTTTACATCCGAGATGGACGAGATGATTTCAGAGAAGAAAGAGCGGTTGCTGGGGTCTTCTGGCTCCTCAAACACTAGTCAAGTTAAAAGGAGGAGAAAATCATTTTGTGGAACATATGTGGAAAAAAAAAACAGAATTTTACTACCATGGCATGACATCATGCAGTGACCACATCTTACTGATTAATTTTACCTTTAAGGAACAATACAAATTCAACTCAAAGGGAAAAAGTTTATGTTTTACAGGATTGATCTACAAATGAAATTTCTGAACGAATACTCACATTTAGAATGCTTGTCACAAAGTGCTGACGCACGCATGTCACACAGGCGAATGGTGCCCTTACTGCTGCTGTAGACAAATGTGTTGCATTGGTGAGGATGGAACTCTGCAGCTGTGATCACCTCAGTCAGCTCCTCCATATTGACTGGCTTTATGTCCACAATGTCTGGCACAAAGTTAAAGCTACTTAACACACTTGACACAAGAAACCTCAATAGCCTCCACACAATACTCTCAGACAATTTCTGTTGTGAAAACTGAATATCATCTAAAAACAAACAATTTTATATCTGCCAGCATTAGTTTAAACACATGTATTGCCTTTCCTGCCAACTTTTATTGGATACTGAAGCTGCGATCTGTGATCTCTAGGTGCCACAGATTGATGCGCAGGTCGTCTGCGGACAGATAGGTCTCATTGTCGCTGTTGACCGAGATGGAGTTGATGTGGTATGTGTGGGCGTTGGCAAAGACCCTCCTTGGACTGGCCTCCACCATGAGATCCATTGGCCTGAATACTGGCACCTGAACAAGAACAGAGTTAAACTTCTAAAGTTCTTGGCCACGAGAATAAAATATTATTTTTTTTTTGCAGAATATTTAATACATTGTGTTTTAATGGCCATTATAGGAAGTTAATGACAGCTTATAAGGCAAATCAATGAGATTTGATTAATAATAGAGCAGTCTGCATATATAAAGTGCATACAGATATCAGTTCACATTCTATATACTCAAGGAAGTCATAAACCAAAAGGCTAAGGTATACTTTCTTTTTCCATGTGCCACTCCTAGCACATGGTCAAGTACTAAGCCTTTCAAAGTGTACTCTTCTGACCACACATATAGGCTTTAATGTAAATGTAACAGCATTTTATGTTTAACCTGTTGATACGCACCCCCTGTCTGAGCACAAACCATGAAAATGACATACCTGAACTTAAATGGTTGTATTTACTGAACACTTAGGACACAGTTGTAATATCTTTTGAAAGAAGACACGTTGGGCTTTATTTCCCAAGTTTCAGAATTAATACATGTTGTTATTTTTTAAAGTTAGAGAAGCTGAAGTTTATAGTAATGGAAATATTTGGTACTGAACATGTTTTTATAATCTAAAAAACAATAATAAAAGAACCAAGACAACCCAGAAAAATTCTCTCAAAGCCACAAGTATGTGTTTCAAATTTGAAGATCTAACAAAGAATGAGGTTCCTGCAAGCTTTATTCTCAGTAAAATCACTGGTGGTATAGGGAGTAAATTTAAGGCTCCGCCTTTCAAGACAACACAAAATCTGACTGCACTGCTTGGCTATTATGAACAAAACTACGCCACATTTTTAAAAATAGACTTTGGAGACATGCTGATTTTGTTTATAAGACTCTAATATATAAGATATTATACAGTTTTACAACATGAATGCTGCTCAGATTGCATAGTTTGTTGAAGAACGATGATGAAGGGAAATTCTTTCAGGCGAGATCTCATGTAAACAATGTAGAATATATAAATATTTCTCAGATTTATCACTTTTATGGACAAAAAGTGCTACTGGATGTTTTTCAATGAACGCTTGTCATGGACAATTGACCCAAGTGTGGCGAACTGGATTCATCTGGTGATCGCATTTTCATAACAAAGGTATGAAGTTCCGTTTTGATATTGCATGTTTTCATTTGTACTCCTGGCACAAATAACTAAATTGCTGTTTCTGGAGTATTGCTATCGTGAAACAGAGATCGGATATTAATATTGAACCCTTAGACCTTTGAAAAGATGTAGAATTTGTTAACATTAATTACTTTTATAGATGGTAAATTATGTATTAAATGTGAGCAGAGTGATGTCACTACCGCGTGCGGTTGATTGCGTATCAACAGGTTAGAGGTTGTGTGTACAGGACCCATAGTTGAAATGCCAGCAAATCAACCCTGAATACCAGCAAATGACACAACATAGTTTTTTATTTTGGTGCCGATGTGTGATGTTCTTTACATGTACTTGTACTTGAGTGCAAAGTGTGGACAAGCATGCATGAATTTACTCACCCGTAGAGTTGTGATGGTAGCAGCATCTCTGTAGCGTCCGTCCTCCTCTTTAAGATTGTATCCCTCTGGTCTCTTGTCACGTTCACTGATCTTCCACAACTTTATTGTTTTATCTACAAACACAATTAAGAAATGGCTTTACTTTCAAATTCATGATCAGCCCCACAATTAAAACAAAATACATTTCACTGGCAAAACAGATACAATGAAGAAATATTCTCCTCTTTCTTGCAAATGTCATCTTGCATAAAAAGCTAAAGTATTTACACGTGTAATAAGTGTTAGCTTGACTTGCATAACGAATCAAGCTGACAATTAACCAAATTTGAAAAACATCAGCACATTTTTCCCATGCCTAATCTGTAGTCCATCACAAACATCTTTTTCCAGTTATGTGGGTGAATAGAAGACCAGAGTTCAGTCCATTCAAGAGTCTCTATATAAAAACACACTAGTTGTGTAACACATCCGAGAGATCTTATTTTTAGACAGCAGCGATACTGTATCCGTGTATCAGGGAAAAATGGATTTGGAGAACTTGCAGGGCTTAAACCAATCCCACAGAAATAAATGATCAAATGCATGTCTAGTTGCAAATATATTTTGTACCAAGTACTGTATTGTATGGACTGTATAGTACAGGGTTTACCAACCGCTTAACTCCTGGCATACATTTTATACTTGAAATACCCACTAAAAATGTCAAGTAATCCACTAAGCTTTTACTAAACAATGAATATATGTTTCAAGACCAGACTCAAGTTTTAGATTTGAAACTTAGATTTATATATATAGATTTGATATATAAGCAGTATATATCTATATCTATCTATATACAGTATATATATATATATATATATATATATATATATATATATGGGCTGTCAATAGATAAAAAATTCAATCGAAATAATTACATGACATGCTAATTATTTAAATGAATGAATTGCATATTTAAATATTTGCTAAGTGTAAATATTTGCCTTCAAATAACATTTATTCAATATATAATGATTAAATAATTATAAAGAGATATTTAAATTATAAATATATTATATACAGGGTTCATACAGCTTTTTAAGAGTGAAATTCAAGCATTTTCAAGGTACCTTAATCTTTTTCAAACACCTCAAATCTTTAAATATTATATCTAAATGTTAATTGACAAAAATGCAATGATAAAAAAAAAAAGTGTTTCCTCTGTGATTTCATACATTGTCCAATCTATACAAATGAAGGTTTCAAGAATTCCTTTAAACACACAGACAGCTGAGACTGACAATCCTTAATATAATTACAACCAAATTCATGCAACAACACACAGATACAGGCAGAAACCAGTTATATATAGGGCGTGAATTACCATTGGAGAAAACAAATCCTGGTTACAGTAGTAACAAATATAAAAGTTTGTGTGTGTGTGTTTGTGTTCCACTTATTTTGTCTCCAGCTATTTAAATAAAGGCTACCGTTTACTCGACTGCAAATATCAGGCAGATTTGAAGAATAGTATGTTATTGTCATTGTACAACCAAGCTGGGGCACACATTCAACTAGACCTTAGAGCATGTAACACTGCTTATCAAACTGAGTTTCAGCAAGTTTAAAAAAAATCATGTTTTCCACTTAATGAGTTCATGGAAGGATAATATTCATCAGAAACATACATTTGTTTTAATCATATTAAAATTGGCACACGACCACGCCTCCATCCCCACAATGCCATAACATTTAAAAGTTGGCCAAAATATTTTTATTAATAGGATCAAATGGGCAGATTCAGTTCATCTCAAGCTTTATTGGCAAGATAAATTTAAGTGTCCATTGCCAATGCATTATTAGACACTACACATGAACAGTACATATAAAACAAACTGAATTCTGAAAAGTTTAATTTGCTGAAGTTTATAATCTCAAAAATATAATTTTCTCTGTTTGCAGTTCAGTCTCTATCGCGCACACGCTGGGTTTCGCTTTCGACACTGGTTCAGATGACAGTGAGTTTTCAGGTGAAGTGAAGAGATAAGGCAAGTTGCCTGTATCTTTCCCACACCTGGCTCAACATTTGCGGTTAAGGTCTACATTCTCTGTACAGTAAAACCGCTCCAGTGTTTATTAAGACCAGGACATGTGTTGCACATAATGAAACGTGCACTGTTCCACAAAAATGTATGCCAATTTTAGCCACAGAAAGCGGGATAAAACATTAGAAGTTTAGGAAGTGGGAAAAAACGAATACTGCATTCACTGCATTAACATTAAAACACATTACATTTCCCAGCCCTAAAATATATCTAATCTATATATATATATAGATTAGATATATTTTAGGGCTGGGAAATGTAATGTGTTTTAATGTTAATGCAGTGAATGCAGTATTCGTGAATATATATATATATATATATATATATATATATATATATATATATATATATATATATAGATTAGATATATTTTAGGGCTGGGAAATGTAATGTGTTTTAATGTTAATGCAGTGAATGCAGTATTACGTGAATATATATATATATATATATATATATATATATATATATATATATATAAATATATATATATATATTTATGTCTGTGTGCTTAAACTGACTGCAAGAATGTGCAACATAATGTCCCAATACTGTACTAACCATTTGTGGACAACAAAAATTGTGCAGCATTCTTTTGTCGTAGCCAGCGAATCTTGTTAATCTTCTCTTCAATTTCCAAGCTCTTCAGGTAGTCAAACTCAGGCTCGTGGCTCTGAAATGTGCTGTAAACATTGTATTCACTACGGCACTGTGGCTGACTCTTGTTCTGGAAGAAGAAAATAAAAGTTTGAATGAGAAAGACATAAGGGAATAAACGCATATATAATTTTGGGTGTTACTACGGGATTGTAAGATCATGTACCTCGGTCTCTTGCTGAAAGATGACAACCCGACCGCCTTTGTCCCCTGTGGCTAGCAGCTCCCCTGAGTGGTTGAACTCCACAGTAGAGATGATATCAGCTGTTGGATGGGAAGAAACATACATGCACACAACATTTGTCAAATCTCCTCCACCACTGTACTCCTGAAAGATACAGATACATTATGCCAAACATTTCTTTTGTATTGCCTGGAAGAAAGTCAAAGAGTGTGAGTAAATAATGACAGAAACACCAAATGATGTCATAATTTTATCTAAGGGTTGCTTTAAACATATTTAGCATCAGGAAGTCAGACAGTCACTCTTGCCTTGACTGACTCAAACAAGATATTATTTAAATATAAATACAATTTATGTTTCCTGCCTCAGTCATAGAGCAGCTGCTGGATGCACAGCAAGCAGCAGACTGACTCATACAAATGTAACTCTTTGTTAACCAGAAGAACGCAGGAGAAAAGAAAAAAGCAAGGGCCCTTTGTGTTAGCCTGACCCCACCCGAGGGGCCAAAGCAGGGGCCAGAGGTTCTGTGCTTGTATCCGTGTGCAAACCTGAAAGAAAGCCACTGCTTCAGGCCAAAAGGCTTTGAAAAAAAGAGGCCATCTAATATGAAACAAGCACAAGAGCCTTTAAATATACTCAAAAGTTTTAAAGCAAAACAGTTCACTCAGCAACCACAATGCCCCCGGGCAGCTATTTTTCCTTATACTCATGAGCTGGTTCTGCTCATGTCCACTTTAATACAACAGAGTGCAACATTTCCCGCCCACTTTAAGTTAAGTTCTGAAGTAGTTTTTTTTAAATACATTTTTCCCATCGGGATATCACAAAATCCTTTGTAAAAAAAAAAAAATGTCTAATCAGTCAACCAAACAGCTGCTAAATGAATCACAACATTAAAAACTGTAATGTGAAGCAAAAAAGTCTTTGGAAATCAGACAACAAAAAAGAACAAGACAATCCCATTAAGTATGGCTAATGATAAAATGTAAATAAAAACTTTATATATAAAGAATCTACATTTAACTAACAAAAACTTTAATTCAATAGCTTTGTATTTTTAAAGTCTATTAAAAGATGTTAAGATACCAGTGTTACTGAGTACCGAGCACCGACTCAATCCGGAACCAGCGCGCAGTATGACTGACAAACCATAGCTTTAGAATGCTCATTTTGTGCACATGCTCTGTTACTCCTTACACTGAAATTGACAATTTATCAAATTAAAATCATGACGTCCTAGTGTGATTTATTAAATCGCTAAAGGCTACAATCTTAGTGGAAGAGATGTGTACTTTGAATGAATGTATAAATCTGACTGCTAATACACTGGAAACTCAGACATTGGGAATCATTTAAAACAAGTTGTATGAGATGACAGAGCAGAGCACTAAGCTACTGTGAACCACGCAGCACACGTAAACTATACATTTACATAATTAAATAACAACATATGCACTTTGATCTCTACGTTGTTGTACGATTTAAAACATAAAATTTAAAATGTACCACATACACAGCACCAGTAATCTAAAACACCAAGTACAAACACTCAAAAACTGTGTCCAACATTTAATTTGTCAGACTCAAAGGTCAGTATAAAGAGATTTCAGACGTGACTTAAAAGTCCCAGTGTCGCAAACTGTTTATCCGGAAAGTGAAGCTTCAGGCAAAAAATACAAATCATAATAAAAGCATGTTTCAAAATATAAGCTGGAGCCCTGAAATTTATTACAACTGTATAGGAAAATTTGATATTCACTGTAGTAGTAGTAGTAATAATAATAATAATAATAATGATGAAGCAATATCACATGAAAGACTGCTGTTTGGCAAAAAGAAAATGCAATGACATGTTGAAAAGTTATATTTTAACTTACTACAATTTTTAAGAATTAATTTATTAGACACCATTTTGATGATGCAATTAAATTAAAATAAAACATGGAGTTCTGGAAAATAATAATAATAACAAGAAGGAAAACATGATTTGGTAAAGAATAAAACAGATTTCAGGAGGGTGCTACTTAAAAACACTAACAATGCATCCTTGATTGAGAAACACTTGAAGGAAACATGCATTTTTTTAAATTTATTATTTACATTAAAATGTAACTTTTTAAATAGGCTAAATAAGTGTGTTCAATAGCACATTGTCATATTAGCATATTTATGCTGAGGTACTGAATCTGGTATCGAGAACCATGAAATTTCACTGGTATCGGAACAGACTACTGAAATTTTGGTCCCAACACTATCAGATAGATACAAATATGAGCAGTGTGTCATCAAAGTGGGTGGTCACTGCAGAGCTCTTTTGCAGCACTTTTAGTTTGCTGAAATTATCTGATTGGTGGCCTTTTCCCCTAAGGATCATGGGTAATGTAGTATTTGTAAGGAATTGTCCTATTAAACAGTTTTTTTTTTCTTTCAAAATAGTAAAAAAGAAGACTTATTGCTTCAACACAAGAATATCCACTCGAATGACAACCTCAGAGCTCACAGTAGGTCTGTTTTTAAAGGCTTAAATTATCATTTATTATAAATTTGCCTAAGGAAAACATGAATGGGATTTTTACTTCAGGAAAATGAATGTTTACATATTATTGAAATATGCAAACGCGTGCTCCATGCAACAAATATATAGCCTATTCACATTGCATGCACTTGTGAATAAATTTGTAGAAATATCAGAAAGAACTCTGACGTTCTCTTCAAACAGTAATGTGTTATTAATGTGCAAGATTGCACAAAATGGTCTTGCTCAGTTGATCAGTATATTTGCAAAGTGATGCTTATATACTGTAGGTACTATATAATGTAATTTAGATACAGGTGTGGTACTATGCACAGTGCACACTGGACAGATCATGAATAGTTTCTAAAAAGAAGCTTACAACAAAGTGCTCTGCGTTGCAGAGAACTTACATGAACATGAGCTTAATGTCCAAATTTGGTAAATTAAGTTATGATAGGTGTTCTTGGGAAAAGACCTGAAGGACTATTGGAGAGCGAGGTCTGACGAATGAAAGGTCACATAATCCAGCAACACATCCTGCCATTTTGACCGATGTTGACAGGAAACTACTTCCGTTACATCAAGCAGTTGGTTATTGTTAATAAGTATGAATGTGGCTTTTTGGACAAAATGTGTATAGAATATGATCATTGATGATCAGAATACCAGTCCATCCAACAGTGGGAAGTATAGATATACCTCAAAATACAAAGCAGTGTATGCAATTGTGTTCGTGAAAATCTAGTTTACTTGCTACTAAGCACCTTAAACAAATATTTATCTATCAAAGACGTGATATCATAGATCTGTCAAACCAGGACAAATCAAGCGATTAATTATTTCTTGGAAGCACTCATATCAAGCATTTAAAACCATTAATACATTATTTCTCTTCATGGCATACTGGTAAAAGCCCTGATGCCTTGCAGTTGCAGTCAGCCAATACAATTGGAACTTGTAAGTTTTTGTGTAGGTTGCCCATGGGCGTGCCATTGTATGCTGACACTATTTGGGTGGGTACTCACCTTCGGCTACGTCATCATCAATCGCCCCTTTCACTTGCGAAAAGCACCATTGCACATCGTTGCCCCCGCCTCCGGCTCCTGAAAAAATAAAAGCATGTTCAAGTTTCTTGCAACACACACTTCAAGAAAAAATACATACTGTGGACAAGGGCACAATCTGAGGCCAAGTGTAAATGGTCATGAAACCCCAAAACACATTTTTTGAGATGTTAGCTGATATATACATATGTTGCACATCAATGAAAACAAAGCACCAATTATGTTTATGGTTAAGAGTTAAGTAGTTATTCGTTTTAGCAGTTTCATTCTTCCGTTTTAAAACTTAAAATACGAGGTATACACTGATGAGCCAAAACATTATGACCTAATATGCCACCAAAACAGCACCAATTTGCAGAGGCATGACTCAACAAGTCCCCTGAAGGTGTCTTGTGGTGTCTGGCACCAAGATATTAGCAGCAGATCCTTTAATCCTGTAAATTGCAAGGTGGAGCTGCCATGGATCAGACTTGTTGGTCCAGCACATCCCACAGATGCTTAATCGAATTGCGAACTGGGGAATTTAAAGGCCAGGGCAACACCTTGAACTCTTCAGCATGTTCCTCAATCCATTCCAGAACAATGTGTGGAGTGTGGCAGGGTGTATTATCCTTCTGAAAGAGGCCACTTCTATCAGACAATACCATTGTCATGAAAAGGTGCTTGCAACGATGTTTAGGTATGTGGCACGTGTCAAATTGATGTCCACATGAATGGCCGGACCCAATGTTTGCCAACAGAACATTGCCCAGAGCATCACACTCCCTTCACCAGCTTGCTGTCTTCCCACAGTGCATCCTGGTGCAATCACTTACCCAGGTAAACGGAGCACACGTACATGGTAGTCCATGTGATGTAAAAGAAAACAGGACTCATCAGACCAGGCAAACTTCTTCCACTGCTCCAAGGTCCAGTTCCGATTGGCCTTGTTAGGAGATGATCAATGTTATTCCTTTCACCTATGTGTGGTC
The DNA here is from genome assembly GCF_025860055.1 of Xyrauchen texanus. Taxonomy (NCBI): domain Eukaryota; kingdom Metazoa; phylum Chordata; class Actinopteri; order Cypriniformes; family Catostomidae; genus Xyrauchen; species Xyrauchen texanus. The sequence goes on from NC_068319.1 coordinate 21,572,599, forward strand.
AGCAGTAGAGGAATACTTCCATCCAATCGCTGTGCTGCCTCATGCATTAGCTCACATTACAGCAGAGAATTCAAAATGGCACGCAAACGCAAAAACAGTTCCTTGCCCAGATACGAGAGCTGACGTTTACACAGAATGGAACGCAGTGGATTACCGGACCGGAGCGAGTTTGTTGGCTGAAGTTCTGCTACATGATGCAGCTTAGAGACGCACATATTCTCTGATCATGTACAGGATAACATGACTGCTTGTTTAAAAACAGAAAACAATGATTGAAACAGAAATCTCATGTCAACCCTTTGTTTAGCTTCCTTTACCTCGTCTGAAAGTTACCAGGATTTAGGCCTACAGGGTTTCCTAGCACTCCGTCGTCAAGACATCAAAGTTGAAATACTACACAACTTTATGCAGACAAGGTTAGAAAGCAATTTTATCACATTAGTCATGTTAACAAAACTTGTTTTTTAAATATTAAGGCTGTACTTTTGAAACAATGTGTAGTTAATGTTTTGTGTACTGGACCCGTTTTCTTTAACTATGTTCCTTATTGAACATAATTTTTCTTTGAAAAGGTTTACATTATTTTCTCTGGTAATCAACATTATGACACAAATGCTAACATTTGAGTTTAACTTGTATTAAACCAGAAACATTCATTGTAATATTATCCATGAATTTTTATTAGGTCTCTAAGTAGTCCTTGTTTTGGTGGCAATGGCTGATTTCACTTCATTCTCAAAAGTTTGAACACAATTATTAAAACTTTGATTTGTAAACAGTTTTAACATTTTCACAAAAGTGTCCCAAAACGCTTAATTCTTCTCGCATTTTGATAGTCTGCCATTTCTACTGTGAGGGAATTGTTGTGCTTGACCTCCTCCTATCCTCAGATTTGACTCTTATGGAAATACATTGCCACTTTTATTGACCAAATTGGCATTCAACTGATCACAATGTAAAGTCAGGCCATTAATAATGTGAAAAATTACTATTACAATAAAAAATAATAATAATAATTTAGAACTTCTTAAACTACTTCAAGACTTCATTCAAATAGTGATGGTGGTGTTTATTACATCAGTAATGTGCTGACTATACTTTATGATCAGTTGAAAGCCACTTTGGAGAATCAAATTACCAATTTCCTTCCAAATAGCAAAATCTGTACATTATTCCAAATTTTGTCTGCCAGTGTATATTGAAAATTACAATTCATGTCTTTAGGACTTATAATACTGAAAGATGGTAGAGAAAAATATCTACAGTAATAGCTAAGGAAATGAGGTAGAGGGCTTGCAACTCTTCACTATTGTCAGCCTCAAAAAACTCCCTGCTTGGACAAACAGATCAACGAGCTTGGAAGCACTCAAAAAATATGACTAGCTACACTCCCAACAATTCACATAATGGCTGTATGATAGCGCTTGCGTCATTTATTAATGAGAAACAGGCTGTTGAAATATCGAGAAGCAGCTCGAAACTTGTTGGATTTGTTCATGAGACAAGTGACTGTAAGAGACCGAAACAAACTCCCAACACATCTCTCCACCTGGGTGTGTATAATGTTCAATCGTCAAAACACGCTTAAATTGAGCTCATTTTAGTCTTTTAGTGAACAAGTTAAGAAATTATTTGGCGCATATATATATATATATATATATACACACACACACACACAATACAGCCATATGAGAAACATTGTTTATTGAACGAAAGTTTTTCAGTGGCAAGGGTCTGATTTTTATATAACAGCGCAGGGCTGCTATAATTTCAGTCAGTAGCATTTAACGTAATCCTCCCACCAAGTGTCACGACTGTTCTCAAAGATTTCTGAAGAGCAACCATCTGGAAAAAGATTTAAAAACCGAAAGCATCATCCAACTTTTTCATTTCACATCTTGGTGGTTTTAGCGGTTTAAAGTCACAGTGTGGCTCGCGCGGCGGTTCGTCAGCTGCACATGACTCTGCAGAAGCCGATTAAAGTTCGTTAGTTTGGGGAAGCTGATTGAACGAGGCCGAGATGAAGAACAGATTTATACATCGGGCAAGCTAAAATACACTCATGGGAAGAAGCAGGAGATGATACTGACTGTCGATGGATTTTTATACACTCGAGTTTAAAACAAGCACGCAGCATGAGAGCGCATCTCAGCTAACAAACAATGAGGGGGGTTACTCAAATACATTTACACCCATATGCAACTCATCACTTAAACAAATGGCTCCCAGTTACATTCAAGATCACAGAGAAGGGTCAGTATTTATAAAACACACGAAAATGATCGTGACTCCCGATTGCTGTCTAACTGGAGGGAAACGAGGCAGCTAACTGGCTACAGTAGACCTCTAATGCTGATGATGATGGTTTCAGTACAATCAAGTCTCGGCATGCGATACATTTTAAGTAAGGGATCATAAAATAAAATCAGTTGATATTAACAGTGCGGTTGAGCAGCTCATAAACTTGTTTAGTTACCTGCCATGGCGAGAGTGGCGATGTTGGACCCTAGTCTTGATAAGCAGTGTGAAGGCAGAGACCAGAACAAGATGTCCAAGAGAGTCACCGGAAATGCTGTTTTTCAAAATAAAAGCGTGGATATGTACACTGTGAAAAGTGAAGGGGAGATCTTTAGTTAAATAGATATTAATTTTTATTTAATTACATTTTAATTTATTAATTTTGCATTATCTGCATTATACAATGTAAACAAATTGACATTGTTTACTTCACAAGGGGCCTCATCCAGTGAATAATTTTGATGTGTGTCAGGAGTCAGTGCTGCTACTAATATTCTCAGGACCAGGGACAAACTTTTATGAGTGGGCCCCCCTCTTCTCTGGGCCTAATGAGAGTAGGCTTAGTGGGCCCCCCTCATTGCAGGGACCCCTTAACACACCTTTTCTGACAATATATATTCATACATATGTCATTCATACTCATAGGCTCGGTATTTGTTGAAGTGTCTACTGTAACTGAATATTTAATTTAGTTTTTGCAATCTCAGAGATAAATACAATCAATCAGTCTGTCTTACTAACTCCATCTATCCATTATCTATAAATAACCTTAGTGATACATGATGCTGAAATCTTGGATATGAAGTAAAGATAAAGGACGTCACTAGTACACAACAACATTTTTAAGTGATTTAGTTAATATAATTATATCAGGACTGTAACATTTATTGCTACATTATACCAGTTCTATGACAGCCCTGATGTCAATCTTTAATTACCAAACTGCAATTGGGAAATATCCACTTTATAGAGCTGTTCAGACATGTTGTCAATTTGTAGGCGAACATCTCTGGTTACTCTTGTAACCTCGGTTCCCTGAGATGAGGGGAACGAGATACTGTTGAACGCATTGGGGAATTCCTTTTCCACAACCTAGTTGAAGCCTTTGTATCATAATAGCAATCTTATGATTGGCAATGTTGTTTGAGCCCCAACCTTATGCATTTGCCCTATATAAGCAGGTGCTCACACACCATTTCTTCAGAATTTTCTAACTGAGGACAAGAACGCATTCACTCGTACATCGAAACTCTGAAGTAGAAGTGCGGCTAAGTTTGCAATGTCTTGTTCCCTTCATCTCAAGGAACAGAGGTTACAAGAGTAACCGGAGACATTCCCTATCGATTCAGTTCATGAGACATTGCTGAATGCTTAGTCCCATCACACCACGCTACGTAACTTAATACACTTGGATGCATGCACCAGGGTATAAATCACTTAGAAATATATATATATATATATATATATATATATATATATATATATATATATATATACACATGTATAACGTCACAGGCCTGTCGGGTGGTAACTTAGTATAATATCTCTTAAGTGTGTATGAAAATGAATAACCCCACATGGTGACAACCAGATGGGAAGTAAATCTGAGGATGTGTATGAGTCATATTATACACACAGTATAGTTTAACCACTTTGTACCAGAGGTAGGGAGGGAGGTTTTATTATTTTTTGGAAGTGTTTGTGACTTCTAGAGGGAGTAGCGGCCTACTCAGGCGACTGTTTTAAAATATAATAGGTACCCCGCCCATGATAAGGGGCCCGACGGGTGTTGGAATAGTAAGTTCTCTAGACAAAGAGGGCTTGTGAAGCGATGGACGCCATGTCTAGGTTAAAAAACCTCATGAACGTGTTTTGCTTTCCATATGTCCTGTTTGGATATACCGTTTGTCAATTCCCACGAATAGGCCATGCCTCTAGTTGCGCTTTTAAGCCAATAGGGCATCTTACACCCTGTAATTCATTAGCGAGGGCGATCACATCAATAATCCAGCGAGATAGCTTTTGTTTGGAGATCGACATGCATTTTGTGCATCCTCCATAACAAACAAAGAGCTGATCTGATAATCTAAACTGCGAGTGCGCTCTATATGCATTTCTAATGCCCGCACGGGGCATAATAATGCCCTAACTGCTCCTCATCCAAATTAGACAGTGGCGAAGATAAAGCTTGTAAGTGCACTATATGAGCTATAAAGGGTGTGGAAAGCACTTTAGGCACATAGCCTTTTTTGGGTTTGGTGGCGGCTTTTGAAAGCCCAGGACCGAATTCCAGACATGTCTACCGACAGCGCCTGTATGTCGCCAACATGTTTGACTGAGGACTGAGCCAAGAGCAGTGCCGTCTTTAAAGAGAGCACATGTAGCTAAACGGATTCCAAAGGTTTGAACGGGGCTTGTGAGCACCCTAAGCACAAGATTCAAGCCCCATGTTGGAACCGTAGCAGGGCGAGGGGGGTTCAAGTGCCCTGCTCCCCTTAGGAACTTTAAGATCAGATTGTGTCTGCCCATAGAGCCAGCCAGCCTCTGGAGTGTGAAATTCCGAGATGGTTGCTAAATACACCTTAAGCGTTGACTGAGTAACACCTGGGTCCAACCTCTCTTGAAGAAATGTAAGGATCTTCTTTATGAGGCAGTTCACTGGGTATTTGCTGCGTAAAAAAAAACACATGCCATTTTAGTGCATAAAGGCATCTCGTAGACGGTGCACTAGCCTGCAAAACAGTGTTTATTACAGACTGAGCAAATTCTGGCTCGTTTTTTGCGCTCCGTTCAGGGACCATACGTGTAGGATCCAAAGCTCTGGCTGGAGATGCCAAATCGTGCCCTGCACTTGAGAGAGCAGATCCCTCCTCAGCTGTATCTCCTATGGAGGGCTGGCTAATATCTCCATAATTTCCAGAAACCATGGTTGGTTGAGCCATTTTGGCATAAAGAACTGTTTCCTTGTCCTCTTGGACTGCTGATGATAGCATGGAGGAAACTAATAGCGGGAAATGCATATTTGTGTGTCGTCGGGCACTTGTTGGCCAAGGTGTCCACTCCCAGCGGGGCTTGGGACATGGAGTATCAAAGACGACAGTGGGCTGTCTCTGTGAAGGCAAATAACCCAGCATTTTCTGAGAAGACTTCAGTGGAAATGTTTTACCCAGTTTGAACTGAGACAGACACTGGTCTGGACATGCTCGCTCTTGAGGTGCACACGCATGCTCATGGAGTCGAGTCAAACCCCCAGAAAGGAGATTTGTTGGCTGGGGAAAGTGTTCTTTTCACCCAGTTGATATTGATATCATTGTTCAAATGGTGAAGTATAATGTCCCTGTGCTCGCATAGCAGAGCCTCTGATTGGGCCAGTAATGGCCAATTGTCAAGGTAATTAAGAATGCACATGCATGACGTACATCTTCAAAGGGGCGAGTGCTGCATTAACATATTTCATGAACGTGCAAGGTGCCAGAGACAATCCGAAGGAAAGGATATGAATTGATATGTCATCCCTTCTAACGCAAAGCTCAAGAACAGTCTGTTGTGCAGTACAATTCGGATATGAAAGTACACATCCTTTAGATCTATTGATGCAAACCAGTCCCATGGGCGGATATACGATAAGATCGGTTTCAGAGTTAACATAGAATGGGTGTTTTGCCAGCATGTGATTCGAGAATCTCAGATCTAGGATCAGCCAAAGCTGCCGTCTTTCTTAGGAAAGAAAGGGTAGAAAGTAAAACGCTTTGCTGCCATGGCAGTTCGGAGCAACCTCTATTGCATCTTTTGCAGGGTGACTGAATTTCAAAGAGTTCCATTCATTCAAAACCACTGTCAGTTAAGACATTAACTGATTAGACAGCAAGGTAGCAATCAGCTGCCTATGTTTCAGATGCAGCCCAAGGTAAAAGCTCTTCACTTGTGCTCTAAGTAAATGTCTTACTATGTACTGTATGTATAATTGGTTTGATTCTGTATTTTTTTAGCAAATGTGACCGCTAACGTGAACATGCCATACATGGTTGCTGGACTACTGTGTGTACTGTTATGCCCTTCTTTCTAATATATTGACAATTTCTTTATGTGAAGAAACTGATATCTACCATTTAAAATACAATATATTTTTTTTGTTTTGTGTAAAATTGAGTTAATATAGTGCTAAATAAGAGTTTATAATTATTATGTTTTTAGTAATTGAATGTTATTTGCTATATTAAATTGTGTGATATATCGGCATTGTATAGGCCAATCGGCCACCCTGCTCCCAGGATATCGGCATCAGCCATAAAAAAAAACCTAATGATCGACCACTATAAATTACACACCGTCATACCTCAAACATGACTTTTAAGCCATATTGATTTATATATTTTAAATTTTTTTTAAAAGCACAGCGGCTTTAAAATTCACGTTTGAGGTTTGAATGCGTGTTATTTATGTAGTAGAACAAAATGTCAACATTTCATCAAGTACTGTTTATCGCAGACCTTATATTACTCATAAGTTCAAAAAGCCCATTATAAAAATCCCATAGGAGACACATGGCGAATTATCCTCCGGGTTTTTTGACTACAAGTTGCTTACATGATGTTTAAATGTTGTTTTTGAAGTTTGTAAAAAAATTAAATAATCATATGTATTAGCATTACAATACAATATTTACTATATTAAAAAGAAACGTGATTAAGCAATATTTAACTAATTATCTTCCAAAATCACAATTAGTATAAAGTAAACTACAAGGTTTTCATAAAATAAATAAATCCTCAACTCGAATATGACATATAATGATTACATGAAATCCTCTACCAATTGTTTAAAAAAAATCTAAATTATGTTAAGAATTTAAAAGACACTTTTAGTATTTAATTTCAAATTTATTTCATTATTTTGAAAGGAAATCGCGAGCCAGGGACCTCTGTTGCGTCATATCCGCCTCTTACCTTTGCTTGCTGCTGCTGAGTTTTGGTATCAAAACTGTCCTGAGAACTTTTCCGGGTTTGTTTTACTGCAAGCAGTTTGTCTAGGAATTAATGAAATTGCTATGGTAAAGAAGCCGTTTTCGGCATTCCTTTTGTTCTCTCTGCAATCTTAAGCTCCCCTGTCTTTATTGCTACTAGATTTCATCCTCTCTGCACTTTCCTCCAACACTCCTCACAATATTCAAAATGGCGCAACACCGCCCTGTACTGACGTCGTTAACATTGTCCATTCACTAGAACGGGGTGGGTGGGGCAACTGTTTCTGTTGGGGCTGCTGGAGGGGTGATGATGTATAATGATCAGGATAGCCTGTCACTGTGTGGGCTGCAATGGATATGGAAATTATACTCCCAAGAAACTGCGGATCAAACAAACGCAACATGTTTTGACCTTTAGCAGAAAATGACTAAAAAAATGTGTCATTCCATAAAATTATGTCACATGATTATTATTATTGTGTAAAATGTAATTAATTGTATAATTACATAACGGAAGCCCTCTACTGTTACACCAATGTTTCCAAGCTTAATACATAATAATAATAATAATAATAATAATAATATAGTTCTGAAAGTAGTGGAGTACAGGGTTTTTGTTATGTTTTTACTAAATTACTGGAATTCAATTTAGATTAAATGGGTTCATGTCATGAAAACATGTCCAGGTCACATTTCACCCCAAACAAAAAAATTACAGAAAATAAATCATATAAACTATATATTGAATAAAGAGTATTGTTGTTGTTGTTGTGCAAAATGTTTAATTCAATGGATGACACAGCGTTCCATGTTACTTTGAATATAAACTGACACTGTAGGCTAATTAAGGTAGCTGGGATGATTGTTTAGTAGGCCCACATAATAAAGCTTTTCTTTGGAGAGGTTCTGAGAAGTATAGTCAAGGCACTTCTGTATGATTGGAAGCTGGAAGTTTTTATTTGAGATGGAGAATAGGGGAGAGCAGAGAGTGAGTCATTGTGTGGGAGTATGGGTAATGACCATTTGACCTTAGCCTCTGGGTATTGGAGCTGTACATGAGAGCTGCTTAGTACTGCAGTATTATTAACTGGGTTTCGTGGCAGCTCAGTGACAAATGATGTGGAAACAACATAACAATGTATTTTATACTTGATCTATGATATATTATGCATCACTTACTGTTTTACATAAGTAGCAATTTGCAACAGTTCACCATTTTTGGCATGATTAAATGAGCTTCTTTTATACCTCATTTAAACTTGCATAAGGATGCACTTGGAATCGAAAAGAACAAAAGGTTACAGATTTTTACAATGTACCAAAACAGCAATTAGGGAAAGGCACATTTTGAATAACGTAATCAGGAATATGGTAACAGATGGGTTACATTGCCTATCCAAAAGAAGAAATCAAATACCAGCAGATGGCAGTCTAGCACCACCTAAATATCAACCTACCCTTGCTGATCAACAACCAATTTCCTCTCAGACCATAAACTATGGCATTATTTCATAAACCTCAAAACTGATTTTGGATCAGCTGTAACTGTCACCAATACTGGCCTTATAAAAGTAGAAACACATTTGATGCAACAAGGATGAAGAGTATCACCATTTCGCCTACTCATTTGATTGCTGCCAAAATCTAATACACTTCACCACCAATATCTGCAATATGTTGAGCACTGATGTTTATAGAGATGAGAAAAGAAACAGCAAGTGTGATGATTGGGAAATATTACCACTATAATCAGGCTATGCTGTGTTTCTGGCATTCAAATGCTCTTTTGGAAGTTTAATTCCACAGTGTTAAGAGTCACACTAACACATGAGTGCAAGACTTCCAGGACACTCGGGCTGGCAGGGCAGCAAACCTGACCATTGCTGCAACCTATTCCAGAGAGAATCTGGCTGTGATTGCATTTGGTGCAGTGTGCCAACGCGAGGCTTTTGGAAATAGCCCTAAAATCTGTCGGCTTTGTGGGGATTGAGATGGTCCTAGCACCTGCAAGCTTTTTTAATGCACCTTTCATGGATGGGGTACAAAATAGGGCCTGAAACTCTAAAAACTCTTTGAACAAATGGTCAAAGAAACAATTCATTGTCAACTTCAGGAGGTCCAAGAAAATATTCCAATTTTCATTCAAAATGAGGTTTGCGATTTAAGCAGACCTGTTACCAGAAATAATTAACCAGTCTAAATACTGTTTATAGGCCTTATTTGTGTGATTTTCTAATTTCCTACCAATAAACATTAAATAAAATGTTATGAAATATTTTTTTTTTTATATGAAAACCACGACAGAATGGGGTTTCGCCTAAATTAAGCTATCACTCTGTATACACTCACAAAAAAAATTAAGTGGGATTTACATAAAAAGGCCTAGGAAACAATTTTCATGCAGAAATTGCTAGTGAATTTAATGGACCATATTTTCAAGGAAAGGCTACAAACAATTACTGATGGCTTTAATTAGAAATTATCAAGTAAGTTTGCACATTTTACTCAAACAATGTGCTGTTTAAGCCTTGTTTTTAAATATATACTAGCATTTCAATACTTTTCTAACATACTTAACTTAATGTATATGCTAATGTAATCTATAAGACAGCATTACCTTGCATTACTGGCATCAGAAACAAGATTCAGAGCTGTGCATACAGACCTCAAATTATTGCACAAAGCACAATTACTTTTACTGATCATGAATGTGTCATTTTGACTTCAGAATTCACAAATCAACAAGTTACAAACATAACAACAAAAGCAACATTAAAAACAGTGTAATTTAACTTGCAAACAGTGATACCAAGCTCATTAATTATTCCAGTGCATGCTGGGAACACCAGCTGTGAAAAGTTAAGTAAAAGTGACATATTTTATTTACCTGTGAAATTTACTGAAATTAGCGAATAAATATGACAAGGTTTTCTACTTTAGGATTAATTCATGATGATGGTATTATGAAGATAACAAACAATCATAATGTAGAACATACTTAATCTTATCAGGTATATTTACTTCACCACAACTTTAGTCACAGCAGCAGCATCATAGATTTTCTTTTTACAATAATGACAACGAGGATGTGAGGGATAGACTTCTTCAGGTTCTTCAGTTGGTTTGTAGCTATTGATAAACTTATATTATTTGTTTATTCATTTTTATGTTGTGCTTGAAAAATTCATTTTACACAACAACATTAGTAAAAAGGGAGAAAATGAAATGAAATTATTTGGGTGATTCTGATTAAACTTATCCTGGTTCTACTGTATTTAATTGTGACATTGTTTTCATGACAGTTATGCACATTTTATCCTCCAATTCTCATTACCGCAGTGGGGAAAAAAGGTGGTCATTATGTTATTGTCATTACTGCAACGTGGGAAAAATTATATTATCATTATATATACTGTATATATACATTTATGTGAATGACAACATTTTTACATAATAGCAGTCCCTTACTGACCTTCAATAATTAAAAAAATAATAATAATAATTGTACAACAGCATATTTTTTTACTATAATAATGCAACCAAACAAAAAAAATTATTACTGTGCTATGATAATGAGAATCATCACTGAAAACAAGTGCCCTGAAAAATAATATAAAAATGCAAAAAATCTTAATGGTCCTAAATGTAGGCTTAATTTTCTTTATGCAAAATACACTGCCTGGCCAAAAAAAGTTGCATACCCTAATATTTAGTTGGACCGTCTTTAGCTTTGATAACAGGGCGCATTTGTCGTGACATTGTTTCGACAACCTAATGCAATGTTTTAACATTTATTTCCATCCAGAGTTTTATAAATTTTTGGCCGAGATCTTGTATTGATGGCGATATCGATGGAGAGTCAAACCACTCCGTAAAGTCTTCTCCAGCACATCCCAAAGGCTTTCAATGGGGTTAAGGTCAGGACTCTGTGGTGGCCAATTCATGGGTGAAAATAATTTCTCTTGCTCCCTGAATCACACTTTCACAATTTGAGCACGATGAATCTTAGCATTGTCGTCTTGGAATATGCCTGTGCCATTAGGGAAGAAAAAATCCATTGATGGTATAACCTGATCATTCAGTATATTCATATAGTCAGCTATCGTCATTTTATTGCCGCATAACGTTGCTGATTCTAGACCTGACCAATTGAAGCTTTCTTTCCGATTAGCCTCACTAACAAGTGGATTTCTTGTGGCCAAACAGTTGTCCCAATCTTGTACGTTTTTCGTCGCATTGTGCATGTGGAAATGCTCTTACATTCACTATTAAACATCTTTTACACAATCACGGGATACGTCTTCCGATATGGTTGTTTAAGAAATGAGAAGCCACACACTGCATCAGTTAGGGTTAAAATAATAGTTGTCAGCTGAAATATATTAGTCACTGCAATAATGTATTCGCTTATTTAAATCCAAACGGCGACTTTTTATGGCCAGGCAGTGTATAATATTGAGGTTGTACTAGGGTTGCTCACAAAACATGAAACAAATATTACATTTTCATTAAAATTTGTAATTAATTAGTTCTTTAAATAATGGATTGAATATCAGAGACAAAATGCCAAAATTCTAACGCCATACGATTTGAATGGTTGGATACAATCGGGAAGGTCATGACCCCTAAGGTGGGACATGCCAATAAGAAAGGCTCATCGCTTTCACTGCAAATATTTACATACACCATAAACAGAGTGTTTACAGATGAAGCTAAAATGGATTGCAATGTTGTTAGCAATGTATTTATGGAAATCATTTGTTGATAAAAATGCCTTCCATTCAGTAGCATCATTATTACATCAGATTCCATTAAGATCACAATTAACAGAAGTCACAGTTAACATTGATCTTAATTACCTACATTATCCTATAACTGAGTGATGTTTTCACTGGTTTATCTCTCAAGGGACGTTTGAGAATATTGACCTTCTTCCTATGAGATTAGAAGAGTCAAGTTGGCTATTTGACTGTGAAGATGCTTTACGGTGCTAAACATAAAGATCATAGGATCATTTTAAAGGAATTAGTTTAAAAATTAACTTGGAGTTCAAGACAAATTTTAAACATAAGATGTCTCCCTCATACTTAAACATGAATTCAAAAGCAAATAGATACTTAAGGCTTAGTTATAAATAGTGAACACTATATTTTCTTTCTGTTCTTCAAGTTTATCAGATTATTAACGGAATTTTTAGAACAGAACTTTTTGAGAATATCCATATAAGTGGCAATTATCCACTTGAACTATCCAAATCATCACATTTGATTGAAAAATAAGATGACAAAGAAACATGAATGCAACACATATCCAGTGTATTTTTAGCGGCACTATACTTGTGAGATTCCTGTAAGGATATGGAGATGTGGAGTCTTATGGCCCTTAATTGTTTCTCATTAAGGCCTGTCAGTGTGGAACATTACACAGACAAAAGGATAATCACATCCCCAGTGAACTGACCTCTTTATGCTTCTGTTTAGGGTTAAACAGAATAACAGCACACCTCAGCTGTAGTGGTCCACTTCCACAAAATCTGTATACAATAGCGAGTCTGGACTCTGACACATCATTAATTTTGTTTATGAGGCGATGTGGACCTCCTCCAAGGCTCTTAGGGTGTTTTGAAAACACATAAATTGGCCTTTTAGATGTTATATTTCAATAAGCTCTTCATTTTGATTCTTGTAAAGTGAGTTGGACAGAATAAACAATCAATACACAGAAATGACAAATCTGAAAATGTTATATGGTTTGTTGCCAGCAGTTGTTCAATTAGAGCGACACAACTTGACAGCTGGTTTTACTACGTTGCTATGCAAAATGTAAACATACAGTCATCATAATGGAACTTAAATAGTAACAAGCCACCATGTATTTCTTGTCATTCTAATCAGCGATCACCTGTAACTACTGCATATTTTCCTCTGTATAATTTTATATGGCAGGGGTATTTAATTTAATAAAAGATCCAAGAGGTCCAGTTTTAAAATTGACTTCCTTACAAAGGTCTCAAAATACCTTTAACTGTACCAGGAGTCAATATAATGTCTGGCTATTGTACATTTCAGGTAGTTGGCAGCTACATTGTCAAACTTAACCCATTTAATCCCAAATTTCGTAATTTGTGGGATAACATTGCATTTAGTTTTTTATTTAGTATTGCCCTGAAGAATTTGGCATAACATATACTCACATACAGTACTGTGAAAAGTCTTAAACTCAAGATGCCCATAAGATGTTTCACAAAAGCATTTATCTGCAAGAAGGTTATTTATATCTTCAGCTTTAGTGTGTCAATAGGAGATATAAATGTTAGACTACCAAACATTACTTTTGCAAATAGAAAAGAGTAGAATAGAAGAACAGGGAGCCCTGCAATAGATGGCATGTCCCCCACAAAGCCCCCCACTGAACATCGTGTCAGTCTGAGATTACATAAAGAGACAGAAGCAAATGAGACAGCAGAAATAGATAGAAGAACTGTGGTGAATTCTCCAAGAATCTTGGAACATCCTATCAGCCAACAACCAAGAAAAACTGTGTCCAGGTGTACCTAGGAGAATTGGTGCTGTTTTAAGGTGGTCACGCCAAATATTGATTTAGCTTTTTTAATGTTTGCTGGACTTTGTATGACATAAAGTGATAAATGGAAATTATTTATGTAATTATTTTTTTAAGACACCCTCACTATGCAACCATTTTAACAAGTGTCTAAAACGTTTGCATGGTACTGTATATTCCACAATCACAAAATAGTAACTGAAATTACACAAATGGCCCTGTTGAAAAGTTTACATTCCCTTGATTCTTAATATGGTGTGTTGCTTTCTCGATGATCAATGACTGTGTGTGTAATAACTGTTCACGAGTCCATGCTTTGTTCTGAGTAGTGAAGCTGCCCACTTTTCTTAAGAAAAATCCTCCAGGTCTTGCTCATTCTTTGGTTTCCCAGCATCTTCTGCACATTTCAGCTGTTTCCAACAGTGGCTGCACGATGTTGACATCCAGCTTTTCACACGTAGGACAATTGAGGTACTCATACACAACTATTACAAAAGGTGCAAATATTCCTTGACGCTCAAGAAGGCATCACAAAACCAAGAGGTTACAAACTTTTGAACAAAATGGTTTGTGTAAACGAGATAAAATGCTGTTTTATGTAGCTTCTTAAGGGCAGAACTACATAAATAAACTATCTTTTATCTCTTACATGTGTGTACATTCTTAAAGAGGTGTGAAAACGTATAAAACAAAAGGGGCATGCAAACTTCTGCACTTAACTGTATATATAGTTTGTGAAAATGCATATTTTATTTTATATTTTGTTTTTCACGATTTAACTTTTTTTTTTTTTTTTTAAATGTACACTGTATAAAAGTAAACTTTAAAAAATAAGGCAACAGCAGCAAGGCATTTCTGAGTTTACTCAAAAATGTTCAGTGGGGGGCTTTGTGGGGGACATGACATCTGTTGCAGGGCTCCCTGTTCTTCTATTCCAATCATTTCTATTTGCAAAAGTAATGTTTGGGAATCCAACATTTATATTTCCTATTGACACACTGAAGCTGAAGATATAAATAACCATCTTAAGACAAATACTTTTGTGAAACATCTTATGTGCCTAAGACTTTTGCATAGTACTGTATGTCCTCATAAGTATGCACACTTTGACCAAACACACTTCAAGAGCAGGGGATTGTGGGTAGTGTCTTCAGCCACAGTGCTTCTCCTGTGGGCATGCTCAGTAGCAGGTGCAACAATGTGAAGTTCATAGTGCTCAGCCTTACAGGGTTCCCCAGATTTTGACCCATTCATTTTCAAGACCTTTCCATGACTTTAACAAATGGATAACATCATTAAAGATATTAGTCAAAATCAAATATTTATATATTTCCTGATTTTCCATGGTAGAACCTGGCTTTATAGACTTACAACAGTAAAATTTAAACTTCCATTTCACAGAGGTGGACAAAGTTTCAAATAGGAGGGTGTTGGAGTGTCAGGGATCAAACTGAGCATGCTCAAAAGCCTGTATGTTCTACCTTCACCACCAAACTTGATATTGTATGTTTTCACTGTTTAATAATGTAAGTTGCTCTGACTTAAATGGCATAAAAGTTGACTAAATTGCTTGTTTTAAGTAAATTCACTTTTTGCAACATTAGATAGTTCAATCAACTTTTAAAATTGAGCTTTTTTGACAAACTTGATGTTGGATTTTTACAGTGTACAAATTCCATGTAGCCTATGCTATCCATATGATGTCATATTGCATGTGTAATTATGAAATTACTTGTCATGTCAGGTACAAATGATAACACAATATTCACAACATTGGGACATAAAATTCAAAATACAACCCCACATATCAACATTTAAGTGCTTGTATGATGTGAAAAGTGCAGTGTAGCTGTCAGAATGTGACATTGTGTGATTTACCTCCATGGTAATGTGGAAATGAACCTTCACAGCAAAACAACTTGTTTACATTTTCACGTCATGCAAAAAATGGATCGGCTATATATATATATATATATATTATATGGATATAATACAATTTGCAGTCTGGGTCTGGATCTCCAAATTAGAGATCCTTTGCTATATTGTATCACTACGTAACTGGTGGACGTGTTCCTTCCGAGGAACTTCGCACTGCGTCGTTGAAAACGACTCTTTGAGGAACGCTCCTTAGCGTGCGCCTCTGAAGTATGAATGAAACTATTCCAATCTTGATTGGTGTTGCGTCATGGCGTAACATGTGACGGCATAACCGGATGCATAAAAGTGGCGCCGGCACACATACACATTAGCTTTAAGCTCTTCAGCAAGCTCTATGTATATTGTTTGTCTTATTTGGTGTTGTTTGTCCTATTTAAAGAATTATGGCCACCAAGCAGTTCAAGAAGTGCGTGCACCCCTGCCCTCGTTTTATTACGGGTAGGGACACGCACGATTTGTGTGTGAACTGTTTGGGGCGCAGCTACGCACAGGCAGCTCTCGAGGGATCTGCCTGTGTAAGTTGTGAAGCACTACCCATGAGAGTGCTGCGCTCCGGTTGGCGTGCTTTGATGAGCACGGTCAGGCTCGCGTTCCCCACGGTTCTGGTCCAGCGTCTGTTGAGGCAGCGGCGATTGAGATCGTGGGGTTCAGCGAGGATCTTGCAGATGAGAATGAGACTGCTGCGGCACTTTCTCATTCTTCATTTGAGGATCCGAGCCTACTGTGAGTGGTGCAGAAGCCAGCGTCGCGGCTTCTTCTGCCCACGATCAGGTCCCAATGCTCGAGCTCTCTGCTTCGAGGAAGTGGAAATGCTCAGCATTGATCGCGGGCGACCGTGAGCAGCCAAGCACGCCGGTTTTCGGCCAGGCTTTTGAGGAGCTGATTCAGGTTGTGGCGTGCTGTGGCCAGACTTAACATTAGCTGGCCACAAAATGAGCAGAGAGCGCGCGTCGGAAGCAAATTAGGCGGCGTTTCCTGCAGCACGCGTCACAACCCCAGCGCCGGGGTTTGCCGTTTTCCCGATCTCCACAAAGAGATCTCGAGATCGTGGGATAAACCACATTAGATCCGTGTCTCCACCCCCAGTGTGGTCGATTACAGCGGCGTTTTAGGGGCGCGGGATATGGGCTATGGGAAGATGCCTGGTGTGGAGGAGGCTTTGGCGGTTACCTCTCTCCTGAGTCGGCATCTTCCTTAAAACCCGGCGCTGCCTAGTAAGCCCTGCAGAGATACATCTGCATTAATAAGCAGGGCTTACATGGCGGCAGGTCGGGCTGGTTCGTGCCTGCACTCAATGGCGATTTTGCAGGCGTACCAGGCCGATCTCCTGAAAGACTTAGGCGAGGGGAGGGCCAACTCCGAAGATATCGCGGAGTTACGCAGAGCACGCAGATCTGTCTCTCCGGGCAACTAAAGAGGCGGCCCAGCTATTGGCGGCTCTATGGCAGCTATGGTGACCACGGAGAGGCATCTGTGGCTAAATTTATCGGGAATAAAAGAAAAGACAGAGCTTTTTTGCTTGATGCCCGCTCTCAGCCCTCTGGCCTGTTAGACGCGCCGTTACATCGATCGTCGACAGGTTTCAAGAGGCGAGGAAACAATCTGCGGCGTTCAAGCAGTTTCTCCCCGTAAATCCAAGTCTAAGTCAAGTAGGGTGGGGCAAACACATCAGCCCCAGCCTTCAGTCAGCTCCTCGCGCAGCTGAGCAAAGGAGAGCGTTTCCTCTAGAGCCCCTCCTCCAGGAGCTTGGCAACAGAGGAAGCGGCTCCCAGCAAGCCCTCCAGCCAGGGGCCGACCTGAGGGGCGTCCTTAAGGCTAGGAGGGCTTGGGAAGAGGTCCTAACCGGGTGTTAGAACCTCGGAGGGCTGCCCCAGCTGCAGAGCAACCGAGGTTGTTCTGCATGGCGGAGTCCTCAGGAAATCGGTGTTGGTTTCCGCCGTCTCTGGCAGCCGGGCCACACCAATCTCCAGCGAAGCACACCGTGCCGTTAGCGTCAAAAAATAAAAAACACACATCAATTGTGGTCACAAGCACTGTATCGACCAAATCCTGCGGTATCCGCTTCAGGAAGTCGAGAACAGTGCTCAGCTTACCGAGACCAGCCTCGAGAGGCTGGTTCCATAGTAGATTTTGTAGAGGCATGGAATCATCTTCCCAACATATCTGCATGGGTCCTGCATATAATAAATTCAGGGTACAGACTGCAGTTCGGGCACCGCCCCCAAATTCTCTGGGGTGGTGCAGACTACAGTGGTTCGGAGCAGGCTCAGGTGATGGAACAAGAAGTGCAATCTCTGCTGCTGAAGGAGGCCATAGAGCGTGTTCATCATTCAGACAGGGAGTCCGGTCTTTACAGCCGGTACTTTATAGTTCCAAAAAGGATGGGGGTTGAGGCCGATTTTAGATCTCAGAGTTTTGAACCGGTCTCTGAGGAGGTTCAGGTTCAAAATGCTTACTATTCCTGTCATCGTGAGTCAGATCAGATCCGAGGACTGGTTTGTCACGATAGATCTAAAAGATGCCTATTTTCATGTATCCATCCTTCCATGTCACAGGAGGTTCCTGAGGTTAAGCTTTGGGTGAAGCTTACCAATATCGGGTTCTTCCGTTCGGCCTAGCACTATCTCCCGCACATTCACCAAATGTATGGATGCAGCTCTTGCTCCACTGAGACTTCAGGGCATCCGTATACTGAATTATATCGACGACTGGCTCATTCTGGCCCAGTCTCGAGAAATGGCGATTCGGCATCGAGATGTCGTTCTTGGCCACATTCGAAGTTTGGGGTTGAGACTCAACACAAAAAGAGTGTGTTACAACCATCCCAGTGCACAGCGTTTCTGGGCGTTGTGTGGAACTCTGTTACGATGCAGGCACGCATGTCTCCTGCGCGTGTCGAGTCCCTTATGGCGATGGTGTCGGGTTAAAAGCTAGGCCAGGCCATCACTGTAAAGCAATTTCAAAGACTGCTGGGCCTCATGGCAGCGGCATCCAACATTGTACCGTTGGGCCTTCTACACATGAGGCCCCTCCAGTGGTGGCTGAAAGCCAAGGGGTTTTCCCCAGCGGGAATCCATTTCAGTATAATCAGAGTAGCAGCGCAGGTGCCTTCGTTCTCTGCTAATATGGAAGAAACCTTGGTTCCTGTCCCAAGGGCCAGTGTTGGGGCGTCATGTCGCGGAAAACCGTTTCGACAGGCGCCTCCCTCACTGGCTGAAGCGCTGATCATGGGCGGCAGCTTTGCCAGGGGTCTGTGGCAGGACCATCATCATTCTTGGCACATAAACTGTCTAGAGATGTTGGCTGTGTTCAGGGCTCTGAGGAGCTTCCTTCCAGACATCAAGGGTTACCATGTCCTAATGCGTTCGGACAATACATCAGTGGTAGCTTATCTGAACCGACAAGGAGGACTCAGATCGCGCCCTCTGTGCAGACTGGCGCATCAGATAATTCTTTGGTCCCAAGGGAAAATACTGTCTATCAGAGCAATGTATATTCCGGGGTTCAGAATCAGGGAGCAGACATCCTGTCGAGGCAGGGGCTGAGGCCGGGGAATGGAGACTTCATCCAGAGGTGGTGAAGTTGATATGGGACAAATTTGGACCATCAGAAGTGGATCTGTTAGCGTCTCGAGGCGTCCCACTGTCCACTTTGGTTCTCCCTCTCACATCCAGCCCCACTGGGGTTGGGCGCCATGGTACAGGCTTGGCGAGGCTTAGCCTGTGCGCATTTCCCCGATCGCTCTGCTCCGGGAGTCCTGGAAAGGGTCCGCCAAGAGGGCATCAGTCTACTTCTGGTTGCCCCCATGTGGCCGGCCAGTATGGTTCTCAGACATAATTTCACTCCTGATAGCTCCGCCATGGCAGATTCCTCTGAGGAGGGATCTGTTGTCTCAGGCGGGGGCACAGTCTTCCACCCTCGTCCAGAGCTGTGGAAACTGTGGGTCTGGCCCCTGAGGGGTTCAGTACCTAAATGCTGGTCTATCAGCGGGGGTGGTTGAAACCATACTTAGCTCTAGGGCTCCGTCTACTAGGAGATTATATGGCCTCAAGTGGAATGTGTTCTCCACTTGGTGTAGAGAACATGAAGTAGATCCAGTTAACTGCCCGGTGGCTTCAGTTCTGGAGTTTCTTCAAGATCGTTTCTCTGTGGTCTCTCCCTTCCACACTCAAGGTGTGCGTGGCTGCCATTTGACGTTCCATGCACCACTGAGTGATGGGCCTCTGGGGAGGCACCAGCTGGTCATTCGTTTTCTCCGTGGTACATGGAGGATGAGACCGACAACCAGGTCCAGGGTTCCTGCCTGGGACCTGGCGGTGGTTCTCGAAGGGTTATCCCTGGCCCCCTTGAACCCCTTCAGTCGGCTTAGCCCAAGGACCTGGCGTTCAAGATGGCTTTTCTCTTAGCTATTACCTCTCTAAAGAGGGTGGGTGATCTTCAAGCCCTGGCAGTGGCGCCAGCTTGCTTGGAGTTTGCCCCTGGCGGAGTTAAAGCCATTTTACACCGAGACCTGGCTATGTGCCTAAGGTGCCGTCTAACACGGCACGGTCTACGATCCTGCAGGCTTTTCATCCTCCACCTCATGTGTCGGCAGAAGAAGAGAGGCTCCATTTGCTCTGCCCTGTCAGAGCTTTGGCGTTACCTCGAGAGGTCCTCTTCTTGGAGGAGGTCGGACCAACTGTTAGTGTGTTTTGGGTCACCTAAGAAGGGGCTCCCTGCCTCGAAACAAACCATTAGTAATTGGATTGTT
The DNA here is from genome assembly GCF_025860055.1 of Xyrauchen texanus. NCBI lineage: Eukaryota > Metazoa > Chordata > Actinopteri > Cypriniformes > Catostomidae > Xyrauchen > Xyrauchen texanus. Next base: position 21,593,109 of record NC_068319.1, read on the forward strand.
CAGGCTATTATCTCGGCCTACAAGGTGCTAATTTGCCTTCACCTTTGGCCGTGAGGGCTCATTCAACTAGAGGCATGGCGTCCTCTAGGGCTCTCTTATCGGGAGTACCCCTCCAGGAGATCTGTGAGGCAGCCGGTTGGGCTACCCGCACACTTTCATCAGGTTTTACAGTCTGCACCTCCCTAGTACGCCTGGCGCGCGTGTGCTCTCGTCCTAGCTGAGTGCCTGAGTTCAGTTTCACCCTAGGGCAGGCCTTTTTTGGTCGCGTGGCCTAGTGGGCATTCGTTCCCCAAAGAGTGGTTTTCAGCGGCGCAGTCGCGAGTTCCCTCGGAAGGAGCGTCTCGGGTTATGACTATAACCCTTGTTCCCTGAGAGGGAGCGAGACACTGCGTCGTCCTGCCACGCCCCTCAAGGCCTGAGGCGGCTTGCTTCATCGCTAGGCTAATGTGTATGTGTGCGGCGTCACTTTTATGCATCGGTTATGCCGTCACATGTTACGTCATGGCGCTAACACCAATCAAGATTGGAATAGTTTCATTCATACTTCAGAGGCGTGCGCTAAGGGCGTTCCCCAAAGAGTCGTTTTCAACGACGCAGTGTCTCGTTCCCTTCTCAGGGAACAAGGGTTATAGTCATAACCCGAGACGTTTTCCATGTAATAAAGTTGTAGATTTATGAGGAAGGTTCGGGCAAAATAGCTTTACCTTTTTGAAGAAACCAGTCTACTGTAAATACCCCTAAAGCATCCATGTCAACATTTAGAGCATTGAACTAAAATATGTCAGAAACACAGCTGTTGGCATGTACAGCTCCGTTGTGTGTCACTTCATATTTAAAATTTTTGATTTATCACACCCACCTCTTAACCTCCCTTTTCATTTTATCTCTTCTGTGTCGGTTTGGCCTGAGGGCTCGGCAAGAGAGCAGCCCGTGATCGTTTTACCTTCACAGGATTTTCCTTCCTTAACATCAGTTTCCCGCAGCTCATTACAAGGGCTGTGCTTTGCTGTCTCAAGGGGCTGAGTGGAGTTTCCAGAAGGCCTATTAGTGCACGCCTCTCTCCTCAGTCTTTTAAGCTCATTCACTGTTATATTTCACCCGCTAGTGAGCAACTGTTTCAGTTGAACTGCTTCATTATGGAGCACTACTCATCTTCACACTTGGGAGTGCCTCACTTCACAACACTCAGGCTTTTTTTTAGGGACAGTAGCACTCTGGAGATGTCTCATCAGCTGGAATAGTTCTCCATAAATGCAACGTTCAATTTACTGGTGTGGTGCCAAATTATCACAACATGTCTCATGCTGGATAATAATCTTCTGGTGGAAAATAAACTCAATGGTGGAAAACCACAACCTCATAGAATTTATATTTCTGTTTAAGCCATTTTTCCCCAAATACTGAGTATATCCAATGTAATTATACTATGTTATACATATTGTAATATTGAAAATAAAATTGTGTATTGCTGTTGAAAGACACCAAGGGGTGAAATTCACTAAACAGATGAGTCACTTTTGCACATGATTAACCCTAACCCCCCACTGATGTCTGGTCGCATGGGCTGTTGGTTCATTTTTCCGTTAGCCAAATAGCTACAATAGTACAACATGAATTATGTCTAAAATCTTGGCAATAGTTAACCAAGTGATTTAATGCTGGTGACCACTAATGTAATAAAGATTGTTGCAATAAAACATAATAACAATTAATTTGAAAAAGAACCATTACCATTGGGATATGAGGAGATTAAAGATGTGCCAGGATGGTCAACTAATCATCTAGTTATCCAACAGCAAGTTGCATTTGTTACCATGCAATTGTAAATGCATTTGGATTCATGAACTAACAATGAACAGTATTTTATATATTACAGCATTTATTCATCTTGGTTCATGTTAATTTATGAAAATACAATTAGTTCATTTTAGTTCATGATAGATTATCTAATGTTAACACTTTTTATTTTAAAGTTAATATAAACCAAGATTAATTCATGCTTAATAAATAATAAAACAGTATCAAAACATCTCACAAAAGCACACTACTTCCTAGTACTTGACACATGCACAAAATGCTAAATGGCGCTATATGAAGTGTAATCAAGCTTGAAATCATGACCGCCAAGGAGATTGCTTTCAAGATGTAGAGAGGAAAAGGAGTTAGATTTTGGTCTGTTCTCACCCAAAATCAACTGGATCGCTTCAGAAGACATCAATTAAACCACTGGAGACTTATGGATTATGTTTAAGATAACTTTATCTCCTTTATCAAGCTTAAAAGGCCTGACCATCATTCACTTGCATTGAAAGGACCTACAGAGTGAGATATTCTTCTAAAAATCTTTGTTTGTCTTCAGTAGAATAAAGAAAGTCATACACATCTGGGATGGCAGGAGGGTGAGTAAATGATGAGAGAATTTGTAGAAGGATTTTTGGGTGAACTATCCCTTTAGAAATGTATTACTATATGTTGAAATTAACATTAACCAAGATTAAAACATGCAATTCAAGTAGTTCTGTAATGTTGTTGCTGGCACTGGCACTGGCAATGACGAAGACGATGACCAGGAAGTAAATAACCCAAGTGCAAATTTATTCCAAAAGAGTAATCCATAAACCAAACGTATATAAACATAAATAAAACATAAACATGTACTTATCTTGACATAAACTTGAACTAACAACCAAAGTTACAACAACCAACATCAATACCTGACAATGGACAAATGAAAACTTGAGGATTAAATACATGACATTGGAAAACACATGACAAAGATAACCAATAAACACCAAAAAACTAATGAAAACAAGACACATGAACATGGAGGGAAACAAGAAATCACATGACAATAGAACCACATGACATGAAACAGGAACTGGAATTTAAAAATAAAAGACATGAAAAACATGAACCAACAAAATACACATGACATATCTCCCCCACTAAGGGGTGGTTCCCGACGCCCCAACCTATGAACAAAACATATTAAAGATAACATAAACCCAAAGTTCTTGAAGTGTGGCTAGTCAAGACATGGCGTAGGGAGTGGCCTGGCAGAGTCAATTGAAAGTGGGGCCCTGAGAGGCTCGAGGGGCAACACCAGGGAACTTGGTTCCTGGAGAGTAGCCGACGGCTCGAAGGACCATGGTGGAGCCGGAGGTATGGAGAACCAAGGTAGCACCGAAGGCTCGGAGGACAGAGGCGGAGCCGGTGGGACTGAGGACCAAGGCAGAGTCGTAGGGAAGGAGGTCCCCGGTGGAGCCGCAGGCTTGGATTGGTGAAGCATAGCTGTGGGATTGCAGAGCTCAGGCGGAGCCAGGTGACGACTGACCAAGGTGGAGCTGGAGAGACGAGGGACCCCGGTGAAGCTGATTGGCCAAAGGACCACGATGGAGACAACGGGACATAGAGCCAAGGTGAAACTGAGGGCTCGGAGAACCAAGGCAGAGTCCAGGGCTCAGAGGGTCTAGGCAGATTTGGAGGGTTGGAAGTTCCCCTTGTCTGATCCTGAGGAAACATTCATAGGGTGGGTACAAGGACGGGAACCATCTCCAGGCCCAATAGCTCAGATGTGGCTATGACATGGCTTGAAACAGACTCAGGCTTGGCTGTGACATGGCATGGAGCAGGCTGAGGCATTACTGTGACATGGCATGGAGCAGGCTGAGGCATTACTGTGACATGGCATGGAGAAGGCTGAAGCGTTGCTGTGACATGGCATGGATCAGGCTGAGGCATTGCTGTGACATGGCATGAAGCAAGGCAAGAGATGGTGCTTGCTCAGAAACCATGATGAGGAACTCTGGCTCAGCGGCCATGACATGGAGCTCTGGATTGTATGGCTTATTTTGTTTTGCTCTATGCTTCTGCGTTCGTCACTTCTCACCGGAGCTTATGCTACGCCTACGTTATGTGCCAAACTAACCCTTTAAATACATGACATGGGAGATCACATGACAAAGATAACCAAAAAACACAAAGAACTCTAAACAAGATAACAAGACAATCAACCAATGAAAACAAGACACATGAACATGGAGGGAAACATGAAATCACATGACAAGGGAACCACATATAATTTCAAAATAAAAGACATTTAAATAAAAGACAATTGTTAGTTCAAGTTAATACAACCTTTTTTTAAGTGTTGCAGAGAAACTTTTCATGCACTTCAGTGACTAACAGTCAGCAATGCGAAACACTCAAAAGGTTTGTGTCTTTAATGCTTTAGGTGAAGTATTTGAAGCCCATCGCAAAAGGGGTTTTGCACTGTTCAATATTGGAGCCTTTCATAATTTGTGGAATATACGGTACAATAAATTCCTGTGCTTATTGTTCATACTCTATATCCATATAAAATTGTCTGATCAGGACAAAGACTAATTATACACAGGTTACTTAAAGGGGTCACGACATTTTTTATAATGGTATTATCTTACCTGAGGTCCACCGATAATGTTAGTGTAGTGGGGAATTCAGTTGTCTTCCTAATAATTGTATTGGGGTCAGTAAGCCAATGTCCATCTAGTGTATGTTTACATACACCAACAATTAATAAAGCACACCCCCTTTCCCTGGGGAGGGGCGTGCCTTTGCCCCGCTCTGCTGGCAGGTCATCCCCTTCTACCTGGACCGAGGGATGGGACAAGGGAGGGAAACAGAAATAATTAAATGGGGGTACTTCCTGTAATAGTGTAGTATCCCGCAAAAAACATTGTAAAATTTAAACGAGAGGGAAAAGGCCAATGCGGAGCGGCAGTGAGAGAGAGAGAGAGAGAGAGAGAGAGGAGATGAAAAAAAAAAAAACTTACTCGCCGGTTCTCTGATACACCGTTGCATGGTCCTCGATCACTCCTCCACCCTCTCAGGCGGAAACAGCCACTCCCCCCAGGTGGACCGGTGTCAGACCCACGACCCCCAGCGGAAAGAATGGCCCACTGCATTCACGGCGACTCCTGGGGACACTCCTCCGCCCCTGGCAGCGGCCCTACCCAAGGCTGGATTTACCACCGGGTAACCTGTAGGGGGCCTCCAAGACCCCACTAACTGTGTGGCCTCATCCTTTTTTTTTTTCATATTTTTTTTTTTTCATTTAAAATTAAATTAATTAATGAGTGTGTTTTTGTGTGTATGTGTGTTAACAATAATTTATTTGCAAACAAAAAAAGTATCATGATCAGATTTTTGGCTGTGTCAGCTGTGTCTGATGACAATGAGTCAGGTTACCCTGGTACTGTTGATAGTAGCAATACCGGCGGTAGAAGAAAAAAGAGAATCGAGAACATCGAAAAAACAAACAACATGGATAAAAAACGGTGGAGCAGTGGAGCCACAAAACGGAAAGCTAAAAGGGAGAAGGATAGCAGAGAGGATTTAATTAGAAGACATATTCCAACCATCCTGTTCAAGTGCCCCCCCCCCACCACCACAGACTCCGACTCCGCTTGAGACCGAAACCGAAGCAGGCGCTTCAGAAGCTGCTGAATGTGGCAGAGACCCGTCGGTGATGGGTAGGTTAACGTACATTACCAGTTTGACAGCCTCAGAATGTAGGTCTATCTATTACTTTTTCCACTTATTAAAAACCCTGATTATTATAGATGTTCGAATCTGCGTGCACCGGCCCACCTAAATAAATATTTGAGTGAGTTTGAGCCATTAGTTCTGGGGGTGTTCACCACGTCCGGGTGGTCGGGCTACTCCCTCCCCCAGCGGATGGCAGCGGTGCTCCTCCGGGTGGACAACAGTGTCGAGGACTCCGCGACGGGTATCCCTCCTCCTCCCCAGATTTCGGCACCATTGTAACATAGTTCAATGGAAAGGAGGAGGCAAGAACCAGCTTGATAACATAAACAATAGTTTAATTATAACCTTGTCTGTAAACGATCTCTTTCTCCCTCACCACCGTCCGCAATCGGCCTTTATCCCTCTCGGAGGCTTAATTAGCCTGATAAGGGACCGGGTATGTATAATCACGACCCGGCCCCGCCCTCCGCCCTGCCACAGTATGTTTTTAATTTTCTTTGTTAATTGTATGAATCAATAAAAACTGTCAATCAGAAAACTATACAAATTTGCACCAGTGGGTGGGGCCAAGGGTGCAATGACGCATGTTATGGAATGTGTAAATACAAATGAGCACTGTCTTGTGATATCACGAACACAAAGATTTCAAAGTGAGATGCTTCTGCAGAGTGGTAACTATAAATACTCTTTTTAGACTGGGGAGGATGTTATGAGTTCTGAAATTTACAGTATGTTTTATGGTACAGTTACCTATTATATGTCAAAATATCAAGGAAAGGAAAATCCCCGCAGACCTCCCGTTCCCCAGCACTCTTGTTTGCTCCCGTCAGTTTCCGAAATGAGACCAGCCCACCTCATGGTCAGCTTGACGTCTCTCTCGGGGCCTGCGAACAGGATGAGTCTTCGATCACTGCATCAAGAAGCGCACTGGCGATGTCGGACGCTGAGGACTCGACTGGGCTGCCGCTTCTGGTCTGCCCGCCCAGTTTGAAGCTGACGCAGAGCTGACCGGCATGCTTGCCTGGGCCGCCACGAGTATCGGTTTGGACTGGAACCCTCCACCCTCCCCTGAGCACTCGCAGCTTGATGATTGGTTCCTGGGTTGGGGGTGCCACACACAGCCAATTTTCGCTGTTGATAACACATTTTGAACAATACTTTAAAATAAATTATTTTAAATAGTGTAACTTTTTGTTATATTGTTGAGACTTTACATGTTAATGAAGTTGCCTGCTTGGAACTTGGATCACCCACCAAAATAGCATTTTGTTTCATAAATCACATAAGCTATATCCTGCTTAGTAAGTATATAGATCAACAGGATAAGGTCCTCTTTGGTCACGTCCAGAGAAATTGATATGAATGGCAGTCAGAAGTGAAAGACCTGAGTCTGTGTAATCTCCCCAGAGCTAATAGAAAAACTCAAAGGCTCAGATATGAAAAGGTCAGGTCCAGTGGGAGAGAGAGAGAATGTATTTCCAGAACCAATTGAAGTGTGGAGAGTGATAGCAGACTCATCACAGAGAGGGCTTGTCTGGCCTTTGTTTCTGAGGGTCATGGGTAGCTCAGGCCTGATCATTTGCTCTGGAATTCATGAATATCATCAAAACGTGAGACTGGCACCAGAGCGGTGGTGTTCACATGCCTTTGAACCTGTGATCCAAATAAGACATCTTTCGCTGACTGTACCATTTCTGTGGTGTCATTGCGGGTGATAAATGTCTTGTGACTTGCCACATTAATGCAAAACATCTGTTTTATGTTAGCTGAATGTGGATGTCAATGAGGACAACTAAAACTGCACATCTTCCGGTAACCTACAGAGATAATTCACCCGAAAATGAAAATTATGTAATTGTTTACTGTCATCTTGTTCTAAATCCACATGCCATTCTTTGTTTTTTCAAAAGATTTGTTTGCCATAATGTAAGTGAATAGTGATTCCAGTCTGTCAAGCTCCAAAAAGGACAAAAAGCAGAATAAATATTTATCACAAATGTAATTTATATAACTTGTGTGCAATATTCCAAGTATTTTGAAGACATATAACAGCATTGTGTGAGGAACAGACCAAAATTTTAGTTGTTATTCACTGAAAATATTACCCTCTTCCACAGCTCTCAAATTTCATTTGCACATCTGCATATTCAAACTTGACCAGATTAAATCAAACTTTGTCTTTCCTGACCTTTTGTCAATGTCTAATAGGATGCATCGAAACTTCGGCCACCGAATATTTTCGGCCAAAAAAAAAAAAAAAAATTTTAACCAAAAGAGAAAAAGCCTGAAAATAAATGCCCCTAAGTGCTCAGGTTTCACTCTCGATCGATCTAGCCATTATCACGGTGCTGCCAAGCAAAGGCTGATATCAGCGGTGTGGAAATACTTCAAAGCAGTACCGCCACTTCCTATACACATACTATGCTGTCTGCGTAGGGCACCAACTCCCTAGGAGGGCACCATCTTACTCAAGGACCCGAAAGCAGTTGCGGAACACAGACGATCACTTCATGCTCATATCACGCTAACGCGACAATCCTCTTACTGACCATGAACAAAGATCGCTTTCCATTACTTGTGTAGACTGCACACAGGTATTTATCTGCCCCAAGCACCAGTACAGAGAGAGAGAGACTATTAAGTGCAGCATCTCATATTCTTGGTGAGAAGATGAACCGTCTCTCCTGCCAGAAAGCTGAGCAACTTTTGTTCTTGAAGAGAAACCTGCCACATTTACTTAAAAAGCAGTCCAATTTGCTATGTGTTTAGCAATTACATTAAAACTTGTTTAGCCCTGCAAAACTTTGTTCTTCACTTGGGGCTACACCCAAGTGTACGTTTTAGTTCTATTACTGCAGTTTTGCACTGTTGTTTTGCACAAAAATTTGATTTTAATGTATAAATACGTTTACATAAACGGAATAGAGGCCCTCTGCCGTTCTGTGTTCTGTGTAGAATATTTAAACTTTTTGTATTTGCATGATGCTAGCCTAGAGCTGCTAAGTTAATTACTTGACTGCTGTTTTGCATATCATTATAGTTTTCTAGAACGTTATATTACTTGGATAATTGGTTAAAGAAAATCTGTTAAATTTGATAGTTAAAGAACTGAATAAAGTATAATATATTTCATATTGTTTTAATATATTTTCTGTCCAATTTTGGTGTTACTTTCAAAAAAGTGTGATCATTTTATTGGTTTGTAGTTTTTCAATTCAGATTCATTAAATTCATGAAATTAATTAAAAAGTGTAATATTAATATTTTTATATATACTGTATATATATATACAAAAAAGTTTGTAATGAGATGACTGCGATTTGGCAGTCATCTCATTACAAACAACTGAAGTAGTATCAGGGACAGCACACCCTGTTCAGACCACAAATTACTCTGGCAAGGCATTCTGTAATATTTTCCCAATGATCCAGGCAGCTTCAAAATGCTTTTGTCAACTGCTTTTGAACATTCGCAATTGTTATCTCAGACTTCTTGATCCAAGAAGATTGCAAATTATGTCTCTATACATTTTGTATACAGTATGTCTTACAAATATGAAATTTGACTGAAGAGAGGCTTCAAAAGTTTCAGAAATTAGAGTTTTACCTGTTTACTCTACAATGTAAATCTTTGAAGAAATATTTGATATAACTGAATGTAAACATTATTAAATATATATGCAATCTTTTGACTACTTTGACTACTACTTCACCCAGATTTATTTGCTTTTATTTATTTGTGTGCAATTTGCATAGATGACATTTAAGTAAATTACATTTTAAGTGCACACATGAGATTATGCTTAATAAGCAGACAAAGTGCAAGGTCATGTAAATATCTTAAATGGTGTTCCTTTATCAGCGGAAGTTCGAAAATGGTTTAAGCCAAAAATGAGTGCCATACGTAGATTTTTGCCCATTACCCAAGTTTCACGTTGCATTTAAACACCATTACCAGCATTCTTAACAACATGTCCAATTTACGCAACTTTTATGGGCACAACAATGGGAAGTCAATGTTTAAAACTTTTAATTGAATTAATTGCATGGTATGCCATCGCAATTAATTGCATATATAAATACTTGCTGAGAAAACCCCTCAAATAACAATGATTCAATAATTATATAAATAAATAAATAAATAAATATATATATATATATAGAGAGAGAGAGAGAGAGAGAGAGAGATAAAAAATTATAATTCAGATAATTAAGAAGCATTACATTATTGTCGTAGATGAGTAAGTAGCAGACACTGATAAAATACAAAGGCTTTATATCTCAAGTATATCAATATCACTTGAATCCAATATATCTCTTATTTAAATATAAGTGAACTAAAGCCAGTCATTGGCCTACAGTCCACAGCAATCCATTTTGCAATTCGTCAATCAGTCAGAGATTTATTATAAGGACTCACGTCTAAGTACGTGTCAATGTACACATGTGTCAGACGAACATAAACATACTGTTTTTAGGTCGCTGTGTCAAGTTAAACGTAGGTTGAAATTCAGAAAAACAATATATTATTTTACCAGAAGGTAGTCTTTACTTTCCTGTTCATTTAACATAGTCTCTCTGTAATCTTGTTGGCTGCTTTTAAGTAGGGCTCCAAAACATTACTTTATTGTAGTTTACTGTTAAGTGTTCTATTCACCAGCTTCTTCATAAAAACTGAATACTAAAAATGTAATGTGTTATCTTGTGTACCGAAATCTGTTGTCCAATAAAATAGTTTGCTCTGAATTCTAGATAAAGGCAGGGAAATATGTGTCTTCTGCAACAATCTGCCACAGTGTCAACACCAACAATGCTCTTGTTGAGGCATACTGTATGTAAGCATTGGGAGCTGCATTGAAAAGATTGCTAATATGCTCTCTGAAGGCCCTGAAGAGTGACCTTTCTGTTCACATACCTCATTGACCTATTTGCACCCATCACTGAGGGCCGTTTAGTAAATGTACATAAACTTTTCTCAGTTGAGCTATGCTATAGCAATAATGTGCTTAATGAGGCTGTAAAGTTACATATTTTACTAAGGCACCCTGCTGCTGAATGTACACTAATAGTAATTTTACTAAGGCACCCTGCTGCTGAATGTACACCAATAACCCAAATGAATTATATATTTTGGCTTATTGTTTTCATTTTCTATGTTTACAACATGAAATAAAAATCTTCAACAGACACAGACAGTGATACAGAGCTAATTTTGACAAAGAGATAGTTCACGCAAAAATAAAAATTCTCTCATCATTTACTCACCCTCAAACCATACCATATGTGTTTGACTTTCTTTTTCCTTGGGGCACAAAAGAAGAAATTTTGCACAATTGTACTGGTCACACTTTTCCAGGCCTTTACAATGAATGGGGAGTGAGGCTTTCGAGCTTCAAAAAGGACCAAAGGGACCATTAAAGTGGTTCACACAACCAGTGAACTATATTCTAAGCCTTCTAAAGTAGCTTGGTACCATACAATAGCCAAAATTTATCAAACCCAGGAAGTTTAGGTACCAGAACGTCCTTAGGACAAGCTTGCAAGTTCTAGTCTTTCCCGGGTGTCCAGAAGGGAAGGAAGCATGAGCCCACTGCAAACCTGGGCGATAGGAAAGAGTGAAATTAAATCGGTTAAAAAAAAGGGCTTGTTGAGAATTCAACCTCTTTGCCTCCCGGATGTAATTGAGGTTTCTATGGTCCGTCCATATGAGAAAAGTGTATTCGGCCTACTCCAACCAACACCTCTACTCTTCCAATGCCAGTTTAATGGCCAGCAGCTCCCTGTTCCCAATATCATAATTCCTCTGAGTTGGGGTAGGCCGACGAGAGAAGAACGCACATGGGTGAAGCTTGTTATCACTCCTACTCCTCTGTGACAGGGCAGCTCCTACCCCCACATCTGAGGCATCCACCTCCAACACAAAGGGCATCTCACTGGATCCGTGAGAGTTAGGATTGAGGCAGATGTGGAGTCGCTTCAATCTATTGAAGGCTTTGTTAGCGCTGCTGGTCATTTATCAGGCCGAATGGCATTACCTGGAATTCCTAGTGGCCTGTCGGGGTATTGAATGCAGTCTTCCTCATGTCTCCCTCACAGATTCTAACTAGATGATATGCATTACAAAGGTCTAGTTTAGTAAAGATGGTGGCACCCTGCAGGATCTCAAAAGCCATGGTCATGACAGGTTCTTGATGGTAATACGGTTAAAACCACATTAGTCTATGCAGGGTCAACGGCTGCCATCCTTCTTTTCAACAAAGAAAACCTGGCTCCTGCAGGTAAGGTGGAAGGCCAGATGAATCCACTCTCCAGAGCTTCTTTGAGGTATTTGTCCATGGCTAATCTTTCAGGACCAGAGAGAGAGTAGAGCCTTCCACGAGGAGGGAAGGTACCAGGGACCAGTTCAATAGTGCAAGCATAAGATCTATGAGGGGCAGTGAGGCAGCTCTGTCTTTACTGAAGACTTCATGGAGCTCTGCATACTCCGGGGGAACTCTGGAAGATGAGTTAGAGACTTGGGTTTAGCTGGCTCCATCTTGAGAACAGCCATGATTTCCGTGGTTAGGGTCTTGGAAGCAGAGGCAGAGCTCCACCTGGAGTTATCTGGCGAAGGTTCTGGGAAAGATTCTAGTAGATTGGGGGAATGGCAGATGGCTATGTCTGAGACCCTGCAGTTGGTTCCCCAGGTTCTAACAACCCCTCTGGACCAGTCAATATGTGGGTTGTGAGCGGTCAGCAATGAGAAGCCAAGGATTAGAGGGAGCTTAGGAGAATTAATAAAAAAGAACTGTATCTGTTCCTGGTGTTGCCCCACATTTAGCTGGAGAGTAGGGGGACATTGACTAACATATCCCGAACCCAGAGGACTGCCATCCACTGCTGAGATGTTTAGGGGTTTCTGAAGGATTGCAGGCTGAATAGAAAGTCTCTTGGCCAACTCAAAGTCCAAAAAACTTCCGGTGGCACAAACTTTATGTTGAATGCCCTGGGTGATGGTGGCATGGATGGTCAACCAGTGGTCGCTGAGCAGGGGATGGTTCCTATTCTCGCCCTGGCCCCCCTCCTCCTGGTCGAGAGTTGGATTTTCCTGACAACTCAGTACATGCAAAACGAAAGTAGCCCGGCTTGCCACAATAGAGGCAGCATCTGTCCCTCATCTGTCAGTTGCGTTCAGCTTTGGATATACTGGTTCCTTGGGGTCACTAGGAGACAAAGGCAGTTTAATAGGGCTCAAGCAATCTGATCTCCTGCTATCGCTCCTGTTGGCGTTCCTTGAGGTCTACCCAGATTTTTACATCAATTAGGGATTGGAGATCAGGCGCAGGGTCTTGGAATGCTAACTCCTTGAGCTCAGGAGACAAGGCATGGTGAAAGGTAGCTTTCAGGGCGTGTTGATCCCATCCACTCTCTGTGGCGAGAGTGCGAAATTCAATAGCAAACTCTGCTGCACGCTGGGTACCTTGAGAGAGAAGAATGCATTGATCCACATCTCCCTTACTAGCTGGATGGTGGAAAACTCTCTTCATTTCAGAAATGAAGTCCTGACTGTTGGCTGTAAGTGGAGAATTCTGGTCCCACAAGGCTGGGGCCCAGTCCAATGCCTTGCCTGTGAGAAGGGTAATGATGTAAGCCACTTTACTACTTTCAGCGGGAAGGCTGCTGGGTTGGAGCTGGAAGGCCAGGGTACACTGGATAATGAATTCTCTTCATCTCTCAGGACTTCCATCAAATCGTTCAGGGGCTGGAAGTCTGGGTTCTGATGTTAAAGCAAACATAGCTCTGGGTGGAAGGTCAGGCTCAGGATGAGGAGGCTTGAGACTGGTGGCTCAGAAGGTGAAGGACCTCTGATAAAGCCTGGTCGTGCCTCTCCGTGGCTTGATCCGAAAGGGCTGACAGAATCCGTTCTACGTTAAAGGGTGGTGAGGATCCTGGGTCTGCAGTGCCCAGGTGTAAGGTGTTTACCACTGAGCTAACTCTCCAATAGTTAAATGGGTGGGATGTATTGTTCAGCGCCTGAGCTTAGAGTTCAGTAGGCTGACAGCTGAGGGAAAGAAACTGTTCCTGAGTCTGCTGGTGCAACAGCGAAGACGCCTATAGCGTCTCCCGGATGGGAGAGGAGTAAACAGATCGTGGTTGGGGTGAGAGGTGTCTTTGATAATGCTTCTCACCCTCCCTAGGCAGCGTTTATTGTGAATTTCTTTGATGGAGGGTAGCTGAACACCAGTGATGTATCGGGCTGTTTTCACCAGCCGCTGGAGTGCCTTCTGGTTTGAGACAGTGCAGTTGCTATACCACACTTTGATGCAGTTTGTTAAGACACTTTCAATAGTGCAGCGGTAAAAGTTCAGCAGGATGTGGGGGGACAGGTGAGCTTTCCTTAGCTTCCTAAGGAAGTCAAGGCACTGTTGAACCTTTTTGTTCAGAGTGGAGGTGTTGTAGGTCCAGAAAATATCTTCAGAGATATGGACACCCAGGAACTTGAAGCTTGTCACACGCTCCACTTCGTCCCCATCAATGTAGATTGTCGGTAGCCCACAATCAGTTCCTTGGTCTTCTGGGTGTTGAGTGTGAGATTGTTGTAGGCACACCACACTACCAGGTGTTGTAGCTCTTCCCTGTAGGCCATCTCATCGTCACCGTTGATCAGGCCTACCACAGTGGTGTCATCTGCAAACTTGATTATGGAGTTGGAGCCATGCTCAGGAATGCAGTTGAGGGTGAAGAGAGAGTAGAGGATTGGACTCAGCACACAGCCCTGTGGTGCACCAGTGTTCAAATTGAGGGTGGATGATTTGTGGTTGCTGATCCTAACAGACTGTGGTCCAAGTGAGTCAGGGCGGGGTGAAGAACTGAGGTGATAGCATCCTCAGTTGACCAGTTGGGTTTGTAGGCAAACTGATATGGGTCAAGTGTTGGGGGCAGACATGTTTTTAGGTGGGAGAGGACCAGCCTCTTAAAATACTGCTATGATGGGAGTAAGAGCAACAGGGTGGAAGTCGTTGAGGGCCACTGCAGCAGCATGTTTTGGTACTGGTACAATGGTGGCTGTTTTGAAGCAGGTGGGGACAATGGCCTGGGCCAAGGAGAGGTTGAAAATGTTGGTGAAGACGTCAGCCAGCTGTTCTGCACAGGCCCTGAGCACTCGGCCCGGGATGTCATCAGGGCCAGCAGCTTTATGTGCATTCAATCTGCTCAGGGTGGAGCACACGTCACTGGAGGAAAATATGAGTGGCAGATCATGAGGTGGGAGCTCAGCTTTTATGGGTTGTTCTGTGTTTCCACGATCAAAGCGAGCATAAAAGGTGTTCAGTTTGTCTGGGAGGTTGGCATTACTAGTTGGGGGGTGTGCTGTTCACTGGTTTGTAATTTGTGAGGTCATGGATGCCTGTCCACATTAGTCAGAGGTCATTGTTCGTAAAATTGTCCTCAATCCACAGTTTGTAGTTGTATTTGGCTGCTTTAATTCTCCACTTAAGATTGGCCCTGGATAAAGTGTAGGCTTCCCGGTCACCAGATCTGAAAGCAGCATCACGTGCCTTCAGCAGGAGTCGGAGCCTTGTTCATCCAGGGTTTCTGAGTGGGGTATATTTTAATTGTTTTAAAATACACACCTGTTACACACCTGTTGAGGGGTTGAAGAACAGAATTTGTGTAGCTGTTAATGTCTGTGTGGGAGTCCAGTTTGGCCTGAGAAGCAAACACATTCCAGTCTGTGTTCTGGAACTCATGCTGTAGTGAAGAGTCTGCTCCTTCCAGCCACACATTAACAGTCCTCACTGTGGGTTTCACACATATCAGTGGAGTCCAACACGAAGCACAAATGAAGCTGGATCCAGCCGGTTCTGGTGACCTCAGAATAAGAGTCCCGAGGTTGAGACAGGGAAACAAATAAATAATATTAGCATAGTTGCCATTCAATTTATTGCAGAGTTATAGATCATGATCACTGTTTCTGGTTCCGGCAGACCTAACTAAAGCAGCCTAATTGTGAGTTGAAAGATACATTA
Organism: Xyrauchen texanus; assembly: GCF_025860055.1. NCBI lineage: Eukaryota > Metazoa > Chordata > Actinopteri > Cypriniformes > Catostomidae > Xyrauchen > Xyrauchen texanus. Next base: position 21,608,644 of record NC_068319.1, read on the forward strand.
GGTGTATGCTTGGCTAAATAGATGAGTCTTTAGATTTAAACTTACTGAGTATCTCGAACAGTGCTAGTGTCACGATTGTGGATGAAGGCAGACACAGGACGAGGATCTATCTGCAGCGGCGGTTTATTATACAAAAGGGGTAATACAAAAACATGAACAAAGGAAAACATCCACGATGGGAAAAAGGTAAACAAAAACACGGAAGGCACACAAGGAGATAACAGAGGCGAAAACAACAACGACGGAAAACATGGGCATCAGGCATCTACATTAAACAAAGACCGACAGGGGAAGGGAGAAACAAACAGGGTTAAATAAATAAACACAATGAAGACTAAACGAGACACAGGTGAGAACAATGAAGAGTGCAGGCAGTGAAAGAGACCAGGAATTGTGGGAATTGTAGTTTATACACAGACAGTGAAACACGGGGTGGACAACAAGGACAACGTGACATGGAATATGACGTGCTGAGTGAAACAGACAACACGGGGCAGACAACACAGGAACGTGACATAGCCCCCTCAAAAGGACCGGATTCCTGTCGGTCCTAACAAGAATAGAAAAAATAAGCAAGTGTTCAAGGAGAGGGGGGCTAGACAAGGGGGAAAACAGACAGACCAAAGGGGCCACAAGGGACACAAAGACAGACTAAGGAGGCACAAGGGACACAGAGACAGACCAAGGAGGCACAAGGGACAATTAGGCAGTCCATGGGGGCAAAAGAGGCAATTGAGCAGTCCACGGGGCAAAAAGGGAAATGAGACAGCCACGGGGCAATTAGGCAGTCCATGATGGCACAAAGGGCAGACCAGGGAGGCCGAGAGGGCAGACTGGCAGACCAGGGAGGCAGAGAGGGCAGGCAAGCAGTCTCTGGGGGTGTGTGAAGGGAACCGGGTCAGGTGGCCTGGGGGGCGTCCACCGGGTAGGGACAGGTTTAGGTGGTCTGGGAGACGGCCACAATAGCGGGACAGGTTTGGATGGCCCGGGAGCTGGCCCCAAGGCAAGGGCCAGTTCTGGGGGCCTGGGAGGTGGCCACAGGACAGAGGCCGGTTTAAGTGGCCTGGGAGGCGACTACGCTATGGGGACAGGTTTGGGTGGCCCGGGAGCTGGCCACAAGGCAAGGGCCGGTTCAGGGGGCCTGGGAGGTGGCCACAGGACAGAGGCCGGTTTAGATGGCCCGGGAGCTGGCCACTTGGCATGGGCCGGTTCAGGGGACCTGGGAGGTGGCCACAGGACAGAGGCCGGTTTAGATGGCCCGGGAGCTGGCCACTTGGCATGGGCCGGTTCAGGGGACCTGGGAGGTGGCCACAGGACAGAGGGTGGTTGAGGTGGCCTAGGAGGTGGCCGTAGGGTAAGGACCGGTTCGGGGTGCCTGGGAAGCGGAGCCGTGGAAGGCGAAGCCGCGGAAGGCTCGGGAGGCAGAGCCGTGGGAGGCTCCGGAGGCAGAGCCGTGGGAGGCCCGGGAGGCGGAACCGAGGGAGGCTCGAGAGACGGAGCCGAGGAAGGTGGTGCCGTAGGAGGCTCTAGAGGCGAAGCCCTGGAAGGCTCTGGAGGCGGAGCCGAGGGAGGTGGCGCCGTAGGAGGCTTTAAAGGCAGAGTCCTGGAAGGCTCTGGAGGCAGAGCTGAGGGAGGTTGCGCCGTAGGAGGTCCTAGAGGCGGAGGCCTAGAAGGCTCTGGAGGTGGAGCCGAGGGAGGTGACGCCATAGAAGGTTTCAGAGGTGGAGCCCTAGAAGGCTCTGGAGTCTCTTGGAGCAGAGCCGTAGGAAGCTCGGGAGGCGGAGTCGTAGGAGACTCTGGAATCTCTGGGTGAGGAGCCGTAGGAGGCTCGGGAGGCGGAGCCGTAGGAGGCTCGGGAGGCGGAGCCGTAGGAGGCTCGGGGAGAAGAGCTGTAGGAGGCTCAGGAGGCGGAGCCCTAGAAAGCTCTGGAGTCTCTGGGAGCAGAGCCGTAGGAGGCTCGGGGAGAAGGGCAGTGGAAGGCTCGAGAGCCTCTGGAGGTGGAGCCCTGGAAGGCTCGAGAGGCCTGAGGGGCGGGGCCCTAGAAGACTCGAGTGACTTGAGGGGCAGAGACATGGGAGGCTCGAGAGACTTGAGGGGCGGAGCCCTGGGAGGCTCGAGAGACTTGAGAGGCGGGGCCCTGGAAGGATCGAGAGGCGGAGCCCTGGAAGGCTCGAGAGGCGGAGCCCTGGAAGGCTCGAGAGGCTTGAGAGGCGGAGCACTGGAAGACTGGAGAGGCTTGAGAGGCGGAGCCCTGGAAGTCTCGAGTGACTTGAGGAGCGGAGCCCTGGGAGGCTCGAGAGGTGGAGCCCTGGAAGGCTTGAGAGGCGGAGCCTTGGGAGGCTCGGGAGGAGGAGCCCTGGAAGACTCGAGAGACTTGAGAGGCGGAGCCCTAGGAGGCTCGAGAGGCTTGAGAGGCGGAGCCCTAGGAGGCTCGAGAGGAGGAGCCCTGGAAGACTCGAGAGACTTGGGAGGCAGAGCTCTGGAAGGCTCGGGAGGAGGAGCCCTGGAAGACTCGAGAGACTTGGGAGGCGGAGCCCTGGGAGGCTCGGGAGGTTCGAGAGGCAGAGCCTTGGAAGGCTTGAGGGGTGCTGGCTTTTGGACGGTCCTGGCTACTGGCGCTGGCCCTTGGACGGTCATGGCTACTGGCGTTGGCCCTGGGACGGTCATGGCTGCTGGCGTTGGCCCTGGGACGGTCATGGCTGCTGGCGCTGGCTCTTGGACGGTCATGGATGCTGGCGCTGGCTCTGGGACGGTCGAGGCTACAGGCGCTGGCTCAGGGACGGTCGAGGCTACAGGCGCTGGCTCAGGGACGGTCGACGCTACAGGTGCTGGCTCAGGGACGGTCGAGGCTACAGGTGCTGGCTTGCTGACCGTGGCAGGCGTGGGCTCAGGATCGCTGACCGTGGGAGGCGTAGGCACTGGCTCGCTGACCGTGGCAGACGTGGGCTCAGGATTGCTGACTGTGGCAGGCGTAGGCGCTGGCTCACTGACCGTGGCAGGCGTGAGCTGGAGAGCGGAGGCTTTCCTTCTCCTCCTCCTCCGGGCGGAAGAAGTTGGTAGTGCTGGCTCATTGATCCGGGTAGGCAGGGGCTCAGGCTTGACAGCCGGAATCATGAGGGGTGGTTCCTCGGGCGCGAGTTTTCTCAGAACGAGACTCACGTCCTCCCTCCACGGGTGGTCTCCGGGTTCCGGCGCCTCTCCCCGCCGGGATGACGGTTACCCGACCCAGTAGATGGTCTTAAGGGCGTCATCGTCGAACCCGGTGTGGATGGCGACCGTGGAGAAGAGTCGTGAGTACTCGCGGATGGGAAAATTTGCCCGGGCCAGTTCGAGGAAAACCGCTGCTAGATCCATTAGAGGTCAGTCTTTCTGTCATGATTGTGGATGAAGGCAGACACAGGACGAGGATCTATCTGCAGCGGCGGTTTATTATACAAAAGGGGTAATACAAAAACATGAACAAAGGAAAACATCCACGATGGGAAAAAGGTAAACAAAAACATGGAAGGCACACAAGGAGTTAACAGGAACACGGACGGCAGACAAGGAGATAACAGAGGCGAAAACAACGACGGAAAACATGGGCATCAGGCATCTACATTAAGGGCAATTCCATGCAAAGGTCATCTTTACCATGAAAAAAATAAAGTTTTAACCAAAAGAACAAAACCCTTTTTAAGTTGTCCATTTAGGTCTGTAATATACTGTATTAATGTGCTTTAACAAAAATTTTAAGAAAATTGCCTTGTTTATCCACCAGATATGAGGTGAGCAACAATGCTTAAATTACATTTTCAACCAGCCATATTTCATGCTTTCAAAAAAAGGTATCAAAGACCCCCCTTTTTTAACTTTATTTTAACAGTAAGCATTTTGCAGAAAGATGGAGGCATGCCTGAGAAATAAATATACTAATTTGGTCATAACAGCACTGCCTGTTGAATTTATAAGGGCTATAATAAAGAGGTCTTGACGCTTCAGTGCACTGTCACGTCCATAACGTTTTAAAGGTTTAGTTTATTTAATATGACAATTATAAATGCAAATAACTTGAAACTTTATTTACAAAGCTAAATTATGTTTATGCTTATTAGCATAGACAATTCATCTGACTACTTTGCTCTGAACAACCATAATAATGCGTTACGGACGTGACCGTTACGGACGCTTCATATTAAATCATGCATATGACTATTGTGATCTGTTTCAAGACAGAAATGATTTTGGCCACTTCATTTCAAGTTTTGTTTTGTAGAAAGACTTTATTTAAAGTGAATTTCGTTTTGTATAAATTGTATCTTAATTTTAATCAAAGTTTCATCAACCAATTGCCTGGATTTAATAAATAAGCAAATATAGCATGGAGGTGCGATCACTGGCAACACGTAAACTTGAGCGCGTCTCATAACTGAACAGAAACTCAACGTATGCCTCTCAGAAATATAGCCTATCTATAAAAAGATTGCAAAGATCAAAACGAAAAGAAACAGGCAACTCTCTGATTGTGTAATCTGTATGTGCTTTTTCCACCACCACGTCCCTTTAGAGGCTCGGTACGATCACGCTGACAAAATAATAATAATAATAATAATAGGCTAATAATATTGCGTGTCAATTATTTTGTCAAATCATTTTTATACGAAATAAAATGTAATGATTTTGACTCGCGACTGTGCATTAAAATCCATAAACTGGCCGAAAACCGTGCGATCATTTAGACACAAAAAACGTAGGCGTTACATGATTGCTAGTGACTCACATCTACGGACAATAATGTCCATCGGTTCACCTGACTGTGGAGGAAACCTGTGATTTGAACTCCTATATGACAAACATTAATTGTTAATGTATTTTAATTTTGACTGTCTTCCGTAATAGTCTCTGCTTTAATGTTCCGTCTGTGTGTTTATAGTAGGCTATTCACGTCCTAGTCGAGAGGCGCCCTGCAATTGCGCGAGGAACCTGATTGGTTTAGGCGCGAAACAGGCGCTCTCTAATTCGCTCGCGCTTCCTGTCATTCAAGCTCAGGTTTTGACAGCTCGACGATAGCGTTATCTTAAAGCTAAACGCCTACCACAACGACAGATGGATAAAATGGTAAGATGATACTAAAAACCGCACACAATCAGGGAAAATAAATTGAATAAAAATCTAGTTATATTAATGTGTCATATCAAATAGCCTTGTCACCTCAGAGTCATCACCTCAGATAAGATACCATGACAATATAACAACCTACTTTATAGCAGGCTATACATATATGTGTGTGTGTGTGTGTGTGTGTGTGTGTGTACACACATACATATTCACACATACATATACATACATATACACACACATATGTTAAATAATTTTATAAAAATTATAAATGCCAATGGACCTAATACTAGGCTGCTACACTATAGGTAAAAGGTATGTCCAATGCTGAATGTCAGAAAGCTTTCAGGGAAAGGCACAAAAATTATGAAAACTACAAAGAAAAGGAAAGGAAAAGAAAGAGAGAGGAAAGGGCCAGAAAAAAAACTCTGCAAACTAATGAGGAGAAAGAAAAAGTTTGCACTCTTGCAAAAGAGAGACAAAGGAAAAGGAGACTCCGTTTTAAACGTCAACATTTAGATGAACAAAGGGCTCCTGTCCCGGCATACAAGAGTAAGCAGTCTTTAGGGAGGGCAGTCAAACGAGTCCTCACTGCTCTTCCTCAAAGTCCAAACAAAAAAAAAAGCAGTGATGAAAAAGATTTTTGACACAGTTGGATGTGTTGAGCACAGTGAAACGAAACAAGTAGGCCTATCAGTTACAACAGACCACATTAAAGAAAAGGTTAAGCAATTTTATGTCCGGGATGACATCTCACGACAGGCACCTGGGAGGAAAGATTCTGTTACCATAAAAGAAGATGGAGATAAGAAGACATATCAAAAGAGGCACTTAACTATGTCTATTTTAGAGGCATATAGAGTCTTTCAGCAAGAGTACCCAGAGATTAAAATCGGAAAATCTAAATTTGCAGCACTGCGGCCAGGAGAGGTCTTCACAAAAGCAGAAACACCTTGAAATGTTTGCCTCTGTAAATACCATGAGAACACACAAATGCTGCTTGAGAGTGTACATAAACACATCCCACGACATGCTTTCGAAAGCATACCAGCATTTATCAGAGCTGTGGTCTGCAGTCCTGACTCTCTGGAGTGTATGTTAAATGGATGTGAAACATGTTGTGATGCAATTCTCCTTCAGAACATCATTAGTAATATCCCAGATGAATATAAGAACATCCAAACAACATGGCATTCATGGGAATCTGAAGGGGGGTTTCAGGTTAAGATAATGAAGAGTGGAGTATTGCGCGGTGTGTTCGCATTGCTGCTGGCGTCGACCACTAAATTTCTTAAGCACTGCTTTATAAAAAGAAATCAAAGTGCAGTTTTCCAACAGAAGATGAAAGAGGGAAGTGAGACTACAGTGGTGTTACAGATTGATTTTGCAGAAAATTACACTACTGCATATCAAGATGAAATCCAGGCAGCCCACTGGACCAGCAGACAAGTCACACTTTTCACTGCTGTTGGATGGAGCAAAGCAGAGGTGCAATCCTATGCTATTGTCAGTGATACACTGGAGCATGAAAAGAAGGCTGTTGCTACATTTCTCTCCAAGGTGGTGGATGACCTGATGAAAAAAAAACCAAGCATGGAAAAGTTGCACATCTTCAGTGATGGAGCAGCATCGCAGTTTAAAAACAAATTAATTTGGTCATTCATGTCCACAATTTTCAGGAACATCTTTCCAGACCTTAAGGTATGACTATTCAAATGTTATTGTATCATTATGGACTTGTGTGTTAGAAGGTTACATATGGTGTTCTTTAGTGATATTCATTTGACTCTTTAATCCAGGTGGAATGGCACTTCTTTGCCACAAGTCATGGAAAGGGAGCCTTTGATGGAGTAGGTGGGACAGTGAAAAGGTGCGTTAGATCAGCTGTGCTAAGCCGCAAGGTAATTGTGAACAATCCACAGTCCTTTGCGGAAACAGCTGCACATTACTGCCCGAACATTAATATTAAACTCGTTTTGGAAAGGGACATCCAGATGTTCACACATGAACACCAGCTAGACCGTCTGTGGACTAATGTAAGACCTCTCATAGGTAAGTATTGGATAGCAATTTGTGCTCCCTAATGAATGTGTACATAATGTTATTCAAAGCGATATCTGTATTATTATGATGACCTCTTTGCACTCTTTCTTAGGAACCCAAAGTGTGCACCACATTGAGCCCACCTCTTGGGGCCTCATCAAACATAGTCCGTATTCATCCTCAGAGGCAGCAACACACGTGTTTCATCATTCAAGTGAGGTTGAGCCTCAAGCCCACCCATGTGAGCCATTGGGCAACATAAAAACAGGTGATTGCCTGCTGATCAATTACAAAGGAAAGAAGTCCAGCAGGCAGTTTGTCGGCCTTGTCACTGATTTGGATCCTGGTGGTTTTGAAATGCAATTCCTAAGGAGAAACGATGAACTGGGCTTTGTCTATATCCTGCCCACAAAGGAGGACAAGTCGTGGGTGGAGAAAGGACAAATTATCCACCATCTCAATCCTTTCGTTGACAACAGAGGCCGTTATAATTTCAAAGAGGCTGTACTGGCAGAATGAATGAATGAAAAATATTAATTAGTTAAGAAGAATTTTCATGAATTACAATTATAAAGATGAAAGTGTTAAGCATGAACGAATGTAATACATAAATCAAATAAATACCTTCACCCTCATCTTCTCTTATTGTCAATTATTTTACATATTGAATTAAGATGTACAGTAAGATCCAAGCTAAAAAATAACTAATTCATAATTGGGGGGTCTTCAGAATCATTTCAGACAGTCTTCTTAATGTGAAAACACAGCCATTATGTGTCAACAAAAGTGCTATGATGGTTTGATTGTTGATTTTCCAAACAGATTCTATGTATTTCAGACGCATCACATCCATAACAGGGTTTTTGTCACATCCATAACGTTGGTTTTTCCTCATAATACACTTCATAAAAATATATATATTTTAAACATTGATATTTTTATGTTCAGCTAAGACCCCTTCATCATGTGGATAGTAATATTTATACATTGGATTTAAAAGTTCACAGACTTTAAAGGAAATCGTACAGTATACCAAAAACTCTGTCATTTCCCGTCACATCCATAACGCATGCATATTTTCCTTTTTTGGGGGTGCTTAAATATATTTAAGAAAAACATATTTTGCCTGTCAATTCCCCAGATTGGGTGCTCTCTGAGAATATGCATTTCCAATTTAAATATTGTAAGAAGTTTTTTTTTTCTGAGACATTTCACCTGTCATTATGAGTTCAAATGTCACATCCATAATGCTGGAATTACCCTTAAACAAAGACCGACAGGGGAAGGGAGAAACAAACAGGGTTAAATAAACAAACACAATGAAGACTAAACGAGACACAGGTGAGAACAATGAAGAGTGCAGGCAGTGAGAGAGGCCAGGAATTGTGGGAATTGTAGTTTATACACAGACAGTGAAACACGGGGCGGACAACAAGGAAAACGTGACATGGAATATGACGTGCTGAGTGAAACAGACAACACGGGGCAGACAACACAGGAACGTGACAGCTAGGTAGACTATTCCATGGTTTATGAGTCAAATAGGAAAAGGATCTACCTCCTTTTTTGTGGATTTGGATACTATTAACAGGTTAGATTTTTGCGATCGTATGAATGTGATGGAATATATTGTGGTAGAAGGTCACTTAAGCACTGCGGAGCTAGACCATTCAAAACTTTCTATGTAGATAACAGAATTTTTTAATTAATACGAAATTTAACAGGTAGCCAATGTAATGATGATAAAATGGGGCTAATATGATCATATTTCTTGGTTAATTTTGAACCAATTGAAGTTTATTTATTGATCTTGCTGGACATCCTCCCACTAATGCATTACAATAACCTAGTCTTGAGGTCATGAACGCATTAATTCGTTTTTCGGCATCAGCAACAGAGAGCATGTGTCATAATTTTTGCAATATTTTTTAGGCAGAAGAATGATGTTCTGCAAACATTGGTAATTTGATTTCCAAAGGACATATTGATATCAAATATAACACCTATGTTCTTTGCTGTTGAAGATGATGTAACAGTACATCCATCGAGAGTCAAATTATATTTTAGCGTCATATTTTTAGAGGTTTTTGGTCCAATAATTGGTACCTCTGTTTTGTCAGAATTGAGTAGAAGTAAATTTCTGCCCATCCAATCTTTTATTTCATTGATACACTCTGCTAATTTGGAGAAATGTGAAATCTCATCAGGTTTTGATGAAATATAAAGTTGGGTATCGTCGGCATAACAGTGGAAACTTGTTCCACAATTCCTGATAATATCTCCCAGGGGAAGCATATACAAGGAGATAAGCAGAGGCCTGATCCCTGTGGCACTCCATACTTTACTTTTGTTTGGTTTGAAAATTCCTCATTTACATAGACAAAGTGGTAGTGGTCTGCTATATAGGACCTAAACCATGCTAATGCAACTCCACAAATGCCAACTTAATTCTTTAGCCTATTCAAGAGAATGCCATGATCTATCTTGTCGAATGCAGAACTAAGATCTAAAAGCACTACAAGTGAAATGCAGCCGCAATCAGATGATAAGAGCAAGTAATTTGTAAATCTGATAAGTGCAGTCTCTGTACTGTGATGAGGCCTAAATCCTGACTGAAATAGTTCATATATACTATTTACTATTTATATAATTTTAGAAAATCTACATTAAGCATTAGCCAGCACTTGTAAATTGGATTTGATGTCAGACACTCTGGCACCCAAAATGCATTTAACAATAGTGGTTGGAGTCTCTATTTCCACGTTCCTTATAATAGAGTCACCAATAAAAAGGGCTTTTTCGACATAATTTTCAGTGGGTGCACCACTGTTTGGGGAGAATCGATTGGAAACCCTAACAGGAATGGGAGAGTGGTGTTGCTTTGCTGAGCATGTATGCTGCCGAGACGTCAACCAAAAGCCCTGCTGCGGGGGCTCTACAGCTGGAACCAAAGTTTGTGTGTTGTTCTCTGTACTGCCCACATCCGAAATAAAATCTACTGGCTTCTCTTTCTCACTGATCTCCACTAGCGTTCAGATGCATGACTCTAACTCATTAACCATCTCCGTCAGCCTGACTAATTCCTTACATTTAATACATGTAAATCCCTCACTGCTGATGGAAGAGGCTATTGTAAAGATGTGAAATGCAATGCAGGAAGAAATAACATTAGCGGATGCCATGACTTACCACAGTTGTTTGTTGTTGGTGGTTCCTGAGCGTTAGGGTTTGAGATTGATGAGAATCCTTAATGCAATTGTTTTTTGTTGTTGGTTGTTCTTGATAAGTGGTGCTTTGAGATCGATGCAATAATCCGTGTAGAAAAATGCACGCAGTTTAATTGCAATAAAAATAGATCGCAAGAATAGCTAGGCAGATTTTCAGTAAATAATGAGTTGCATTTTGCTTCCTCACATAAAGCTACAATATGGCTACAAAAGTCTTTTAATTTTGTGCATGGATAGTATGGACCACTTTTATGAAACTTTGATGGTGCTTTTTTGTCATTTTGACAATGCCAAATGCCTAGCTGACATAGAATGCCTAGCCATTCTTTTCCATATAATGAAAGTTGAATGGAGACTGGGCCAGTCTCCATTCAATTTCATTATATAGTCTTCATAAAATTTTATTATATGGAAAAGAATGGCTAGGATATTCATAAAAAAAATGTTCTGTTCTGTTGTCCATGGAAGAAGAAAAAACAAAGTCATACAGGTTTCGAATTAGGAAATGATAATAGAATCAAATTTTGGGGGGAACTTTTCTTTTAAAAAATTCATGACATTTTACCAAACACTTTCAGAAGCACTTCAAGGGATATTCTGGTGAGAGAGAGAGAGAGAAAAAAGTATTTTCTCAAAGTGGGAGGGCATTATTGGAGAACAGTCTAAAACCCACTGAAGGGGTTCAGACTGTAGATTATAATCCCAACAGAAGACCAACTGCCACAAACCCTTCAAGTGAACTCTAAAATTTACCCCATCTCCTTCCCAACAGTGCAAACATGTATTAAGACTCTCAACTGATTTATGAAGAGCAAACTCCAAAAGTCTAGATTATCCTAAGGAGGGTTTTGATGCTTTCACCACAAGCTACATGGAGAGCAGAGCAGATGTTCCACTCTTATGAGGTAAACACTGTTTGTAAAGCGTGAAATGAATGCCAAGCCTTTTAATCGAGTTAGAAGGGGAAAAAACACATTAAATAAAACCAAAAGAGCACTGTGGGTTCACTCAAGGTAATAAGACAGGAAACGAGAGAGGCAGGTTGAGGCAAAGAAGAATTCAATTGACAGAAATTCATTATGTCAGTTTTTCGGAGCAATTTGAAGTTGATTCGTCAGGATAAAAGGAGCTGTACATTTTAATCCTCATCCGCAACTCCACCTGCATGTTGAAAGGAACCTTCAGGAGAGGTGGTGTTGCATTTTGAATGTCTTTTGTTTAGCTGGCAACTGAAACAAGAACCATCCCAGCCTTGGTAATCAATGCTGTGAACTGTTATAAAACACCTTCAGTTTTGTGAAATATATAATGTGGTATCCTGCTATGATATCAAACATGTAACATTATACTGTTTGTGTTTCATCTCAGCAGAAAGGGCAGGGGGCCGGTGTTTGTGGTGACTGGGCCAGGGGCCATGGATGTGTTACCACAGCAGCCATAGAAAGGGTCAAGGATACATATATGTGTGGTCTAAAACTGGAAATATAAAAAAACAGACAGTACAGGAAAAATATTACTTATAATATTTCAGCTTTATGTTATGTATTTGGGGAACACATTTCATCTTGTAGATTCAGTAACCGTGTCCCTTTAAAATTTTTGTTTGACATCTAAGTGTATCCTATTAACTCTTTCCCCGCCAGCGTTTTTAAAAAAAGTTGCCAGCCACCGCCAGGGTTTTTGACGATTTTCGCTAAACTTTAATGGCCCGCAGAATATTTTCTTCCATGAATATATGAAGATGCTATATATCAAAATAAAGATCTGAGCCTCTGCTTTTAGGCAAAAAAAAAACGATTTTTATTGCCACTTGAACAGAGGTAGGTTTTGTCAAAAACAACATTTCGGACAAAAAGCTGAGAAAAAGGCATTTTTATCAAACAAGTGCTTTAGTATTAGTATGTTGTTCCACTTCACGTTTGAGACGATCGCAGACTGTTTCTTTGATCAAAGAGTTGCATACTCTTGTAACACTCTCCAATATTAAAGTTGAGTTTACACTATGGATCTTCCGTACCGTTTCTAGAGATAGGAATGTGGAGAAAATAAATAGCAACACTGATGAAAATCAATAAACCAAGTGTATTAACAAAACCAATAATATTTACAATAATACGAAACAAGGTGTATATGCAAGTAAAAGTGAAGTCCAGAGTGCACAGAGTTATTTACAGTGTTCAGATCAGCCTCACCGGGTGTTTGTATAGTCCGTGAGCACGATCAAGTGATGAAGTGATGACGTGATGAATGACCAAATGTCCTCTGATAAAAAGTAATCCTGGCAGCGAGCCAAACAAAAATACTTCCAAAGAGGAACGGCGTCTCAGCGCTCCCAGGTCAGTCACCAGCGTAATCCAATGTGTATGTATATATGGTGTGAGCGTACTCGCAAATGAGCCCTGGAAACCGGCATAGCGGTTCTTTAAAAAGAAACTGAAAGTACTTCCTTAATACGTGGCAGGAAAACACGTAAGGTGAATTCACGCAAAGATCTCGCGTGAACAGAGATCGGGGATAAACACACAACAACTGAGGGATATAACAGGTTACAGGGGAAAGTAATACAACTAATAGGCAAAACATGGCTAAACATAATTAGTTTGAACCATATATAAAACATCCCCTTATGTGGCCATGCTACATAGATCCCCCCCCCCAGCCTTCGGCATAGGAGGAGATCGTCCGTACCAGCGTTTCAGGTTAACCACACTTAAAATGTCTGTTTTACATGGGTCTCCCCAGCGAACGGTGTAATTTATTGGCCCCATTTTTTTTATTACTTCAGCTGGACCCTCCCACTTGGGCGCTAGCTTAGCAGAGTATTTATTCGAGGCAGACGAGAGAGGGTGAGTTTTAACCCAGACTAGATCACCCGGCTGGAACTGCGCATCTTTCCGTCGGGCATTATAATATCTAGCTTGTCTAGATTGTTGTACACCTACTCGGTGCTTTACCTCCTCTGCCATGATGTTCTGTCTTTCAACTATATTATATGCTGTTTGGTCAGGAGTGGGGTTTTTGAGGATTAACCTCTCTAGTGGACCGTGTAGCTGTCTGCCCATCATTAATTCAGCAGGTGCTCTACCTGTAGTTTCTTGATGTGCCGTTTTGATGCCAAATCTTAATTCAGGCAACCACTGGTCCCATCTCTCATGATGTTGTCCCACATATGACGCAATCATTGTTTTTAACGTCCTGTTAACTCTCTCCGTCAGGTTTGTCTGAGGGTGATAGCTGGTAGTAAGTTTTTGAATACTTCCCCAGGATTTGCAGAGCTCAGCGAGCACATTGGAGGTGAATTGGGCTCCCCGGTCAGAAATGAGGTACTTTGGCACCCCCCATCGGGTAAAGATCTCTTCCCTGAGAATTTTGACAATCTTAGGGGTCTTACTATCTCGAAGGGGGAACAAATCTACCCATTTGGTGTAATAATCAACTAACACCAGTAAGTAAGCGTTTTGTTTCTTACTGGTCGGGAAAGGTCCCATGAAATTCATCCCCCAAGTGTGACCTGGTTCTGTCACTTGTGTATGCTGTAGGAAACCGCTGGGTTTTGTATTGTCATGTTTGTATTTTTGACATGTTTCACATCCTTTTACATACTGCCAGACATCCTTACAGACAGTGGGCCACCACGCCACCTCCAAGAGCCTCAGTAAGGTTTTCAGCCATCCCAGATGTCCTCCCAGTGGGTTATCGTGTACGTAGTGCAAGAAACCAGGAATTAATGCCTGAGGAACAACCAGATGGAATTTATTTCCATTGTTCTTGACAGGAACCCGGCCATATAGCACCCCCTGGTGGACCTCAAAGGTTATTTGGATTTCTTGAACCTTTCTGGTTTTTTGGGCCAGTTGGCGGAGAGACACCGTATTGTCATGTCTTTGTGCTTGTGAGATTTTCTGTAACATGTGGGGTATGTCAGAGGCACATTTTGATTTGATTATGGCTAGACAGGGCACACCTTCACTTTCAGGAGCTTCACAGACTCGTGACAAGGCATCTGGTCCTAGGTTCATACATCCTCTTCTGTGATGTACTTGGAAGATGAATTGCTGTAACCTAAGAGTCCACCGGGTCAGCCGAGAGGAGGTTTTAGGGCTGTTGAAGGCCCAAGTTAAGGCAGCATGGTCGCTGTAAACGTCGAACTGTCTTCCTTCCAGGTAATGTTTCCACTTTTCCACCGCCCAGACTACAGCTAGACACTCTTTTTCAGCCGTTGAATAATTCAGTTCAGGTCCACGCAATGTTCGTGATGCGTATGCTATTACCCGTTCCCCCTCAGACGTTTGCTGGGTAATAATGGCTCCTAAGCCCACATCACTGGCATCTGTATGAACCTGGAAAGGTTGATTGAGGTCAGGTTGCATCAATACTGGGGGGTTCTGTAATATTTGTTTTATATTCTCCAGGTTGGTTTGGCACTCAGGCGTCCAATCCCATTTAACTCCTTTCTTTTTTAGATTGTTTAAGGGAGCTGTGATGTCGGCAAAATGGGGAATGAACTTGTGGTAAAGATCTCTTCCCCCTCCAACACTTCTAATCCCAAGAAGTGTTGGAGGGTTTTAATGTCTTTGGGAGGAGGATAGTCAGCAACCGCTCTGGTCTTTTCAGGATCGACCTCCACTCCTTTCTCTGAGACTATATGTCCAAGAAACTTCAGCTGCTTCTTAAAGAAGTGACACTTCTTCATGTTCAGAGTAAGTGATGCTTGGTTTAGTCGTTGCAGGATGGTGTTCAGATGTTGTACATGTTCTGATAAAGACCTTGAGTAGATTATGATGTCATCAATGTACACGAAACAAAACTTCCCTCTCAACTCTGCTAGGACCTTCTCCATCAGCCTCTGGAAGGTGGCAGCGGCATTCCGTAATCCATAAGGCATGGAGCGGAACTGGAATAGACCTTGGGAGGTGATGAAGGCTGTTTTGGCTTTACTGGCTTCCTCCATTTCAACCTGCCAGTACCCTGACTGCAAATCCAATGTGCTGAACCAGGAGGCGCCTTCCATGGATTCTAAGATGTCGTGAATAATTGGCATTGGATAAGCGTCAGGTACGGTCTTACTATTCAGTCTCCTATAGTCCACACAGAACCTGTAGGAACCATCGGGTTTGGGGACCAGGACTACAGGTGATGACCAAGGAGAGAAAGAAGGCTCGATGATCTGGTCTCGTAGCATTTGTTCTACTTGTGCATCAATAATCTTCTTCTTGAATGGTGAGACCCTATAAGCTCTGGATCTCATGGGCATTTCATCGGACAGTGTAATTTTGAGCTGTTCCACAGATGTTTTTCCCAGGACTTGAGAGGTGGTACGAGGCCAATTATCCATCAGCTTCCGTAATTCCTCCTGATTGTCGGAGTCCCAGCTGGGAACAACTTGTGTGGGTAAGTCATATGTAGGTGGATTCCAGGTTGGAGGTAAGGCATAATATAGACTCACCTCAGCGGTCGTACCCATGTTTTCATCCATCAGATGTGAAGACAGCATCGGATTTATAAGTGCATTTAGGAATGGATGATAAACATATCCTTTGCCCATTTTCAGACCATATCTCCAATGTCCCACGTCCACTATGGCTTCAGCGGCTCTCAGGAAGTCCGGACCAGCTATAAGGGGAAAGGCCAGGTGAGCATCATACATAACATAGGTGTCCAACCTGCATATCTTTTCATGCCACTCATAACAGACTGTCTTCCTGTTGATCGCCTGGTGCATTTTTCCATCAGCCATAATGAACTGTTGAAGAAGGCCTGGAGTGTAAGGTTTTGTTTCCCCTCCTAATTGTCTCCACAGGCTTTCCTGCATAAGGGTGTATGTGCTCCCTGTATCCAGTACCGCCTTCACCTCTCGTCCTTTTATAGTTATTGGCACTACTAGAAGGGATGTCATAGGGTGTGCTTGAGCAATGGATACTCCTGCTAGATTTTTTGAGGTATGGCGTTCAGGTGGTCTTTTATTTGTTGTTTCATTGCTGTTCAATTTACCCACTCCAGCAGTAACGTCATAGGTAGCGTTGCATCTGTTAACAGGTGGGACTTTAAGTCGTGTTGCTGGTATGGGAGTTTTCAAGGCCTTGACTGTAGATGGGGAAGAGGCAGGGTAAGAAGTCTGTACTTGAGATCGAGATGGGGTACTGGTGAATCTTATTTTTTTCATTTGCTTTTCCCATCTTGCATCTCTCTGCAGGAAACAATCAACCACCGCTCTCTCCAACTTCTCTATATACCTCTGGAAATGATCTTCTAAGTCTGCTAAGCTAGCGTCCACTGACTCCCGGAAACTAGTTTCCCTATTAAGGGAACTATCTACAGACTGTTGTAATTCCTGTTCATTATGTTGTATTTTTGCATTAAGAGCCAATAAATCCACCTTGAGTTTATCAATCTCCATTTGCATTGTTTGTACAAAATTTATGTTCACCATTTCTTTTTTTTAACACCAAAAAAAACACTATCAACAAATAGAAACGGCACGTAGTTCCCCGTACGGGCCACCACTATGTAACACTCTCCAATATTAAAGTTGAGTTTACACTATGGGAACTTCCGTACCGTTTCTAGAGATAGGAAATGATGTGGAGAAAATAAATAGCAACACTGATGAAAATCAATAAACCAAGTGTATTAACAAAACCAATAATATTTACAATAATACCAAACAAGGTGTATATGCAAGTAAGAGTGAAGTCCAGAGTGCACAGAGTTATTTACAGTGTTCAGATCAGCCTCACCGGGTGTTTGTATAGTCCGTGAGCACGATCAAGTGATGAAGTGATGAAGTGATGAATGACCAAATGTCCTCTGATAAAAAGTAATCCTGGCAGCGAGCCAAACGAAAATACTTCCAAAGAGGAACGGCGTCTCAGCGCTCCCAGGTCAGTCACCAGCGTAATCCAATGTGTATGTATATATGGTGTGAGCGTACTCGCAAATGAGCCCTGGAAACCGGCATAGCGGTTCTTTAAATAGAAACTGAAAGTACTTCCTGAATACGTGGCAGGAAAACACGTAAGGTGAATTCACGCAAAGATCTCACGTGAACAGAGATCGGGGATAAACACACAACAACTGAGGGATATAACAGGTTACAGGGGAAAGTAATACAACTAATAGGCAAAACATGACTAAACATAATTAGTTTGATGTCAATGAACCATATATAAAACATCCCCTTATGTGGCCACGCTACACTCTTTCAAAACACACGCGCGGGTCTTCCTTACCGTATACCACCTAAGACACGGATACCCGGAAAATTACGTGTTTGGCGGGGAAGTGTTTTTTCATAAAACCCGGAAAATTCCGTGTTTGGCGGGGAAAGAGTTAAAAACTCAAAAGGAGAAGTTTTAAAGAATCTACATGCTTTTTCATACAACATACTGTATATTGACCAGGGAGTCAAGCTCCAAATGATTTTGTCTGCTACCGTATATATATATATATAACATGCTAATACCATAGTTTTTAGGACATGGAACTCCTTTGGTATTCTTTGATGTGCATAGGAATAGTATCAAGGAACATGCATTTGGTAATCATTCAGAATCGTGCTATACATCCTAGTCTCATTGAACGAACCTTTGTAAAACACATTTTTTTTTAAACCAAGTTTTACATGCCACGTTTTACATTTCAACCCAGTTCCCTGATGAAAATTAACACTAGAGGTGCTACAACAACTGTGCGTTTTATTCACTTTCACATAAATCACAAAAAGTTTTTGTGGTTACTATCTCTTCATAAACACATATTTTTACTCACACACGATATGTTATGAAATTGAAACACTTTTATTCTAACGCATCATTTGAAAAACTATACATTTAACGATACATTTTTACACTTGTATTACAGACCAACCTACATTTACACACTTATTCCAACATGATTAGCTTGTGCTATAGCTCACCTGATAGAGTGTTGGACTTTGGACTTGGAAGACCGAGGCTTGAGCCCAGCCAAGCAGGCAAGTTGACACATGATATGAAAATGTCATAGAAGCGAAAGAAAATGATGTGATTGGTTCAGAAAATTAGCATTTCATGTCACATTTGCTTTCAGGACACTATCGGTTAGGTTAAGGTGTTGGTTTAGGGTGAGGATCTCTCATTTGATTTTAGGCATCTACTTTTTAGGTTTAAGTTAAAGTACATTTTATTGACACCTTTTCACTCGCTTTTGGTGCCACCCACTGGACATTTCACTGGGAAACTCCAGCGTATGTGTAATGAAACATGTCATTTCTTCTGGCAAATATTTTTCCCCGGTCACAGAATTTTCATGAGATCAGGCTGTATACATCAAAGTACTATGGTTTTACCATCTGACACCATCACTTTGTAATGGTAACCAGCTGTTAGGTAGCTGTGCAGTGTGTAAACCTTACTCCCCTGGCCTCAAAGGCGCACTAGCAACAGACGCTAGAGGCTGTAGCCTTAAGCCTCATCGTTAGAGCGCAAAGCTCCCATGCCAGAGACCCTGGTTCGAATCCCACTCGGAGCAGGTTGAGCAGGACCAGTTACAGTGGTGCCGTGACCTGGATGGGAGTGAGGTTTAGGGTGGTGACTGTAATGGTAGTCAGCTGGTAGGTAGCTGTGCAGTGTGTAAAGTTCACTCCCCTGGCCTCAAGAGGCGTACTAGCGTCTTACGTTAGCGGCTGTAGCCTTTAGCCTCCTCTTTAGAAGAACAGGACTGGTTACAACTGTAATGTGTAGATGCTGGACAGAAGGACCCAGGAATTCTATTTATTAATGAAGTCAGTAATGCACCACCATGCAGAGTAAAGAGTAGTGTGTTCCGTCAGTGGAGTGTGTGCATCGTTGTAGTCAGTAGGAGCTTGGCAATAAGAGAGATGTCCAGCGGACAATGTGAGCAACAGCAGAAGTGTAGATCCCCAGCATGCGGGCAAAGAGCGGAATTCCTTTGTGGAATGCCAGGCTGAACTCATCGAAGACTGGAAGGCAAACCATAACCCAAACAACACAGGCAAACCAACAGAGTGACAAGACTGGACTAACTAGAGAAGGAGAGGGAGGTTAGTACTCAATTTAGCATAGTAATCTGGCAAAGAAACTGAGAAAAATTAGGTAATATGTAGGGAGTGCAGTCAGGTTGGAACAGGTGTTGCTTGACAAGCAATCAGTGGCATGATCGGCGCTTCCCTGAGAACAATAAATGTGTGGAAACGCAGATCATGCCAGTCGAGTGCATCTGTGAAACATGAGGGAAAGACAATGACAAAACAAAACAAAACTTACCAGAACTGTGACAACAACTGCATCACGTTTTGTGGGGATAAGCCTTTATTTCACATTGTGTGTGGCATTGCTGACAGAAATTTGTTCCGGTATCAGCAGTTTGAGTACAGGGCTTTAGCAAATGACCATCGACAAGACAAAGGTATCCATCATGTGAACTCCACTCAATAGTTTGGTGAAAAGTGGGGGGGAAAGCATTTGAGGCAGCAAAAGAGAATTTTAGCCTTGTGAAGAGAGCCATTCATCAAACATTACAAGAGGCACCCTTGAGATGGAGACATGGGAGTGAGCCATAATATTGCCGGAACCCTCCGTTCACAAGATTTCTGCACCTCATAACAACCACTGACAAGTCCTTATTACATAATGCATTAAGATTTTAAATCAGCCGATATCTCAGGCTGCTGCATGGTTGTAAAAAAAAACCTAATGGACTTTTCAGGCCCTCTAACTTGCGCTCAAGCTGATTGTGGTGCTGTTGATGGATTCCCGCCCCACTCCCATTTTCCTCTGTTTAATCCCAGATCAAAGTTCCCATAAAAATTGGTTTGGATTTTCAGGGCTAATGGTCTGATTTTCTTCTGATGTCACAAGTGGACAGTTTCTCTTTATCAGCTTTCTGCAGGAGAGCTTGTAGTGTTCTCAGATAGAAGTGCTCATAGTGGTGTATTAGGTCATCACAATGAGAGGAACTGAGACAGACCACGTTTGATGTCTTCTTCATTCCCTCCGGGTCATATTTAAGGGTTCTGAGCAATAAAAAAAGATATCTTCCACATCTGGTACACTGAAATGTCTCACCTGTAATTAGATATCCCCCTAGATATTAATGTTTCATGAGTTTAATGTTCGTTAATAATACAGCATTATAAAAGATGCATTCTAAGGCAAGCATCGCTATTACTCATGATTTGGGTTAGGCATTTGAACAAACTCCTAACACTAAGTATTAAACTTGGGTGTGTATCTTGTCGACGATGTTTGTGCTACAGACTTGAATGATACCTAAAATTGTATGGCTTATTTAAAAGAGGTGTTATTTTTCTTATGATTTGCGCTTGGTGGACAATAAAATGTCAAAAAAATCACATAGACTTACTATGAAGGAGGAATCTAAGGCATTTCTAACAAAAGGAAAATCATAGAAACTGGAGGGTGGTCACTTTTGATTTGGCAACCACCAAAGTACACTGGCATCCCCATAGCAACCAACATGATCACACAGGAGATCAACATGTTGCATCCAAATGTTTATGTGACCAGAATTGTATCCCATTCTGCAGAATTACTGAAAAGAGTAATTCCTCATCAGACATTTTTGCATCAGTCCATGTGTGATCACCTCTGGTGCTACTCCGAGAGAGGGGTTCTCGTTGCATGGAAACCAGGAAGTGATCGTGTTCAAATAAACAATATTGAGCGCGATTCAGAGGTTTAATTTCTGATCTAAAATTTTTACTCCACTGACTGTTACGTTTAGGGTTTGGTTTAGGGTATAGAGTTAACAATATTTGCATTCCGACTGTATTACATTTAGGTCTATCGATTTAATGCATTAAGTGCGATTAATTAAATAAAAAATTACAAGTTAAGAAAATTAACACAATTAATCATGAATTAAATAATAAGGAATGTTTCTATCATCGGAGCAATTCAAGTTTGATGTACCACCTTGATGTTTTTGCGAATCTGTGGGAAGTAGTGGGCAGTCAGCACAACTCCAGCTGTACAGGAAATGTACCGAATCAAACCAACAAATAAGCAGCTTAGCCTTCTACAGATGACGCTATTCGACTGAGCACAACAGAACGCAGTGATCTTGAGACGCAGCGTCTAAAAGCCCGATATACTTCCAGAGAAGTTCTTCTTCGTTCAGGGGTAAAAAGACATAGATGGCACATGAGTGAATGGGCACTTGAGAGT
Organism: Xyrauchen texanus; assembly: GCF_025860055.1. NCBI lineage: Eukaryota > Metazoa > Chordata > Actinopteri > Cypriniformes > Catostomidae > Xyrauchen > Xyrauchen texanus. The sequence continues at coordinate 21,630,197 of NC_068319.1, forward strand.
ATTTGAGTAGATTTGATTCCTTTTGTAGACTAGTATACAAAAAATCACGATATGGTCTTGCACTCTGGTGTGTTCAGGTTGAATACAGACTGAAAACGTAAACAAAGTAGTAGGTGGAGCTTCAGATCACACCTAACGATGACGTGGACCAATGGCAGCAAGAAGGCGTTTAGCAGCTGGTTAGAAGTTTTCCTAAAAGTTCACCTAGGCAAGCTGTTCCGAACCAGCGAAACATATGCTGAAACACCTTTCAAATATGTTCCTCTGAACATTATTACACAGACCAACAATTAAAAATAGAGCCAAGGCAAATAATAAGGTTATGTTCAATGATGGAAATAAAATAAAAACTTTTAAAGCCACTTTTAGTATTGTCTAATTGCTTTACTTCTCTGCTGCCAAAATATATGTTTATGATGTAATGCATTTGAATGATCTGAATTATAATATTTATATAATATTACATTTATAATTATTTTAATTAATATATTCAGTTATCTTAATTTGGGAGTCATTTTCAATAAACAGATTTCGTACACCTTTCGACCAATTAATTTACATAAACTTTCCAGTCATTTGTGGTTACTGGAAAATGGTATTTGTAAATAATTTATACAGATTACATCTCAGGCTGATGAAACATTTTAGAGCATAACAAAGTAGTAGGTGGAGCTTCAGGTCACACAGGTCCCACTGAAGGTGAAATTTCTAACAAATATCAAGGTTAAATTAAGATCTTGAACGATTTCGCCTTGATGCCATTGGTCCAGCTTAAATACGGGACAAATTGCATGCCATATTGATTCGATGCATCTTTTCATCTTTGAATACAGGATGATCCCATATTTTGCAGGATGGGTAGAAACCCTATCCGTGATGTAGGTGGTGACGTTGCCAAATTATTGGTCCATAACAAGAAAAGTGCCCATGACATTTTAGGATTTTATTTATCTCCATGACTTTTCTTGGCTTGACATTTTTTAAATTCCGTGATATTTCAAGTTTTCCATGACCTTGGGAACCCAAGTCCTGGTAACCACCCATAACACCCTAACAACAGCATGGCACTTACAACACCCTAGCATCATGGTGGTTAGTTTTTCATGGGTAAACACCACTCACAAGTTTTAGAGTTTTAGTTTTAGAGCACAAAAAAAGATGTCCAAGTTACTAAGTAGCTTCAGAAAATGTTCTCCAAATTTGGCCCTATTGTTTGTGGAGGACTGTAGTAATTTCAAGGGATATTTCACACTAGGTTTACATAGCTTATGCACGATAGTTCCCAATCCCCATGTGTTTACTCTCAGTAGTCCCTCTGGAAAAGAAAGAGTGAGTCTTTGTCTTTTCTACTTTTCTACTGCATATAACAATATTTTCCATTCGTGTTATTTTTGTTTTTATTTGTGTCTCTCTGGTTCACTTCATGTTAATGCGTCTTATAAGACTCATTTGAAGACATATATCAGATTAGTCTTAGCTTCAGATGGAACGCCCACAGTCGATTTACTGAATGTCTGATGCATACTGCCCACAAATCTAGAAAGCACTTTGTCAATCTGACAAGTTCTAAGCTTATTGGTGTGTCACTTTCTGCACATTTATACTCATTGCATTTTTTACCATAAAATTAAAGTGAATGGTGACTGAGACTAACATTCTCCCTAAAACAGAAGAAAGTCATATGGGTTTGGAACATCATGAAGGTGAGTAAATGATGACCGAATTTTTATTGAAATGCTATCTAGGTTGGAAGTTTGCTATAGGTTTTGAAGCGGTGCAGTTACCTCAGAAATCCACTTCAAAAGATTGCTCATTGTAAAAACTAATTTTCTACTTTTCCCGCTTATTTAGAGTGATAATTTGAATTAATCCCAGGAGAATACCCAAATTAAATCGCTGCTGTTTACACCGTAAAGCCACTTCAACTAATTTCCTCTTACACCAAACAACTGTGACTGATTGTAGAAAAAAGGGGAGGAAAAGAGGGATGCAGAGAGATAGAAATAGAGAGAGAGAGAGAGATGCTCAGCAGATGACTTCGTCTTTGTGCCAGTTCTGCTTGTTTCATGTTGAGAAGACTCTGACAGAGACAGACAGATGGATGTGAGTTATCAGAGGGAGAGAAAACGAGGTCAAAATGAGTCTCTACAGGAAATGGAGAAAAGGCCAGGATATCACAGAAGCAAACACTCTCAATAAATCATCACTCATCAATCGCTCACTTCATGTTTGAGTTAAAAGCGTGAAAGACTTACATGAAATCTTTGGGTGTAGGAATGCAATACAGATAAAAAGAGACATTGAAATTGACTGTTGAATGTTGTTGTTCATCTGCCAGCATGAGGATGTACTGAATGTTGCAAATGAGATTAGATTCATTCAAATGTTGTTTAGAAAGTCAACATGAAACATTGTTATCAACCAGTTTTACTTTCTTAAAAGGCACCTATTATTCCCCTTTTCTTAAGATGTAATTTAAATCTTTGGTGTCCTCAGAATGTGTAGGTGAAGTTTCAGCTCAAAATAACTTACAGATAATTTATTATACCATGTTGAAAATGTCAATTTTTGGGTGGGAATAAAAACAAGCTGTTTTTGTGTGTGTCTTTAAATGCAAATGAGCTTGTGCCCCCCCATATCCAGAATAGGGAGGAGTTTTTACATCTCTGCTTCGGAAAACATTATAAGCAATATGACAGTGAAAATAGTGGTGTTTAGCCCTTTCTGTTTGAACCTGAGTCAGACACTGATGAGGGAGAGACTCCGTCAGAAGTAACAACTTTGAGACCAGGACGTTTCCGAATGGTTATTTGATAACCATTAGAGTTTTTTCAGCAGTTTTGCAACTATGGATGAGCGACACACACACACAAATTCTGTTACAACTTTCACTATGCGCTATAACGAAACAACACACAAAAACAAACATGTCGGTCTGCAGTCTCTGTCAACAGTTATGGGCGGGGCCTGTACAAAGTGACGTCAATTTGTACAGAATCTGCGAACGGCATGTTCTGAGACAGACCACTCTACAGTGTGTGTAGAGTGATTATGATTAATGGGGATTAACAAATAAGGACTGGGTGGATTTTGATCATTATAGGGTGGTTGTATATACACATTTATGTTCAATCACCATGTAAAAGTGAATTTTGCACAATGGGTCCCAATTAATGTGGTGTATTTATGTGTGAAAAATTATATTAAATAATAAAAAATCAAGCCATTTCGTCATTTAATCACATGCTGGATATGAATTATAGATATCTATAATTCAGTATTCACTGGTTAAAATACGAATTCTTGATATTAGCAAATGTGCTACATCCAGGGAAAAATGCTAATTGTATTTTTGATATCTGTAATTAGGTTTTCACTTATAAAACTTTAATTCTTGATATAAATTATGTCATTACCTGTGGGAATTACCATTGTTGACATCAAAAATGGAATTTCAATTAGTAAAAAACAGAATTGTTTATATCTGTAACTGCATTCCACAATGATCTGTCATTTACTCCTGTTCAAAATGCAGTTAAAGATATCTCTTTATTCTCTTATTATTTTCTTACTAGTTGAAATTTCAAATACAAATCAGCAATGTACCTCTTATAAGTAGAAATAATATTTTTTTCATATCAAATTATATTGCTACTATTACAAATATACATTCCTGATATCAACAGTTTGTTGACTAGTAGTAAATGCACATTTTTGATATCTGTACATTTATTTCAAAAGAGAACATTACAGATATCTATTAAATGAAGAATAATTAAAGATATCTTCTATCTCTCTGCCTATTTGTCTCTGTTTTTTACACACACACACACACACACACACACACACACACACACACACACACACACACACACACACACACACACACACACACACACACATGTTGTGTTTCCATGTTTTATGGGGACTTTCCATAGACATAATGGTTTTTATACTGTAAAAACTTTATATTCTATCCCCTAAACCTAACCCTACCCCTAAACCTAACCCTCATAGAAAACTTTCTGCATTTTTACATTTTCAAAAAACATAATTTAGTATGATTTATAAGTTGTTTTCCTCATGGGGACCGACAAAATGTCCCCACAAGGTCAAAAATTTCGGGTTTTACTATCCTTAGGGGGACATTTGGTCCCCACAAAGTGATAAATACACGCTCACACATACACACACACACACACACGCACACGCACACGCACACGCACGCACGCACGCACACACACACACACACACACACACACACACACACACACACACACACACACACACTCTCTTCTACGTTTACAAAACCACTATATTCCTATTCTAATCTGATATACACATATCTCCTTAAAGAACAGAGGCTAGTGGCATCCTGTTCTTGAACAGCAGTTTAACTCCTGCTTATCTTTCTTTCCTCTTTCAGCTCTTCCAGCTAAAGCCATTGATTTTGCCCTGAGGGCCGGAGAGAATGAAGGTGCTGTAAGGGGAGTGTAGTGGGTTGGAGTAATGATGTTTGTATGCAGTATTAGTGGGTGTTGTACTCAAGCATCACACACAGAGGGCCCTTTGTGCAGTCTATAGTCCGATGAATGGAGGCAGACAGTTTGAGCCGCACCTGAAAATGAGCTTATTGAAAATAACTTTTTTAAATGCAATTGCTGTGGTGATTTCACTGTGCTAATGCTTTTGCAGTTAAGTCTTCATACAGAGGGTCAAGGTTTAATGGTGAATGTGACCAGCAGCTGTTATCGTACATTATGATGATAAATACTGTATTATGAATCTTGAAGGAGAGATACAGAATTTCTCAGACCAAGTGGTTTTGTATCGTCATTCTTTCAAGACATGTCAATGATAGCTATGCAGGGTAAATTATTCTGAACAATGAGTTTTCTGCAGTGGGCACAGGCTTGCCAAAACTGGACAGTTTAAGACTGGAAAAAACATAGTCTGGCCTGTTGAATCTCAATTTCTGCTGAGGTACACAAATGGATGGTCACTGCAGACTCAGCTTTCTGTACTAGGCTGACAGAAGTGGAACCCGACGTGGTCTTCTGCTTTTATAGCTCATCCGCCTCAAGGTTTGACATGTTGTGCATTCTGAGATGCTATTCTGCTCACTACAATTGTACAGAGTGGTTATCTGAGTTACCATAGCCTTTCTGTCAGCTCAAACCAGTCTGGCCATTCTGCATTTACATCTCTCATCAACAAGGTGTTTCCATCTTCAGAATTGCCATTTACTGGATGTTTTTTGTTTTTGGCACCATTCTGAGTAAATTCTAGAGACTGTTGTGTGTGAAAGCAGTTACAGAAATACTCAAAACAGCACATCGGGCACCAACAATCATACCACGGTCGAAATCACTGAGATCACATTTTCCCATTCTGATGGTTGATGTGAACAATAACTGAAGCTACTGACGTATATCTGTATGATTTTATGCACTGCGCTGCTGCAACATGATTGGCTGATTAGATAATCTCATGAATAAGTAGGTGTACAGGTGTACCTAACAAGGTGCTCAGTGAGTGTACTGTATATGTCTATGAATTCCAACATATCATAAGTGTGGATACCTGTGTGTTGAGTAAGTTACTAAAAAGTAATCTACTACAAATTTCAAATTACTTTTCTAAAACTGAAATCAGAGTACCGACTTTTCTGATGACTTAATCGAAAAAGTAATCACATTACTAACACTGTTATGTTACTTTCTAAAACACTTTTCACAGAAAACATTTTGTTTTTCTGTTCAACAAATTCAAAATAACGTCTATATTTTTTCCTTGTGCATTGTCGCACGCAAATCATACACTCAGAATCATGTGGTTCTCCTTTACAATGACAAGTGGGTGCACAACCTTCAGCTCTCACATAAACAGATGCACATATGAACATAATTCATGTTTTAAATTGTATTCTACATAAATAATATTGGAACCACTTTATATTACGTGTCTTTAACTACTATGTACCAGGCATATATTCGGCTAAGCACAAAAAAGCAGGGAAAAGTGCGGAGCAAAGTGGGGGACAGCAAACAACCCCCCCTCCCCTGCCTCCTTCCCAATCAGTTATCAACATTAGTTAACATGAACTAACAATTAAAACTACTTCTACAGCATTTATTAATCCTGGGTAATGTTAATTTCATCATGTATATAACATTTGTAATGAAATTGTGTATATGTTAACATATGTTAATGCACTAGGGACTAACGTGAACTAACACTGACAAATACATTTTTATTAACCAGCATTAACACAGATTATATAATAAATGCTGTAAAAAAGAGTTGTTCGTTGTTCATGACAAAACGTTGTTGAGGGTGGGTCACCAAACTAGACCGCACAGCCTTAAAGGCCATTGGGCACAGGCCCCATTGGCCCAGTCCGTAATCCGTCCCTGAGTGCTGGTTTTTACAACTGTCACACTGGTTTTTACACATTACTGTGAAAATGACCATTAATAAAAATGTAATATTACATGTTCTTATGAGTGTAATATTACTCTCTTTATTTTGTGGCTAGTATTATGTCTGCATTGTGCATTTAATTAACAGAGTTTATACGGAGAGCAGTCTGCCAAAAATTAATGCCCATATTTATTACATCCGTAAAGTTCATTTACCAATCTAACTGGGATAAAACTTGTCTAAACTGAACATTTTCTAATGTCAGCACTGTATCTGCAGGGTTTTATGATTATACATACAACTGGTTCAATATACTGGCAATGAGAACTTAAGATAAATGCCACAATTTCACTGCAAATATCACGTCAGTAACGCCGTAACTGCAGTTTAACAATAGCTATTTTTAATCCAGAAGAATCACATCCCCGATGTACTAAAATATTTGCTACAATGCACGTATTGTGTACATTTGTGTTGTTGTATTGCACTTACATTTAAAGTACCTGCAAATTAATTAATTAAACTGTAATTACATCTGTAGTTACATGGTTAATATAACCCTACCCCTAATCATTACCCTAAATCTACCCCTTAACCCAATCCGTTCCATGTAGTTACACTGTTAATATACCTCTACCCCTAACCCCAATACTTACCCTTACCCTACCCCTAATCCTTACCATACCTCTACCCCTACCCCTAATCCTTACCCTACCCCTCAACCCAATCCATTCCCTGTAGTTACACTGTTAATATACCTCTACCCCTAACCCCAACCCTTACCCTACCCCTAATCCTTACCCTACCCCTTAACCCAATACTTTCTCTAACACCAACCCTTACCTGTACCTCAACCTCAGTAGCAGTAAATGTGAATCTTGTCAGAATTTTGCAGAACAACATGCACTTACACAATGAATACATTGTATTATGTATTTAATGTAAGTTCATAGTAGTTAAAGACATCTTATATAAAATGGCACCATAATTTTATTTTTGAAATATGTGTAACCCAAGTAATTAACTTAATTGAAAATCGGTGAGCGGTTCTTTGCTAGAAAATACTAGAATGTGGTCCATTCTTTATGCCGATAGTCAAAAGTCTGGCACTGTTAATTATAGGAACAGTTAGAGGGGTGTTACAAAGGGCAGTTTGGCTTGTAGGTAGCATAGGTTTGGCTTGATGCCCATAATGGAGGGTTGACTCTAACTAAATGTTCTACACCAGACTTATAAGATGTTGGTAGAATAGTCAGAATAAGGGACAGATGCAAAGCGGTTTATGTGATTGGTGGGATTGTATGAACATGCTCCCTCAAAATGTTTACCAGGAACTACATTTTTACAGAGACACAATCAAGTCACTCATTCCGAAATCTCGCTTTCCATTATGGGTTGATGTGCAAGCAAACATGCATCCTTTATTTTCAAAGTTCTCAATATGTTATCACTGGATCAGATAAGTTATAGCAGCGCTGTGTATTTTACCCCCTGCCAGCGCAGCTGAAGTTCCCTGCTGAGGAAGTCGGCAACAAGCCAAATGTGAAAACGCATACTCATTAACATAAGGGTGGAATCAAATGACAGTGACTTGCATGCTGCAGCACATTAATTTGTGATTATTAACAATGGTGGCCATTGTGTGGCAGCATGCTAATTTTGTGGCGTTTCTAATGAGCTGTGACAAAAACTGCAAAATAACACAAAAAACAGAACACAAGAGGAGGAAAGATGAGGGTAATCAGGAAGCGATTATAGTTTGTCACTTAATCACATGTCTCCAAGGGATGTCTCGGTGTCTTAATTAAAATGCCAAACCAACATCATTTCACCTAGAGAGAAGGGTTGAAGGAATGTGTGCTGTCATCTGTGTGTGTGTGTGTGTGTGTGGGTGTGGGTGGTTTGGGTTGTTTACGAGGGCATTTTTTAGGTTACAAACTGGTTATTACAAGGGTATAATGCTATAAATTAGGGTTTTGAGGACATTTCTGGTGTCTCCATAATTCAAATAGCTTAAAAAACACACTAAACAATGTTTTTTTGAAAATGTTAAAATGGAGAATTTTTTGTGAATGTTAGATTTTAGGGGTAGGGTTAGAGGATATAATCTATAGTTTGTGCAGATAAAATACATCATTATGTCTATGGAGAGTTCTCATAAGTATAGCCTCACCAACATGTGTGTGTGTGTATGTTGGGATGTCAGGAACTGAAGCTAATTAAAGCTACAGTACCAAATGGGTCAAACACACTTGTGTAAGTCACTGGCTTTTGATTACAGATCAAAATTTTGTAAGCACTATTCTGGCAGGATTAGTTTTCTAAACAACGTTTGAGTTACAGTTGTTTACTTAGGATGTCTGTCATTTCATGGACTGATTTGGACAGGATTGGGATCTTTGTAATTATTACAAAACTGTGTCATCAATAAGATTCCAGTGACTGCAATTTGTCTGTCCACACTGAATGCAAAACTGCTGTGTGGTGCCATGCAATCACAGCATTCAGCTATGCAGAGCGGGTTTTTGGACTAATGAGATTTCGCAGTGGGCGTGGCTACCCAGCATTGCACCACAGAAATAGAAACCAAGCGAGTGACAAAGACTCAGATTTACATGGAAGAGATGGAAAGCATTTATTGCTTTTTGTTTTATTGTGTCATGCCTGGATTTAGGTCATGTACTCTATTGAATTCATTAAGGTGAGGAACATAACTAATGCTGCTACTACAGTGGCCCATACGGCTGTCTGTAATCAAATCCTTTTAATGAAATTTTTTTTTTTGGTTGGATGGAAGCAGTAGCCTACTTGAACCACTTGAACTGTTATTTTACCCTGATACAGGTCAGAAAAAAAGTGTAAATACAAATGAAAGTGCACCAGACAAGACAACAAGAAAATTCCAAATTAATAAGTGTTGTGAAAAAAACTGAATACAGCAGATATATACAGATATTTCTATCTGGCTGAGTTTAGATTTCTCAGTGGACGGGCAGAAAAATGGTAATTTGCTCAAAATGTCCCTTCTTTTCTTTAAAAAAATAGCACAAATCTGAGTGCACAAACAAAGAATTTAAGAAGAATATATCATATCTGTAGGTCCATAGCATGTGAATGAAGTCCAAAAGCTCCAAAAAGGAGAAAAAGCCAGCATAAAAGTAATCCATAAGACTCCAGTGGTTAAATCAATATCTTCTGAAGAAATCCAGTTGGTTTTGGGTGAGAACAGATACAACATTTTCACTGTACATCTTGACAGCCGTCTATTTGGTGATCATGATTTCAAGCTTGATTACACTTCCTATAGCACCATGTAGTGCTCTGCACATGCATCAATCGCTAGGAAGTGTAATGGAGCTTGAAATCATGGTCATGCCTAAAGATTGCAATGACAAAATGTACAGTGCAGAAGGAGTTATAATTTGGACTGTTCTCAACCAAAACCAACTGGATCAAGTTCTGGTCACCATTCACTTGCATTTTATGGACCTTCAGAGCTGAGATATTCTTCTAAAAATCTTTGTTTGTGTTCAGCAGTTGACATGACTTTAGTGTGATAAAATCGCTTACTAACCTTTTCTGTGTAAAGTTATAGCCAGTTTTACAACTTTGTTGCCATGACGATGTGATAGCAACAAACACTAAAACCCTAAAATGACTGTAAAAATGACAATTTAAACAAGTTCACAGCTCAAACATGAGTTTAACAGAAGAATTAATTTAAGTGCTTTATAAAACTATAAGTGTCACATTTCTGCCTTTAAACCCACCAACAATTGGCCCCATTCAATTCCATTGTAAGTGCCTCAATGGCCTTGTTTCCACCTGGTTTTAAGATGCGTATTGGGTGATCCAATCACATGTGGTCAGGTGAGACACGTGGCTGTTTACACCTGGTCACTTAAATGGATCTCCTGTGACCACTTGTGTTTGGATTTGGATGGGACGGTCTCTGTTTCATGACAACATACATCAGTCACTGTGTCAGTCTGTTGCACAACAAAGTCAGAAAAGACAAAGAAAGTGCAAAAAAAAAATAAAAATGGGATGCTGTTTCTCCCAGGTGCGGTTGAAATTTAATCTAAGCACAAACGCAACTTGTCAAGTAGAATTATCTGATATCTTAGTGGATTGCCTGTACTAGGAGCCGTGAAGCTCTCGTGATTGTGTATGTATACTCTTGTTTTAATTTTCCGATTGGTTGGTTATTTCCTTTTAAAGCCACTCATAACCAGCAAAGTTTAAACACTTCTTTTAGTGCAGCAGTTGATTGACAGGAGAGGGGCTGCACTTCACTGCTGTCAGGACGCATACTGGACGGATTAGGGTTTACACCTCAAATGTGACGTGGACACATGCTTTTTTGATCTCATTTGTATGTGGTTTTTGTGATCCGATCACAAAACGGTTTAGACCCCGTTTAGTATTTAGGGCTGACCACATGTGAACGGATCACCCCAGACACATCGTAATACCAGGTAGAAACGGGGCCAATATAAACTCGATATTTGCTTTTTTAAAGAATAATTTTTTGTGATAATCAACTTTTGAGCTAAACCGGTGTTGAACCCAGAGTATTCCTTTAAGCACACAATTGTCAGTACATATAACTTCCCAACTCTCATTACCATTACGTATGAAGACATTTTACTTGTACTATTCCCATTGTTTTCCATTATGATTCTCATTACCGTAAAAGTATTTTTTTTTACTGTATTGAAGGGGGTGCTGTCACAAAAATATCTATATAATATCTAATATAATTGTTCTTTTTTTTAATGATGAGGAAATTTTCTTGACTTGTTTCCTGAGAATCAACGTTTTATCGTTTTTGTGGAACACTGCAAGCACACCACTCAAGTCTCCTGTGCAGGGTACTGTGTCCAAGTCATTTATCATGATACCCGGCCTCTTTCCAAACAAAATGTGCGACTCCACGCTTTCCGCCAACACATCTGAACAAATCATATTTACTATCTCTAAATCAAACCGACACTTTTAGTGGGAAGCATCTGATGTATTAAAGAATACTCGCGGCGCAGCTTGTGATTAATCCTGCATTCCATCCGCACAACCTGAAACTCCCCTAATGTGCTTGTGCTGTCTAAACGTTTTGCAGTGTGAGTCTGTCAGCTTTATGAAGTCCGACTTACTTAATGGAGTCCGTCTGCTGCTGTGCATCTGTGAGGGGGAAGCAAGGGACGAGGGATGAGAAACGTGGACACTAAGCCTCCATCTGCATCGCAAACTACTGGGAAAACTCCCTGCTTGTGTGTCCATCACTAATCCAAGTTGTCAGCTCGAGTCCCACTGCAGGACCAAGCGCAAAACATCTGCATAGAACATTTTGTAAAGTGCAGTATTTAACTGTTGATGATGAGAGGTGTGTTTATCATCTGTTTTTGAAAATTGCGGTACCGTAATTACTGACTACAAGTATGACTGACATCAGTAATTTGTAGTGCCTTCAGTCGATTTTTTAACCACGATTAATTGCATATTTTTTTGTAGTCAATTGCGATTACTCGCCAGTTCTATTTGACACTATACAGTATATACTTCTTTTCTTGTCAAAATGTATTTATTTCCATCTTAGGAAGAAAAAAATACAATAAGTAACAATATAATACTTTATTAACAATTTACAAACAAAACCTTCCACAATATAAACATAGAAATGCACTACAATATCACCAATTCAAGTAACATTCAAACATTTCCCAAAGTCTAAGTGGAAGTTTAACTAATTGAAAGAACTAGTCCCTACATAGGTTGCATACAGTACTCATTACAGTGGGCATTAAATCTCTTAAACTCTCATCCTTCACAATATTCATCTGCCAGTAGACTCTTTCTTACAGCAATCATGAAGCTGCATTCATGATTCACATCAGGGTGCAACACCAGCACTGAGCGCCGCTTTGAACTCACCATGCACCTTACATAGGCTGAAAAATACTTGATTTCTGTCAAAAGTTCCATCTGGGGTTGTTTTGTACATTATATAGTGCTAACAGGTCCTTTCTCTATCATTTTACCACTGACAGTGAAGCACTGCCAGAGATTCTGTTATTTAATGAGATAACAACATCCACGGCTCTATTGTTTGAGAGAGCGTAACGGTCAGCTTTAGCATGTTAAGACATTTCTGCCCATAGAATGTCTATGGGACTATCGCATATGCTAATCTTGTAGGCTCACCTTGGTAGAAGGGCTCTGGCGCTGTGGCATTTACATCAGTGTAATGACTCGGGGGTGAAATGTTACAAAGGTTCCACCCTAAAAACCAGTGTTTATGTTGTATTAACGATAAATGCGTTAATCACGATTAAGAAAAATTATGCATTAAACGTATTAAATTAATCGCATGCGTTAATGCTTTATTCTGACTGCTCTAATAATTCAAATTTTTTATATATAATTACAAAAATTTTAATAAATGGTGGGTCAAACAAGTATTGACTTAAAAATATATACACTTTAATAGGTCTAAAATACCTAGAGAGCGCAAACCCTTAGCATTCCCATTCATCTCAATGGCAGTTGCTTGGCTGCATGTTGTTACAATCCCATATGACCTTTCTTCTACAGAAAAAAATTGTTTTGGTAACACTTTACAAAAAGGTTCCATTTGTTAACATTAGTCAATTCATCATGAGCATACAATGAACAATATATTTTTTATAGCATTAATTCATCTTTGTTAATGTTAGTTTATAAAAATACAATTGTTCATTGTTAGTGCATAATAAATTAACTAATGTTAACATATACAACTTTTCATTTAAAAAATGTATTAGTATATTTTGAAATTAACATATACCAAATTAAATTATTTGTGTTAGTGTTTTTCTCATTGCAGTGGCGGGCCGTGCATTTAAAGTCTAGGCCTTTAATGTTATTCATGCCATTATGAAATCTCAGTTTCACAATGAATAAGACACCTTATGCCTTTGGGAATCATACATTATGTCGCAGCTAACTAAAATGATCAATTTACATTTTAAAAATACGTTCACGCACGAAAGCCAGAACTTAAAATGACAATTAATTCTCAAGCAAGCCTAATTTGAACTGCAGCATGACTGTTTTCTGAAATGAACATCTCCCGAACACACATTCAAAAGTCATAATTTTTCATATAAATCTACCAAGGAGATCTATAATACCTGGAAAAATATATCTAATAATATTTGCGATTTAAATGTTGCTTTCAATAAATTTTGTTTCGTCAGGGTACACAGTTATGCAAGTTGGATGTGGGATATTCCGACTTGATATCTCCGACCATAAATGCATTCCATTCCCCGATATTCAGAAGATGACGTTTAAGGAAACAAAACTGCAATTCTCCCATTAGCTTAGCAGGTGTTTAACTCTCATTAGAGATGCCTCCCAGCAACCCAACTGATAAACATTGATGCAGCGCTAGCATTTGTGCTTCAGGTGTACGATAATCAAAAGAGATTATAATTGACCATGTTCTATACACCTGTTTCTGCAGGCATTTATTAGACAAGCTTTAATATCATGTAATGTGGAAACAAACTCATTTATCGATATTACTTAATAAAGTGAATGTTTATCACTTAGTTTGTATATCTCCCTGAGTGTCGACATATTTGTGTGACATCATGCACCTGCATTTTGGTGAAATAGGATTTGAGAAGTTCTGCACGAGCCTACAAGTTGTAATTCTGACTTCAAGATGCATCCATTGCACATTTCCTAGTATCCATTGCACTTTTCCTAGTATCCATTGCACTTTTCCTAGTATCCATTGTACTTTTCCTAGTAGAAGTTTTAAAATTTGACTTTTCGAGTTGAACGGAACACAGCTACTTTTCAAAACTCGATCCAACACTGAATGCTCAAGCAGCCTAATTTACACTTAGAAAACTCCTGATGTTGTTATAACAATGCAAAATCACTTACCAATTTACTTGAAGTGAAAATCAGTCCTCCTTTCCTGAATAATAAATTAAGCAATCACAGAACATCTCTTGTTTTTAAATCCATAAGGATGCCGACTTGTCAGCAAGATCTCGCACTCTTCGCTTTCAAATGACATACATCACTTAAAGTTTCATTGTGTCACTCAAGGCCAGCTAGAAGGCCTTTACAATAAAGATCTGTGAAGTTATTTGGATTTTGACAAATTATCTTTAAAATACAGTGTCCTGAAAAGGGACATTTCGTTTTTCGCTGAGTTTATTCACACACACACACACACACACACACACACACACACACACACACACACACACACACACACACACACTTGTTTGGTTTCCATGTTTTATGGGGACTTTCCATAGACATAATGGTTTTTATACTGTACAAACTTTATATTCTATCCCCTAAACCTAACCCTACCCCTAAACCTAACCCTCACAGAAAACTTTCTGCATTTTTACATTTTCAAAAAACATAATTTAATATGATTTATAAGCTGTTTTCCTCATGGGGACTGACAAAATGTCCCCACAAGGTCAAAAATTTCGGGTTTTTCTATCCTTATGGGGACATTTGGTCCCCACAAAGTGATAAATACACGCTCACACACACACACACACACACACACACACACACACACACACACACACACACACACAATTATGCTAAATATATAACTCATAATATAACTAATAAATAATAATGACCTTTTTATTCTGTATACTCATATTAATTAGTTGTACTCAAAATATGATTTACTTTCACACAAAAGTTAAACAATACTTTACTGGAGACTGTATGAATGATCTTTTGCTATGTATTTTCATCATGATTCACTTGCATGCTTTCTGGTGCTTTGAAACCAGCTTTACAAAGAAATACTACCTTCTTTTTTGTGAAGGTATGGTACTGTAAACATTGTGCAATATTTGAACATGTACAATATGCATAGCATAATGTGATGCCTTATATACAGACCTGGTGTTATTTAACATTATGCAGTTAAATTGAATGGTTACTTAATTGTTATGATATCTGTAATCACTGTTATTTATATACATGTATATATATATATATAGGACTGAAATATGCTTTATATGTACTGTAAATATTCTTTAATATATTGCAAATTCTAGAAGACATCTTGCTTGATATATTCTGTTCAGCAACAGTTCAAAGGCTCACATAATCTTTATCATTTATATTATAACTTAATGATTTACCAGTGCAGTAATTGTTGCAATTGGAAAGTCTTTGTAAAAGGATCAATGGAACGGAGGAGGCGAGAACCGGCTTGTCAATATAAATAATAGTTTAATATAAAACTTAAACAAAAGACAAACACACACACATATGATGGACATGTCCGTTAACGATCTCTCTCTCCCGCACGATCCTCTGCAGTCGACCTTTATCCCTCTCGGGAGGCTTGATTAGCCTAATACGGGACCGGGTGTGTAGGATCACGACCCGGCCCCGCCCTCCGCCCTGCCACATTCCTCCCTCGTTCTCTCAGGCTGGGGAGCCCCCAGCATGACGTACACCCTCTCTCTTTCCCTGGGGGAGGGCATGCCCTAAGCACCGTCTGCAGGCAGGTCATCTCTTTCTACCTGGACGAGAGAGGGGACAAGGGGAGGGAAACAGAAATTATTAAATTGGGGGGGTACTTCCTGTAACAGTGTAGTACCCCACAAAAAAAACACTGTAAAATTTAAAAGAGAGGGAAAAGGCCAACGCGGAGCAGCAGTGAGAGAGAGAGAGGAGAGAGAGATGAAAAAAAAAAACTCTTAAAAAACTTGTGTAGGATCACGACTTCAGTCTTCATTTAAGTTTAAATAACAACAAAATGAAAGGAAAGTATACATTTTTTAGAGACTTACGTTAGTTCTGTGATCTGATCATTCACCTTATGAACAAATGCAAATTTTTAATGCATGTTCAAGCAATGTCAGTACTAACAAATGTGCATTTCAGAGTCAAAAGTTGAACAGCTAAGGACCCCCCTCCTCCTCCCCCCATCCGCCTCCCCCCATCAAGCCTGAACTGCTGCCTGCAAAATGGAGAGGTGAGTAATGCGACACAATAGCTGAAGACGGCTGTTTAGGACATGTTTACATAAACCAACAAAAATGTCAATAATATCATGCAGTGTCGTACTATTCATCATATATAAATCGCTTTGATGCTGGGGGTAAACAGTGACTACAAAATTAATATATGCAAATAAAATTACTTTCTCCAGAGGGGCACCTCAGCCCAAGAGGGCAAAGGAACAGTGGCTTGGGCCACTGTAGCCACCCCCTGTGCACGTCCCTGGTTTGAATATATATCCGGATCAATTGTTTCAATACAATGGCAGCTGATATTTACTCACGTGTAAATATCAGCTGCTCAAAAAGGACCCAAAAGTATCAAAAAAGTAGTTCTTGCAACATCATGTTCCAAGTGTTTTAAAGAAACATCCTAAAATTTCAATCACCAGTAATGTTTTACAATAAGGTTCCATTTGTTAACATGAACAAACATTTAACAATTGTATTTTCTTTAAAGGTGCACTCTTGAACTTAAAGTGACTCCTAGCGGCTTGGATGCAGGATCATTTAAAATCAATAGTTTTCAGTTTCAGATGCCATGGTAGAAATGTAATATTCACAGTCAGCCATGATTATTTTAATCAGTGAGTGAAAGTGTCAAATAACACTAAGGTTAATGAGATTAAGCGAGTAGTATCTGGTCATGTGATTCTAACATGGCAGCCTGGGAGAGATGTTGTTCTCCCTCCTTTGGGTGTAAAGAAACCCCCTATGAATCTGAAAACAAAATCTGATTTGTTTGCAGTTTGACCAAAGGCTCGCAACACGTCAAAACTAAATCTCTTCCATTATTATCAATGAAGTTTATGCTGGAAAATATAATGTTTAACCTGGTTTAGGCCTATATATAATTACTTTTGACTGTTACATCAAAGCCAGATTTTGATGTTTCTAATCTTTGGCCTACTAATTAATTTCTAGTTGTTGCAATATTAAAGGAATAGGCCACCCAAAAATGAAAATTCTTTTAGCATTTTCTCAACCATGTGCCATCCCAGATGTGTATGACTTTCTTTCTTCAGCAGAACACAAATGAAGAATTTCTCAGCTCTTTTAATCCATACAATGCAAGTGAATGGGTGCCAAAATATATGTCAGTATGAAAGTAATCCATATGACTCCAGTAGTTAAATCAATGTATTTGAAGCAATTTGACAGGTGTAGCTGAGAAATAGATCAATATTTAAGTCCTTTTTTTACTATAACATTTTCTTCCTGCTCAGTCAATGTGCACTATAACTTTTACATTCTTCTTCTTGAGTTTTTGGTGATTCATATTCTTCATGCACTACTGGGCAAGGAGAAGACTTTCTTCCAAAAATGGACTTAAATATTGATCTGTTTTTCACGCACACTTATGATATCACTCCTGAAGATATGGGTTTAACCACGGAAGTCTTATGAATGACTTTTATGCTGTCTTTATTTGCCTTTTGGAGCATTACAATTTTGGCACCCATTCACTTGCATTGTAAGGACCTACAGAGCTGACATTTTCTTATTAAAATCAAAATTTGTGTCTGCAGAAGAAAGAAAGTCATACACATCTGGGATAGCATGAGGGTAAGTAAATGATGAGCAGATTTTTATTTTTGTGTGAACTAGTTCTTTAACATTAGAATAATATATAGTAAAATATTCAGTTATAATGCCAATGGATTTTGGTTGAAAATGAAGTTGGATACTTAGTTCCAACTTAGTTCCACCCATTTGTGCCACCGAGCTTGTAGCTGATTGATCCATGTTAAGGCTGGATTACACTACACTTTTAAAATCTGAACAGTGAGTGGCATTACACCCTGTCTACACCAGACGTGAGTGTAAAAAGCAATAAAACCAATTATAATCAATGATGCTGTCTACAATGGAAGTAACAGTAAATGGGTCTCCCATTCCATTTTGTGCTGTACGCACTGGAGTTATTACTGCAAACAACACAAATAAATGGATTAGAACATTCATATTGATACATCCAGTGTAGACAGCCTCAAGCCGTTGCGTTGCGTCAACGGATGCGCCCGGTGCAGACAGGGTGTTAAGCTCCACTTTGAGGGCTTGTTCGCCATCTTCATCCTTGAGGTTCATCACACTGCATGCTCGGTTTCCATTGGCTGCTCACTGTAGGATTTAAGATTTGAGTCCTGGAGCATCATACACTTCAAGATTTTCTCTGTGGTCGTGGATAGTCTGCTTAAATTTCAAACATGTCTGACATACTAGATGGTAAGAAATAGAAGTCAGTACCTATCATATATTATGCAATTTCTGTGAAATCTATTAATTTCGACTGGCCCAAAATCTGCAGACTGGATCACACTAGTATGGACTTGGCCCGACTGAAGATCAGGGTTTAAAGTTGTGTATTGTAATTCAGCCTTTAGTGAACATTCTAAGACTATGGCCAGGTTCGATGCTTCCAGTGTAGACAGGCTCAAGCATTTTGCGGCGCACCACATCATTGAATGCTTCCATTGTAGACATGGTATCTCTCTCCCTCTTTTTCAGGCTTGACTATCTGATATGCCAGAATGAAGAGACTCTGTGACACTGACAATTTGATTAGCTAATTTCCAGCTGTTAATCAGGTTTTCGAATCAGGCACAGATGGTCTGAGAGGGGACAGCTAAACAAGTTTTTATTCACTTAAATTGAGACAGGGCTTATCATCCACTAATGGTCTATTGAGGAATTGATTTGCTTTGTGTTAAGGGCACTCAAGCCTGCCATGTCGGTTTTAAAACTCACCTCTCCACTAATTCCTCAAACAGTCCAAGAAAGAGTCTTTCCTCAGGATTTTATCGTTATCAGCCAAACATTAACGTGTCACTACAAATAAAACCAATTTTCTGCACAACAGCAACAATTCTACTGCATATTTTCAGTCTGAAATGGCCCTTTTCAAAGTATTAACTCCCCACAAATCCACAGAACAGTTGTACAGCATGTTTTTTCTGACAGCTAATGATTCTCTTCATACATTTGGTGACACCAGTTCAACAGAAGAAATAAAGAAAACCATTGTTCTGTTCCAAAAATTGTTAAGTCATCATAAATATACTGCCTCCTAAGAGACAATTTGGCCAAATTCTGTGGCAGAATTGCCTTTGTGGATCAAGCGAGAGAAAAAAAATATATTGTATTTCATTCAGTACTGTAAAGTATCAATACATATAATTTAATCTAATTAAAAATTGACAATTTTACCTGATATTTGTGCGTTATGTATTTTTTATGCTTGTTAGCCCCTTCAGACCTGAATTATGTTTCCAGTTTCTGAAAAATATAAAAGTACATTTTCCCAGCTCATGAGACTAAATACAAATATTACAAATTTCAACACTCTTTAATTGTAATTTGTTTTGTCCATTTCAATGGACGTCAGGTCAAAACAGGGGTACTTCAAAAAAATGTACCAACATGAAATAAAATAATAAACATAACAATTGTTGGTCTATACTTTAAGCTTATAACATATTAACTTTTCAACTTTAATATAACATTTCAACTTTCATTTTGAGGTTTTTGTTTTACAGATTGCACATTTGTTTATTCATAACAAAATAAACCTAGGAATCAATCAATGCAGTAACGTTAGAGTCATTTCCTGTGTGCATCTTTGAAACAATTTCTCTGTGACACAAAGCAGTAGTGCACCTTGCACTTATCACAGAAATGTGTGTTTTCCCAGAACAACCTTCCAATTTGCATCTTGTTGCTTCTTTTTTGTATCATAATTTGGCAGGTGGTCAACCATATCTTTTTGGACTTTAAGATCTGGCCGCCATTCCCTTGCCCCTCTCTTTTGTCCAGCTTCATCATGTGGAGTTTGAGAGGTACTGGCTGCATTAGAATTGCTTGGCCTCCCTCGTTTTTTTTTTAACCCTGTGGCTTCCCAGAACACACAAGCACTTCGGCCACATTAATTTTGAATTCAAGGAGATCCATGAATTTCTGTGGCTGAGTTCCTTTGTATTCATTGTCCCTGCGATACTCAAGCCAGCTATTCACTACAGCAACATCAAAAGCACGAGTAATAATGTGCAGTGGCCATTTGCGGGACTTGATATCAATCCTGTAAATGCTGATTAGCTGA
Source organism: Xyrauchen texanus (assembly GCF_025860055.1). Classification (NCBI taxonomy): domain Eukaryota; kingdom Metazoa; phylum Chordata; class Actinopteri; order Cypriniformes; family Catostomidae; genus Xyrauchen; species Xyrauchen texanus. Next base: position 21,650,762 of record NC_068319.1, read on the forward strand.
TCAAGCTTGTCCACCCCTCCCATGCCCATGTTGTATTTCTTCACAACCTCTGGACGCTTGACCTTCACAAACTGCCTCTCTTTCTTATCCCACCTCTCAACTTCATCTTTATCTCCAACACCAACAAAATTGGAGGCCAGTATAACAGAGTGGTTATCAAACCACTTCACTAGAACAACTTTTCCATCCCTACTTCTAACTTCATCATGGTTTCCCCGCATTTTCTTAGACATTTCCTTGTCTGTCTTCAGTGGCGGATTTGCAAAGCGGCAAAGCCTTGCTGTTTCAGAAGCATGGATTTTCTTTTCTGCAAGACCATCAAGGACATTGTAGGTGGTGAAATAGTTGTCAAAAAAGAGCTTGTGGTTGGGAGCCTGGATTCTCTGGCACAGGTGGAAGACAACAGAAGCTCCATGCCCTAGAACCTTTTGCTATGCTCAGAAAGCTCTGTTGTGGCACCTTTATAGATGAGGAAATCATAAGCAAGCCCACTTTTGCCACAGAGGAAACACATCTTCACTCCCCATGGTGTAGGTTTCCCTTTGATATACTGGAGCACAGAGATTTTTCCTCTGAAAGGCACAATCTGCTCATCAATACAGAGATCTTCCTCCATTTGTAGCTGCAGACAGCATTTCCTTATGGACTCATAGATTGGTCTGACCTTGAAGAAAACATCAGTGTCTCCAGGAGGCCTCATGGTTGTTCACAACATGCAGGTTGGGGCGGAGTTGAAAAAAACGATCTCGAGACATGGTTTCCTTGAGAATTCCAATATTGATACTGGAGGACCAGTACATTCTCACTCTTGGAAGACCAAGAACTCCCATTGCCATATGTAGACCAACAAGGACTTCAATCTCAGAAGCTGAGGCATGTTTATACCACCTGACTCCATTTTGTTCTGCATATATGTTGGTCATTGTGCTCATCAGCTCAAACATCTGACTTGGAACATACTGCTTGAAGTAGCCGTGTGGTGTTAGTGGCTCAGGGGGGTCAGTGGTGGGACTTTCCCACGTTGTTTCAACTGGGGTAAAGCAGGTGTGACAACGCCACTGAATATCACTCTTTTGTGTGATGTTTGTAAAAGGATCATCACCATGTACTGGTTCTACATCTGCCTCATTCTCATAATCTTCTCTGTCTTCTTGATTCTGACTTTCATCTGCCTCAATCTCAATTTCTTCCCCTACTACTGGTAGTGGCTCATCTCTGTCCTCCCCTGAAATTATTTTCCAAAAACTGTCCCTTACAAACAACTTCATACAAGTTTTATATTGTAATTTATTTACAATACAAAACCTATAAAAAATATTAATGTCTTAACTAACTAACTATCCCTAATTGTCATTCTATACTTACCAATTGTTGGAGATCTAGCATCATCTGCATTTCCATCTCCATCTTCCTCATCACTCCACATAAAGTCAACATCTGAGATATTTCCATCAGCTATATGTTCAAGCACTTCAATAACTGTATATTCTGCATATTAAATAGTTAAAAAAATTTCACAATTATATTAGTACTGTGATATAGATTTTTTTTTATATAAGAAATTTCAATCAGCATTACTGGACATGTGCTTTCAGAAACAGGTGTTTGAACCCACTGATTTAAAACTTGCAATTCTACAAATGATTTTTAACTTGAATTAATAAGTTCTATCCTTCTATTTTACAGACAAACTATGAAATACTGGCAAACATTTAAAAATTATGTAAATAAAACCATAGAAAATGTTGCTTACTTCTGTGTTTGGAGAGAAGTGCTGCCATGCTTCTCTTCAATGTAATGTTTTTTTTTTTAATTACCACATGCAGAGCTTTACTGCGATTTGATTGGATGACAAACTTCCAATCTCATGGACTGCAGGCTTTAAACTAGGTGAAATGCTCCAGAAGTGGAAAAAAAAAGGGCTGACATGTGATGTCCATTGTAAAGGACGAAGGGTCAGAATGGGACTATCACATTTTTAACTTAGCAAAAACTTAACTTAAAAACTTAACGTCAAACTCTATTGCAATCTGTTATGAGTAGAGTCTCCCTTGTGCTTTGCGTGAAGACCCTTTTGAAAATTGAGAGTTCATGTTTGATGCAAACTTGCCACAAATTTCCCACTGATTATTTTCACATGCCAATGAGCTTTGCAGCAAACTTGCGGCAAACTTCTGATAAACTTTTGCGGCAAATCAAAACTCATTTGCATGTGAAAATAACATCAAGGGGAGCATTATTTTGCAAGTTGCTATCTATGTAAAGTGTTCCAAATCGTTCACTTATAAGGTTTCAATTCAGATAAAATGCTGGTCTTAGAAGCAGTGTTGGGGAGTAGTTAGCTAAAAATAGTGACACATTTTTCAGTAGCATGACAGTAGCAGAGCTATTTCCACAATAGTGTAGCTTTTCCGGTAATGAGCTACATTTTCCAATGAGTAGTGATGTAGCTTCACAAAACGCTACATTTGTCACATTGTATTGTTAAAGCAGCAACTGAGGCGAGTGAGTAATCAAACAAGCCTACTGTCTTACAGTCCTCTCTCTGTAGCACTGTGTAATCCAAATAAATTACACTTCCTAAAATTAACTATGGTTTTATTGTAGTAACCATGACTGTAGTATCCATAGTTTTTGGGCAAATACCATGGTTTTGATAAAATTAACTATTGTTTTGTAAGGGAATGTCACCCTATTTACTTATATAACTATCAGGTGATTTAATTGACTTCTGCAATCAGAACTGATTAGTAGTTTCATCTGATTCTTGCAAATCTAAATGTAACTTCTTCTTTAAATAGATTTAGTATACTTGTATTGTTGTTAACTACCTTATTTAAAATAGTAGCTTGATTAAACTACTTTAAATTATGAGTAGCTTGTGGCTTGAGAAGCTACAGTTTCAAAGTAGCTTCCCCTGCATTGCTTAGAAGGCAGCTGCCTATGTATGCAGACATCAAGGCAGCTCTCTAGATTTGGAATGGAGCCAATGTTTGGGCGAGAACTCTCTCTCATTCCTCTGGGTTTAAGGAAACCATATCCACACTATTGTACACTTCTCTATTTCTATCGTCTGATTAATGTTCCTGGCCACTTTGGAGACTCTCTGATCTATGGCCACAACTTAAATATATATTTTCAAGAGAGGCGACACCTTTGTCTATTTTCTGTTCTACTTTATCTGTGTCTTTTTTTTTTCAGGGCACCAGAAAAATATTTGGTGTGAAGTTATAAATGTGTCTTACTTGCAGTTAAAGCTGAAGAGTGTAATTCCTCCGGCACTTCTTTCACCAAACAAAATTGCAAAAATAATACTCTCTCCCATATTCCTTTGGTCATTAAAATAAAGAGTCCCACACCAAACTAACGTGATTGGTTGAGCCAATATTGCTGTTGGGCTGGTCAGGATGCTCAGAAATCAACCAACTAATGGCCTACTTATAGCTATCTCAGCATATTAAACTAGAACAGGTGAAAGTATTTAAACATTGAAAAAATTACTTTCTTCATCTTTAAGCAATAGGAAACAATTATTGGTGTATAATCACAGAATATTTGTTCTTAACGTTAATATTGTCAAAAATGTGACAGGTAACAGTTAATTCTACCAAGCTTAAATATGGTGATTACCTTCCTAGTTATAATTCATTGCTGCATATTTTGAGTTAAATCTGTCAGCCATCTGGACGACTGATCACTGATGTGCATTAAATACATTTAGAGACAGAATCTCATAGAGACAGAAGAAAATATTAAAGAGTGCCTGTCATGTATCTTGATATTTAAAAGGTGAAACAAATGACTTGGCACATGGTGAAATTGACAAGAAAACAACTGACAGAATTGCTAGGAAAATGGCTCCCAACCGTGTTAGATTACTTAACTGAAAGCCTTTGCCCTCAGTCACCAGCTAAAACTTTCTTAAAAGGCTTGACATTTTTTGAGCAATAAGACCATTTTCAAATGGTAAAAAAGCATGTGACAATTATTCATTTATTATAAAATTTTAAAGGGGCTGGTGGCTTCTCCTCTATAATATTTGTCCTCGTAAAAAATAATGAATCAATTTGATAAGAGTAGAAGGAAAACACGCTAAATTGTATTAGCGCCCGAAATTTTAATATTTTTCTAAAATATTGTTAGTGGTGCTTGCTCACGTAAATCTTGCTGCCATTATAATAGGGCTACATCCACATTATTCCGGATAAATTATAAAACTGCATTTTCATTTTTCGAAATGCTCCCTGTCTACACTGGTGTTATCAAACCTTTTTCAAACATTGCTTGTCCACACTGAAACGTCGGAAAATGCTTAAATCCTCTTACTGCGCTTGCAAAAAAAAAAGAAGAAAGAAGAAGCATGGCCCTGCATCATTTGCATGTGCCATCTGAAATGCAATTGTCCTCGTGTTCCGCTGCCGGACAGCATATCCAAATAAATCCCTGTCACCTTTGAAGCAGTGCAATGTGAAAGTTGTACAATGTAACATTTATCTTTAACAACGCTGTCAAAGTGGATAGCAGGCACAACAACGCCGCTACACGTCTTGATTGTTTTGGGTTGCATGGATCACCATGACTGCATCACATGACTACAAATATGTCATATTTTTGGAAAATCGCTGTTTTTCGCGTTTTCGGAAAGCTAAATTTGCGCTGCACAAAAATACCATCTCAGTGTGGACGTATGGCCAAAACGTAGCGAAATGAATGCGTTTTCAAATGAAAACATATTAGTGTGGGCTTGGCTTAAGTTGTTGTGAGTTTTTGTGTTGATATGCAGTTAAAATTGTGTTTTGGTAGTTGCTAGAGTGTTGCTCTGGTGTTTTGGGTGGATGCTTACTGGCCTAACTCAAAAGAGCCCACTCCCATGTCTATTATATTCTGGCTATTCTTCTGGAATATCTGTAAAGTTTTTGAGCATGGATCCGAGTTGCCTTAAATGATGGTTTAACATGAGCAACATGAGCATGAGAGAATGATGACAGATTGTTCATTTTTGGGTGAACTATCCTTTTGATATTCTAGTTGAATCTGAAGAACAGAAGCCCAGTGATACAAACATCAGCATCCATAGCCACCCCATCAGCTGCCTAAAGAAAGAAAAATAGCTTATACGCAGGAGGTCTCCAGCATGGGTGGGAAATGACCTGATCTTCACAAGCCTGACACCCACTCTGTCTTCACTCGCAGCGTCGCTTTTTGTACATTACAGACTCTGTCTGCTGCTAATGACTGCACAAAAAAGCGCTGAATGCTTGCTCAACGAGAAACCGAGGTTACAATGGGAGATGTTCCTTGAAATTTGCATGGCTTGGAGGCAAATGGTTTCTGCAGTCCCAGCGTGAAACATCTTCCACTGTCATAATCACTGCTGTCATCATCATCATAACATCAACATCATAATCTTTCCTTTTTTCCAAGTTTTTCCTTGTTCTTCCCCATCTTTGTAAGCTTCATCATAATAACCATCATCATAATCATGAACAGCCAAATGATACAGCTTTGTGGGGAAACATAAAATGTACATATTGTGCTAATAAGGATAGTATTTGGGGTAAAAGCCCCCATGATGCCTCCATAAAAAGACCCACTATTAAGGTGGGGGGAATATATTTGTAATGAAGAATGTTCATAATGGGCTCACATTGACTGATCCAATCGCAATAGAGATTTATTTGATTATAGAATACTTGAGATGTTATGAATTGCCAATTGTGATCGAAATTATCAGGAAATTGTGCCTTTTTTGGGTTGGTTATTTTAAATAAACCTTATCTTATAATGTCATTTAAAAAAGCATCTTGCTTTCTCAAAAGAATTTGCATAAGTGCATACTGTAAGTTCACAAATTTTGCTGAATAACTATTGCCCCTATACAGTATCTACACTATGACCATGTACAAACTAATACGTTTTTGTTTGAAAACGCATCTTTTTCTCTACCAGCCTTCCGTCCACACTATGGTGTTTTTGACAGCGAAAACTGAGCTTTTTGAAAATACTCTCCCAAGTGGATAAATTTGGGTTTTGCGTTGTAATGTGGACAGGGGAAAAATTCATAATATTTGTTGTCATATTATGCAGTCATGAGATCCATTCAACCCAAAACAATCAAGATGGTGGCCCATGTTATAGCGGCATTGAGTGCCTGTTATTAAATTTGATAGTGTTGTTAACGATAAATGTTACTTTGTACAGCCTTCACATTGCAATCCTTCAAAGGCGACAGGAAGTTCACTCAGAATAGCTGTCCGGTGTCGGAACAATATGACAATTGCATTTTAGACCGTATATGGAAAGGTGATCATTCGGGCGTAGAGCCTGGGCCGGTATGTTGGCGATGCGGGGGGCTCGGGCATTTCCGGGACCAATGCCCAGTGGTGGAGGTGGGGACATACCAGGCCTTGGTGGATTCGTGCTGCAGCCAAACCTCCATCCATCAATGCCTGGTTCAAGAGGATGGTATCTGGATGACATCATACTGTAATGATTGGCAGTGGTATATGCAGCATCTGAGGGAGGTTCTGAGGTTGCTGGGATGCGCGGGACTCACGGCAATCCCCAAAATCTGCGCAATTGGACAGGTGGAGGTACGGTATCTGGGGTTTCATTTGGGTCACGGGCAGGTGCATCCCTAAAGACGCCAGCTTGTGAATGGAGAGCGAGATCAGGAGATGAGAACAGTAAGGATCATCACCTGGCAATGATTATCTCTAACAGCTGTTTGCCATTGCAGTGAGAGTTGGAGATGGATTTAAGAGTGAGCTGGATACCAATGAAGGAAAGAGAGAGTGCCACACACACCCCGAGACAGTGTTATGCTGTGTGCACTGAAAAGCATGACTATCGTCTAGGTTCCCCGATGGAGGGAACGAGACGTTGTGTCAGAGAAGCGACACTAGGGGTCTCTCTTGAGCGCTGAAATTCACCTCTAATCTATGAAAAAAGGCCAATGAGAAGTTGGCAGCCAGTATTTGCATGTCCCGCCCCAGGACATACGGGTATTTAGGTGGCGCAAATACATGAGTTCATTCAGGATTTTTCTGAGGAGCCGGAAATGGTCCGGCCACAACAGTGGCTCGGCTCAGCGACATGGCGGGGAAGACATAACGTCTCCTTCTCTCCATACATACGTAACCTAGACGTTCCCCTTCTGTCGCTCTCTCCACGTTGTGTCAGAGAAGCAACACTAGGGGTCCACTTATAAAAGTGCCATGCGCTGAGCCGTGTACGTGAACTGCTGATACAGGAGTGAGCAGGTATTCTTACGTGCAGGACGACCAACTGTATCAGGCTGCACGTACCCTTCCCCAATGCCCCATTCAAGCCATCAGAATCCTTTTCGTTACCCTGGAAGGGGGAACAAGGTGATGGCCGCCAACGCAGCGGGGCCCGGTTCCAACAGCCTGCGGCTGCGTGCCCGTTGCACACGGCGCCCCAACCCCCGGTTGTGACCAGAACGCGTCGGGACACCTGCTGCAAGGGTACCCCTGCCCGTAGAAAGCAGAGGTCTGTCCAGGGTTTGAGGGTTTGGCGGCAGGCGGTGGTAACTTTCACATTGTGTGTGCCGCGGCGCCATGCTCGTCTCAGGACTCGAGTCTGGAGCCAGTGCTGAAGTGGTCTCATATGCATCAACCCCAGCGGCATGGCTGCCGCGGAGGATGCCATATGCCCCAGGAGCTGTTGGAATCGTTTTAGAGGGACCACGGTACCTGGCTTGAGGGAAGTGAGGCATTTCAGCACCGACTGAGCACGCTCGTTGGAGAGACGTGCTGTCATTGAGACTGAGTCCAACTCCAAGCCGAGAAAAGAGATGCTCCGGACTGGGGTGAGCTTGCTCTTTTCCCAGTTGACCTGAAGCCCCAAACGGCTGAGGTGCCTGAGCACCTGGTCTCTGTGCGCGCATAGTAACACTCGCGAGGGGGCCAGGATGAGCCAGTCGTCGAGGTAATTGAGTATGCGTATGCCGGCTTCTAGGAGCGGGGCAAGAGCTGCCTCTGCGACTTTCATGAAGACGCGAGGGGACAGAGACAGGCCGAAGGGGAGGACTTTGTACTGATACGCCTGGCCGTCGAATGCGAACCGTAGAAAGGGTCGATGTCGAGGGCGAATCGAGACGTAGAAATACGCGTCCTTCAGGTCTACCACTGCGAACCAATCTAGATGCCGGATGCCAGATAGAATTTGTTTCTGGGTGAGCATTTTGAACGGGAGTTTGGACAGGATCCGATTGAAAACTCGCAGGTCCAAGATCGGTTGTAAGCCGCCGCCTTTCTTGGGTACAGTGAACTAAGGGCTGTAGAAACCCTTCTTTGTTTCGGTTGGAGGGACAGGCTCAATCGCATCCTTGATTAGAAGGGAGGCAATTTCTTCGCGCAGGGAATGGGCATGTTCGCCGTGTACTGCGGAAAAATTAACGCCCACAAAGGGGGGGTGGAGGCCTGGCAAACTGAATTGCAAACCGAGTCGAATGGTCCGGTGCAGCCAGCAGCTCAGTGAAGCGGCCCGAGGCTCTGGTGCTGAGAATAGACTCAAAGCACTTACCTTGCTCCGCGCACCCGGCAGGGGGCAGGTTCGTGACTAAGGAGGAGGTCTGATGTTGGCGTCCTCTGGACTCGTCTGAAATGGCCGGCCGGGGAACAGTCGTGGGCTGAAGGCGGGGACACCGCGTCCAGGAACCGGGACTGTTGAGGCCTGAAAGCAGAGTGCCGTGAGAACGGCATTTGTGGGCCAGGTGACCCAGAGACAAAAAGGTAATAGCTCTATAGAGTGTACAGAATTTAACAAAAAATTCTCCTTCCGGCCCTCCACTGGGGAACGGAGCGGTCTTACCAGCTCCGGAGCTATCGTCTCGGTCTCTGGGTCGGTCATCTCAGGAGCGCCTGGGAGCCTTCCGGGTACTCGTTGGGGTCCGTGAGACGAGGGGCGTCCAACTTCTGCGGGGAGCTCGACACTGGGGCTGAGAGCTGGGCCCACTCTCTTCGTTGGTTGAGGCGGAGCACCACTTTCTTTCTTTCTTGAAAGCCGCAGGAGGACGCCCTCGGCGAGCAGACAGGGCATGGCCCCTGGCGGCAGGTTTGCGGCAGGGCAAGATGTGTGAAATAGCCTCTGTCTGTTTCTTCACCACTGAGGACTGCTGGGCGGAGTCATCAAGTGGTGTCGCCGAATGGACGGATCTGGGAGACGGGGGTGTTTTTTGAGAAAGCGTGCTTTGTCTGCCTCCTGTACAGCGACCAGGTCCTGTCCATCGTTGCGTTTCTGGTCCACGGGGGGTGGCCATTGCCTGTTTGTGTGCAGTTCCTGCAGCACGTCAAGAACAGGACTACCCAAGTGCAGATTTGAAGTGCCCTGGCCCGGTGGACTTGCAGGAGGGGGCCATGGCGTGCAGGGGGGAGCGGACTGGAACCGTTCTACCACCGAGGGTAGCGAGAGCGGAGGAGCGAGGAAGCTGGGCTTGCTCAGCTCGTCATGCACGTCCAGGAAGGAACCGGGGCGTGGCTGTGAGCGGTGCACATGCCCGCGGAACCAATTAAGCCCGGGGAAGCATAGCGGACCTCCGTGCGTCAGGCTCAGACTGGGCGCAGACCCAAAGGTGGGGGCCCAGGCGAGTTATCCACATCCGACGCTGCTGTTACGCTCTCCGATGCAGCGGTGATGTCATCATCCAATGCCGGGGAGCTCGAGGGACCAGACGGTAGGCCGTTAAGCAGACCGCACTAATCCCGAGCTCGGGGGAAGCAGGCAAGCGTGCCGGGGAGGCGGGAGGTTTCGAGGGGATTTACCCGGCGAAAGCGTCCTGTTATTCTCTCCAGATCGTCTTTCATCGCCCGCGGCGCCTGCCTCAATCCCGTAGGAAGGAGGCAAGGCGCGGGGGGCGGCTGAAATGGCTCTCTCTCACTACAAGGGAAAGCAGAGATCGCAACGCTGCCGCAGTTATGTTCTCACACTGAAAACATAACCCATTGGAGAGAATGCTCATCCCGAGCTCGGACGGAAACAAGCAAGTGTGCCGGGGAGACGGGGGATTTGAGGGGGTTCACCCAGCGAAACGGAGCCCGTCATTGTCCCCAGATCGTTTTCATCACCTGCGGCGCCTGCCTCAATCCCTTGGGAAGGAGGCGAGGCGCGGGGGGCGGCTGAAGCGGCTTTCTCTCACTACAAGAGAAAGCCTACGACCGCAATGCTGTCATGGCTATGTTCTCGCACTGAAAACATAGACCATTCATAAAAACGCTGCCTGCGTGTGATCGCAACCCAGGAATGCAAGGCAGTTTTTATGACCGTCAGAGGTCGGGAGAAATCAACCACATCCAGAAACTACACAGGGGCGGAAATATCGTCTTTAAAAAGACGCGTCCTGAGAAGGACGTTCAACGCCGCTGTGTTTTGCTCTTTAGAGTGAAATTACTGTTTTAGAATGACTCTTTAGAGTTGTCTGCGCTGTCGAAGCGCCCAGGGGCAAGAATGCACAGCCGTGCACGAAGGAGAAAGCCGCTGTTATGCGGCGTCAAATCCAACAGCATGCAGAGCGTCAGAGGATTAAACAGGAACTTGGTGTGTAACTTTCAGCAGACTGCATGCACGACCATCGGCTCCGAAGAAATTTTCTGAATGAACTCCTGTATTTGCGCCGCCTAAATACCCGTATGTCCGGGGGCGGGACATGCAAATACCGGCTGCCAACTTCTCATTGCCCTTTTTTCATAGATCAGAGGTGAATATCGGCGCTCAAGAGAGACCCCTAGTGTCGCTTCTTTAACACAACGTGGAGAGAGCGACAGAAGGGGAACGAGTTAACTTTTTTAAAGTTAATTTGAATCAAAACAATAAATTTGATGTGGACATTTATCCCATCAAAGTGCACTACCAGGATGCTTTAGCGTGCTGTCTCCTTGTTTATATCTGCATTTCCCACTGTGCTCTACAATAGAGCTGTTCATCTTGTAGGCCAAAAACCTGGAAGAGAATTCGCCATGGGTTTCCTCTGGATTTTCCTATGCTTTCTGGTATATTTGTTTTCTGGTAGGGTTGTTAAAACTGATATTGCTTGTATGAATCAAACATTACTCGTGCGTTAACTGATCGCGATGTATCTATGTTGTCTATCATGAGTTTAACCTCATAAATTGAAAATGGTAGTACAATGCAAACATTAATAGTAGATCAAACACTTGAATACTCATATTTAGATATACTGGTGGTGGCTGAGGAGAGTGCCCTGTTCTCTATTTAAAAGTGTTTGAGTGTAGAGTCAGAAAAACGATTTAAGTGTAAAATGTATTCAAATATGTAAATAAGAGTGTTGTTTATCTTCATCAAAGCAAGTAATAATTCCATTTCAAATGTATTATCGTATAACAAAATATCAACATGAAAATAGCATGTTATGATTCCGGCTCTAGTCATGCTCAAATACAGGCGATGTCCACGTAAGCTCAATTGGGAGATTCATCTGTCAGAAGAAAAGTGCCAGAACACAACTGACGTAATGTTTTCTTCTGCAAATTGCTTGCAATTTGAAGTTTCCACCACAGATGTCACTAGCGATCACAAAGTTACGTAGTGCAGCTTTAAAAGATAAAACTTTATTGAAAAAAATTTACATTTTCACAAATGTACAAATTCACGTTTCAGGTATGAATGTGTGTAATTTATGTTGTAGAACAAATCATCCATGAACTGACAAGCTTTGTTTACCACAGACCTTCAAGAACCCATTATAAAAACCCATAGGAAAATCTAGACGGAACCCATGGCGAATAAAACTTCCGGGATGTGATGTCTACAAAATGACATCACAGCTGAACAGCTGTGAGGGAACACCCCCAAGTCAAGGACAAAAGGCCCAGTTGCCCCCCTTTATAGGCAGCCTTGCTTTCAAATATATTTTTAGTTAATCAATTTATACATGTCTTTAAGGGATCATAGCACATAATCAATAGTTGGATCATTGTAAACAACATAAAAAAATAAACTTTTTCATTTTTTATTGTTTTCCCAGACTGATTTCACAGGAAAATCAATGAAAGTATCTTAAATATTTAGTCTGCTAAAAGTCTCCCTACATGGTTATGATTTTTTGACACATTGGGTCCAACATTAGGTGGACAAACATTTTCCAGTGTAATCATTTTGTTTTTTCAGTAAATAAATATCTAAACACTCTTTAAAGGGGTCATGTCATGAAGAATCTATTTTTCCTTGATATTTTAACATATAAGAGGTCTTTCTACTATAAAAAAATACACTGTACATTTCAGAACTCAAAACTTAATCCCCAACTCAATAAAAGCATTTATTGAAACCAAACTGCCAAAACACCTCATTCTCTACATTCGTATATTAGTGATATCATCAAGGGTATTCATTAATTCATGACCACCTCTACAGAATCAAATTCAACAAAGCCTACTTTAAAATCATTGCACCCAAGGCCCTGGCTACTGATGCTCACTTCGTAAACAGAGAGGCCTACTGTGGCCTAACTACTCCTGCATGCCATATGGGAACATCTGGACTATTTGTATTATTTTTGTATATAAGCATGCCCTACACAGATGTCCTTGACTGTTGTCATGTCTCTTGCATGCTTTTAAAAGACGCAATGTCAATTTTCAACTCTGAAGAGAAGATGCATTTCATCAGCTGCTGTGGCTCCTGTTGTTTTGTTACATAAACTTCTCAACAAATTGTTTGTTCACCTATCAGTGCTATTTTTAATTGTTGGTGTATGTAAACACACACTAGATTTGACCATTTTATTTGTTGCCAGTGATGTACTTCTCAGTGCAGGATGATAAACTAGATTTGTGCGTCTTGTGAAACAGTCATAAAATGAAGGAATTGTCACTGAAGAATATGGGGCAGTTAAAAACAGTATTGGACCAGATCAAAAACTTAAGTAAACAGTTCCATTCATAAATATTTAAAATATCATGGTTGTTTAATTGATTATGATGCTGACAAGCTGTCTACACCAGCTCGTCCAATGAAGCGACGCAATGGCTTGAGGCTGTCTACACCAGGCGCATCGAAACTTTCTAAAATGTTTCATAGTATTGTTGGCAGTAGTATGCCAGCACAAACGGGACACCTGTTTACTGTTGCGTGACGTGCCGCAATGGATCCTTCAATGGTAGACAACATTATTGATTATAATGGGATCTTCTATTGCTTTAGATGCAATGTACCTCTCGCATCCCGTGTTGAAAGTGTGTGAGTGTTAACAGTTGTGCTTGAGATGAATAGTATAATATATTCGGATGCAATGTGTTGGATGTGCGTGAAATTTATAATGGTTTGGTGCTTGTTCATTCAGTTGTGATTGAGATTAAAAAATGGATGATTTCGAGGGGCTGCATGCTGTTAGCCAGTCATAACAGTGGGTGTTTACATTAAGGATTAAAGGAGGAACTGAAGCAAAAATCAAGCTTTTCAGAAAGATGGACTGAGGCAGGGTGGAAAATGATCATATATTACTAAATTATGACTGTTTTGGTGAAAAAACATCTCTTTAATAACATTTTCAGTGGACCTCAGGGAAGATTATGAAACTATAAAAAACATCATTTCATGACATCTTTAAACAAGATGAATCTACATTAGAAGCAACATTGCATTGGATATTCAGACTTGTTTTCAGATAACAGATCTTAAATTAAGTTTGTTTTTCTTACTAAGTGGGCAAATATATTTTTTTACATACAAAGAGGATGTTAGCACAAATGTCTTAAAGGAAAAGTTGAACAAAATTCAGAAAGTCCGAAAGAAGTTGGAAGGTGGTCATGCAAGGCTAACTGAGGACTGTCACAGTAGTACAGAATTTAAGGAGTAGGTACGATGTCATTTGTTCATAATATTTATGCATTTTAACCTGTTAACCTGCACCCCCACTCAGGGGCTCACAGCTGAAAATGACATACCTGAATTAAAATAAATATAGCTCCTGAGAACAGTGTACCACAGGCACAATTAAGGTCTCTTTGGAAAGAAGACACTTGGCACTCTACTAACAACAAATCAGAGTTGATAATGCTCAAACAAATAAAAAGTTATAAAAGTTGAAGTGCCTCATAAATAATGTGAACTTCAAAAAATGTTTTATTATTTCATGTACAAATATATAAAAATAGACCTGGAGGAATCCAATTACGTAAAGGATTGAAAGCCACAAGTCTCATCAGTTTATATTTCAAATTTGAGGAAGATATAATGAAAAATGGGGTTCCTGCAAGCTTTTTTCCAAGACTATGTCGGTTCCCTTTCTACCTCCCCTGCCTGAGGCACATCCCCAGAAATGACATCCCCAAACTAAAATAATTGTAGTTACTGAACAATTTGCTCTACATGCACAATTTAGACATATTTAAAAAGAAGACACTTTGGAGTTTTGTTACCCAAATGTAAAAGTTGAAAAACTTACACAGACAAAAAATGTATAGAATTTAAAGTGTCTTGAAGATAATTTGTACTGCAAGTAACATTTCATTATTTTATGGAAAAATCAATGAAAACAAACCTGGATGAATCCAGTTAGGCAATTGATTGAAAGCCACAAGTCTCATCAGTTTATATTTCACATTTGAGGAAGATATTATGAAAAATGAGATTTCTGCAATATTTTTTCCAAGACTATGTCCAGGTAACAAGAAGCCTCCTTGGATACCTCAAAAAGCAACCTAATGATCAAATGTTATGAAGGGTACTGCAAGCTATTTTAGTCATATACACTATTCATACCGATAGTTGCCCATTCAACATTCAATGGCTGGTGATGGCCAGTGATACAGACAGCATTCATATGGATGGTCAGACATAGAACCAACAAACAATCACACTGATGGCCAGCCATCAGACAAGCCATTTGTTTTATATTTGGTCTTTTCAGACCACAATGCATTTACCATATAAATCAAATGGGAAAACAAACACACACACACACACACACACACACGCTCTCTCTCTCTCTCTCTCACACACACACACACGTATAATGTGTGCATGTTACATAGCAACTCACCGATGTAAAATTGGACCATCTTTTCCGCCCTCAAGTATATCACCGTCGCCGCTGTATTCACTCCTCAATTTCGTCATCGCTGCTTCGAGTGATCTCAAATAAAACATCTTCAGCAGAAAAAACTTCTTTTGACGATCCATTTGATGAGATAATCCGTCCAGTAAGTAAGACGCTAAAACAGATGTTGACTGGGGAACCGTCTTTTTACTATGGCTCGCTTTGTTGTCAAATGACGGGGTGTGGTCACAGCCTAATTCGTAGGTTAGAGTGGCTGATTCAAATAAATAAAAAACATCTTGTTCAGCGAGGAATTTAAACTTCCCGGATATCGTTGGAATCGTGCACAGCTTGGCTACATTTTCTATCAGTCATATCATTTCAATTCTTTCATTGGCTTTCGTTGTAAAGACAAAACAATAGGATCAGCATATCATGACGCCAAAAAACTGACCGCAGTGTTTGGATATTTCGACCTATATATTGCCTATCTTTGTATTTGTGTGTGTGTGTGCGGTCTTAATTTGTACATTACACTCTAAGCAACACACCCATATAACGTTCGGCTACCGGGAGTCTGTTATTATGCATAATTTTATTGCATAACCGACAAGTATGATACTTCACCCTGAAGAAACTCGATGTAAACAAAGGAATAACCATCAATGTTACAACGTTATTGTTTCTTTGGACTAAAAATGCTCTATGGGATGTTATTCAGTGGACCCTCACCTTTCCATCCAATCTGGAACTTTTAGCAGTGGATGCGTAGTGTGGCTCGTTATTACGACACTACTGGTAAGTGCTCCGCTTTTGATTACGCTTGTTTGATCTGTATTGCTTACATAAATGCAAGAAATACATTCGTTATAAGCTTTTCATCGAAAAACAGAGCTCTATCATCGATGCTTGAGGCTTACACCTTTAAAATGATATATAGTTTGCCAAGATTAATGATGTTCTTTCACGTTAAATCTATTCATAAACATTAAACTGGGGGGGGGGGGGGGACTCTTCGGTGCGACTGCGCACTGGTGCAGGTTAACAGGTTAAAAGTTGTTGGATTTCAAATATGTAGGCAACTTCTGATATTCATGAGTTGCATGACCAAGGTCTGGAGATGAGAGAATTGATGTTTACAGAGAAGTTTATTAGCATTGGGTCAGAGCAGATGCCTTTTAGAGGCTGTTCACAAAAACAAACTCAAGTTCTTACAGTATATCCCACTTCACAGTGTGAACAAAAACAAGAGAGATTTCAGACATCACAGACATTTTCAGACATTTTCAAATACATCTGCACAGTGGACCGATGAGAGGCAGACAACCTTGATGTCAGTAAGAATGCGAGAGAAGGGATGTGTGAGTGTGTGCGTGTGTGGAACTTACATAACACAATGAGATAAACGTTCATAAGGCTGTAAGAAATAAAAATTGTACTTCACACCAATCTCTTAAGAGTTTCAAACAACTTATTAGTGTGTCATTAACAGCAATGGTTCTCAGTTTTGCTTTAGGACAGAGATTTTACATTGACCATCAAGTGACCTGATCCTCATGCAAAAGTAAACACAAATATCCACCCGCTGTCCAAACATTAAAATGTATTAATATTAAAACACTGCAGCCCAACAATTTACAAATCATATTAACATTATTATTAAATAAAAGAAAAAAAAATAGGCTAGATAGGAAAAATGAACCTATTCATTTTGCTATATATATTATATTTCATATACGTATTTAGGATTGCCGTGCTGCCCAAGACCCTATAAAAAAACAGAAATTTTTTGGGCACAACCCACCAACTGAGAACCACATCCAATATCATTATGCATTTACATTTTTGTGCTTACTTTGGAAGCTATTATTTAAAAACATGGTTATATGTCACACCTAATATAAAATGAGACCCAATATTCTCTGAATATTTACAGAGATTTCTATATCCTGCAGCCTCAGCAGTTAGGTGTAGCTGCACCCTGTCACAGAAGCAACTGTTAATGCGCAAACTAAATCTAAAAATATTTCTCAGAAATATAGATAGTTTGCAGACGGAACATCGCCTCAGAGATCCATTGAGTAGAAATGAGTGTGGCATCTTATTGCGGTACAGCAGAAGCGTGTGGAGAGATCTTGACAAGTGGAGTGACATCTGTATTCATATTCTCAGTTACACAGATACACAGACTGTAACTGGTGTGAAATATTCATTGCGTTTGGAGGGTGTGTCTGGATCTGCTATTGAGAAGTTGGTGGCGTGAGTTTGTGAACTCCTTATGGAGACAAATATGTGAAGAAATCTATGGAATAAGATATGTACATGACAAAAAGGTTGAAGCTATGTATGGGATTTTTTTTATATTTCTGTGTTTGTCTCAGCTTGTGTGTCTTTAATATGTGGCTTTCAAATGGACTCATCATAATATATCGTAATAACGATTTCTGAGCACATGAATGACCCAGCAAAGTTGGAAGTTCAAGTGGGAAACTTGGAATTCTAGATGATACTGAGTTTCCAAGATGTGAAGGGTCCTAAACTTTCAACATGGCAGAAGAGAGTACAGTTTCTGTGATGAATGGTAGGTTTTGTTAATTTTATTAAATACAGCTTATTGTTAGTGCTTGCCGTTTTGGTCATATTAACTTATGCATATCAGCAACCATTCTTACAATTTACATTTTTACAGCATGAAAAATAGCTTGTATTTGACTAAAATTCCAATATTGTCAGCAAGCTCACTGAGTTATATGTATTATGGTGTCAAAATAAAAGTCCCTCAAGACATATGAATGAATGAACTTACCATCGTCCATGTTTCCTGTTCTTCCAACAGCAAAGCATGTTAACAAGATGTACTCGTAATTACCACTTCAGAAGTGGGAAGTAGGACAATTCCAATAGTACACGAAGGCAGCAAAATTCTTTAGTTGAATTTTTACCTTCATTGTTTTATAATTTTTATAAAATTCAGGGGTTGATTTCAGGGTACACACATTTTTGGAAGCAACATGTAGATTTCCTGTGTGATCATGTTGCATATATACTCACTGAGCACTTTATTAGGAACACCTATCATTCATGTGATTATCTAATCAGCCAATCGTGTGGCAGCAGTGCAATGCATAAAATCATGCAGATATGGGCAAGGAGCTTCAGTTATTGTTCACATTAACCATCAGAATGGTAAAAAATGTGATCTCAGTGATTTCGACCATGGCATGATTGTTGTTGCCAGACCGGCTGGTTTGAGTGTTTCTGTAACTGCTGATCTCCTGGGTTTTTCATGCTCAACAGTCACTCTAGTTTCCTCGAAATGGTGCCAAAAACAAAAAAAACATCCATTGAGTTGCAGTTCTGCAGATGGAAAAGGCATGTTGATGAGAGATGTAAATGGAGAATGGCCAGACTGGTTTGAGCTGACAAAAAAGCTACGGTAAATCAAATAACCACTCTGTAAAATTGTAGTGAGCAGAATAGAATCTCAGAATGCACAACATGTCCAACCTTGAGGCATATGGGCTACAACAGCAGAAGACCACATTGGCCACTTCATTAGGACCATAGTGTTCCTAATAAAGTGCCCAGTGAGTGTAGATGGCCTCAAAGCTAACACAAATCAACTAAAAGCCACAAAACTCGAATTTTGCATTTCGTGGGGTCATTAAAACAAAATAAAACAAAGCAGAATCAAAAAAGCAATGCCATTTTTGTATGTAAATCTCAACCCCTGGCAATACGGGCCTACTGGGAGCTCAATTCAGTTGTTCGGTCCAGCAGTTTATATGATTACTGTCACCGTGTCTTCGGTACTGCCCAGCTGAAGGGTAATTAATGACAGTGACCCTGCAGGGGCAGATGAAGGCTAGAGAAATTAATAAACATGAGGAATTGGTTGAGTGCTGCTGAGGGATCGAACCGGCTTACAGGTATCTATATATTGACTTGAGTGCCAGTGAGCCGTTAAAATATAAACTTCATGACCTGGGGCTCAAAGGGTTGCCGCTTCACAATCTGACAAGACTTAAGAATAAACAGGAAGTGTGTAATAAAAAACTGAGCTTGAATGTGAAATGAATGCATGACATAATAATTAACGTTGTATGAAGCTGATTACCTCAGTCAATATTCTGCTTAAAAGAGCGACTAGCCTGAGGGGATCAGCATTATCAGTGGTGATTGCCAAGGCAAATGTCACAAACCCACAACCCTAAGTATTAGCTACCTGCATGTTTGTGCTACGTACTTGAATGTTACCTCAAATTGTGCTTGTTGTTGAGGTGAGTTGTGTTATTACTCTTCCAAGCAATCAGATGTACAATTTTCACCTAGTAAATGATAAAACAGGCAGAAAAATCTCATTGATTGCATTGAAGGAGGGTCCCGAGCCATGTAGGGACCTGAATAACACTTTTGGGTAGGCTCTTTTGATTGGTGCCAGTAAGCAATCACCCCAAACACCCTATAGTAAAACATAGAATTGTACTAAAAACCATGCAGAACAACTAAGCAAACTCATTGCAACTCTCTGGCAACAATCTACAACACCCTATCATTTTGCCAGCAAGTTTTGCAATGGCAAGACCACACATATCTAGTTATAAACTTATGTTCTACCAGAGTAACACTACAAATAGTTTAAGTGCTGTTAGCAAAGGTGAATCTGAGAAATAATCTAAATATTATAAGTTGTCATTGCACACAAATAACTATGGTTCACTACAGAGGGTTTATTCATTGAAATTTTCATTATAAATAAACAAATTACCGTTACTGAGCAACATCTGTGTTCAAAACAGTGTTCTTGCCTTAATTATTCACTACAGTAAACCTAAAATAATGATTTACATACAGAACTATTGGGTTCGATTTGGTGAGAAATTTCAGGCTTTTTTAATTCATCCTTGCGTGTTTACGTCAAATCCATAAGCAAAGAAAAGAAGATCCAGCGATAGATATGCAGTTTAACTTGCTCAGACAACACATGTTTCAACTACGTGTTTTGTAAAACTTACTGGTCCCTGTTACAGGACTCCTATGCATACAAATGTCTGTGGGTATGGCCATAAAGTGTTTTTTTTTTTCATGCAAATATGCTCTATGTCTAGGCACAAGTGGGTTGGCGAAATCGTGCACACAAGAGATAAATGAAGACAGCCCATTCATAAGGTAGCTAGTGAATGATAGTAATATAAACCATTTGAGTCTTGTAATTTTACGTAGTAACTGTGCCCTTCATGAATGTCAGCTATACCTCTATGAAGATTTTTTAAAATGCGTGGACAAGGCATTGTTCATCAGGACTAATTTGATGTAGGCAACTAAATTAGTGCTGGGATGCATGAAGGTAAACAGATTTGGCCTGCTGTCCGTAACGGAGGGGCTCGAGCACAGGACTGGGCTTGAGCTCTTAGATCCTTCAAGATGAACCTAGATGAACAAACTCCTCCATAATTTATATTTAGAACTTCATATTAATCTACTGACATACAGTACCATGGACAATATTAACTGTAATTGTCTGGGACAAACTTTTATTTGCCATTGTAAATCTCGAGATTGAAAACACACTTTGAAAGCACCTAATGGTTGAATCCCCAAACTGCAAATGCGAAAATTGAGTTCAGACATTGAGCTGAAAATTGACATGATTTTCAGATGTCTTAATGAAATATTTCTCACAAAAATAGCAAATTAGGCTTTGTGCCACTTTATTTACAGTACTGTGCAAAAGTTTTAAGCACTTGGGAAAAATTTTACATCGTGAGGATGTCTTAAAAAATAATCTTAAAAAATAATCATTTATCAGTTAATGCCATGCAAAGTCCAGCAAACATAAAAAAGCTAAATCAATATTTGGTGTGACAACCTTTGCCATCAAAGCAGCACCAGTTCTCCTAGGTACACCAGGACACTTTTCTTGTTTTCATGGTTGTTGGCAGATTGGATGTTCCAAGCCTCTTTCAATTTGCAGAGTTTCAATTGCTTCTGTCTCTTCATGTAATCTCAGACTGACTCAATGTTCAGTGGGGGCCTCTACTGGGGCAATGCCATCTGTTGCAGTCCTGTATTTTTGCTAATACACCCAATATTTTAACGCATATGCCCACAGATATCGCAAACACTCCCACCAATGCCCAGCACAATTTCCCAGGCACGAAAATTGGACTTAGATTTAGCACCCTCATGAAAATTTTATAAGATTTTGCACACGGTCATAGCGCATAACATTGCATCTTACACAGGTACTAAAATAGACCCCACTATATAGCCATACATAGGACATAGATACACTCTGATATGATGATCACAGTCAACTGTGGGTATATTTCACACCATCAGATTTGTCAGAGCAGAAGAGCAGCACTGAATTATAGCTGATGTAAAAAACAAATGCTCCTCTGCAAGTAACTTGCAATTTTATTCTTCCACCACAGATGTCGAAAGAACGATCCATAGTGCACCTTTAAACAAAAATTAAACACACTTTGAGATCAGTTAATATTCTTTGTAATTCTCACAAAACAAAAAACATTTTTAAAATATGATCATCTTCTAACTATGAAAAATGTTTTAAGACATGTGAAAAATCACCGACAGTCAGACATGGGGACTGGACTTGTGACTTGGTGACTTGGACTCGAGTCGACTCCAGTCGCTATTTTTATGACTTGTGACTTGACTTGACAAAAAATAAAATACTTGAGACTTGACTCGGACTTGGAAGTTAAAGACTCGGGACTTGACTTGACTTGAGACACGAAGACTTGAATGACTTGAGTGTTAATCACATCATGTTTTCAGTTTGAATATAAAATATATAAATTAATTAAAAAAATAAAATTGATCCAGCTGGAGCACAGGCTGAGAATTGTTTTGTCATGACTGGATCACGACACTATAGGCTATCATCAGCCATGCCCTCTCGTACCTTACGCACACCACGCCCACTTAGATCAGATAACACATCAACATGTCAGCCGGAGGGGTAACGTTACCAAGGGTCATCGCTTTCGGCTTCAAAAATTATTATCAAGACAGCAAAAGACGAACAGCGCTTTGCAAGACATGCAACGTTAAGATCGCGGACAGCCAGACGACAACCTCCAATTTCGTCCGCCATTTGAAGAGCCATTCTGCCCAGTAAGTGCTTGTCAGTTTGTTAATTTTATCTGGTTAGTTGGTAGTTAGCTAATGTAATAATAGCAGGGTTCCCACGGGTCCTTGAAATCCTTGAAAGTTTGTGAATCTGAAAAATAAAATTCAAGGCCCTGGAAAGTTCTTGAAAATAAACATACATAGATACAGGTCCTTGAAAGTGCTTGAATTTATTTTGTGCAAGAAGTTTTTTGGAAAAAAAAAAATCTGTCCATTAATTTTTTATTTCGCCAACACTTCATGGCTTATGCTGCATACTAGCCTGCTTGATTTACGTTAGTTACGCGCATTTACGTTAAGTGTTTCCCGCACGAGGTACTTTGTTTTGTACGTTGCCATGACGTTCAGGCGCGCTGGTACCTCAACGTTTCCCACTCACAGGCATTGTCGGTACACGATCCGTTCCACCTGCACGATCCGTTCTACGCATGCGCGTAATTACGTAGTAGAGAACGCACATGCGCAAATGATAATTCTGTTTTGCGACGTTGATTTTGATTTACGACACTGCACGATCTGTTCTACGCATGCGCATATTTGTACCGCGAGACTTTCATTCACTCACAGCGAAAGAAAATGGAGTTCAGCGGAAGAAATGAGAAGTTTGCCCTTTACGCTGCCGTTAGACAATATTTGGTTGACGGGTTGGTGGATGCGGCGTTGAAGAAGAAGGTCTCACGAATGGCTGCACATTTCGTTATAAGAGGTACGTGAGTGTGGGTATTTGAAATAATATTAGCATTGTTTTAGTTAACACGTGTGAACATGTCATGTCAGTCCATCTAGTCAGACATAGTAACCGCCAACATTTTTCACCACAGGTGTTTGCATCCCTGAACAAAGACACATGTGCACATAATGCACTGTATTGTAATACCAAACAAAGCAGCAAAATCATTACGTAACAAACATTGTTTGTCTATCACAGAAAGTAAATTATTCTACATTGGCCCCAGTGCACAATTCATGAGGCTGGTTGTGCTGTCTGATGAGCAGAGGCGGGCTGTCCTGGAGGAGTGCCACAACAACCCTGGCACAGGGAACCATGGGGGCGTGAGGGCGACCATGGACAGGGTTGTTGTGGGGTACTACTGGGATAACATAAAGGCAGATGTAGCAGATTGGGTACTTTTTGGAACTTTCATGGAATTTAACATTATGGCTTTAAGGCAATGAATTGATTTAGTGGCTTTGTTTGACTTAAGATAATTATTTGGTCTAAATAACAAATGTATCCATCAGGTCAAAAGCTGTCACAGATGCCAAAAGAACGACCCCATAAAGACTGTGTCTCCTGCCCTTCACCCTATTAAGGTAGAGCTTAACTTGGTGTACCACTTGAAGCAACACGTTAGGTGATGTGGTAATATTACATATCTCTACAGGTGAAAGAGCCATGGGAGGTGGTCGGTATGGACCTCATTGGTCCACTGAAAAAACCATGAAAGACCATCAATACGTCCTCACGGTGACAGACCTTTTCACCAAGTGGGTTATCGCTGAGCCTTTGAAGTGTGGCTCCAGCACTGAGGTGGCTGAGGCACTTGTGTCAAAGCTCTACACGTTTGGTATGGTCCGGAAAATCATCACTGACAGGGGCCGTGCATTTGTTAACGAGGTATGTGTCCTTATTACCCTCTCCCTTCATACAGGACATATGACATCATCACAATTCACGCTGTTTTAAGCGGTCATTGGTCATTTCTGAGACCAATAAATATTGAAAATAACCATGTGTGTCTGAATTATGTACAGCTTAATGCACACATATTTGCGGCGCTGAACATCAAGCATGCCATCACAAGTGCATACCATCCACAGTCAAACGGCCAAGTAAGTGTGCCATCATGACATCCCGCTAAACAGTAAAGTCAACTTTAGCCAATGTATACTAAAGTGCATGTAGTAATTCCTTTCTATGTTGAAGGATGAGAGAACTAATCAAAATGTAAAGAGGACTCTCAGAAAATATGTTAATCAGCACCATGATGATTGGGACATCCACTTGCAGGCCATAGTTTATGGAATAAACACTGCAAAACAGGTTATTATTCAAAATGACTAGATAATGTATATTGCATACATGTTTTAAGAGTTTTATTTTGTGATTTGATGCAAAACATTTTGTTTCAAATTAGAGATCCACCAAGTACAGCCCGTACTTTTTAATGTACAATAGGCACCCCGTCTACCACAGGCATTAAATGTCTGTGAGACAGATGCTGCCTTTGAATTGGCGGACCCAGAGGAGGAGCTGGAGCTAAAACTAGCTGGAGTCAAGGCCCTCAATGAAACGGTTTGTTCAGAGTTGTGTGGATGGCATGTTCAATTTGAATAAGAATGTTCGCATAGTAATATATTCTTATCTTTAAGGTACGTAAAAACATTGAAAAGGCACAGGGGAAACAAAAAAGGCTTTTGAGGCAAAGAAAAGGAAAGGGGTTCAGCCAGTGCTCAGTTAAGGCAGGGGACGAGGTCCTAATTGGGGAGCCCAAAAGAAGGTGAAGAAGGGAAATTGTTTGCAGGATCTCCACCAAGGGCCATTCACCCTCACATCCTTGACCGAGAAGGGTGTGGCAAGTGTGGCTATGTCAGGGAAAATACAGAAAGTTAATGTTACGCAGCTAAGGCCCTACTTTCGGCCACAAGGTATTGTAATAATCCTACTTGGTGACATAGCAAATATAAACATGACACTTGACAATGATGATTAGTATTTACTTTACTGTTGTGTAGATCATAGCCATGAATCTGAGGGCAGCCAAAACGATGCAGAAGACATTGGAATGGTGGACCACCAGTATGCCAATAAAGGTCCACTGTGGTCCAAGAGGTTGTGTCCTCAGCAAGAACAAGTGGTGAGTGCCAAACTAAACTGGATGTTCACATGCACAGCTTGTTAGTGTGCTTTAAATAATAAATGCATGATTGCTCATTCCTAACAGGGATATTTGTTTATTTCTAGCTGACCTATGTGCTAGACAGAACACGTCCAGCAAAAGAAATTGTTGTTCTGGATGGCCCAGTTTGTCTTCGAAGGGAGGACTTTTGGAGCCTGGGGCTAGATAAACAGGTGGAGAGCAATGTAAGTGGATATTGCTGTAAAGAGTTTGGATTAGGGCTGCACGATATTGGAAAAAAAATACATTGCGATATTTTTTTCCAACGATATATATTAGCGATATTGTGAGCCATCAATCCAGGCTAAAGTCAATAATTCACCATGTTCAGCTGCATTATCTGTTGTTATACAGACTTGACGTGTCTCATCTAAGCCCCACGCCGTCACCGCTTCTCTCAGGGCCTCTGCGATTTTCTCGGCTGTATGACTCTCCGGGAAAAATGCCGTCTGCAAACTGCGACTTTTTATCTCGAAGTCCTCTGTGAGGAAATGGACTTTGTATCCGTCGTAAAGCGCTTTGTGGTGCCGTTTTAAGTGATCAGACAAATTGGTGGTGTTTCCTTGTGCACATGCACGCGTCGCGATGTTGATGCTAAAACAGAATATCGTTCAGCCCTAGTTTGGATGGTTCTAATGCCTTTATTGTAATTATGCAAAACATTCTGTGCTTTCAGATTGGGAATGCGTGCTTCAGGCTGGTAGAGGCTGCAGCCAGGAGACATGTATGTATTTGTATTTACCTTGATGACTTACACATAAATTTGTGCAAAGGTGAGTACACCTCTGACATTTTTCCCAAATGCTTTGTCTTTTCATGGGACAACACTATAGAAATGAAACTGTGAAGCATCTTAAGGTAGTTGCTGTACAGCTTGTATAACAGTATAGATGTTTTGTCTTCTAAAAATAACTCTACATACAGCCATTAACGTCTAAACAGCTGGTAACAAAAGTGGAAGGTGGAGGAGAGCAAGGAGTGTAACATCCACCAGCTCTGATGTCATCATGAAGGATTGGGAGATGATTCCTATAGAAACCTATGCAGCTCTGGTGAATTTCAAGTCTGTAGGGGTTAAGGCAGTGCATAATAATGGTACTCACACAAAATATTGACAGTTTATGCACAATTAGGACATTCGCTGTGAGGTGTACTCACTTTTGTTGCCAGCTGTTTAGACGTTAATGGCTGTATGTAGAGTAATTTTCAGAGGACAATAAATCTATACTGCATAACAAACTATACACTGACTACCTTAAGATGCATCAAAGTTTCATTTCTATAGTGCTGTCCCATGAAAAGATATAACAGAATATTTGCTAAAATGTGAGGGGGGTACTCACTTTTGTGAGATATATGTATATGAAATGCAGACATACAATTTTATTCAGGGAATGGATGTCCACATTGCTGACCTATTTGAAGTCCCTAAATGGAAACTAAGGGAACCTAGTTTGCCGGTAAGTTGCATAATGTGTTGACAAGTCCAGCAGATACACCTCTTTAAGTGAAGATATGTCCAAGGAGATCTGAACATATTTTTTTTTTCATAGGACAATGTGGAATCTAAAGATATCATCATTTTGCCAGCATGGTCTAGGGGGTCACAAACAGCAAGCCACTACATGCTTTGTGTACAGTTACATTGTTTTTTAGTTTTTCCTCTATTTTTAAACCAGTTGGTGCCCCTATAGCTGACATTAATAGGGTATGTTCTTCATAGGTGTTATTAGTTGCTAAGAAGGAGGCTATTTTTCTGGACTCATTATGTCCAAATGGGTTTGGAGATGAGAAATACCGAACCATATTTAGGTTTGAAACGCATAAGCAGAGGACATTAGCAAGGTTTGACCTGTGACCGATTAAGGCTAACACAGAGAACAGAAAGTGCATGTAGTTACATGCTACTATGGGAATAAAATTTTTTTTTTTTCATCCAGTTAATCCTGAACAACACTGTGTAACAGCCTTAACAAATACAGATCAAACTGAGTGAAATGGACTGATATCCTGTTCAGGCAAAGCCTTGTTCTCTGGCTTTAGGATTGAGTAAAAGCCTTGTTCTCTGGCTTTAGGATTGAGTAAAAGCCTTGTTCTCTGGCTTTAGGATTGAGTAAAAGCCTTGTTCTCTGGCTTTAGGATTGAGTAAAAGCCTTGTTCTCTGGCTTCAGGTTTGAGTAAAAGCCTTGTTCTCTGGCTTCAGGTTTGAGTAAAAGCCTTGTTCTCTGGCTTCAGGTTTGAGTAAAAGCCTTGTTCTCTGGCTTTAGGTTTGAGTAAAAGCCTTGTTCTCTGGCTTTAGGTTTGAGTAAAATCCTTGTTCTCTGGCTTTAGGTTTGAGTAAAATCCTTGTTCTCTGGCTTCAGGTTTGAGTAAAAGCCTTGTTCTCTGGCTTCAGGTTTGAGTAAAAGCCTTGTTCTCTGGCTTTAGGTTTGAGTAAAAGCCTTGTTCTCTGGCTTTAGGATTGAGGCAAAAACCTTGTTCTATGGATTCAGTTTTGCATAATTTTTTTCCAGACAACTTGCAGGAGCAGTGGCTAATGGACCGTGGGTGGAGAAGACGGGCAAAGATTTTGATGTAACTTTGCTTAATATGTAATTTTGCTATTTCATTTTGCTCAGCGGACACTATATATGGTTGTCAACATCACATCTGAGTAACTGTATATTACTTTTCAGCCATTTCCAGTTCAGTCAGATGGACAGAGCTGTGGGATATTCATGCTTATGGTAAACTTATACAATTTCTACTAAATTTCTCCTGTTTGTCCTAAATCTCCGTAATCATTATTTTTCTCTTTAACAGTATGCCCTTTGCATCTGTACTGGTGCCATGTTTCACTTTTTGGATGTAAGTTGTAATTCATGGAATGTATATGTATCAAAGAATGTTAAAAACAAACAATGCAAGACTCCAATATTACATGTGTATTACAGACTGACATACCATCTATTCGAAGTGGTGGTGTCTCCAGATTCTGGAGAAATTGTCGATTGCAAGGTAGGACACATTGCAAGCTGTAAAACATTGGTCTGCTTTAAAATTATGCTACATTAAAAGTACCATACTTTTGAATAGGCATGGGCAGAACTTCGGGCAGCGCTTTGCTTTCTGGACAGAGGAGGCAGAACAGCTGATGGCAGGCACCCTACCACCTATTTATAGGATTTCTCGACCCCAAATAGTCAAGGTATGGCCAAACTAAACAGACAACAATTTTCACGTATGCATTCTATACAGGTAGGTCTCAAAAAATTAGAATATTGTGGAAAAGTGTGTGAATTACTGAATTAAATGTAAAACTTGAAACTGATACATTATATAGATTTATACAACATGTTACGTCACGTGATATATTCAAAAATAGAAGATCGTAACAAACAGTTCAAGTCAAGTGGGTTTGTCATTTCAACCATATACAGTACACTGTGTATAGTGAGACAAAACAGCATTTCACCATGGGTCAAGTGGTGTTACATTTTAAGGTATATAAGAAAACATTTGAGACAGGATACATTTAGTGCACACAGGCTAAAAAAATTGTGCACATACATTACAGTGCATCCGGAAAGTATTCACAGCCAATAATACATTGTGCACATACATTCACATGTACACCAATATTGCGATTATTTCCAATGATCAGAGTTAATTGCAGTAAGATGTTTACATGACTGGAGCAAACCTCTTCACTCCTACTAGCAGTTTTTATTTTCTGATTATTCACACATAGCCCAAAGCAGAGCACAAATGATGAACTCTTATACTGTCCACTGTTTTAATTTACGTATGTTAAATAACAAACGGGTTCTTATGGACGTATTTTGTTATTCTGTGCCGTGATGAAGACCGAAATATTATGTCGGGGCCTGTAACAGTGTTATACACTGCTGTCACGTTATTTGAGCTGTTTCTGGATGAAGGCAGACTGCTGACAGTGAGTCGTGTTGACAGAGTTCAGGGAAAACGTCCTAATGTCAAGTTTAAAATGAATACGCCCTTAAGGTGCGTGACAAAAACACACACGCACTTCAGTTAGTGCAATTACTGTGTTTACATGGCAGCATACTGCGATTAAAAACGGCCTACGCCACCTGTTTTAATACGATTATAGTTGATGCGATTATGAGCTTAATCACGTTATTAAGTATTGTGTTTACACGAGGTAAAGTATAATCGCAATATTGCTAAAATCCCATTATTTAAGAGGGTGCATGTAAACGTGGTCAATGTTTCACCCTTTGTTACATTGCAGCCATCTCCTAGAGACATTTGTTAATTTTTTTTCTTCTTAATCTACACTCAGTACCCCATAGTGACAGAAAAATACAGAATTGTAGAAGTTTTTGCAAATTAATAAAAAATAAACTGAAATTGGAACCTGCCCAATTATTTCACCATGTGCAGAAATGTATGTATAATGTGTGACAATTGATCAATTAAAAGTACCAATACCTGGTTTAATGACCAAGGAGTCACTGTGCTTGATTGCCCTGCAAACTCGTCTGACCTGAACCCTAAAGGGAATCTATGTGGCATTGCCAACAGGAAGATCGGAGGTACGAGATACAACAATGCAGGTGAGCTGAAAGCTGCTTTTAAATAAACCTAGGCTTCCATAACACCTCAGCAGTGCCACATGTGGATTGCCTTCATGCCTCGTCACACTGATGCAGTATTTCAAACAAACGGAGGCCCAACCAAGTATTTAGTGCATATACGTGTACATATTTTTCAGAAGACTGACATTTCTGTATTAAAAATTCTTGTTTTTTTATTGGTTGTTTGTGATATTCTAATTTTGTGAGATACTGAATTTTGGGTTTTCTTTAGATATATGCCATAGTAATCAAAATTAACACGCATAATAGAAATATTTCAGCATAGTGTCTAATGAATCTATATAATGTATGAGTTTTACATTTGAATTTTTGAAATTGACAAACTTCCACAATATTCTAATTTTGTGAGACCTACCTGTATTTACTTTGTGCATGTTATGGTTTATATGAGTTAGTAGATGCTTTTGTCCAAAGTGGCTTACAAATAAAAACAATACAAAGGTTCGTAATTAATAGCCTAATGAAAATACAATAATATACAAACCATTACTCATAACTATTTAATTTATGCTGAAAATATGTCTTTAGGCCCCTTTTGAAAGACCCAAAACATCTTATGTTGTAGTGTAGTCTTAATTTATGGTATTTTACTTTATCATAGGAGGAACAGGTGGAAGTGGAGGAGCTGCCCCTCACATTGAAACATATGTACCAGGCAGAATACATTGTGAGGAACAGTCTTGGGCTTTTCACTGGCCAGGTTCAAGAACCATCATACATGTTGATGGATCATGATGACCAAATGAATGCGTGGAGGGTGCTGAAGGAGTCAATGGAGTGCTATGCCATGGAGCCTTTCACTTTTGTTTTTGAAAACATCCAGGACATGGAAACCTTCATGGTTATTTGTAAAGACACCCTCAACCTGAGAGTAAATGCTGGAGTTAGGGTGCACAGTCACCCATATACATTTTATTAGTGTGAGTGTATCAGGGTGACTTTGCAACCCACACTCTGCGTGTGTGCTAGATAATTTTTTACTCTTAAATAAAGTTACGTGTACTTCACTACTGTTCACCGCTGGTCTCATGTCACTTCTGTGTGTACACATGCTTCTTTCAAGTCATTTCCATTGTCAGTTTGAAATACTCTATAACGTTTCCCCAGACTTGTTTGTAGTTCTTCATGTAAGTGCAGATAGTCTAGGCAGAAATGCATATTATGTTCCTTATAGTCTTCTGTAAACAACATTGAAGGGATTATTTTCATCATTTATATTATATAGATATTAGCCTATATAGACCCATACTAATACAAAATTACTCAATTTAAATGTTAACTAATACTAGCAGCTTTTAATTATAAAAAACTACACAAACCGTCTTTGACAATACTACTGACCTCAGACCAAAACACGGTAAGTTAAGCCTAATACCATACAGCAATGAATAGCAAAGGAGAGTATGGAGGAAAATGATCATGTATGTTCATGTAACAACTCTCCTTTATTATTTTGGATTGGCAACCACGTAAACGCATCGTAATGCATAGCGTAAGCTACGTTTAAAAGCATCAAAATAGACCCTCTGTGAAATGTTAAACACAATACAACTAACGTTACACAATATGCCGCAAGTTGTGCCGCCTGGCCGTCAAGTGTTTCATCGCATGCGTGGTACCGATAGTGTAGGAAAACAGTGACGTTTAAACCATGACGTTTTCTACTACGTAATTACGCGCATGCGTAGAACGGATCGTGCAGGTGGAACGGATCGTGTACCGACAGGCATTGCAAAAATAGGCTTATGGATATACTCTGTGTGAGTGAGTGAGTGAGTGAGTGAGTGTTGGTGTGGGAGTGTGAGAGTGAGTGTGTGTGTGAGTGAGTGTGGGTGTGGGAGTGTGGGAGAGAGAGTGTGTGTGAGAGTGAGTGTGGGTGTGGGAGTGTGTGAGAGAGAGTGTGTGTGTGAGAGAGAGTGTGTGAGAGAGAGAGTGTGTGAGAGAGAGAGAGTGTGTGTGAGAGAGAGAGGAGAAATGTAACAAAGTTTAATGTACGTAACTGTGTTTGAGAGAGAGAGAGGGAGGTGTTCAGAGAGGAGTCTGTTGGATGTTAAGCCGTTATTTGTTTTATGGACTCAATGTTTAAAATTTAAAACATTTCAAACACTGTTGGCAGAAGTGAAAAATAAATAATTTTATGAAGTTACAATTTTGTTTGATTCCATGATGTATTTTACTGAACATGAGTATTGTAATTTACTGACAGTTACTTATATCTTGTCTTTTCACTTTATTATGATCAGATTCTGCAGGTAAAATTACAATAATAAGGTGACTTGACTTGGACTTGACTTGACATAGCCTGTGACTTGACTTGGACTTGACTTGACATAGCCTGTGACTTGACTTGACTTGACTTGCCCAAGAAAAAAATACTTCGGACTTACTTGAGACTTGAAGGTTAAGACTTGAGACTTACTTGAAAATTGCACATGTGTGACTTGGTCCCATCTCTGTCGACAGTAGATATAATTATTTGCCCAAAATAGTAATTTTGCTTAGCTGAACACAGTCGTTAATCAACCAATGCACTATATATCATAGTTTGACTGAGACTGTGCCTCCTCCCTCTGTTAGTTTGTCATGTCCCTGTTTGTTACTCTTCCTCTTGTGTCTGCAAGTGCCACGTGCTGTATGCTAGCCCCATTGCCATGACATCACCAGTTACTCCTATCTGCTCATAAGCCACATCACCTGTCTCATTACCGCTCCCTATATTAGCTTCCCTCATGTTTAGTTCTGTCCTCAATTGTTTTGTTGTTTTATTCGTTTGTCGCCTGTTCCCTTGTCTGTTGGTTTGCCTATGTGGCAGCGGGGGCTTGGTCAAGTGCCCATCGGGGAGAGGAAGCGGTAAGGGCGCTTGCACCTGAGCTAAATCATGTCTAACACCTGTCTCTAATTCCAGTGAGCTCGGGGAGAGCAGCATAAAAGCAGCCACAGAACCTCCAGAGAAAAGAGAGAGTGACAAGGGAACCCAGTGTTCCCAAGAAAGACTTTAGAAGTGATGTACAAAAAGTGTGTGAAGAAAGATTAAAAACCCTGTTACCTGTGGAAGTTATCCAAAACCCTGTTTCCTGTGTTTTCCCCCTCTCGAAGCGAGAGCGTTCCACAGCCTATTAAAGGGTTCCCCCAAAAATTTAAATGATCCTCTAATTTACTCACCCTCAAGCCATCCTAGTTGTCAATGACTTTCTTGTTTCAGCCAAACACAATCGGATATAAATCGCTCTTCCAAGCTTTATAAACGGAATGAATCGTACCTTAGATTTTGAAGCCCAAAAACGCACATCCATCCATCAACAAAGTAATCATACAGCTCCAGGGAGTTAATAAAGGCCTTCTAAAGCAAACCGATGCGTTTTTGTGCGAGAAATATCCATATTTATAACTTTATAAACTATAACCACTGGCTTCCGGTAATGGCCGTCCGTGCATTCATGAGAGAGTCAAGTTCTGACGTATGATGTAGGCAAAGTGTAAGCTCCAGTGAGTAATGACGAAAGCAAAAGCACAGAGGATAGAGGAAGCCAGTGAACGCTTGGACGGCCGTTACCGGAAGCTAGTGATTATAGTTTATAAAGTTATAAATATGGATATTTTTCGCACAAAAACAAGTCTTCCGTCGGTTCTAGTTTAATGCTAGTTCTGTTTTTAGTTCACCTTTTCTTTGTGAGTTTTTTTGTTTGTATTTTTTCTCTTTGTATAATAAAGCCTTTAAGTTCTATCTCTGCATTTGGTCCTTCATCTCTGCAACACTACTGTGACACTATATTTCCGAGTCGGCATGTTGTCTGTTCACACCTAACTTTTATTTTCTGCTTTATTTCATACAGGGGGACTGGGGGTACACATTTGACACAGACGCTCATTCATAAAGGAACCTGATGTTGGCTGGTGTGTGTGTTTATGTGTGTGTGTGGTTGTGGGTGGGTGTGTTTAATGTGTATTGATGTGTAGAGATGGACAGGATGAGCAGATGGCACAGAACTCAAGAATTCTTCGGAGAAGCACAGTCTTTATGGCTCATATACCACTCTAATTATCAGCCTAAGTGGGTAAAATTAATAATAAAAAAAATCAATTTAAATCTGTCTAGTTCAGTGAGATAAATTCTCACTGAACTTTGCTCTTTAAGAAGTTTTTTTTTTTTTAAATAAACTTCACCTGATGTCGTCAACTATTACTTAATTGTTATGGTCCTCTCCGGTCTGTGTGCTGGAATACTGACTCTTAATGGGAGTTTAAATTAGTCTTAAGATTTGTTTAGTCAGTATTTTTTTTTTTTTTTGTATGAGAACACAAATTTCAAGCTTCAGAGATATCAAATGCCATAAACGTTTATGAAATATTCCTGTTCTGTAACAGCTAGAGATGTTACATAGGCACCAGTGTTTGAATTGTGCAAGAGCTCTAAGGGAGCTCAACATAATAGATGGTCAAAGATGTCTCTCCATGTGGCGACCATGTAATAAATATACAGCTGTCTGATGTTGTTGTGTTGCAGGGGCATGGCTACTCACTATGGAGCCCCTAAGAGGACAGGGTGGGAACTTTTTTTCTGAAATAGATGTGTGTTTCCTCACAATAATTTCTGCATGCCCTTGCAATAGTTTGCATACCCTCACAATAAGTTTTGCATTCCCTCGCAATAAATTTACCATAGTTTTACTACAGTAACCATATTTTAACCTTGATATTCATAGTAAAACCATAGTAATAATACAGGAAAATGAAAGCTATAGTAATACAAATTATAATTTTGTTGTTATAATGGTTTTACTACAAATACCAAGATTAACCAAGCTTAACCCATAGTAAATCTATGGTTACTATATGGATACAGTGGACTTTATTAAAACCATGGTTTCTGCCAAAAAAAAAAAAAAAACAAAGCAAAAAAAAAAACAAACAAAACAAAAACAGGGTTAGCCTACAACAGTCATAGTTATTAAAATATCACTATAAAAAAATCCATGATTTCCACCAAAAACTATGGTTACTACAGTCTACAAAATTACTATACTATACAAACCATGGTTTGTGCCATAAAAAGACAGTTACTAGAATTACGGTTACTATTACTAAGGTAAAACAATGGTTTCTGAAAACAAAAATACAAACAAAAAAAAACATGGAACTGTCATGGTAACATATAGTAAAGCCATGGTTTTACTTCAGTAGCCATAATTAAACTATGGTATGTGTATAGTAAAACCATAAAAATCTTTTATTAGCATAGTTTTGGTTTTCCTGCATTATCAATATGGTAATACTACGAATATCATGGTTAAAATATGTCTGCTGTAGTAAAACCATAGTAATTTTAATGCAAGGGAATGCAAAACTTCATGCGAGGGAATGCAAAACGTATTGCAATGAAATTCAAACTTTTGTGAAGGAATTTAAATCTTACTGCGAGGGAACACAAAACTTATTAAGAGAAAGTTAATTGTGTCCTTGAGCAAGGCACTTAACTCCAGGTTGCTCCGGGGGGATTGTCCCTGTAATAAGTGCACTGTAAGTCACTTTGGATAAAAGCGTCTGCCAAATGCATAAATGTAAATGTAAGTGCAAAACTATTGCAAGGGATCACAAAACGTATTGCGAGGCAAAGCAAAACTAGTTTGGAAAAAATTCCCACCCTGTCCTCTAAGGGGCTCCATAACTTGCCTATTAACTACGTGCATTTTAATAAACATAGTGATTGTTCAGTTCTAGGATAAATTATTATTTAATATTAGTAAATTAGGTGTACCAGCAATCATAATTAAATTAAGAATTATATCTTACAAGTAAAATGGTAACAGTAAAATTACCAGTAAAATTAGTATCCAATCTGCCAGTGTCACTCAGTCACCATCTGTAAATTCCTTCAGAAAACAGCGCGTGACACAGTTTAGTATATTTAGAATTTTCCGCCTGAAAAATTATAATTTCAATTACTCTGGGACAGATAATAGAAAATGTCACATTGTGAAGGCAATACTTTACATTTTTTTTTATTAAAATGAAAGTACTATTGATGGTTACAATAGAAATGGATGGATGGATGGATATGCAGTTACAATAGAAATGGATGGATGAACAGTTACAAAGGAAATGGATGGATGGATGTACAGTTACAATAAGAATGGATTGATTGATGTACAGGTACAATGGACATGGATGGATGGATGTACAGATACAGTGGAGATGGATGGATGGACAGATGGATGGACAGTTACAATGGAAATTGATTGATGGCTTGATGTACATTTACAATGAAATGGATGGATGGATGGATGGATGCACATTTACAATGACAATGGGTGGATGGACGTACAGTTACAATGAAAATGGATGGATGGACAGTTGCAATGGAAATTTATGTATTTAGAGTTACAATGGAATTAGATGAATGGATGGATAAATGGACAGTTACAATGGAAATGGATGGATGGATGGATGGACAGAAACAATGGAAATGGATGAATGGATGTACAGTTATAATAGAAATGAATGGATGGATGTACAGTTACAATGAAACGTGTCACAAAGTTCATTAAGTGCAATAGAAAATCCTTTACAATGCCACCAATCCAATGTAACTCACTACAATGTAGAAATTCATTTTGTGATTACCATATTTCACCATGGCAACTACACTCTGTCCATTGCCCATTTATTACAGCATGCTGTGAAATCTCCATTATTGGTTTGGATGTTAAAAGGCATAAAAAGGCTCAGGTCTTTATTAACAGGTAATCAATATCAGCAAGAGCAGTTGTGGCTTGATTTTTGTATAATATTAAGTATATCAATGACAATTAACAACATAATAAATAAAATAAGTTAAAAAGTATTACCGTAAAAATTTAACTGAATGAATAGAAGTACATCATTAATATGCAGTATAGTATACTATACATAAATAGGCTGTATTACATATCTAATATGTGAGCTTACTAAGCCAAGTATCACTGCTACTATTGTCTAAGTTTAGGGATTTCAGGAAACTCCTAGCCCAGCTTTAAACTTCACACCTAACATGTCCCACATTGTTTGTACTACTGAACTGAATGTTCTAAGTACCACTCAGAACAACTTAGAAACCGCATAGCAATGGCTTTGCAACCACCCACAGCATTCATGGGCAAGCACTATTCACATCCCCTATAGAAAATGTAAAAATCTAGTATTATATATAATATTTGGAATGGACATATAAGATAACTTTATGTCTTCATGTTACTGTTAGAGTAGCACTTGGCATTGACATTAAATTCCACCTACAATATAACAACATCACAAATGGTGTCGTTTTGCTGAAGTTGTGTTTAATTTTTCTAAAACTTAATGTGATTATAAACACTTTCTGAAAGCACTCCAGGCAGTTGATTTGAGCAATTAATCAAATAAAGGCACCATAATCTTTAGAAAAATCCATATAGGAACAACTTTATTTGAAAAACCTTTGTGTCCAAATTAAGAGAACTGTGGCAATCTGTAAAGGAGAAATGCTGAGGGAACTATAAATTCGCAGTCACACATCAAAATATTTCTGAAACCACAGTGAACAGGATATGATGTTATGTTCAATGGCTTCTGGTTTAATAAATTATAAGTCACTAATAACAAGAAGTATTCCGTAATTGTTTTTTAAATATACCATACTCACGTTCCTGCAACAATAAAAACATGCTACTTTAAAATGCTTTCTTTGTATCGTAATGTCTTCATGGTGTAAATATCACTCTGTAAAGGGATCAATGGAAAGGAGGAGGCGAGAACCGGCTTGACAATATAAATAATAGTTTTAATGATAAACTTAAGACAAACACACACACATGACGGATATGTCCGTAAACGATCTCTCTCTCCCGCACGATCCTCTGCAGTCGACCTTTATCCCTCTCGGGAGGCTTGATTAGCCTAATACGGGACCGGGTGTGTAGGATCACGACTCGGCCCCACCCTCCACCCTGCCACACACTCCATTATGGGGCCTAAATGAACTTCACATTCTCATGGATGAAACATTTGTGCATTTGTGACTAAGGTTTATTCATTTATTTATTTTAAACCATCAGAATATTTAAAAGAATATATATATATATATATATATATATATATATATATATATATATATATATACTGTATATATGTCGTATATGAGAAGGAACATCTCTGTACTGGGAGGTAGACAGGGGTGTAAAGTAACTAATTACATTTACATTTACATGTACATTTATTCATTTGGCAGACGCTTTTATCCAAAGCGACTTACAAAAGAGGAAGAACATCAGCGAATCATCTTAGGGAGACAGTGGTACAAAAAGTGCCATATTACAAAGTTTCACTATCATCATAATAGTATACAAAACAGATTTAAGTGCAACAAGAAATGTAAATATATATATATATATATATATATATATATATATATTATTTATTTATTTATTTTTATTTTTTTATTTTAGTGACCGGTTAAGTGCTTTTGGAAAAGATGTGTTTTTAGCCGTTTTTTGAAGATAGAGAGTGAGTTAGCTTCCCGGATTGAGTTGGGAAGGTCATTCCACCACCGTGGTATGATCAAACTGAAAGTCCGGGAAAGTGTTTTGGTGCCTCTTTGTTTTGGTACGACAAGGCAACGTTCCTTAGCCGACCGCAGGCTTCTGGTGGGAACGTAGCTCTGCATAAATGTTTTTAGGTATGCTGGAGCAGACCCAGTGACTGTTTTATATGCCAGCATCAGGGCCTTGAATTTAAAACGTGCATGAACCGGCAGCCAGTGGAGAGAGACAAAGAGTGGTGTAACGTGATCTCTTAGGTTCATTAAAGACCAGACGTGCTGCTGCATTCTGGATCATTTGGAGAGGTCTAATAGCACATACAGGAAGGCCTGCAATGAGAGCGTTACAGTAGTCCAGTCTAGTTATGACAAGGGACTGAACGAGCAGTTGTGTGGCATGTACAGAGAGGAAGGGTCTTATCTTCCTGATATTGTAGAGTGTAAATCTACAAGATCTTGCAGTTTTTGAAATGTGGTCTGTGAAATTTAGCTCATCATCAATGGTTACCCCTAGATTTCTGACCGCTTTGGAAGGCGAAACTGTAGTTGGACCCAGCTGCACGGTGATGTTGTGTTCAACAGCCGGGTTGGCTGGAAAGACAAGGAGTTCGGTCTTGGCAGGGTTGAGTTGAAGGTGGTGTTCCTTCATCCAGGCCGAGATGTCTGCCAGACAGGCAGCGATTCGAACGGTCACTGTGGTGTCATTGGGCTGGAAAGACAAGTAGAGTTGCGTGTCATCAGCGTAGCAGTGGTAAGAGAAACCATGTGACTGGATGATGGGTCCCAGTGATGTTGTGTATATGGAGAAGAGAAGTGGCCCAAGCACTGATCCCTGAGGTACCCCAGTAAGTAACTTGTGTGGCTTGGATACTTCCCTCTCCATGCTACCTCAAAGGACCTTTCTGAGAGATAAGAGTTGAACCAGTCAAGCACAGTTCCAGTGATACCCAGTTTAGAGAGGGTGGAGAGTAGGATCTGATGGTTGACTGTGTCAAAGGCAGCAGAAAGGTCCAGCAAAATCAGAACGGATGATCTCGATTCAGCTCTCGCCTGTCTCAGCGACTCGATGACAGACAGCAGGGCAGTCTCAGTGGAGTGTCCACTTTTGAAGCCCGACTGATTGTCATCCAGCAGCTTGTTCTGTGAGAGATAGGCGGAGATCTGATTGAAAACTGCCCTTTCAAGTGTTTTTGCCATGAATGGGATGAGAGAGACTGGTCTGTAGTGTTCTATCTGTGTGGGGTTAAGTGCAGGTTTTTTCAGCAGTGGGGTTACTCGAGCCTGCTTAAATGTAGTGGGAAAAGTGCCTGCAAGAAGGGATGTGTTAATTATGTGTGTAAGTGCCGGTAGGATGGACGGAGAGATGGCCTGGAGAAGGTGTGATGGAATGGGGTCAAGGGAACAGGTTGTGGGGTGGTTGGAGAGGAGGAGTTTAGAGACCTCAGTGTCAGTTAAAGGAGAGAACATAGGGAAAGAAGGGTTGCATACAGGAGCCAGGTGTTTGACAGGGTGTGGTGCTGTGAATGTATTGCTGATGGCTGTAACCTTATCAGTAAAAAATGTGGTGAATATATCTGCTGTCAGTGATGTGTCAGGTGGTGGAGGGGAGGGCAGAGAAGTGTGTTAAATGTTCTAAACAAGCTACGAGTGTCTGTGGTGCTGTTGATCTTGGTCTGGTAATATGAAGTTTTTGCAGTTTTAACGTTATTTGAAAAAGTTGTGAGCAGAAGCTGATATTTACCTAGATCAGCTGGATCTTTAGATTTCCGCCATCTCCTCTCAGCTGCCCTGAGATCAGTCCGATGTTCACGAAGGACGTCAGACAGCCAGGGGCTGGGTGGTGTAGTCCGTGGTGGTCTAGAGGAGAGCGGACAGATGTTGTGTAGACAGGTTGTTAAAGTAGAGCTAAGTGTGTCTGTGGCAGTGTTCACATCAAGCATGGAAAATACATTTATTGTGGGAAGAGAGGCAGAGACATCAGTGGAAAGGCGAGAGGGTGAGATACGTTACTGTAATTAAGTACTTTTCCCCAAGAATTTTACTTTTTAAATACATTTTAAGTGATGTAACTACTTTTACTGTACTATTTTCCCACCGTCTGTGTTCGCTACTTCCCTGTTCTGATTTTATTTGTATCTTTCAACATGATTGGCTAGGGAGAGTCTTGAAAAGCAAAAACTTGAACAGCAGCTGCAGATCTGGTGCCAACTGTAATGGATGTAGAGAATGCCTCAAGCACAGTTTACAGCTGAACATCATGGCTGCACCTGGAAGGGATTTTCGCAGTGAAAAAGGTAAATCACTTGATCGTGTCATGTGCGTTTTATTTGCTCAAGCCAGATATCAGCATTAATCCTGCCTCTAATTTGAAGAAACATATCGAGATAAATTTAATATTTCTGCTTACTAGATTCTGTGTGTCTATAACGTAGCCTGTAATTTAACTATCACTGTGATTATTGGGCTGCTGTGAGAGATTAATGCAATGTTATCAATAGTGCTGGACAATAAAATGATCTACTGTAGATGTCTATCTGAAAAAAGAGAGATGTCCTCGATCAAACTTTTGAGTAGTTTTCTATATTTAGCATAACATATTTCTATATGTTATACATCTAGAACAGGACTGTTCATTACATCAATCGCGATAGAAAGAGCACCACTGGTTGGTTGATCTAGATGATATCTAAAAGACTGACTTTTTATTTCCTGAAGTCTGTAGCTGCGTGCTGTTTGATTGACAGGCAGCTAATGTTTTCACGCTTTACATGCGTGTTTGCTGCCGGTTCGTGTCTAAATGATCAAATACACTTTATGATTCTGCCAATGCCCG
The DNA here is from genome assembly GCF_025860055.1 of Xyrauchen texanus. Lineage (NCBI taxonomy): Eukaryota > Metazoa > Chordata > Actinopteri > Cypriniformes > Catostomidae > Xyrauchen > Xyrauchen texanus. The sequence goes on from NC_068319.1 coordinate 21,691,842, forward strand.
TCTTGATGAGGCATTAATGTAAACGCAGTTGTTTATATCTAAAATGAATTGAAGACTTGAAGTGTACACGAAACCAAATAGAGTCTAGTGTCATATAAAGGATATGAATCAAACAACATTAAGGAATTGAGAAAACCTCTCACTACTTTTGGCTGAATAACTTTAGTAGCTTTAAAAATATTAATGTAATAGAATAAAAGTGACATTTTTAATAATAATATTTCAAACAAAAATATTGTTTGTTTTTTCATAATAATGACCCCTGATGTAGAGAATGTGTTAATTGGTATAATAAATTACCAGAAAATTAGAGATGATAAAATAATTTATAATTATGCTTAGACTTTGTAAAGATCAACATTCACAGAGCAATACTTCAGCAGAACATTCCAAAAAACTTCAAACTTCAGAAAATTGTGCATTATGCATTAGATTGAGAACACTCATGTGCTACTTAAAGAAATATTTCACACGAAATAGAAAATTCTCTTATCATTTACTCACCTTCATGCATCTGTCTTACTTCTTTCTTCAGAACACAAATTAAGATTTTTAGAAGAATATTTTAGCGCTGTAGGTCCATTCAATGTAAGTGAAGGGGTGCCACAATTTGTGTTGCTCCAAAAAGCACATAAAAGCAGCAGATAAGTAATACATACTACTCCAGTGGTTTAAGACTTCAGAATGTATATGACAGGTGTGGGTGAGAGACTTCAGAAATGAAATGACAGGTGTGGGTGAGAAAGAGATCAATATTTAAGAATATTTTTGCTAGAAATTCTTCTCTCTGCCCAGTAGGTGGCAATATGCATGGAGAATGTGAATCACCAAAAACACAAGAAGAACAATATGAAATTGAAGTTGAGATTGACTGAGCAGGGAGTAGAATTAATAGTAAAAAAGGAATTAAATACTGATCTGTTTCTCACCACATCTATCATATCGCTTCTGATGACATGGATTAAACCACTGGAGGTACATGGATTAGACTAATTTATGCTGATTTATGTGATTTATGGAGCTTCAATATTTAAGCACTGATTCACTTTCTGACCAAAAGAGCTGAGATATTCTTCTAAAAATCTTAATTTGTGTTCTATAGAAGAAAGAAAGTCATACACATCTGGGATGGCATGAGAGTGAGTAAATAATGAGAGAATTTTCATTATTGGGTGAATTATTCCTTTTTAAGCGTGATGTAGCCCCTGTACCAAACAACTTTTCTCATGCCTGCTTTACCTCCTCTATTGTGCAGGACATGACGTGCCAAGTGATCCTACTTATTTAGCATTTGAACATGTTTTATGCACAACAATAATGCTCTGTCGGTATTAATGGAAATTTAGACACTTCAAATAAACTGATTTTGAATGTAATTGTTTCATACATTATGATTTAAAATGGTGATCAGTGTACTGAAAATAACTTTTTCATGTTTTCATTTGTGTTATCATGTTTCCCTTTTATTTTTTGGAATCAGATTCATGTAGAGTTTATCATAGATAAGTGATGTATTTTAAAATTTGGCATACAGTGTTCATTAAAAATGGGGCATAGGTTTTGCAACTCGGTACTCAACACTCACTACGAGTACCTTTAAATGAGCTACACTTTTACTCTTACTTTAGTAGTTATAACGACAGCTTATTTTACTCTACTCACACAAAATTTTTGGGAAGTAACAGTACTTCTACTTGAGTATGATTTTTCAGTACTCTTTACACCCCTGGAGGTGTACATCCCTCTGTTTATTGCAGATATAAAGGTCACTTTTGTTTGTGATAAATAAAAGAACACCTGTCATAGAGAAAAATGCCTGGCTTCTTGCCAGTTGAAAAACAGGAATACAATTCCCAGATTACTAACCAGCTCTTTCAAAGGCACTCTGTGGAGAATTCTGGTGGCCTCTGAAGTGTCTATATCATTAGCCGCAGTCAAGCGAAGTTTGTGGTCCCAGTTTCATTCAGACTTCAGCAATCTTTATAACCCACCCTCAATATAACATCAAGTTAAAATAGTAGTCATGATATAGTGTCATGATGTTTTAACAAACAAAGGGTCTGTCAAATGCAAATCGAAAGCAGGGTTTTCTTACAGAAATAAAACCTTCAGTCACAGGGAACATGAATACATTTTATCCCCCTCCCCTCGTACCAACAAACTTATTCCCCACCACTGCCAAAAGTACAATAAAAAAGCTGTGCATTTTATGTTTATCCCAGAAGAAAACAACTATTCTATATATTGCATTCAAGCTAAATAAGTGATTATGCACAGTAAGCCCATCATTGTCGCATAATAAACAATAAAAAAGCAGACCGATCAAAATGTGAAATTGGCAACAGGAAGTGAATTCAGGCATCAGGGCTGAAATTGCTCTGTGCTTACCAAAATTCGAACCACTGACCCCAGTAGCCGAAGTTGTTTTTGAAATGAAATGTCCACAGTGTCGCACCAAAAGTGAGTTGTGTTATTAGTTGTAAATTATATAATACAGTCAACAGAAATGCTTCATATTTTAAACATACGCCCAGACCCCAACCCTAAACCTAACTGTCAGTGAAGTAAAAATAATTTTTTTAGGTCTGTTGATTTAATGCGTTAATTCAGTGCAATTAATTACATAAAAAAAATATTGTGTTAAAAATGAATGCAATTAATTATATTCCAGGACCATAACAAGAATTATTCTACAATCGGGGCATTCAAGCTTGAAGTGCAAACTTTGTTTAGAAGGGTGCATAGGCAACGCTATATTGCAAAGAGTTTTTAATCGATTGAGAGGCCTAATAATTTTAGAGCGAAAATACAATCTCCGAATCATGCTCACCATTGTTTATGGAAACACAATTACTTCCTGGTCTCTATCAGACCAGAACCCATGCCTCGGAGATTGCTCGTATATATATAGGGACAAACCAAAACTGGCAACAGGATGTTTGGGCGCCCAAGGCTCATCGATGCATGAGGGAAACGAAGCCTATACTCTCTGGTCCGAACTGACAGAAGGTCTACTGTGGCACAAGTCACACATAGTGATGGCACCGGAATGCACTGTGGGAAGACGTTAAGCTGATGGAGGGAGTTTGATGCTATGGGCAATGTCCTGTTTAGAAACCCTTTGTTAAACCCCCCCATTCATGTGGATGTCAATTTGGCACGTGCCATCTACCTTAACATCGTTGCAGAATAGGAACACCCCTTCATGGCAATGGTATTTCCTGATGGCAGTGGACTCTTTCACTTAGCAGGATAATGCGCCTTGCCACACTGCACACATTGTCCAGGAATGTGACGGGAGCTCACGCCGCCTTGGCGATTTATGTACGCTACCATCGCGGTGCTGTCTGAACTGATCAAGACGTGCTTGCCCCGAATTAGTGGGAGAAACCTCCGTAGGGCAAGAAATACAGCCAGCAACTCTAGGCAGTTGATGTCCCAACGCAGTGGGAGTCCTTTCCAGGAGCCAGTGGTTGCGTGCCCGTTGCACACGGCATCCCAACCCTGCTGTAAGGGGACTCCTGTCCGTAGAATACAGAGGTCTGTCCAGGGTTTGAATCTGGTGGCAGGCGGGGATGATGAACACACGGTGAGTGCCGCGGTACCATGCCCATCTCGGGATTCGAGTCTGGAGCCAGTGCTGAAGCGGTCTCATATGCATCAACCCTAGCGGCACGACTGCCGTGGAGGATGCTATATGTCCCAGGATCCTCTGGAAATGTTTTAGAGGAACCGCCGTGCCTGGCTTGAACAAGGTGAGGCATTTCAGCACTGACTGCGCACGCTTGTTGGTGAGGTGCGCTACAAATGAGACTGAGTCTAACTCCATGCCAAGAAAAGAGATGTTCTGAACTGGGGCGAGCTTGCTCTTTTCCTAGTTGACCTGAAGCCCTAGGCGGCTGAGGTGCCTTAGCACCTGGTCCCTGTGGGTGCATAATAACTCTCGGGAGTGAGCCGGGATGAGCCAGTCGTTGAGGTAGTTGAGTATGCGGATGCCCACTTCCCCTGGGAGGGCAAAGGCTGCCTCTGCGACCTTCGTGAGGATGCGAGGGGACAGGGACATGCCGAAGGGGAGGACCTTGTACTGATATGCCTGGCTGTTGAACGCGAACCATAGAAAGGGTCTTGTTGAGGCAAGATAGAGACGTGGATGTACGTCCTTCAGGTCTACCGCTGCGAACCAATCTTGATGCCGGACGCAAGTTACGATGTGTCTTTGCATAAGCATTTTGAACGGGAGTTTGTCCATGGCCTGGATGAAAACTCGCAAGTCCAACATCGGTCGTATGCTGCTGCCTTTCTTAGGTACAATGAAGTAAGTCTGTAGAGACCGTTCTTAATCTCGGCTGGAGGGACAGGCTCTATCGCATCTTTAAGAAAATTAAGAAAGAAAGTTCCATGCAAAATTCCAGAAAATTATGTCAAGCCTTTAGACAATTAGCCAATTAGCTTCTGAAAGGAGGTGTACCTGTGGATGTATTTTAAGTCCTACCTTCAAACTCCGTGTCTCTTTGCTTGACATCATGGGAAAATCAAAAGAAATCAGCCAAGACCTCAGAAAAAAATTGTGGACCTCCACAAGTCTGGTTCATCCTTGGGAGCAATTTCCAAACACCTGAAGGTACCACGTTCAGCTGTACAAACAGTGGTATGCAAGTATAAACACCATGGGACCACGAAGTCATCATACCGCTCAGGAAGGAGACGCATTCTGTCTCTTAGAGATAACGTAGTTTGGTGCGAAAAGTGCAAATCAATCCCAGAACAGCCAAGTATCTAGATCCACAGTAAAACGAGTCTTATATCGACATAACCTGAGGCTGCTCAACAAGGAAGACGCCACTGCTCCAAAACTGCCATAAAAGATCAGTCTACAGTTTGCAAGTGCACATGGGGACAAATATCTTGTAATAAAAAAAATGTTTGGTCATAATTACCATAGTTATATTTAGAAGAAAAAGGGTGAGGCTTGCAAACTGAAGAACACCATCCCAACCGTGAAACATGGGGGTGGCAGGTGAGGGTGCTTTGCTGCAGGAGGGACTGGTGCACTTCACAAATTAGATGGCATCACGAGGAAAGAAAATGATGTGTGTAATTGAAGCAACATCTCAAGACCTCAGCCAGGATGTTAAATCTTGGTCACAAACAAAGGGACAATAAAGTCAAGGTATTGGAGTGGTCATCACAAAGCCCTGACCTCAATCTGATAGAAAATTTGTGGGCAGAACTGAAAAAGTGTATGCAAGGAAGGCGGCCTACAAACCTGACTCAGTTGCACCAGTTCTGTCTGGAGGAATGGGCCAAAACTCCAGCAACTTATTAAGAGAAGCTTGTGGAAGGCTACCATCGTACCACATTTGTGAAATGACCTTCCCATCTGAATCACTTTCTGTCTTCAAAAAACAGCTAAAATCACATCTTCTCCATGAGCACTTAACCAGTCACAATAACAAACAAACAAACATTCTTGTTGCACTTTAAAGTTAGTGAAACTTTGTAATATGGCACTTTTCATACAACTGTCTCCTTAAGATGATTCCTCTTTTGTAATTTGCTTGTGAATGAGCATCTGCCAAATGAATAAATGAAAATTTAAATGTTTGACCCAAGTAAAACAATTTATTGGCAATGCTACAAAATATTCACAAAGTGTATGTAAACTTCTGACCCACTGGGAATGTGATTAAATGGCAATTAAATGGCAGGAGTTGTGAAAAACTGAGTTTAAATGTATTTGGCTAAGGTGTATGTAAACTTCTGACTTCAGTTTTGTATGTGTTTGTGTATACAGTATATATATTAAATTGAGAGAGATTAGTACACAGTACCTGATTGGTATATCTGATCTAAGACTACTTTGTGTGGGGGCAGATTGTGTTGATTATGCCCTTTGGCTTTTCCAGTGTTTATTAATACTAATCACCTCTTAATGCCTCTAAATAAATAATACATCTATAATATGACGAGAAGTCAATGGTTGGAGGTTATGAGATTGATTGCAGGGAAAATTGCCAGCCTTCTCCCTACTGTGAGTAAATGGTCATGGGTTTAATGGGAGAATTTATAGCACATAGAAACACACTAAGGCCTTATGCTATAGCCACAGCTTGTAAAGTTAACATACATGTCTTTCTGAGTGAGGGCGAGAGTGTACTGATTTAGTAGTGATGAACTGATTTTTTAGTGTTAGGTTTAGGGGTTATAGTTTCTCTTACCAAGCTTTCCTGGTGAAGATTACTGAATCTTCCAATCAGTTTTCCCTTTACTCTTGAAAATAAATAACTCTTCCCCTGTCATTCTATGGTTCGGAAACTTGCCAGTGGGTGTGGAGGCCGATGGCTCTGCACTGAATGAGCAAAGTGGCTCAAATGTACTTTGATAAAGTTGACACAGATGCTACAGTAACCTCCAATACATGAAAAGTGACCCTCAAATATAACAGAGATACTAGTGCTATGCAAAATAATAGAAAAAGACATGCTGGTGCTATTAATTGATTTTAAACATGATCAACACATCTTTGTGTGTTTAGTCACTGTACGCTTCGTCAAGAACACAATTAGGTGACAATTAGAAAAGGGCTTCAAGTTGGAGTATGATGACATGACAGAATGCATCCCTGTCTATTGTTTCTATTTTTTATATTACAAATAACTAGCTTTAGTTATATATATATATATATATATATATATATATATATATATATATATATATATATATATATATATACTCTAGACCTTCATCATGGACTGTGATGACACGTTTCCACCTTATTTAGCAGCATAAATCTACAAAACGTTTTTATATTGGCAATATTTAAAACATTGAGTTTAATATCAACAAATGCTATATAATTTATAACATCATGCTTTGTGTTATATTACCCTGGAATTAGTTTTTAAAAAATTTGTTACCACAGCTGCAAGGGAGTCTCTTATACAGCTGCTGAGAGAATGACAGTATATTTGGCATTTTCTCTCACCTGACAGTCGTAATCCACGCTCAAAAAATAATAGAGGATTTTTTTGGTTTGCTGTTGGAGCAAATGGGTAAGTGAAAATAATTATTGCCGTGGTCTCCCATTCACTACCATTCACCGCTGTCGAAGGTTACCCCTCAATCTTTTACTTCCACGTTCCAAAACCCGGATGGTGAAAACTGTAAACCTAACTGTCAATGGAGTGAAAATTTAATTTTAGAGTGAAAATGCAGCCTCCAAATTCCACTTAAAGTTCCTAATGTGAACGTGATTAATTCCTGGTTTCCATGAGACCAGAACACATGTCTCGGAGATTGCCTGCTCAACACACTATCAGAAGCAACTATAGGGAAAGGTGAAGATGTGTGAATTGATACAAAAATGTCTGATGAGTATAATAGCGCTTGTCAGTAATTTGGCAGAATGGGGTCTATTTCAGGTTCCAAGAACATTCGAAAGTAGTATGTTGTTTTCCCGTGTGATTATATTGACACTACATCACTCACTGGAAAAAGTAACTTGTTTAAAAACATTATATACACAACCGGTCAAAAGTTTTGAAACACTTGACTAAAATGTTTCTCATGATCTAAACCTTTTGATCTGAAGGTGTATGCTTAAATGTTTGAAATTAGTTTTGTAGATAAAAATATAATTGTTCCAACATATTAATTTATTTAATTATAAAACTAAAATTTAATAAAATATTTTTTTTAATTGATGACTTGGACCAAAGAATAAAGAAAAGCTGCCAATAAGTGCCCAGCATATAGATGGGAACTCCTTCAATACCATTTAAAAATTATGCCAGGGTGATTCCTCAAGAAGTTGGTTGAGAAAATGTCAAGAGTAGATGTCTGCAAAATCTATGCAAAGGGTGACTACTTTGAAGATGTTAAAATATAACACTCTTTTGATTTATTTTGTTTAGTCACAACATAATTCCCATAGTTCAATTTATGTTATTCCATAGTTGTGATGACTTTATTATTATTATAAAATGTGAAGAAAAAAACCCCAATTAAAATAAAGAATGAGTACGTGTTTCAAAACTTTTGACCAGTAGGGTATATCATCTGAACTACAATCACACTGAAAAATGTAGTTAGTCACTTATTTTAGTTATTTTCTCTTTAACACTTATGCATACTGTATATGTGTCTGTGTGGACACACTTAAGCATGGTTAAAATCTTGCATGTGCTTTCCGGGGGTGTTTGGCTAGTGTTAGCACGAGCAGCTGTTATCAGTATAATGAGTGTGTCCCTTCTCTCTGTTATAATTAACACTGTTTAATTAAAGCTAGCCCACTCCTGTAGTTGGTTTGGGTGCCACTTGTTAAGTGGGAGGGTGAGAACACAATGGGCTGAGAGACCAAATTTGTTGAGGGGATGATTGCACAATGCTGCTTTAAACCTTGTAATGATCTAAAACTGGACATACAGTACTTTTATTATTTTCATCTTGTGTTACAATATAATAGAATAAATATATGATTTTACATAATGTATGGAATTGGAGAATAGACTTTTGCTGGTGTCCCCCCAGCCTTCATAAATGTTGTTCAATGCGATCCTTATGAAAAGTTACCATGTTAACCATATTTGCTGCAAAAATATCTTACAGTTATTGTTTAACTACTATAAGCAATTTTATCACACTTAAATCATGTTAATATGCATGTTGTTTACGTCTTGTGGCTATACTTTCGAAACATGTATTATTTGTGTATTTTAATGTTTACAGATTGGCCCCCATTCACTTCCATTGTAAGTGCCTCACTTTTACTCAGATATTTGCAAATTTTAAAGGCAAGGTGGAGAGTTGGGGAGAAGGCGAGCAGAAAGCAGCTGGGGAAAAGCAGCTCGACTCAGTGTGCACTTTTATTGCTTCATAAACTTTCATTGCACCAAATCTGCATCTTGTTTCATCCTGGCAAAATAATAAACACACTCTCTAGTTTTTGTCTGAGAACATTCTCTCTTTTTTATGGTGTGGAGAAAATAGACTCAAAGATCTTGCATTCAGCATGGCTTATGAAATATCCCCTTTGGAAATAAATAAATAAATGCATCATCGGAGGTTATGCAGGTACATATAAATGGAGGTTTACATGGAGACATGAAAATACTGCAGACAAGGGCGTAGAATACATGGGGGATGCAGGACACTTGTCCCCCTCACTTTCAATAAAACCACATTTTGTCCCCTGCACTTTTTCACTTAGCAAAAGTGCTTACACAGTGTCTTTCATACAGCAAATGCCTAAATGTTTAAATGCAAAAGTTAAAATTCACTGGTTAATCATGTAATTAATTTGATAAATATTTTAAATCAATTGATAGCCCTAATATATATATATATATATATATATATATATATATATATATATATATATATATATATATATATATAGTACTAGTACATTATGACTAAATACAACAGAACTTTCTCACACTTGCCAGAAATGCAACCCCTTGCTTACTTCTGCATTGCAAAATAAGGTGGATGGGATCAAATGAGGATGGTAGAGAATGGGAGGAGTGGGGTGAGGGAGGGAGGGATTGACAGTAGAGTCTGCTTGATCACCATTTGAATATAAAGAAACTTTTGTAACCTTGATACAACGACAATAGATCTGGCAGAACAGCTGTATTTAAAGCAGCTGGCCTGACTCTAGCTCCGTGTGCCCGGCTGAAACCCAGCCAACTTATCTGCTTTAACAACACCTTATTAAAATCAAGTAAGTTTGTCCTTTACCCCACTTCATCACAGCCTCTATTTCAACCCCACTGGCACCCGGGAGATAGAGTCATTCCACCAAACAGAGCATAAATCCAGGAAAGCACCGTGGGCAAGGTCTTCAACAGAGGTCTATTCTTCAACACTTATGCATGAGGTCAGCAAATCTTCTGTTGCATACATTTAGGCACCTGGAATGGAAGGAAGGAGGGAGTGTTTGCACTTCTGTTAATCGCACAAACTGTGGGTGTATTGTATGTAAATTAAGTGGCCCAAAGTGCAATTTTCTATTTTCGTAAGAATTGGTCATTGCGTGAGTTCAGAACAATTAATAATTCCCTTCAATCACTGTTGAAGCTGTTTGTTAAATCCAAAAATTAGGAGATTTGTTTTACATTTTCAAGAGGTGATGATTTTTTTAATATGTTATTATTATTATTTAATTAATTATAATTTTTTTTGTTATGTTTAAGTTACTGCAAAAGGGGCCAGTGGAAGGAGAGACTAAATTGTTTGGATTTGATTATATTATATTATATAAACACTATTTTGATTAAATGTTTGAAGTGTAATTTAGAATTTAGAAATATTTTTTCCTGTTTTAATCAATTATTACAATTTTTCAAAATCAGTGTCAACAATCACTGTTAATACTAGTGTGTCAGTACAGTTGATGAAAATGATTAATAATACTTACATTCTCTGTAATTTAACAGAGCCTACATCCATATCCTGAACCACATTTTCCATGCATATAAAAGAACGTGTCCCATTTAACAAGGATGCACAAAATAATGTAAATCCACATTTCTATTCTTCCAATTCATTCCATATAGTCCATTTACACTACCAAATTTTTATGAATGTACTATCTTTGTTTATATTATTAGTGCTTGACATGGAATGGACTGTATAATAGGATGGAGATGGTGCAGGAAAAGCACCTCCATTGTCCCAATTAGTGCCTTGCGTGGGCGATTTCACCAAACCCACTTGCGCCTACACTTAGCGCACACTTGCATAAAAATACCAATACTTCATGGCCATGCCCACTGACTTTGCACTTATGAGTTAAGGCATTGCACTGTGCTTAGCACTTGGATGCTTAAAATATTGCATGTAGTCTGTATGTGCCTCAAGCTACAAAGTGAATTAGCATTCTGCTCGCTGTTATCTTCTACAAACAGAGCGTGCAATGCTTATAATGGTGTTTTGTGTGTATGAGCCAAGGAGCTCATAAAGATATCAGCTGGTGTTGGCCTAACACAGGCTCTATACATTAACTTTGAAGCGTACAGCATATGCAAACTATATATTTATCACATTAAATAAACAGCATTTGCGGTTTAATAATAACACTGGGACATAACGTGATTTTAATGTGTGTGCTGAATATTTACGGAATGATATTTGTACATCAGAAGGTATCAGTTTTTATATCAAAGCATATTTATAAGCATGGGTACAAGTACATGAGCTGCTCTGATACCAGTATCGGTATTGGGACATCCCATATTTTTTCCTTTATTTCTTTTTTTTTCATTCAAGATGTTTTGAAAAATGTTCAGAGTGCTTTTTTACATCCAATACAAACATACAGTGACTAGGGGCTATAAAGTTCCAGAAAGGCTAGTATGATAAATTAGTTCACATATTATTCCAACACTTTATTCCAAGTCTAGATGAAATGACATGGGGGCGAGTAAATGATGACAGAATTTTCATTTTTGGCTGAACTATTCCTTTAACACCCCCTTTACAAAATAAAGGAAGTAAACAATTGTGAAAACAGCTTGAGGAACCAGAGGACAGGCTTAAGAGGACACACAAAAGCATTTGTTGTTGTTGTTGTTTTCCGATGACGCTGCACAATCTTCCAGCGCTGTTTAATTACTTAATTAATTATCCTACTGAACAAAATTGGGGATGTTTAACAAGAAGCCATTAGTTAATCTTCTTCTACAATACTTTTTCTACAAGGTCAATGGAAAAGTCATTTACAATGAGATACACATTTGGATACAATAGCCTGTGAAAGACAGTGCTCAATGGACTCTCCCAAGGCAATAAGTCATTGCTAACAGCTTGGCGATTCAAAGCCTGAGAGCGTTTTTCAGTTTGGGACAACCCATAATACCCTTGGGAAATGGCACTGCAGACAGGCCATTCCAATGCAATACATTTTTACATATTTAAAAATATAGGCTTTGGGAATAACCTTGCCAAATTTTTAACAGCTGCTGTGTTCAAGGACTGTGTCAATGGGTCTTTTCTCTTGCACTATTTTAGAAGCTACTCAGACTTCAAAAAGCTGTATATACTTAGGTATAATTACAGGAATCGATGCTGTGCTCTCCAAGATTCACCTCTTGTCAAGGCCATGAGCTATGAACAGAGAAGACAGATGACCACGGTGAGACAATTTCATACCCTTGAACAATGATTGACACTTTTCTTTGACAGTGTTGCTACCCCTCATAGACTGCATGCCACCCTCTTGCCACCCCATGAAAAAAATTCACCCCTGGTTTGTGATCTGCAGAAGAAAGAAAGTCACACACGTCTGGGATGGCACGAAGGTGATTAAATGATGAGATAATTTAAATTTTTGGGTGAACTATCCATTTTAAATGCAGCATGTCGACATGTAGCTTCCGAATGTTCATTTACCCTGCAACCAACCCCATTTAGCTGAATTACTGACAAGCAGCATACCCCATCATTTATTTTTGCATCACTTAAAATGTGATTATAATAGTAATTTTCTTTTGTAACATGTTGCGCGAGCAACCTTTGAGACATGAGTTCTTGCCCCATGGAAACCATGAAATAATCTTGATCACATACACAATGGTGAGCATGATTTGGAGATTGCATTTTTGCTCTAAATTTACATTTTTACTTCACTGACGGTTAGGTTTAGGGTTGGGGTTTGGGTTAGAGGGTAAACGTTTACATAATTTACAAAAACAAAAAAAACAACTTGCTTTTGGTGCCACTCTTTGGATATTTCACTAGTGGCACAGAATATACAGACAATATTTAAAAGAATAGACATCCTACTTGTTAAACCTAATATTGTATTGTTGTTTTGTTTTTAAAGTGTGCCCATCTGTCTGTCCCAGAAACTTTCATGATTTTTATTTCAGGTTGCAGCTTGTTTATATTTATATGTTAGACACATCGACCTTACTGAGTGTATTTAACTTGAACTGAATAATTCTGATTTTGGAGCATGGCTGAATTTAAATCTAAAATTTCAAACCAGCTATGGGTATCAGAAATCCAACTGTCAGGTAAATGGAACAAAACTTCCCTGCTGACACATTGGCGGCATCCTCAGATACTCCATTCCCCCTGGTAATGGAATGGTAGCATAGATAAATTAATTTCTAAGCATATGGATGAAAGTCAAAAAAGTTAAAGATCATCAATCCTGCAAGGAGAGTTGCATTATTAATAAAACTGCAAAGACAAACACCTGCTTCTTTAGGTGGTATACAAAATAATAAACAAATAAACACAATGAGGATGAGTAAAATTATCCTCATGGCAATGGTTGTTATTATCTGTCTGTTCTGATGAAGCAATGTTAAGACACAGGAAGCTGGTGGAAAACAGCTTTTTACATGAAATAATTTAAAGATTCATATAAACTTCTCAAGACAGCAAAAAAAAAAAGCTTTGGGAAAAATCCTACATGTTTGTGACCAGCTGAAATATGTGTGTAACACGTCAATGAACATTGACCGGAATTTATAGCCTCTGTTGGTGTAATCATTGGATGCACCTGTGACTGGGCTATAAATGGACGAGCCACCAGCATGTCGTCAGATCCTTTTCTTCAGAGCTTTCTTTGTGTGTGTGTGTCTCACAAGCCTGTCAGAAACTTTCTTTCCTCTGCTAGGATTTAGAATTTGTTAGGCAGTGTGCAGTGAACCTTTTCTCCTTTCCCTCTTTCTATATATATATAAAAAGAAAAGAAAAAGGTGGAAAAATGTCGGAGAAGCAAAACAAACGATGCGTGTTTCTCTGTCAACGTTCTATGACTGTCAGGGACACGCATCAGTTTTGTTTTGTTTGTTTGGGGGAAGAGCATGCTGCTCTCCATTGGGGCAGGGCAGGTGCGTGCCTTGCGACCTACGTTCAGTCAAAGTGCTTCGCGCTCGCCTTGCTTACTTCCGAGAGCCGGCACGCACACTTCATTCGTGGGGCTCTTGTATGGATTTGGTTGAGGAGCGAGAGACGGGTTCGTCCCTTTCGCTCCCTCTCTCCCCAGAGCCGGCTGGTCCTTCATGTGATCTTGAAGTGCGCTCCGGCGCCTCTTCAGTTCATGAGGGGGACCGTGATTCTCTTGAGTCTGCTGACTTTGAGTTACCTACATCCGAGCACTCCAAACACAACTCAAAATCTTCAGACTACAGTTAGACTGGCTCAGAAGCAGAATGTGGCGAGTCGTGCTCCCCCTCTTAAAGACTGGGGACAGGCTCGTCGCCCTCAGCAGCCCCCCCAAGCAGGACCTCAGGGTCGTGAGTTCTAAAAGAATGAATGCCTTGTGGGGGTAGTTCCTCTCGGGACGGGGCGCGTGTACCATCCACTTCGGCCCTCTTGATACCCTCATGAAACCTGTTTCTGGTGACAGAGGCTTCCAACAAAGAGTTGGGTGTACCGTTGCTTCCTGCCTTTATCCAGGACGCGGAACACTCGACATCCCCTCAACAGGGATTGTCGAAATTGATACCCATCTCAGAGAACCTGGCAGCGTGGAAACTTCTGCCAGGCATTTCTATGTGGGTTCTGAAGACAGTAGAAAGAGGCTACAGAATTCAATTTGCTCGCCGGCCTCCGCGTTTCAACGGCGTGGTTCCCACTACCGTGAAACCGGAGCAGGCACATCTACTGTGGAAAGAGCTGCAAAATCTCTTGGTCAAAGGGGCCATAGGACGTGTTCCCCTTCCAGAGAAAGAGTCAGGCTATTACAGCAAGGGGGGGGTTGAGTCCAATTTTAGATCTTAGAGGCTTGAACCGCTCGTACAGTTGTCTCCCACTCGTATCATGTCCATTCAGAACACCCTGAGCAAACTCAGGCTAGGTCAAGGTTGCACTGTTCACCAGTATCAACAAATACTAGGTCTCATGGCATCTGCGTCCAAGGTGATCCCTTTGGGCCTGCTCCATATGAGACCGTTTGGGACGCGATGGCGCATACATGGCCCTGAATGCGTCTGTATGCGTTTTTCCCCGGTTTCTCTGCTCCCGGGAGCCTTGGCCAGAGTTCGCCAGCAAGGGTCTTGCCTATTACTGATAGCGCTGGCCGAACAGGGTATGGATCTCGGAGCCAATATCTCTCCTCCACGGCTCGCCTTGGGCTATTCTGGACAGGAGGGACCTTCTTTCTCAGGCACAGGGGTCAATATTTCATCCCCGGCCCGGATTGTGGAAACTTCATGTTTGGCCCCTGAAGGGTACCAACTGAGGGACACAGGGCTTTCACCTGAGGTTTGTTTGTTTGTTTGTTTGTTTTACTTTATTGTCTGTTCAGATTTACTGGACAGAAATTCATCTTTGGCACTGGTACCAAGACATAAAACATAAATGATTGAGCACTCATACATGAATAAAACAAATTAATACAACATGTACATGTTCACACACCTATAGTATTAAGAATTTGATTTAAAACAGTCACCGCCAATGGAACAAATTATCTTTTGTGAATGTTCCTTTTGGCAAACAGTATACGTAGCCTCCGCCCCTAAGGAAGGACCTCAAAGCAGGAGTAGAGGGGATGAGTCTGATCTGAATATACTGCTAGCGCCCTTTTCTCCATGAAATGTGAAAACAGCTCTTGCAATGTACTCTGTTTTTGGCCGATAATTTTATTTGCCTCGTTAATTACTCATGTTAATTTGTTGTTCTGTCTCATTGTTAAGTTTCCGTACCATGATACAATATTATAAGTTAAAACACTTTCGATCATAGATCTATAAACAATAGTTAAGATCCTCCTATCAATGCCAACATTTCTAAGCTTAAGTAGACTTAAACGCTGTCTAGTTTTCTTATGTGTATGGTCCACATTCTCCTGAAACGAAAGTTTGTCATCAATGATTGTACTTAGATATTTAAAATTTGAGACTTGCTTTATCTTTACACCCTTTACAATAACTTGTTCATAGGGGGCAGCTATACCTTTCCTGTTTTGATTCCCACAGCATAGTTCCTTTGTCTTCTCTATGTTCAACCGTAGATGACTGTTGTCAAACCATTGTACAAGACTTTCAATACACTCAAAATAGGTAGAACAATTCTTATCTGTTTGGCAAGAAATTAAAACATTTACATTTATGAATTTGGCAGACGCTTTTATCCAAAGCGACTTACATTGCAATTATTACAGGGACAATCCCCCCGGAGCAACCTGGAGTTAAGTGCCTTGCTCAAGGACACAATGGTGGTGGCTGTGGGGTTAGAACCTGTGACTTTCTGATTAACAGCCCTGTGCTTTAGCCACTACGCCACCACCACCACAATCCCAAAACCAAATCAGAAAAGCAGAGGGGATAGTACGCAACCCTAGGGTAACCCTGTATTTAAAACAATAGAATCAGATAAAATTCCATTAACACAGACTTGTTGGGGCCTATTACTTAAGAATTTCTCAATCCATAAAATTAACCAGCTACTTACACCTAAATCTCTTAACCTTTCTTTCAAGATTTGTGGCTGTACAGTATTAAATGCTGATGTAAAATCCATAAAAAGCATTCTGACATGAGCATTTGTTTTATCTAAATGATGCTGAGCCTTATGAAGTAAGGTCAAGGAGGCATCAACTGTGCTCCGATTCGGCATGTAAGCAAATTGTAATGTGTCTACAGAGCCGTTAATTTGTGCTAAAAGTTCCTTGCTCAATATACGCTCCATGCACTTGCACAGCACAGATGTAAGGGCAATTGGGCGAAGGTCCTTAGGAGCTCTGGCATTAGAAGTTTTAGGTACTGGGATAACAGTAGTATTTTTCCATACCACTGGCACAAAACCAGCATCTAAAAAGATCTGAAACAGCCTAGTTCAAACATGCCCAAGTTGTACTGCGCATTCTTTTAAAACAATACCCCTAAGGCCATCTGGACCGGTAGCCTTATTTGGTTTGATTCCACGGAGCACTTTGATAACCTCCCTTACCTCTATTTTCAAAGGTTCCGATTCTGTCATAGTGACATTATACTCAATGCCTATATTGTTGTCAAATCTTGAATAAAAAGCATTTAAATTATTTACAAAGCTATGGGGGTCATCATCAGACAATTATGCCCGTTTCTTTTGTTTGCCCATCAGTATGTTTAATCCTTTCCATGCATCTCTAACATTACCAGTTTTAAATTCATTTTCAATTTTACCTTTATACTGTAATTGTGCCTCCTTTATCTTATATTTAATTTCTTAATTTATTTCTCTTACCCTGTCTGTTTCATTACTTAAAAAAGCCATTCTTTTCTCATTTAGAGATTGTTTAAGATCTTTGTTAATCAAGGGTTTGTTGTTTGGAAATATTCTAACATTTCTTGTTTGAACCACTGCCTCTGTTCAAAAATTTATGTAACTGGTAATTGTATCATTCAGAGACTCATAATCATCATTGCAACAATTAAAATCATTAAAAAACAGATTCCAATCTGTACTCTCAAAGCAATCTCTTAGGTTTTCAATTGAGTCTTTAGTCCATGACTGAACCTGCTGAATGACAGGTTCAGACCTTTTTAATATCTGTCTATATTTTGGAGTAGATGGATTACATTATGGTCTGAACGTCCTAATGGTGGGTGTGACCTCGCATTACCGAGACCATTCTAAGTGCTAGGGCTCCCTCCACTAGAAGAATCTATGCCAATAAGTGGGGTGTCTTTGAAAGATGGTACAGTTCACATGATGCAGATCCTAGAGATGCTGCGCTTCTTTGCCGCACTGGGATGCCCCAGGACTGCTCTTTAGAAAAAAATATCTGACGACACGCTGGTGGCACGTCCATTTATAGCCCGGTCACAGGTGCATTCAATGATTACACCAACCGAGGCTATAAATTCCGGTCAATGTTCATTGACGTGTTACACACATATTTCAGCTGGTCACAAATGTAGGATTGTTCCCAAAGCGCTTTTCTCAGCGCAGCATCTTGCTTTTTTCAGGGAACAAAGGTTACAATACGTAACCCGAGACGTTTTCTATGCAACTAGTTTCAAGTCTATATTTAGAATAAATGACTGCACCAAGGAGAGGGACATAGTATCACTAATAATTAGTTTATTTTGCACAAGGAAATATATTGTTTTAATTATTTTGGTGTTATTTGAATACATAACACTTCAATGTATGCAAATTAGTGAATTTTAATTAGTTAACGGACAATTTGCATATCAATGTGGTGATTGTGATGACGTTATTAGACAAATTTGACTGTGTTCACCTGTAGTGTCTCCATTAAGTACAGTACATTAGTCAAGTCAAGTCAAGTCAAGTGGTTTTTATTGTCGTTTCAACCA
Organism: Xyrauchen texanus; assembly: GCF_025860055.1. Classification (NCBI taxonomy): domain Eukaryota; kingdom Metazoa; phylum Chordata; class Actinopteri; order Cypriniformes; family Catostomidae; genus Xyrauchen; species Xyrauchen texanus. The sequence continues at coordinate 21,710,108 of NC_068319.1, forward strand.
TATACAGTTAGTACAGTACACAGCAAAACGAGACAACGTTCCTCCAGGACCATGGTGCTACATAAAAACAACAAAGGACCAACATAGGACCACATGAGACTACACAACGAAATAAAATACCTATATAAACTACCTATATATACCTATATAAAGTGCACGTGCAAACATGTGCAAAAAGTACAGGACAGTACAACAAATTACTGACAATGAACAGGACAATAGACAGTGCAGCGCCGACCAGTACTCAGTAGTGCAAAAAGATGACAGTTTCTAAAATGTAAACATAACATACTATGAGATAATGTTCTATGCACATAGCAGTTATTGAGGTAGCAGACAGTTATAAAGTGACAGTTATTAAAGTGCAACTCAGGACACGTGTGTGTGTCAAACCAGTCTCTGAGTATTGAGAAGTCTGATGGCTTGGGGAAGAAGCTGTTACACAGTCTGGCCGTGAGGGCCCGAATGCTTCGGTACCTCTTGCCAGACGGGAGGAGGGTAAAGAGTTTGTGTGAGGGGTGTGTGGGGTCGTCCACAATGCTGGTTGCTTTATGGATACAGTGTTTTTTGAAAATGTCTTTGATGGAGGGAAGAGAGACCCCAATGATCTTCTCAGCTGTCCTCACTATCCTCTGCAGGGCTTTGCGGTCCGAAACGGTGCAAGTCCCAAACCAGGCAGTGATGCAGCTGCTCAGGATGCTCTCAATAGTCCCTCTATAGAATGTAGTGAGGATAGGGGTTGGGAGATGTGCTTTTCTCAGCCTTCGAAGAAAGTAGAGACGCTGCTGGGCTTTCTTGGTGATAGAGCTGGTGTTGAGGGACCAGGTGAGGTTCTCCGCCAGGTGAACACCAAGAAATTTGGTGCTCTTGACGATCTCCACAGAGGAGCCGTCGATGTTCAGCGGAGTGTGTTCACCTTGTGCTCTCCTAAAGTCAACAACCATGTCTTTTGTTTTGTCGACATTCAGGGACAGGTTGTTGGCTCTACACCAGTTCGTCAGCCGCTGCACCTCCTCTCTGTATGCTGACTCGTTGTTCTTGCTGATGAGACCCACCACGGTCGTGGTCATCGGCGAACTTGATGATGTGATTCGAGCTGTGCATTGCTGCACAGTCGTGAGTCAGCAGAGTGAACAGCAGTGGACTGAGCACACAGCCCTGGGGGCCCCAGTGCTCAGTGTGGTGGTGGTGGAGATGCTGTTCCCGATCCGACTGACTGAGGTCTCCCAGTCAGGAAGTCCAGGATCCAGTTGCAGAGGGAGGTGTCCAGGCCCAGCAGGTTCAGCTTTCCAATCAGGTGCTGGGGAATGATTGTGTTGAATGCTGAGCTGAAATCTATGAACAGCATTCAACGTATGAGTCCTTATTGTCTAGGTGGGTGAGGGCCAGATGGAGGGTTGTGGTGATGGCATCGTCCGCTGAACGGTTTGAACGATATGCAAACTGCAGTGGGTCTAGTGAGGGGGGCAGCTGGGTCTTAATCTGCCTCATGACGAGCCTCTCAAGCACTTCATGATGATGGGTGTAAGCGCGACAGGACGGTAGTCGCTGAGGCAGGACACTGAAGACTTCTTTGGCATGGGGATGATGGTGGTGGCCTTGAAGCACGTTGGAACAACGGCGCTGCTCAGAGAGATGTTGAAGATGTCGGTAAGAACATCTGCTAGCTGGTCTGCACATCCTCTGAGCACTCTGCCAGGAATGTTGTCTGGTCCAGCAGCCTTCCGTGGGTTGACTCTACGTAGAGTTTTCCTCACATCTGCCGTGGTAAGACAGAGCACCTGGTCGCTGGGAGGAGGGGTGGACTTCCTCGCCATCACGCCGTTCTGCACTTCAAACCGAGCGTAGAAGTCGCTCAGCGCATCTGGAAGGGAGGCATCTTTGTCACAGGCAACTGATGTTGTCCTGTAGTTGGTGATGGCCTGGATGCCCTGCCACATGCGCCGCGTGTCACCGCTGTCCTGGAAGTGACTGTGGATTCTCTGGGCGCATGCGCGCTTTGCCTCTCTGATTGCCCGTGACAGTTTGGCCCTAGCTGTTCTTAGGGCTGCCTTATCGCCTGCTCTGAAGGCGGAGTCTCAGGACCTCAGCAGCGCGCGCACCTCCGCAGTCATCCACGGCTTCTGGTTGGAGCGTGTGGTGATGGTCTTGAGAAAGTGACATCATCAATGCACTTGCTGATGTAGCTGGTCACTGATGCTGTGTATTCCTCCAAGTTGGTAGAATCGCCATATGTTGCAGCCTCCCTGAACATGTGCCAGTCAGTACACTCAAAACAGTCCTGAAGAGCAGAGATGGCTCCTGCTGGCCAGGTTTTCACCTGCTTCTGAAGCGGTTTTGTGCGCCTGACGAGCGGTCTGTATGCTGGAATTAACATAACAGAGATGTGGTCTGAGTAGCCGAGGTGGGGGCGGGCTCCGCCCGCACGCGCCTGGGATGTTTGTGTAAACAAGATCAAGCGTGTTCGCCTCTCTCGTTGCAAAGTCCACATACTGATGGAATTTAGGGAGCACTGTCTTGAGATTTGCATGGTTGAAATCTCCGGCGACAATAAACAGTCCGTCGGGGTGAGCGTTCTGCAGTTCGCTCATAGCCCCATACAGTTCACAGAGCGCTTCCTTAGCGTTAGCGCTGGGGAATGTAAACCCGGTTATGCAAACAGTGGTGAATTCCCGTGGTAGATAAAAGGTCTGCATCTAACAGTCACAAGCTCCAACAGCGATGAACAGTAACTAGAGACTAGCATAGAGTTCTTGCACATTCCATGTTGATGTAAACACACAAGCCACCACCGCGAAGTCTTACCGCGAGAGAGCTGTATTTCTGTCGGCACTGAAACGAGGCGCAGCCCGCCTAGCTGAATGGCGGCATCCGAACTCTGTCGCTGAGCCACGCCTCCGTGAAAACAAAGACGCAGCAGTCTCTAAACTCACGCCGCGTAGCCCGCTGGAGTCGGATATAGTCCAGTTTATTGTCCAGGAGCAAACATTTGAGAGCAGGATAGACGGGAGAGCCGGCCGGCTAGGGTTTGTTTTTAGCCTAGCATGGACCCCTCGCCTCTTTCCGCGCTTCGCTTTCACGACACCGCTTACGACGCCCTCTCCCCGGCCACCGGCATCAGGCGACGCCGAGGGCTGGAGGCCTGGTCTCCGCAGCAAGGCGAGTACGCGTAGCGCCTCCTGCAGGTCATCATGCAGCTTGGTTTTTGCATGAGTCTTATATTTGAGTAGTGTCTGGCGATGGTAGACACGAACACTGGTTGCTCCGATGTCCATGTGTTGCAAAAGTTGGGCTTTTTTAACAAAAATAGCACCATTGTGGATCCGGAGTGGCCGCTGCGTGCTACCGCGCCGCCATCTTAGCCTGTATGGCCATGATATATTGCCTTAGCTAAACTTTAGCTAATTTATTACATTAGCTAGTAGCTCATGAGTCATCCATGTTAGCAAGACACAAGTTAACTATATTTGACTTTTGGCTAATTAGCTGTAAAGTCGAGGCACTGGTAGCTTAGTCTTTTGTTCATAACAACTCACCTCTACACAAGCCAAGAAAAACACAACTGAGATAGGAGCTGGGAGGGGCTGCTGTCTGTCTGTCTATATATCTGTGTGTCTGATGTGCTGATGTGTACTGCACTGCTGTGCGGAGAGAGAGAGAGAGAGAGAGCGAGAGAGAGAGGGAGGGCATCGGAACTTGACAAAGTATCATCTCCCGACCTGATATTTAGATTTTTTATTCAATAAATATATTTGTTTGCAAATAGGAATATATATATATTCAATATACTCAATCCCCTTTGATGTCTATGTGTGCATGTGTGTGGTACAAAGACATGTTAAAGTGATAGCTTCATAGATAGGAAAAAGCTGTCATTATTTATGACTTTCTTACATGGAACAAGAAAGAAAGTAATGTTTGGAACAAAACAAAGATGAGTAAATTACTGAAATTTAATTTCAACTATCCCTTTAATATTGGGAAAAACCTTCGTCTGTTTAGAGAAATGCATTTTGGGTATAATTTTCTAATTGAAACTTGAGGTATTTGAATTGGCGAAAGTCACATTTCAAAGACATGCAAGAATAAGGAAAATTTGCCATTGTGTCTAACAGCTAAATAGCATTTGAAATAAACTCTTTTAAGACAGTGCAGCTGACATTCTCATGTTCACCGAGCAGTGCCTATAGAATCGGGAGCTTCCTATTGGGCCACTCACATATCACCTCTCCACGGGGCCCAAACTTCATGGAGGCTGATTTAAAGATCACAGGCACTCACAGGTTTTTCTATTACATGATTCAAGAAACCAGAGGGGTTATATCCTACAGGTTGCCGTTCCCCACCAGCTCACAGCAGGATCCAGCAACAACAACATGTGTCTCACCTTAGGGCTGAAACATTGAGGCGAACTCAGCGTCTCCCTAAAGCACCAATGGAAATGATGAAAGGAGCATCTTAGCACAGGTGATAATGCCTGTAGGCAACAGACATCTTCTTCGCTAGCACTGCATAAACAATTTTCTTTATTTCTTTGTTTAAACATAAGAAAATTATATATACTTTTGCTGCCTTCAAGTCCTCCAGAAAAGTTTGGAAGTTGTAATTACTATGTGATGAGCAGTCAAGGGATTCAGTGATACTTGTCTGAATTTTTATTAAATTTTTTTATTAATTTCCCCCTTTTCTCCCAATTTGGAATGCCCAATTCCAAATGTGCTTTTAAGTCCTCATGGTCACGTAGTGATTCGCCTCAATCCGGGTGGCAGAGGACGAATCCCAGTTGCCTCTGCGTCTGAGAACGTCAACCCACGCATCTTATCACTTGGCTTGTTGTGCGCATTACCATGCTGACATAGCGCACGTGGAGGCTTCACGCCATCCACCGCAGCATCCATGGTCAACTCACCACGCGCCCCACTGAGAATGAACCACATTATAGTGACCACGAGGAGGTTACCCCATGTGACTCTACCCTACCCTCCCTAGCAACCAGGCCAATTTGGTTGCTTAGAAGACCTGGCTGGAGTCTCTCAGCACACCCTGAACTAGCAAACTAGCAAACCCCAGGGATGGTAGCCAGCTTCTTTTACCAATGAGCTACCCAGGCGCTCGATACTGGTCGAAATTAAAGGTTCTCTCTTTTTTCAGTTCCTGTCAAACAGGAATTTTGATGCTTCTGTAAAAAAATTAAAGCAAAACACACTTTTCTCTGTTTATTATGTTTTAAGTATTGCTTACAATTTAATACAATTAATTATAAAGAAATAATGCCATAAAAATAACGAATTTAACTATGTCCAATGAGGCACCAAGCCACACTTACCAAGTGCAAGCAGAGCAAAATGAGTAAGGAGCCGTTCACACAGGATGCAATGATACTTATGTTCAAAAACAGCAAGATGCGTTTTTCAGAACTACATTTAAAAATACACAGCATCTTAACAATGCTGCACTCATGGTGTGAGATGCTAAAAAAACAGAGAGACATGATACAACAGCTATGTGTACAGAGCAGCCATTTTAAAAATAGCACAGACATAATTTGAGAACATTTTCTATGTTTTCCCAGAGTGTATCTCAAACTAGTGTTTATCTTGTCAACAAACGATAACGAGGATGAGACAAAAATATGAAAAAAAGTGCATAAATATTTAATGTCAATTCAACGCTTTACTCGTCTGCCACAATAATGTAATGTCTTCAAATTATCCTCATTTGGGAGCTTTTCTCAGCAAATATTGATATATGATATCCTGTATTTAATTGACAGCCATTGTATTTTAGCATTCTTATGCTGCCATGGAGAATAATAGGAAATGTCGAAACCTCCGTTCCCTGATGAAGGTAATGAGACATTGCATCGATGTAGTGACACTAGGGGTCTCTCTTGAGAGCCTCGGTTACCTCTTATCTTTGAGAAAAGGCCAATGAGAATTGGTGAACAGAATTTGCATGTCCCTCCCCCGGACATATGGTATAAAAGGAGGGAAGCGCGCATCTGTTCAGACAGGTTTTGAGCTGAGTGAGTAAGGTCCATTTCAGTGGCTTAGTACAGTGTTGTGCAAGAGGGACACAACGTCTCGTTCCCTCCATCAGAGAACGGAGGTTATGACAGTAACCGAGACATTCCCCTTCTGTCACTCATTCGACGTTGTGTCGATGTAGTGACACTAGGGGTCCCTATCTAAAAATGCCACAATACCGAACCATGTTATGTGGACTGCTGATGCAGGTGCAAACAAGCTGCTGCGTTCGAAAATAGCAGGTGCATCAGGTAGAAAATAGCAGGTGCACGTAACCTTCCCCAAATGACGTCATATAGTTCCCCACATCCCTGAGGGAGGGAAGGGATGTAACTAGCATGGGAGCAGGCCGCGCCAGCCGCATCCTTTTCTCTCTCCATGTATTCAGTGTTAGATGCGGCTGGGGCTATATAATGATATAACACACATCAGGGAAGGCTTTCTTTTGAAATTCTATTCTTTCAGGGGGAAAAGACCCCACGGAGACCACATCCTGCCTAGCAGGGGAGGTTAACATGTGGCAAATAAGTCACATGGGCTTACCAGCCACATATGGAAGTGGCACGGTGGTAGGTACTGCCTCGATGGGGAGGAGCTCTAAAACACAGCGATGCGGGTCCGCTGACAGGGGGACATTACTGCGGAAATACATCACAGGAGATACTGGAATAATAAGAACCTGTGGAGCACCTATTCCAATACAGGCAAATCTACCTCCGCTGAATTTGGAGCAAGAGGGCTAAGGAGGAAGGACACCCAGTGTCCGTGACTTGTGGACTTGACTGGGGGAGTACAGCGCATGTCTTCACCTCAGGGGAGGGGAAAGGTGCTATGCGCAAACGATACACCCTGCCAGCTGTACCATATTACTGAATTCTACGTGTTCAGACCTGTGAAAACACAGGATGAGACCAGCTCAACCCAGATATTGTAAAATCTCACGAAGTTATTGGGTGTTGCCCAGCCCGCTGCTCTGCAGTTGTCTGCTAGAGAGGTGCCATTGGCCAGTGCCCACTAGGATGCCACACTCCTTGTAGAGTGTGCTTGAACCCACAAGGTCGCAGGCATGGCCTGTGTGTGATAGGCCAATGCAATGGCGTACACGATCCAGTGGGCAAGCCTCTGTTTGGAGACAGCATTCCTTTTCCACTGTCCACCAAAGCAGACAAAGAGCTGCTTAGAGTGTCTAAAGCTCTGTGTGTGATCCAAATAGGTGTGCAAAGCATGCACCGGACACAGCAATGCTAAGGCTGGGTCTGCCTCCTCCCGGGGCAGCACTTGCAGGTTCACTACCTGATGTCTGGAAGGGGTCATAGGAACCTTGGGCACTTAGCCTGGTCAGGGTCTCAGGATGACTTAAGAGTCTTCCGGACTGAACTCCAGGCAAGTGTCGCTGACAGAGAGAGCTTTCAGGTCCCAACCCCTCTTGATGGAAGTGAACACAATCAGGAGGGCCATCTTCAAGGAGAGGGCATTTAGTTAGACTGATTCTAGCAGCTCAAACGGGTCTCTCCAAAGGCCCGAGAGGACAACGGAGAGATCCCATGAAGGGAACAGGCATGGACCAGGAGGGTTCAGCCTCCGGGTGCCTCTAAGGAACCTGATGATCAGGTTGTGCTTGCCTAATGACTTACCGTCCACTGCATCATGGTGAGCCACTATGGCGGCTACATAAACCTTCAAGATGGAGGTGGACAGCCGCCCCTCCAGCCTCACCTGCAGGAATGAGAGCACTGACCCGACTGTGCACCTCTGTGGTCTTCAGATCAGGAAGAACACCAATTTGCTAATTAGCACCACTTTAGGGCATAAAGCTGCCTGGTAGAGGGAGCTCTGGCTTGAGTGATTGTGTCTACGATGGCTGGTGGTAGACTATTTAGATCTCCTGCATCCTATCCGCCAGACGTGAAGACGTCATCCCACCAGACGTGAAGACGTCATCCCGCCAGTCGTGAAGGTTCCAGAGGTCTGGGCGCAGATGCCAGAGGGTGCCCCATCCCTGAGAAGGAAGGTTCTTCCTCAGGGGAATTTGTCAGGGAGGTGCTGTTGCGAGGAGCGTGAGATCCGAGAACCAAGTCCGAGTGGGCCAGTAGGGGGCCACAAGAATGACTTGTTCCTCGTCCTCTCTGACCTTGCAGAGGACTTGTGCAAGTAGGCTCACTGGGGGAAATGCATATTTGCGCTAACCCCGTGGCCAGTTGTGTGCCAGTGCGTCTGTGCCGAGGGGGGCTTCCATCAGAGAGTACCAGAGCGGGCAGTGGGTGTAATCTCGTGAGGCAAACCTGTGCTCTGCCGAACTGACCCCAAATCAGCTGGACCACCTGAGGTTGGAGTCTCCACTCTCTGCTGAGCGTTACATGACGTGACAGAGCTTTCGCTGACTCCAAAGGAGGAGATGGCGGGTGAGTTGCGACATGCGACAAGATCGAATGCCGCCCTGGAGATTTATATACGCTACTGTCGCTGTGTTGTCTGAGTGAATCAACACGTGCTTGCCGCGGATCAATGGCAGAAATCAGGGCAGGGTTAGAAATACAGCCAGCAACTCTAGGCAGTTGATGTGCTAACCCAGCCGGGGTTGAGAGAAATATATATATATATATATATATATATATATATATATATATATATATATATATATTACTCATTTAGAGGGCTGTTGAAACGCTCAGAGGCGTAGTCTGCATGCAAGAAGATAAAAGTATTTCCAACAGCGTATGCTCTTTAGAGGTGAGTGGAACAGCAGTGGCTTTTACTCAGCTTGCTGAAACACAACCGCTCAGATCCGAAGAAAAAATCTGTCTGAACAGACTCACGCTTCCCTCCTTTTATACCCGTATGTCCGGGGGAGGGGCATGTAAATTCTGTTCCCCAATTCTCATTGGCCTTTTCTCAAAGATAAGAGGTAACAGAGGCTCTCAATAGAGACCCCTAGTGTCACTAAATTAACACAACGTCGAGTGACTGACAGAAGGGGAATGTTCCTTTCATGTTTGTCACCTTCAAAACCATATAAATTGTAAATTTTTCTGGCAAGCTTGATTGCTGTTTTTCATCTAAAGTATTCAAAATGCATACAAACTACACTGTATAATCAATAGTCACAAAAACAACACATTATGATCAATACAAATTAACAAAATATCATTCACAATGCGGATGAAGATCAAGAGTTTCTCACTGGTAAATACAAAATTGCGTGAGCTCATTTCATAGATACAATCATTCCTTACTTCTAACTCAAACATTACTTGAAAGCAGCACATGATTTCTAATAAGATAAATGGAAAAACGCTTCTGGAAAAGGTGAGTTTTGTAAACCATTTATGAGCATGTCTGCACATAGATAATGAGGTCTGTGGTCATTTACCTCTGCCTTACCCTGACTCAGAAAAAATCCAATCAAAGACTATTGTGAGTCACCAAACTCATCTCACCCTGCTGGTGTGTCATAAAGCCCAAGGGATGAGGAGATTCCACTTTAGATTAGTTTTGACCCCTGAGTCGCACATTATTCAGATGATCTCCATATAATCACATGTTGTTCATTGTTAGAAAAACACAGATGTTCACATTTTATGTGCTTTGGTCAAACAGTTTTTGTCCTGAAAATATGTAAATTTATGTTAGTTGAACTCTCTAAAAAAAAGTTTTACTTTATTCAGAGGTGGATATTAGCTCCACACAATGAAAATGTGTTTCTTTGATAGGTGAATAAAATGTAGGCTCTACTCAAATACTTTGTGTAGCAAAAACTGAAATTAATTGAGTATACACTCAACTTAACTAACTTACACACTCACACACTTGCCATTATATCAAACACAGTTGAAAGCTTTTTGGTTAGTTAAATTAAGCTTAACCCTTACCAGGCGGAGCGTTCAAATTTGGGAACATTATTCCCATGATTCCTGTCTTAATATCTTCACCGTCCAATCACCGATTTTATTTCTTAAAACTGCTAGATACTCATGACAATATTAGCTAAAAACACATATGATTGCATAAGGAGTTACTGGGCATGAATAATAAATGTATTGTCATCATTGTCATCCTCCATTTGCCTGGGCGGAGCTAGAGAGGATGCCCCGGGAGATTACCTCCAGTGTTGGACTTACCGCTTCAAATTGAAAACTGAGGCGATCTTTCGAGGTTGAATGTGTTGTCAATATTGTCTATTGAAAGTCAAAATGTTTTAGTTACGAAGCATTTATTTGTAGGAGTAACGCTTGTTATTTCTGGAAAACATTACATGACCGTCAGTGTTCAACCGACAGCATCTATTTTTAAGCACATTTCTGTGAAACTTGCTAAAAAAACATTAGCTAGCAATACTATAAACATTTTTAGCTAAATATCAATAACTTTTTTGGCCAATTTTGTCAGTTGTGGAAGATAGTCAAACCTTTTTAGTTTCAAAGCATTTATTTGTAGTAGCGTTAGCTATTGTAAAAGTGTGAGATGGCTGTCTGCAGTTGGACATTCTGGTTAGACTATTCAGTGTACGGATGTGTGAAGAACACACTGCTGGATACCAATGACTTTTTTCTGTTGTAGAGATGGATAGAGACTATGGCTCCCTGCTCAGATCCCTTAAGAGGAGGCTGCTGATGAGCTTAGGTTCATAGCAGTGAGGACATGGCATGAGGGCATAAGTGCATGTGCTGACCAGGAACTACTGCAGGAAGACCCGGACCACAAGGAGATGGAGGATGAGATGGAACCTGATCCCCAGCCAAGACCATCAAATGGGTATATATGAATGCATATATATTGTTTGTTTCTATTTCTTATATGATTGATACTCACAGTAACACTAACACTGTTACTCTTATTACTTTGGGAATGGCTATCCATTCTCGCACAGGTCCCAAGTCAGCTAGAAAGCGTAAATGCTTCCTTGGCACAGTTTCTTATCCCTCGTACTCTGACATCGATTCACAGCACGAAACCTCTCCAGTTTAAGCATAGCCATCCATTTGGTATTGACTTAGGTAGCATGCGCCAGGCTGTACGGTCAACCTCCAATATGATGTTGCTGAAATTGACTTTTTCATGCTATTTTTACTGAGATATGCAGCTTTACAAACCATCAGGGGTGGGAGCTTGTCCTAAACTGTCTGTCATATTCCAGCTACCAAGGAGCTTGGTCACCCAATTAATTTCACAAATTTCTTGGGTTGCTCATTTACATGAGGGGTTTCAATTCTCCCTGATTCCCATCGTCATTGGGGAACCAAGTCACTTCAGGGCTCGTTGGCAAGGGGATTTATGTCTCATGACCGCTACAAGATTCTTTTATTAGCTCTACATGTTGTAGAGCTACCACAGAGGATAATCAGGATCGCCTTAGGAAGTTGCGTTATCTTATGGACCACCTCAAACAAAAATGCCAGCAGCTTTTTCAGCCTTACCAAAATCTTGCAATAGATGAAGGTATGGTCATGTCTAAAGCTTGGTCATGATTTAAACAATGCATGAAGGGCAAGCCTACTCGGTGGGGTTTTAGATGAAGGGGAATTGCAACATCAGACTCAGGGTATACTATTGACTTTAATGTTTACACAGGTAGTCATGATGTGCGTGTTACTAACTTGCCAACCAATATCGTAGTTGAATCGTTAATGCAGCCATTCAAAGACCAGAGCCACAGTGTTTGGTTTAACAACTTTTACACATTCCCAGCTCTTATGGTTAAGTAGATATGGGAACTAATGCCTGTGGGACATGCATGGTGAATCGCAAACTGTTTCCTGCAGAATTTAAAGACATCAACAGATGGGTAAGCAAGACAGCTCGTGGGGATATGAGGTGGTGTAGGATTGAGGGGAATATACTTGTAATTCAGTGGAAGGAAATGTGTGCAGTAACATTCCTCTCCAATTTCCACAATGCGAATGGCTCAACTGAAATTACTAGGTTTGTAAAAAATGATGGCGACTGGACAAAAGAAGTAGCCCTGCAGCCCACTGTCATCAGCGATTATAACAAAAACATGGGCGGTGTTGATAGGTCAGACAAAATTATCAAATATTACGATGTCCTACAAAAAACTCAGAAGTGGTGGATGACACTTTTTTCCACTTCATAGACATTGCCATCATCAATACTGTCATATTGTTTAAGGAATTGCAACACATTCATGCGGCACCAGGGGATGAGCGTAGACTGGTGAATTTAACCCAGATAGATTTCAGAGAAAACATGGCTCGTCAGCTGGGAGGTATCGATATTCACGCAAGTTTCCCTTTGCATCACTTCACGCAGCCCATGTCCCTAAATTTGAAGAGTGCTCTAAGAGCGCTCATAGCCCCATACAGCTCTGTGAACTGTATGGGGCTATGAGCGAACTGCAGAACGCTCACCCCGACGGACTGTTTATTGTCACCGGAGATTTCAACCATGCAAATCTCAAGACAGTGCTCCCTAAATTCCATCAGTATGTGGACTTTGCAACGAGAGGGGCGAACGCGCTTGATTTTGTTTACACAAACATCCCAGGCGCGTGCCGGGCGGAGCCCGCCCCCACCTCGGCTACTCAGACCACATCTCTGTTATGTTAATTCCAGCATACAGACCGCTCGTCAGACGCACAAAACCGCTTCAGAAGCAGGTGAAAACCTGGCCAGCAGGAGCCATCTCTGCTCTTCAGGACTGTTTTGAGTGTACTGACTGGCACATGTTCAGGAGGCTGCAACATATGGCGATTCTACCAACTTGGAGGAATACACAGCATCAGTGACCAGCTACATCAGCAAGTGCATTGATGATGTCACTTTCTCCAAGACCATCACCACACGCTCCAACCAGAAGCTGTGGATGACTGCGGAGGTGCGCACGCTGCTGAGGTCCCGAGACTCCGCCTTCAGAGCAGGCGATATGGCAGCCCTAAGAACAGCTAGGGCCAAACTGTCACGGGCAATCAGAGAGGCAAAGTGCGCACACGCCCAGAGAATCCACAGTCACTTCCAGGACAGCGGTGACACGCGGCGCATGTGGCAGGGCATCCAGGCCATCACCAACTACAGGACAACATCAGTTGCCTGTGACAAAGATGCCTCCCTTCCAGATGCGCTGAATGACTTCTACGCTCTGTTTGAAGTGCAGAACGACGTGATGGCGAGGAAGTCCACCCCTCCTCCCAACGACCAGGTGCTCTGTCTTACCACGGCAGATGTGAGGAAAACTCTACGTAGAGTCAACCCACGGAAGGCTGCTGGACCAGACAACATTCCTGGCAGAGTGCTCAGAGGATGTGCAGACCAGCTAGCAGATGTTCTTACCGACATCTTCAACATCTCTCTGAGCAGCGCCGTTGTTCCAACGTGCTTCAAGGCCACCACCATCATCCCCATGCCAAAGAAGTCTTCAGTGTCCTGCCTCAACGACTACCGTCCCGTCGCACTTACACCCATCATCATGAAGTGCTTCGAGAGGCTCGTCATGAGGCAGATTAAGACCCAGCTGCCCCCCTCACTAGACCCACTGTAGTTTGCGTATCATTCAAACCGTTCAACGGACGATGCCATCACCACAACCCTCCATCTGGCCCTCACCCACCTAGACAATAAGGACTCATACGTTCGAATGCTGTTCATAGATTTCAGCTCAGCATTCAACACAATCATTCCCCAGCACCTGATTGGAAAGCTGAACCTGCTGGGCCTGGACTCCTCCCTCTGCAACTGGATCCTGGACTTCCTGACTGGGAGACCTCAGTCAGTCCGGATCGGGAACAGCATCTCCACCACCACCACACTGAGCACTGGGGACCCACAGGGCTGTGTTCTCAGTCCACTGCTGTTCACTCTGCTGACTCACGACTGTGCAGCAATGCACAGCTCGAATCACATCATCAAGTTCGCCGATGACACGACCGTGGTGGGTCTCATCAGCAAGAACAACGAGTCAGCATACAGAGAGGAGGTGCAGCGGCTGACGAACTGGTGTAGAGCCAACAACCTGTCCCTGAATGTCGACAAAACAAAGGAGATGGTTGTTGACTTTAGGAGAGCACAAGGTGAACACACTCCGCTGAACATCGACGGCTCCTCTGTGGAGATCGTCAAAAGCACCAAATTCCTTGGTGTTCACTTGGCGGAGAACCTCACCTGGTCCCTCAACACCAGCTCTATAACCAAGAAAGCCCAGCAGCGTCTCTACTTTCTTCGAAGGCTGAGGAAAGCACATCTCCCAACCCACATCCTCACTACATTCTATAGAGGGACTATTGAGAGCATCCTGAGCAGCTGCATCACTGCCTGGTTTGGGACTTGCACCATTTCGGACCGCAAAGCCCTGCAGAGGATAGTGAGGACAGCTGAGAAGATCATTGGGGTCTCTCTTCCCTCCATCAAAGACATTTACAAAAAACACTGTATCCATAAAGCAACCAGCATTGTGGACGACCCCACACACCCCTCACACAAACTCTTTACCCTCCTCCCGTCTGGCAAGAGGTACCGAAACATTTGGGCCCTCACGGCCAGACTGTGTAACAGCTTCTTCCCCAAGCCATCAGACTCCTCAATACTCAGAGACTGGTTTGACACACACGTGTCCTGAGTTGCACTTTAATTACTGTCACTTTATAACTGTCTGCTACCTCAATAACTGCTATGTGCATAGAACACTATCTCATAGTATGTTATGTTTACATTTTAGAAACTGTCATCTTTTTGCACTACTGAGTACTGGTCGGCGCTGCACTGTGTCTATTGTCCTGTTCATTGTCAGTAATTTGTTGTACTGTCCTGTACTTTTTGCACATGTTTGCACGTGCACTTTATATAGGTATATATAGGTAGTTTATATAGGTATTTTATTTCGTTGTGTAGTCTCATGTGGTCCTATGTTGGTCCTTTGTTGTTTTTATGTAGCACCATGGTCCTGGAGGAACATTGTCTCGTTTTGCTGTGTACTGTACTAACTGTATATGGTTGAAACGACAATAAAAACCACTTGACTTGACTTGACTTGAAGAGTTGTTGGCTATGCTATTGGAAAAGTAAGACTGACAATAAAACTAAAGTAAATTGTGCAATTGTTGTGTGAATGTAATGGCAAAACACTTTGCTTGGTTCATGATAGGAACTGTTTTCAGTCTTGGCACTTGGCTGAGTGTGACCAGTTTCGCAAAGAGGCCTAGGTTGGGCTGTGCTTAAGAGTGTTGTCGTCCTCCCCCTCCCCTCTTTTCTCCCTCTCTTCTCTCCACAGGTATTGTAGTTTTTGTGTATTTATGAATTTATATATATATTCTGTTCCTGCATTCTTTATTAAAAATGTATTTACTGTAGATAGATCGAAAGTTGGATTTTGTGTGTTTTGCTGTGTACTTCGTGTGTAATTCTAATGTTCAAATTAAATAAAGTGCGTGTTTTATTGAACACATAAAATGTATATTTCAGTGTTTGTGTCTTTCAATTTCTATTATTACAGGTGCTCAAAAGGAGTATCTGAGGAGTGGTCATGTGAAATGTATCTTAAATATTTGTTTTATTCCGTTTCCCACTAATCACTAGAATAATCATAACTTTAAAATTTTTTTTAAACATGTTTCTAATCTGTCTGCTATTCTACGTTGCCCACAAAATTATGTATATTTCATACACTCTATGTTTCCCTCTAGATTGTAATTAAAATGGCTGAAAAATTGTTTGATGAAGTATGGTGGCTGGAGAAGATTTTTGTAAACATTGCTGTGTGAAATCTTATTGATAAAGGATGATTAGCCTTAAATAATCATACATATATCTATATAATTTGAAAGCCCTAGTTCTTCTCTTCAATATGCATACAGTTAATGTGTGTGATGTTATATAATATGAATTTGGATATGAATGTCATATTCTGACACAGACTGGAATTTTAAGAATTTATGGGCTCAGGCAGGAAAGGGTTAACATTGTCTTTGCGTTTATTTTTGAGTTTCCACAGAATGCAAAATACTAGCATGCCTTAAGGTCAATATTAGGTCACAAATTGCACAAAAAGAAACAGCTTCCTTAAGAAACTCGTCAGTCAATCATTGTCATATATTGTGCAGTGGTGGTGGCGTAGTGGGCTAAAGCTCTGAACTAGTAAGCAGCCACCACCATTGTGTCCTTGAGCAAGGCACTTAATTCCAGGTTGCTCTGGGGGGATTGTCCCTGTAATAAGTGCTCTGTAAGTCGCTTTGGATAAAAGCGTCTGCCAAATGCATAAATGTAAATGTAAATGTAAATGTTTAGAGGAATGAAGGCTATACAATGCTTGAAATTTCCCAAAAAACTTAAAGATTTAGATCAAAAACAAAAGACAACTGGCTCTAACAAGGACAGAAAGAGATGTGGAAGGTCAGCTGTACAACTAGACAAGAGGATAAGTATATCAGAGTCTCTAGTTTGAGAAATAGACACCTCACATGTCCTCACCTGACTGCTTCATTGAATCCTATCTGCTCAACACCAGTCTTGTGTACAGCAGTAAAGAGAAGACTCAGGGGTGCAGGCCTTATGGGAAAAATTTCAAAGAAAAAGCCAATTTTTAAACAGCAAAACAAATTAAATGTGGGCAAAGAAACACTGACATTAAAAAACAGATACATGGAAAAGAGTGTTATGGATCTTAACCATAAGCATCCATTGAGCTTTTGTGGGATAAGTTAGACTGTAAGGTGCGTGAGAAGTGGCTGACAAGACAGCAACAACTATGGCAAGTGCTACAGGAAGTGTGGACAAACTGACAGCTAGAATGTCAAGGATCTGCAAAGCTGTCGTTGCTGCATGTGAAGGATTTTTTGATGAGAACACTTTGAAATAGTTTAAGAAATATATTTTCCCAAATGATAATAGTAATGTTTCACGTTATTAATGTCCTGTTTATATGTTGTGATCAGTTGAATGCCACTTTGGTGAATAAAAGTACCAATTTCTTTCCTTAAGAGCACAATCTGTGCATTATTCCAAACTTTTGGCTGCCAGTGTGTATAACAATTCTTTATAACAGGTATAAGAGTTTACAGATCCCCATTCAGGCATTATACTAATGATCCCTCTTTTTTTTTTTTTTGCTTCATTTGAAATGGAACACTGATTTTAATTATAATTTGTAGTAATAAAGTATCCAACCTCGATCTCACCATTAGCTCCACTCTTCTCCAAAATTGTAACCTCAAAAAAACTTCAACATGACAGAAACTCTTCTAAATCCCAACACAACAGAACATAAAACACTAACAAGTCATATACTTGTTGCATTTTGTGTAGAAATACATTAAAATAACAATTAATTTCAAAATGTACTCTCCCAATCCAGTCCCATGCAAAGCATGCTGGAAAGAGAAAATCATCTGCCCGGTTTCAGCAACATATTGACAAATATAATTCACATTTTCCCAACACAATTGGATTAAGTGTGCATAAATGGATTGTACACAATGAAATTAAGTGGAGACTTGTGTTGCATAGATCATTTTGAATAAGTGAATTTAGCAAACAATAAAAATCATGTTGAGTTAACACCATCCATTAGAAGACTGAATCCATTTGAACACTTTATAGCAATGTGATCATATCACTTTTTGATGACTGTTGGATATCACTTGGACTTTACGCAATACAATTATATTCTTAACTCAAACATAAATATATTTAGTTGATTTCAAGTGTACTGGTATAGTATTTTCAAAAGAGCTCTAACTGGTGCTCTAATTGGTACAATAATTATAAGTATGTCATGTGGATAAGTCCCATGGTAGGTCCTGCCCAATGGGGGAGGAGGCTCTACGAGCATGGAGACTGGGGCAGAGGGGCCTCTGCCCAAGAAAGACGCCATTTGCCAGCAGGGAAACATTTTTCAACGGAATATACATTGCAAGGGGTTGCCTATGGGGAACCAGTGCATGCGGGGAACCTGTCCCAGTACGGGACTTAGATAGCAGAAGTACTGGGCTGGCAGTGAGTTTCTTCTTAAACTCATCTGCCGCAGGGCTAGGAGGAAATCAACCAGGGAACACATTTGTGAACACTACTGGGAATCAACAATGCACATCTTCAGCTCAAGGGAGGTGAAAGGTGCTAGGTGCAAGCGATATACCTGGCCGGTTGACCCAGACTTACCTGTTCGTTCCTGCTAAGACAGGGGACAAGACCGGCTCAACCCAGAGATTGTAGAATCACGCAAAGGTGTTGGGTGTTGCCCAGCTCTGCAAATTTCAGCTAGATAGGCGCCGCTGGGCAGAGCCCAGGAGGCCGCCACTCTCCCGGTGGAATGGGCTCGTAGCCCTGCAGGAGGCAGCATATGCTGAGCCTGGTAGGCATCTTCTATGGCGTTGATGATCCTGTGGGTGATCCTCTGTTTGGAGACAGCGCTTCCTTTCCGCTGTCCACCAAAGCAGACAAAGAGCTGCTCGGAGATCCTAAAGCTCTTTGTGTGTTCCAAATAGATGCGTAAAGCACGCACTGGACACAGAAATTCTAAGGCTGGGTCTGCCTCCTCCTGGGGCAGCACTTGCAGGCTCAACCCCCTGAACGGGGTAGTGGGAACTTTGGGCACAAAGCCCGGTCGGGGTCTCAGGATCACGTGAGAGTAGCCCAGACCGAAATCAAGGCACGTTTCACTGACAGAGAACGCTTGCAGATCCCCAACCCTCTTGATGGAGGGTCTGTGCAATACTTGCGGTGGGGGGAATGCATACTTGCGTAGTGCAGGCAACCAGCTGTGTGCGAACGCGTCTATACAGAGGTGAGCCTCGGTCAGGGCATACCAGAGCGGGCAATGGGAGGATTCCGAGGATGCGAACAGGTCCAGATTAGTTGAACCACCTGAGGCTGGAGACTCCACTCTCTTTTGCGTGTAACCTGTCGTGACAGTGCGTCCGCTGTGGTGTTGAGGTCTCCTGGGATGTGAGTGGCTCGCAGCGACTTGAGGTGCTGCTGACTCCTGAGGAGAAGACGGTGGGTGAGTTGTGAGGTGAGATTAACCCGCCTTGAGTTGATGTATGCTACCTTTGCTGTGTTCAAACCAACACGTGCTTGCACTGGATCAAGAGCCGGAACCTCCGCAGGGTGAGCAGTATTACCGACAACTCATTGCAGTTGATGTGCCAACGTCCCAGCCCATCTTGGAGGTGGCGGTTGTAACCACAATGCGCCTGGAGATCTGTTCTAGGGGAACCCGTGCCCGTAGAAATTCCAAGGGCTGAAAAGGCGGAGACAGATAGGTGTGATGGCCATGCAATAGTTTCAGTGGAACCGAGGTCAGCACCGACTGGGCGCGCTCGTTTGTGAGGTGTGCCGTCCCCGAGGAAAGTGATGCTCTGAACCAGGAGGAGCTTGATCTTTTCCCAGTTGACCCGAAGCCCTAGCCAGCTGAGGTGCACGAGCACGAGGTCCATGTGTGCACACCAAAAATTTCGAGAGTGAGCTAAGATTAGACAATCATCGAGGTAGTTGAGAATGCAAATGCCCACTTCCCTTTACGGGGCAAGGGCAGCCTCTGCGATCTTCGTGAAGACGCAAGGGGACAAGGACAGGCCGAAAGGGAAGACTTTGTACTGGTATACCCGACCCTCAAATGCAAACCGCAGGAAGGGTCTGTGTCGAGGTAGAATCGAGATGTGGAAGTACACGTCCTTCAGGTCTACCGCCGCAAACCAATCTTGATGCTGAACGCTTGCCTGAATGCGACTTAGCGTCAGAATCTTGAACAGGAGTCTGTGTAAAGCCTGGTTCAGGACTCCAAGTAAGTCCAAGATTGGCCACAACCCAAGTAGGGGCTATAAAACCCCTTCTTCATCTCGGCTGAGGAACAGACTCTAACACAGAGCCCAGATATCAATCGTCAAGCCGCGAGGGTTCAGGGGAGAGCGGACAATTTCACTCTAGCCTGACGCTCGCGGCTGCCCGGGAAAGCATGTCCATCATTTCCAAGTCAGAATGTGACTGGGCGACCTCAACCGAAGGGTGAAGCATGGCCGAGGCTTTCACGTCCGAGTGGACGAGCCTGCCCTCCGATGCTACCCTCAAAAACTCATCACCTTCGTGGGCACCGAACAAGAGGTCAAATTCGCCCTGCGATAAGCCGGCACACTCATCTGGCAGCCTAACCAGAGCAAACGAATGTGCCGGGGAATGGGAGGTCTGCGGGGATTTACCCGGTGGAGGTGGTCCCATTGTGGTCACTGAATCGGCCCAGCGCTCCCCGTGCTGACCTCCTACCCGTGGGCAGAAGGACCGAGGCAGGGAGCCTCTGGATTGGCTTGTTTTCTTACGAAGGCAAGCCGCGACTGCAACGTTGTCATGGTCATGTCCTCGCAAAGACGCATCCACGAATGATATCTCAGTGTGGGCAGGACCCAGGTACGAAAGACAGCGATCTTGGCCGTCTGAAGGTGAGAGGTATCGATCACATCCAGGAATAACATACAACTGGAAGGGCATCTTTAAAATGATGTTACAAAATAAAATACTGTAAAAATGAGACACAGGAATGAAAACATGACAAATGTTATCTCTGTAATATCTCCATTGTTCTATGTTTGATAATTATTAGTATACTGTTTCAGATGCTTTGATTTTAAAGGAATGTACTGAAATATGAACAGAGGAGTATTTAACTTCACCAGCTTAATTGATTACCGTTGGCCACAGATAAATCCCACATCATTTTACTAAAATGAATCCTGATCAAATAGGAGAGTACATTCAATACAGTCCATTCCATTATTGTAATTACTTCAGATGTCAAACTAAGCCAGAAAGCATGGCACTTGTTAATGAATGAGGTGGTTAGAATACAGGAGCACTCCACTTTCATATTAGCACTCCATTTTCTCCCATCTCTATTTTCAGTGTCCTCAACTGAACTTGTTTAAAGCCACGAGACAGAGAACTGGGTTGCTGGAGCAGCTATATGTGTTCAAGCGAAATACATTAGGCAGATTAATTCTCTGTGAGGGGAAGCTCTCTTTTCCCCAAAAGCCATTTTCCAAAACTCGTGGCTGACGAATCTTGCCTGTAATAGTTGATTGTTGATGCACAAACTTTTCATTACACCCACAGACACATTAGCAATCCGGCAGCTGGCGAGCTGTCATTGCACAACCAAGAATCGAGATGCGGCAATGTTACTGCAGTCATTAGTCATTAGATCACAGCTCTTCTCGCAGCATTAATAAGGAAGTCAAGATAATTGCGGCATGGTGTAGTTGTGGATGGAAGCTTCTCCAGATATTCTCTCTGTCTCTTTAGCCCTTCAATTAGCATTACTGACATTTCCCTTAGCCACTGGACCCACAGATAGTAATTAGAGTGCAGCACGCAGTTATCAGTTATCACCAGTGTCCGTGAGATAAGAAAAAAACAAACAAACTTGGAAAGCTGTAATGAAACTTATTGAGACTCTGTCATGCCAAAATACTGTATTAACTGTGTGAAGAAACATTGAAACTGTTATTTATGTCAAAACATTACAGAGATTGGCTGATTTAGGCCAATGTTCAGTGATACTGTTCACAAATGGAGTACAAAATAGAACTCTTAAAATTCAGGACTTTATATTATACAAGCTTTTATTTTTCTCTATTAATTTTATAAGGGGTTTTGTTGAAGGTTACCGAAAATGTGTAAATACAGATTAAACTACAGTCAAGCCACGTTGAAGCTTAAAAAAGGCAGTAAAAAAAGGACTTAAATATTGATCTGTTTCTCACTCATACCTATCATATCAATTCAGAAGATACAGATTTTACCACTGGAATTGTATGGATTACCTAAATGCTGCCTTTGTGTGCTTTATGGACCTTTAAAGTTCTGGCCATCATTCACTTGCATTTTATAGATCTACAAAGCTGAGATATTCTTCTAAAAATCTTTATTTGTGTTCAGCAGAAGAAAGAAAGTCAAACATCTGGGTTGGCATAAGGGTGAGTAAATGATGAGAGTCATTGTGAGACCCATTAAATCGTTGTGATAATCACAATATTAGGGCTGCAACTAACGATTATTTTGATAATCAATTAATCTAATGATTATTAGAATACTTATTTGACTATTCTGCGATTACTGTAACGATAAATCATTAGCTCTTAGCCAATTATTCAGCTTGTGCCCCATCTTAAAAGGTTGTATTGAACACACTTACTAACAATAAAGAGGACAAAATCATCTCATAAAATACTTCTAAATGACATTCACTGAATTAAAGGTAAAAACATTTCTTCACTTGGTTATGCTTCTGTGAGTGCAGTAAAGACAAAATATACTTATATTCAAGATCTATTAAACAAGACAAAACAGAAGTAAATCAGAAATGTATTTTGTTGCAGTGTATAATGGGGCGAAGACTACACTCTCTCACCTTTCTGTTCACTTCAATCCATTTTTAACTCACAAAAAGCAAACTCTCTCTTATCAATAAAGCTGAGTATTGCCAATTTTCTTCAATATAAGATATGTACAGTGACGTATGTACTGTATTATGATTCAATCAGAAATAACAGTTTTGGAGTTTGTAGTTATCTACATGATCTGCTTCCATATTATTTGAACTTTAATGAAGCTATAACGCATTAGATATAACTGCATTAAAGATGTAACATCGGGTGTTTCTTTTAAAGAGCTCCGGCTCCGCTTATTTCACAAAGAGAGGGCTTTTGTATTTACTTATTTTGTATTTTTGCATTATAATTTTCGCATACTTTGCGATCACATCACCTGAAGCTGTTTGGAAAGCTTAGAGTGCATCTGGACTGTGAACTGTGTAATTCTTCCTCTCCTCAGTCAGACGCGAGCTGCTGTTCTGCTCTCGCGCATCATCATTAGAGTTTAATGTGATCTCATGTTACGTTAAATGAGATCATACGACTATTCGACAATGTCGAGAATTTGTTATTGTTGCTACATGATATTGCTTAATTTTATATCGTTAGAAAAATCTTTGCAGCGATATCCCCGCCCTATACTGCCCTAACGTCTGTGCTTGTTCTTGGCAGGTAATTTACGTTCTTTCAGCCAATTAAATTGCTTTATGGTCCAAGGGGGATAGGATTCGTTGGGGGGACTGAATATTGCATGACACTGGCACCATTGGTGGAAAAGTTGTATCATGCACAATTCACCTCTAGGACAAGTCTAGGACAGCAATTTTGACCTGAGGGACTGTGAATTAAAGCTGAGATTTACTGTTACACTTACACATGCTTGCTTGTCAAATGTCAACCTCAACATATGAGGGTAGCGATTACAGTAGAAGAGCTGGAACCATAGGCAAGCAGTTTCATTTAGCATGTGGCATAACGATTAATCATGTCCCCATGCCGCCACCCACATTTACCAGAATCATCGTACATGTCCTTTACTCTGCCATCTTAAGTATCCCTTGATTTGGTTTCATTTTGATTATTAATGAGACTCACTTTAACATATTCTGCCAAGATATTGTGGTCCTTCAGTATCTGTTCTTGTAGTCTTCTCTTTTCTTAGGCTCTGCATTATGCTCCCATCAATGTGCAGCTCTCCTACACTTCAGCTGACACTCTGGGCACAGAGTCTTAATTCATCCTTAGTGTATAAAGAAACAGCCAAAAGCCAAACATGTTTCCCAGCGCATAATAGCAAGTCAGATGCATACGTGAAATAGTGGTACAGCTTGTTACATGATGATTGTGCATCTGTAAATAGAACAAGCATGTTGTCAAGATGGTGGTGAATAAAAATGCAGCTATATTTGCACATACAGTGGACTGTTTTATTAAACGTATCTTGAAAACAGGCACAACAAGTGGAGATGTTATCGGTGCAAACAATTAACCCTTTAAATGCTTGACAAAGCAGCCTGACACCATGTCCTAACCAGCTATTTCTTCTGAGTTAATCTGAACTGTTATGCCCCCCAAAATATAGCACATTGCAGACTTTGTTTACGAACCTCTTTGCTAGTTTCAGAACTAATTTTAAAATCCAAACAAATTCAGGTTCTATATGCCATCTTGAGCTGGCTTTGATGTAATGCTAGAAGTTATTTAAATAAATAACAAATTAACCTAGAAAATAATTCTCACATATGATAAGTATATTATTTCAAAATAGACAGTATTTTTAGTATTTAGTCACCACAGTAGCTGTGTGGCATAACAACAGTGTCCATCAACTGAATGTCCATCAAAGTACTGATTAATTTAGGTGTATACAGTAAATTATGGTTTCAGTTTATATGTAATCAAAAACAGAATCAGTTTATCATTTCTTGATAAAGAAGCTTAATATCATGTTCTAACCAGATACAGTAAATGCCTTTCCATGTAAATTAGAGTTTTTATTTTATTTTGTACTGACCAGCCACAGCTGCAACAGGACATCTTGTCAAATGCTTGGTTTCTATTTCCACTGCATAGCTTTGAGTATTTCCACCCATCATGAAATCTCATTGGTCCAAATCCTCACTCCTCATTACTACAAATTTAGACTCTGAAGCTCTGGGTGCTATCAAAATTGCTGATTAAAGTGCGCACCGGACACAGCAATGTCAAAGCTGGGTCTGCCTCCTCCTGGGGCAACACTTGCAGGTTCACCACCTGATCCCTGAATGGGGTTATGGGAACCTTGGGCACAAAGTCCACTTGAGATCTCAAGATCACTTGAGAGTTGCCTGGACCGAACTCCAGGCATGTTTTGCTGACAGAGAATGCTTGTAGGTCACCTACCCTCTTGATGGAAGTGACCGCTGCCAGGAGGGCAGTCTTTAAAGAGAGTGCCTTAAGCTCAGCTGACTCCAAGTGCTCAAAGGGGGCTCCCCGTAGACCCTGAAGGACTACAGAGATGTCCCATGGGTGGATTCAACTTCCTGGCGCCTCTCAGGAACCTGATGATCAGGTCGTACTTCCCTAAGGAATACTGTCCACTCTGTCGTGGTGTGCTGCTATAGCGGCTACATATGCTTTCAAGGTGGAGAGGGACAGCCGTCCCTCCAACCTCTCCTGCAGGAAGAAAAGCACCGATCGGAATGTGCATCTCTGGGGGTCTTCGCGTCAGGAAGAACACCACTTAGCGAACAGATGCCACTTCAAGGCATACAGGTGCCTCATAGAGAGAGCCCTAGCCTGAGTGATCGTATCTACCATGGCGGGTGGTAGGCCTCTTAGGTCTTCCGCATCCCATCCAGGGGCCAGACATGGAGATTACCGAGGTCTGGTCGTGGGTGCCAGATGGTGTCCCGTCCCTGAGAAAGAAGGTCCCTCAGGGGAATTCATCGGGGGGGCTGACGCAAGGAGCGTGAGGTCCGAGAAACAATTTTTGGTGGGCCAATAGGATGCTACTAGGACGACAACGTCTGCTGCGGTGTTGAGGTCGCCTGGGTTGTGAGTGGCTCGCAGCAACTTGAGGTACTGCTGACTTCAGAGGAGGAGATGGCGGGTGAGTTGTGACATACATCGGGTGCGTAAGCCGTCTTGACGGTCGATATATGTCACCGTTACTGTGTTTTCTGTCCAAACCAACACGTGCTTGCCCTGGATCAATGGCTGGAACCTCTGCCTGGAACCTCTGCAGGGAAAGCAGTATTGTCAATAACTCGATGCAGTTGACGTGCCAAGCGTAGCAGAGTTGGATGGTCCGCGGGTGGGGCCTTGCGGTGGGGCAGAGCCTGAGGCGCCACGTTGAAGGGGTTTAAGCCCTTGGCCATGCTTAGTCGTGGGACATTAAAGCACTTACCTGGCTCCTGATACCCACCAGAGTATCAGTCGGGAAAGGGGAGGAGGTACATCGTCCCCACAGTCTGTCGAAACCGTCCGGGTGTGGGCGTGTTTGTGCCACAGCTGGGCATGCGGGGGCGGGGAAAGCACCACCGGAGCGCCAGACCTGCCAAAATGGAATGGTGGATGGTGGTCATAGTGACGGCCGTGCACACCGGATATATGATCCAGGGAATAAGGAAACTGCTCTTTTGTTAAACCCTGGAACCAATCATCGAGCCACAAGTGTTTGGGGAGAGCAGAGGGTTTCACTCTAGCCTGACGCTTGCAGCTGCCCGGGATAGCGTGTCCATCATTTCCGTGTCAGCATGTGACTGGGCGACCTCACCCAAAGGGGGAAGCCCAGTGAGGCTTCCGCGTCCAACTGGACGAGCCCGCTATCTGATGCTGCACTCCAGAGCTCATTACCTTCGCGCGCCCTGAACAAGAGGTCAAACTCACCTTGAGACGAGCTGGCGCAGTCATCTGGAAGCCTGATCGGGGTAAACGAGCATGGTGGGAAATGAGAGGTCCATTGTTAGCCGCGCTGGCCTCAAACCCGTAGGTAGAAATACCAAGGCGGGGAGCCACTGGGGTGACTGCAACATTGATATTGTCATGTCCACGAACGATGTCTCCACGTGGGCAGTGCCCAGGCACAAAAGACAGTGATCATGACCATCAGAAGCCAAAAGATAACGACCGCAACCAGGAATAACACACAGACGGAAAGGCATCTTTAAAAAGACGAGTCTTTAAAAAGACATTTCCATTTGTGCCGCTCTTTTAGAATATACTCTTTTAGTTTGTTCTGCCGAAGCACCCAGGGGCAATCTCTGCAGTGCACCAGTGCAGAGGGGGGAGAAGATGCTGTAATGCACCGTCAGAATCCAGCAGAGGTGAATGGAAGCAGTGGGAATTCAGCTCAATAAATAACGACCGCTCGGTTCCGAATAGAAAATCTGGATGAGTGGTTCGCACACAAGCTCCTTGATACCCATATGTTTGGGGGAGTGGCATGCAAATTCCACTCACCAGTTCCCATTGGCCTTTTATCAAGATCAGAGTTGTCTCGGGCTCCCAAGAGTAACCCCAAGTGTCACTTCATCGACACAAGGTGGAGTGATTGACAGATAGGGAACCACATATTTTAGTTGACGATAATGTGCAAAAAGACGATTTTGCATAACAGTAATTAAACTGTAAAAGACCTAACTTCAACCAAATATTCAAATAATTTTAAAAGTGTATAAACTACTTAAAAATTATTTAAACAAGACAATATGCTTCAACAACATGAGAAATAGTACAAATTATGAACATACTGAAGTATTAACTGCTATTTAGAAGTTACTCTGTTGTAAATTCCTCACATATAGACAGTTCAGGATATTCTGTTTAAAACAGTAAATGTTTTAAGGAAATGGTGTATTCACAATGCAGGTCATGAATGCCGATTAGCGCATAACTTAGTTTAAGTTCACCTGTTTATTCGCTTCATTGTCTGCACAAATGTATGTTGTAACATGATGTTTATGTTGTGTATAGAGCTGATTAAGGTCACAAATACAGGATGGGTTTCAATGGATTATTTGAATAAAATCTATTTCTAGATTTTTATTTCTTTAAAATAAATAAATAAAACTATGCTAAAGCATTATTCATATTTTGAAAAAAAAACTTTTCTTCATATTTTAATCAACAGTATGTTTTAATTCACACCATTTGATAATCACCACAATAATATATTTTGTCTAACCTTGTTGACAAAAAAAAAAAAAACCTTCATAAACAAACATTTTGGTCAGTAATTTCATTGAAGAGATTAACATCAAAGTCTTTTTTACCAAGTCAGTCCACTGGTGGCCTGTAACAGGAGTTATGGAAAGGAGGAGGTAAGAACTTAACCAAAAGAATCACACACACACATGACAGACAGCTGCCCGTAAACGTTCTCTCTCTGTCGCACCACGTGTGTAGAATCACAACCCGGGCCTGCCCTCCACCCTGTCACACAGCCATCTTTGGAACCCTCTCGGGCAGCCATGTAAACAAGTGTCATACAAGAGCAGCTCCTATCTACTTGAATTGGGAAAGACTGATATCATAAATTGTGCTACTTTACCTCTAATTATGTTAAAAAACTAAATTGTTCCAGCTTGAAAAGCTAATGCACATGCACATTTTTAGTTGATTGAAAAGCAATGTCTGTATCTAAAAGATGATTGGCTTTTTCACCTGTAAGGCGGGACTTTCTTTTTACATCCGTTTACAGTTGGGTGTTTCAATTTCTCCCATTAATTTTAATAGCAGGGGCCCGTCTCTGCTAAATAGTCTCTGTTAACACTGCAGTCCACAGGCACAAATCGGTTCTTTAAAATGGCAAAGTGTGATTGACTACACCATGTGTCTAGATATACGTAGTGCAGTGTAAAATAGTTGAAGGATGGGCAAGGAGGAGGCGAGAACCGGCTTGTCAACATAAATTATATTTTAATGAGAAACTCAAAACCACATAAACAAACACACATGACGGACATGTCCGTAATTCTCTCTCTCTCGAACAATCGTCACCGGCCGCCTTTATCCCTCGCGCGCCTCATCAGGCTGATTGGGGACCGGGCGCGCGATATTCCGACCGGCCCCGCCCCCCTCCGCTCCACATGCGGTTATAATTCTCTTCTCTATCATTTGTTCATCATTTAATTAACAATTGCTGATGTGATCAATAGAACATGTGCTCAAGCTGCCTACTTTCTGCTAAACTTTATGCAAATACTGCTGAGTTTTGATTTATATAATCAGGTTAATATATATAATAATATATATATAGAAATGAGGGGTGTTTGTGATAAAAATAATTACCATGACTTAATTAAAATAATCATGCACACAATTATTTTCACACTGAAAATAAAGCATGCTAAAGTGGCACAGTGATTTAGTGGATTGACCCTTTAATACCTTCTGATGGGCTAGGATAATGTTGCGTCAGTGCAGTAGTTTTAAATTGCTTGTTGCAGGAAACTTGTTTTTCGGTAATGTGGTAGGAACACAGTGTTAGGGGTGAACAAAACTTTTTTCATAGGGCACAAAACCCACAAAAATGTCTAAAAAGCTGATAAAAGCAAACAGACAGATCCAAAAATGAGACGAGGAGGGATTGGGGGCTTGATAACATCTGCTCCTATAGGGCTGTTGGCAGCCATTATGCACTTAGTGACATGGTCCCTGGAAAATCTCTCTCTAGACAAACTCTTCATCTCTGTCCAACCGAGAATGGCACTGAGGAGTTACACCTGCTTTCCCTCACTCATATGATCCTGGTGATGAAAAAAACAACAACAGACATAGGAGTAGAGTGTTCTTGATTTACTGTATGTCAGGCATGTCGACCTTCTCCATGCATCAAACGTGCTTGAGCCATGGAGGGGGTATCAGGATGTGGCATCCACAATGTCTTCCCATCTCCCACAAATCTAAAACACCAGGCTGTATGTTCTATACTTCCTATTCCTCAGAGGGGAATGGCTCTGGGTGAAATATGGCTTTGAGTCAGGGATTAGATGGGAGGAGGGCTTATTATACTGTGGATATAGATAATGCAGCAATGCATTAGGGAAGGGGGAAAAAATCAAAGCAGAGCATAAACAAGCAGAGCGAAGCAAAACCAGAGTATGCTCCATTAAGTCACTTAATGAAATCCCACTGGGAGTAAAAGCAAAACATATTTCATGATATGATATACCTTTAGAAGACTTGGAATATGACGCACCAGTCTCATGGACTACTTTTATGATACTTTGTTAGATTTATGCTTAAAACTAGAAAAAAAATTGCCATTCTCTCAACCATGGTATTTAGTAGAACTAAACAAGGATAATTGCCATAGCAACAATCACCAGCATACCGACAAGACAAGCCTGTGGCAAGTTTTGTCAGATTAATAAAACTGTATGTTCTGGAGGCAGCACAAGAACATACAAGCATATTTTGCAGCATTATTGCTGTGTTGTCTATTGCAGATAGTAAATAGTATCATCCCATGCACACTAATACGATTTCTACTGTGCTGCTGAGTTGTCTCTGTTTAGCAAAGACGCCGGCTGCAGGGGAAAGATAGGGCATCCCCTCTCCATTGTGGGCCATTAGTGAGAGCAATCTCAGGATTAAACACTTGTTTGAGTTTATTCCTTTTCCTTTTTCATGTGAACACCTTTTATGCACATACTGCAACACCTTGATTGGTTAGTGTTCTGCAAATAAAATCCCACAATTTATTAAAACTACATAAATAGATGTAGTCACCATTTTTTTTACATCATCTGAAGAAAGGAGGGGATTTTTCCTCAATGATAATGTGTTGTGGGTCTTTGCCAGTGTGTTGCTGTGGGTCATTGCCAGGGTGTTGCTCTGTGTTTATGTGTGTTCTGAGTTTTTTATAGACCTGTAATATAAGGGTAAGATCAAAGGACAAGAAAAAGGAGTTTAATGGTAATTTCAAATAAGAGGGGACTTAAGGTACACCCCTGTTTTGTAGAGTGATTTAAAGGAAATAATCATTTTGGATATTGTTTGTTCTGAATGAAGCATGTTTGAAGGGTGAAGGCATGGAAGGCGGAGCCGTGGGAGGCTCAAGGAGTGGAGCCATTGAAGGCCGAGCCATGGCAGGCTTAAGGGGTGAATGACATGGAACAGACTCAGACGTGGCTGTGACATGACGTGGAGCAGACTCTGATGTGGCTGTGACATGGCATGGAGCAGGCTGAGGGGTGGCTGTGACATGGCATGGTGCAGGCTGAGGTGTGGCTGTGACATGGCATGGAGTAGGCTGAGGCGTGGCTGTGACATGGCATGGAGCAGGCTGAAGCGTGGTTGTGACATGGCATGGTGCAGGCTGCGGCGTGGCTGTGACATGGCATGGAGCAGGCTTAAGTGTGGCTGTGACATGGCATGGAGCAGGCTGAAGCGTGGCTGTGACATGGCATGGAGCAGGCTGAGGCGTGGCTGTGACATGGCATGGAGCAGGCTGAAGTGTGGCTGTGACATGGCATGGAGCAGGCTGAAGCATGGCTGTGACATGGCATGGAGCAGGCTGGAGAGTGGCTGTGACATGGCATGGAGCAGACTGAGTTTTGACTGTGACATGGTATGAAGCAGACTCAGGCATGGCTGTGACATGGCATGGAGCAGGATGAGGCTTGGCTGTGACATGGCATGGAGCAGGATGAGGCTTGGCTGTGACATGGCATGGAGCAGACTCAGGCATGGCTGTGACCTGGCATGGAGCAGACTCAGGCATGGCTGTGACATGGCATGGCATGGAGTAGACTCAGGCGTGGCTGACTCAGAAGCCGGGATCAAGATTGATTGAGGAGGAACCGCTGAAGCGAATGTCTCTAAAACCAGTGTAACATATTCCTCCCACGTGTAATCTCCGGTCCCGGCAACTCCTTCCACTGGTGCGCAATGAGACCGATTTTATACATGGACTTTTTCTGAATGAGAAAAGTCAGTGTATTTAGCAAGGACATTAAACAGACAGGAATATTCTGGGATGGGTAAGTTTGCTCAGGTCAGCTGAATGAAAGGAGCAGCTAGATCCATTTTGTGGTCAGTTCTGTAACGATCTGGAAGGAAGTCACAAGAGCTGGATCTAGGTGAAGCTAAGGAGTTTAATAAGAAATAAACAAGTACAAGATAATGGGTAAACACAGGAAAAAAATAAAACATCCACGATGTGAAACAAGGACCTGAACAGGAGCAAACATCTACAAAGTGCAATGGTCATACACGGGAGGTCAAAACATGTAAAACAACTGACCAAGAATGAGCAAACAACAGGGCACAGTTGAGGACAACGGAAGACAGCTGGCAGTGATGAGGGCAGGGAATTATGGGAAGTATAGTCCATGGGGAACAGATGACTGAGGCAAAACACAGGGCAGACAACAGTGAATCGTGACAAGTTCTTGTTTTTCCAGTAACTTGTTAGAAACAGCCTAAGCTTTCGTTAATAGTTCTAAAGTGTATTTTTCGAATTAGTAACAGAGGCTTGAGAGCATCTTTTGAACTAGCTATGGCAGATATTGAATTTGTGGCATAAGAAAGAAGGTCTACAAACAAGAGCCAATTTCTCTGACAGTCCCTAATTTTTTCCTACTTACCGATATTTATTTTCTTGTATATTGAACTGTTGTATAAAAGCAGTAGCACACTCACAAATTTGCATTATTGTCCATCTATCAGCAAGGTTGTGATCACAGTCATGCTAATAGATGGACATATGTCAATTTAGAAAAAGCCTGTTTGGTCTGGTGATATAGTAGTCATAAGAATGTGTTTAAGTCATAAATCCAGTAATTTTGATAATAGTTTGAAATCTTCATTCAGCAAGTTAATCAGACAAAAATAAGTTTTTTTTGTTCTGATAGCTTTTATGGTGGTGCTAAGTGGTTACTAGAGTATTCTAAGAAGTGTTCAGGCTGTTTCTCAGTTGTTTCTAGGGTGTTTCTAAACCCATTCCCATCATTATATACTATTCTGGTGCCTATATTTGGCTTGGGTTCCTCCTTCAGTGCAGGTCTACTGAATTTTTTGTACCTGTTTTTGCCATTCATCAGGTTAAAGTCGTGAGTCAGACTGTTTAGAAAAGAAGTAGCTCTCTTCTCAACATGCAACATGACTTGAGGCATCATTCATGTTCATAGCAAAAAGCTCCACTAATTATTATTTGATGTAAATTGGAAAGCAAAGACAAAAGACAGCAACAGAGTCCTTAATAACTATTTCAAAACCAAGTCAGATTAAATTTAGGCTGGAACATTTATTTTGAAACACAATAAAAGGCAAAAAGTGTGGAAATGGTAGGTGTAATGACAGGTTCAAAGTGTTACGGAGTAACTGGCTAATATGTCGACCAAATTGAGTGTGCTGTCATTTTACTCTATAATCGTTAATTACATCATTACCTATCTAAATTTCTGCATGTTGAGTGTGCAGTGACAGAATTACTTCTTCAAAGCACATATTTACAAAGACACTCTAAAAAATGTGTTTAATATTGAAGTTTTCAAACACTGCCCTGTCCAGACATAAGTGTGTCTCTGCCCCAAACTCCTGTCATTGGTTGAGCCAATATACTTTTGTCAGGCACAGTTAGCCTGCTTTAACAAACAGATTTCAGTTCTGTTTGGTGCTGCTAGTTGCACAGAAACATCACCTTTAAAACTGATGTGTATAATTTTTCAATACTGTCAATGCTTCAAGGAATAGTTCACCCAAAAATGAACATTCTGTCACCATTCACTCACCCTCATGTCATTTTGTAAGCTATGAATTGAGTCATTATGAACTGATATTGTACAGAATTAAGCAAATGGAACAGAACAAAGACAAACAAGACATAATTTTAATGTTCGGGGATTTTGGTATTTAAAATATGTTCTCTTTTTCCCAGTTTAATATGCAGAGAAGTTGGTTAACATGTTGATTCCCCAAAAGTCTAAACATTGTGGCTCTGTCGCCATCCAAACTATCACTATCAAAACATTACTTTGTTTAATGGAGCATCATAACCAACCCCGACACAGCAATGCTGGCTCAAACAATTGTGTGAGTTTGTGGCAAGATTTCCTGCTTTTCCTCTCTGAAAAATATGGATCGGTATGTGCAATGTTTCTTTAGGCAATTGGCACTATTTGATGACCTTTGGGTTATTCGCCATATCTAACCCATTTAACAATGGCATGTTGAGGGTAAAAGGTCACTGCTCTCTGTTATCCACAATGTGTTTTTTTTAGCACTCCCCTGTCTGTCATAGAGTGACGTTAGAGGGGAAGGAAACTGCTCTGATGTTGGCCAATTAAGGCTTGTTTATTTTCCTCCTTTGTCTAATAAACGTCACTGCTATTTAATGGGCTGGTAGTGTAATTAAAATTCAAACCTCCGGGGCGAGGCAAACCTTCTGCCTGAGATGGCATGTTATATCACGCCACACACATCCACACAAACCAAGGTCATTGGAATTGTACAGTAAAATGTGAATTAAGATAGCTTCCACACTGTCGTATTGGTGGAAGCTGACAAAGTTTATTTATAGACTTATGTTCAATTGCTTTTTTAATGCATAAACACAATGGTGGATGATTCAGCACAGCCGTGAACACAAGGATTGTAATGCATAAAAGCATGGAGGGAGTAATTGAAAGCAGTCTCCTGTTTTACTGAAGCACTTCATTTGTGGTGTAAACAAACAAACAAACAAGGAAACAAACCAAAAAAACCAAAAGTGTATATTCCTATGTTTTTGAATTCTAACATAGTAAGTGGTGTATGATTTGTTATTTGTTTGTTTTACAAAATATGGGTAAAACATAACTTAAAGGAATAGTTCATCCAAAAGTGACAATTATGTTATTATTCCCTCGTATGAATATTGTATGAATAATGTATGTTTTGTATGAATTAATAATAACAGAACTATTCCTTAAAGATATAACATATTTGCATATGTTATCACTAGAGAATTTAAACTATTCAAGAATTTGAGTTATATATTATAGATTTTCAGAACACTGATTTTAATGCATGTTTGTAAAGTCTGTTGAAAGTGAAAAAAGGTATTTGGGGAACTGATATCGTCAAGGTGGTTGAGAGTTAAGGGAACCTCTGTAAGGGTTTAAAAAAATCTGTAATATTCACTTGACTCCAAAAACCCATAGGGATGGCAGTGTTAATTTCCAAATGTAAAAATGAACCTTGATGAGATCAATTGATTTAAACATTTAGGCCAAACCCTTGGGAGACCCACAGGCCCTGATTTATTAAGATCCTAAATTAAGGTTACTAATTTGCTTGTGCAATCTAGCAAATTGCATGTGCTTTCCTTAGGTGCATTGCAGGGGATGCAATATCACACAAGCAAGCAAATCACACTATGGCACTGTGAATTCTATAACAGGGGGTCGAAAGTTCCTTAGCTTAAATTGGTCTGTTCTTACCAAGAATTTAACTACTGCCCCCAGTAGCCGGAGCTGGAAGTATAGTTGAAATTATGGGCACTTGTGAGCTCGAGTTTCCAGGTGAAATGTCCACAGAGTGGTGCCAAAAGCAAGTTGCATTTTTAGTTTTAAATGATGTAATACATGGAATGCATACTTTATTAACTCGACCTCCTTACCCAAACCCCAACCCTAAACATAACCATCAGTGGAATAAAAATGAAATTTAGGAGCAAAAATGCAACCTCCGATTTGCACTTACCATTTTTATGTGAATGTGATTACTTCCTGGTTACTATAGGACAAGAACTTGTGTCTTGGAGGTTAAAAATTATGTTTGTGTATTTAGGATTTTAAGAGTTCCAGAGCCTCTCTTCAGGCTGCCACACTAAGACTAAATGATAAATTAAATTTGGTAATTCCACATTGCAACTGAGCCCTTAGATATGGCACATTTACATGGCACTTTGTGGGGAGCCTTTGACATTTATATGATCTGTTCAGACAAGAAAATAGATCTCAGGACCTACTTGCAAAGTATCCAAAACAACATTGTCCTAAAGTTACTAAATGTAACTTTATAGGGTACTTAGTTAGAATTATATTTTATACAGTTATCAATAGTGCAGGCCTTAAAAATATACTTTAGTGGTTAATATAAAATATACAATCGGATAAGGATGCCAGTAGTTCTTGATTTTAGAAGCCAACCGTAAGTGAATAACAGAACATTTTAAAATGCACCCTGCTGTGCATTGCCAGCACAGCCTCTCAATCCATTCCAAACAGACTACTGTAACCACGGCAACAGTGAGTGGAAACATTTGCTTTATATCCATAAAGAACATATCTAATAGTTCCAACTCTAGTAGAAAAAGAGGCAAAATACAATGATTTTTGTCAGGAAGGATGAGACAAAAGATCCAAGTGCAGAGGCAATGATCTGATAATTATTTAACAACACAGCAATGCTGGTAAAGCTACAGTAGGGGAACCCCAGCACCAACTTCAACATGGAGAAAGATGGTGTGTTTGTAGGCTTGTGTGGGTAGTGGTCGTGTGCAGAGCAGTCCCAGAGCAGAGAGGTATCACTGAGGGGAACTCAGAAGAACGTCATCGGAGGCAAGGCAACAGGCAGGATGGTTACCACAATCCCAGTGGACATAGTGCAGACTGGTAACCAATACACAGAACACAAAACGGGGTATACTAGGGTAGAGGGAGAGAGTGGTAAGCAACAAGTCTCACACAAACAATCGAGCGATGAACACAAAACTATATACTACTATATAGGTCTATATAGTCAGGGAACTAACGGCGATCAGGTGCTGCTCACTCGCAGCAAACTGGAATGATAATGTTACCATGGAAATGGTGACAGTATCCCCTGGCATATCCAGAAGAGTTGCCATGATGCAGATGGAACCGATCGATGAGATTGCGGTCCAGAATGTTCCGAGCCTGGAACTAGCATCTCTCCACAGGACCATATCCCTCCCAGTCTACAAGGTACTGAACCTCTCTGCCCCTGCATCTGACGTCAAGTAACCATTTGACAGAATAAAATGAGGCACGCTCCACCAGATAAGGCAGGGGTGGGATTGGTGTGGAAGGTTGAAGACTAGACCGGATGAAGGGTTTAACATGGGAAACATGTAACACCAGTTGGACACGACTAAGGAAATGGTGCAATGAAATGGTGCAATTTGAGATGGACCACCACTGGGCTAATGACCTTAGTGATGGGAAAATGCCCGATGAAGTTGGGCCCCAGCTTACGAGAGGGGAGTCAGAGAGGAATGTCTTTATTAGACAATCAGACCTTCTGTCCGCAGACGTAAGCTGGAGGTTTAAACCGGCGATGATCTGCCAACTTCTTAATACAAGCACCAGT
Source organism: Xyrauchen texanus (assembly GCF_025860055.1). Taxonomy (NCBI): domain Eukaryota; kingdom Metazoa; phylum Chordata; class Actinopteri; order Cypriniformes; family Catostomidae; genus Xyrauchen; species Xyrauchen texanus. Next base: position 21,746,738 of record NC_068319.1, read on the forward strand.
CTGGAAGAGGGCTTCTCTGGCTATTCACCAGGTGCGACAGTCCCGTTGGATAAAGGCATGTGTGGATTGGACTTGAGCATCGGTTTCTTGGGCAGGGAGCTGAGGGGGCTGATAACCTAGGCAACACTGGAAAGGCGACAGCCCTTTAGACGACAGAGGGTAATTGTGGGCATACTTGTCCCAAGGCCAAATGATAGGTCCAAGAAGACGGATTACGGGAAGCGACGCAACGCAGGGTTTTTTCAAGCTCTTGATTCGCCTGCTCCGCCTGCCCAATATTCTGGGGATGGAACCCATAGGACAGACTCTCAGTAGTCCCAGCTCTCTTCAGAATTATGCACAAGACCAATCTGAACAGCATGAACTACTTCAATTCATCCCCCTTCTTGATCAGAATCAGGTGATAAGCATTGCGTATGTCCAACTTCCTAAATATGGATGCCCCCTGCAAGAGTTTGAAAGCTGAAGACATCAACGGAAAAGGATAGCAATTCTTCACCGTGATATAAATCAGCCCACAAAAATCATGAGGGTGATGAGGGTGAGCAGCTCTGTAGAATGAGTGACGATGGTCAGGAGTGAGCCGCTATGGGCGTATGCCGTAATGGGTTCGGCCAACTTTAGTGTGGAACTCAATAGCATTGTCCGTAACAGAGCAGTTACCCTGAGTCAAACCGGACAGACCAAGATGCTTCTTGTCCACATACAGATCCGTCAAAAACACGAAGAAGCTCAGCTGAAAACTCCTGGAACGAGTAACAAGGGTGACGACTCTCCCATACATCAGTTCCCCACTTGCCAACCCTCCCAGTCAGGAGCGTGATAATGATGGCAAACTTAACTGCCACCGTGGAGTAAGTTGAGGGCTGCAGTGAGAAACAGAGTGAACACTGCGTGAGAAATGTGTGACAGAACCCTGCCTCACCTGAGTATGGAGGGGGAGAATTGACACTGGGCTCACAGCGTCCATCGCTAGATAGAACTGCTGGGCCGGTGAAGAAACTTCAGCAGTGGAGTCAGAGTCAGGATGCTGATGTAGTTGTGGGAGTCGTTGGACCAATGATGTGCGTTCTGCTAGCTGAGAAGCCACCATTTCAATGGCTCGGTTGGAAACAGAGATTTAGTCCTGCTGGTGACACAAAACACTCTCTGCAGAGCGAGCGCAGCCCGCAGGTCAATCTACTCCTCTGGATCCATTTTTGGCTCAATTGTTTTGTCAGGAAGGATGAGAAAAAAGATCCAAGTGTGGAGACAATTATCTGATATTTATTTAACAACACAGCAATGCAGTGTGGAAAAGGATGGTGTGTTCGTAGGCTTGTGTGCGTAGTGGTTGTGTGCGGAGCAGTCCCGGTGCAGAGAGGTATCACTGAGGGGAACTCAGGAGAAGCGTCAACGGAGGCAAGGCAACAGGCAAGATGGTAACAACATTCCAGTGCACAATCCAGTGCACACAGCACTGACTAGTAACCAATACACAGAACATGTAACCGGGTATACTAGGGCAGAGGGAGAGAGTGGTAAGCAACAGGGCACAAACAAACAACTGAGTGACGAACACAAAACAGAGTGAGGTAAATATTATAAGGGAACTAATGGCAATCAGGTGCCACTCGCTCGCAGCAAGCTGGAATGATCAGTGTTACCATGGAAACAATAAAGGCTTGCATGGCAATTCTGATTACGCGAGCCAGTGACACCTGAACCAAACAGAGAGAACATGTGACAAACTGGAACAAACCAGCGTACTCACTGACAGAATTTAACAAATGTAAAAAAAAAAAACTACATTCACTGGTCTAGTTGGAGTGGGCGATATGACAAAAATTGTATATCATGGAATGAGTAATGTCTTACTATGGTAACAGTACATACATTTTTTGCTAGAAATTCAATACAAATAATAGTTTATACCTATATTAAATGGCCATCTGGTTAAGGATATTTCTCCATGAACCTAAGAATGAGAACTAGGTTCATGTAAAAAAATAAAATTAAAAAAACCTGTCAAGAAAATGGCCTGGTAGTTAACCAAAAAGCAATGCAAAAGAAAAATAAATATATTTTTTTTCATAAAGAAAATGAAGCCTACATTTAGGATCATTAAGACTTTTTTAAAGACATTGTAACAAGTATTTTCATGATACTTTATCACATTATATATATATATATATATATATATATATATATATATATATATATATATATATATATATATATATATATACACATACCATGTCAAGACAAAGTATGAGAATCCTTTGGAATTAGCTGGTTTTCTGCTTTAATTGCTCATAAAATGTGATCTCATCTTCATTAATGTCACTAGTATAGACAAAGCACAATTTGCTCAAGATAACAACACACAAACAATTATAATATTTCATGTATTTATTGAACACATCCCATTAAACATTAACAGTGCTGTGGAAAAAGTGGCCATTCAGCCAAGATGACTCAAAGGGCATACCGCAGAATTCTCAATGAGGTAAAAAAGAAAAGAACACTATAGTGACAGCTAAAGACTTAAAGTAATCATTGGAACTGGTTAACATCTCTGTTCATGAGTCTACTATTCTGAAAACATTAAACAGTCACAGTTTTTCAACAAAAACATTACTACATGCCTGAAGTTTGCCAAAGACCACCTTGTCAATCCACAACTAAAAATACATTGGACTGATGAAATTAAGGTTGAATTGTTTGGGAAAAACATGTAGCACTATGTATAGCATAAAAAGGGCACCACAACCAACATGAATAAATCATCCAAACGGTGAGGTACAGCATCATTATTTGGGGCTTCTTTGCTGCTTCTGGGCCTGCACCCCATGTCATCATAGAGGGAAAAATTAATACCTACGTTTATCAAAATGTCCTACAGAATAATGTCAGGGTTACTGTGCACCAACTGAAGCTCAGTAGAAGTTGAGTGATGCAGCAGAACAATAACCCTAAACATCAAAGTAAATACACTATAGAATGGCTTAAAAAAAAGTTAAATCCACCTTTTGGAGTTAGCTTAACCCAATAGAGATGCTGTGGAATGACCTCATGAGAGCTGTTTACATCAGGCAGGCTAAGAATATGGCTGAGCTGAAGCAGTTCTGTAAGGAGGAATGGACAAACATTCCATCTGAAAGTTGTGCAGGTCTAATCTGCAGGTATTGGAAGTGCCTAGATGAGGTTATTGCTGCCAAAGGAGGATCTACCAGTTATAAAATCCTAGGGTTCACTTAATTTTTTCCACATCATTGTGAATGTTTAACGGGATGTGTTCAATGAAGACATAAAAGATTATAATTGTTTTTGTGTTGTTAGCTTAAGCACATTGTGCTTTGTCTATATTTTGATGAAGAAGAGATCAAATTTTTGGACCAATTAATGCAGAAAACCAGCTAATTCCAAAGGGTTAACATACATTTTCTTACCACTGTATACACAATGATAAGTTAAAACATTATGACCACCTGCCTAATGTTGTTGGTCCTCCGCGTGCCACCAAAATAGCGCCGATCCGCCATTGAATGGACTCTACAAGACCCCTGAATGTGTCCTGTGGTATCTGGCACCATGACATTAGCATATGGTGTTCGCTGTCCTTTTCTGCATATCACGGCACCGTTTTGTGGTCCGTTCTGCATAATGCAGCAGCTCATTGTTGCTTATCGAGGCCCATTTGGCACGTTTCGCGACCAAACCACCGGCCTGCTCGGTTCTCCCGATGGTCATTCCACCCCTGATCGGTCCAAAAGTGCGTCGGCCCACCGGGAAATTGACCGACCATACCAGTCCAATCCTGGCTGTACATCATTGCACCATTAGCTAGGTAACTCCTAGCCAATCATATGTACGCCATTGCTTTATAAGTATGCTCACAATCTATCACACTGCCGTTACAGTGTGCTAACACGGCAACATCCACCACTCCACCACTACCAGTTGAGTCCCGTCCTGCACGGGTGTTTTGGCTCATTAGTGTATGTATGTATATATATATATAGATATATATATATATATATACACATATTGCATCTTTTGATTTAAGTGTAAAATACGACTAGGACATTTTCTTGACTCTGAGAATCACCCACCAGTAATAGTGATTCTTGATGCTTTCGTTTGAGACATTGATGAGGTTGTCATAATAATTTTTTACCAAACATTTTATCTTCCCTTTTGTTTCAGTAGAAGATTAAGATATTAATCATGTTCAGCAATGAAAATGTATGCATGTACGCTGTTTTATAAAAAGAAGGATGAAAAAGATTAAATTCCTAATTCAAACCTTATGTGCTACACCACCTTCATCTGTCTTCAGAAATAGTATCAAGCCCCCTCTATACTCTCAAGGCAAACATTGAGCCAAGGCTAAAAAACACAGTCTGAGAGGGCAAGGGCTCTTTGTCACTTCAGCTAATTGAGTAATTGGCCTGAAATGGACTGCCATTCATTAAGCTCCCCTCCTCCCTCCTTCCCTTATTTCTGCTGCTCTAATCCTAAGTAATACAGAACCTCTCTTTCCATCATCCATCACCGTTTCACCATTTCTTAGTTTAAGGCTAACTAATGAATGTCTGTGCTGTGGGCTCACCGAGGACACAGCGGACACTGCCGGGCAGAAGACTCCTTATCAATTATGGCTCTATCTTGGACAAGGTGCTGTTCAGATAAAAAGAGCGCTTTAAAAGTCACACACAAAAAAGGCAAGGAAAATATGCAATATAACCACACTGTTAGGAATTCCTTGTCTTGTTTCACTGTTGCCCTTTGTCTGCCACCTTTGCATTGCTTAGTTTTCACTTTTGTCTTTTGGTTAGCCTTCTTGTTCACTTGTCATTGTTTAGAACTACACTTCCCAGAATCCACCTGCCATCTTCACTGCCATTTTGTTCATTGTTTTCACCTGTATCTCATTCAGTCATCACTCAATGTGTATTTAAGCCCTGCTTTTTGTTCACCCCTTGTTGTTCGTTGAATGTTGTTAGCCTGGTGTGTGTTCCCTGCCTGTGTTTTCTAGTTTTATGTTTATTTCCCCATTGAGGGTTTTCCTTTGTGTTTTTTCTTGCTTGTTTATTTAATAAAGTGTAACTGCATTTAGATCCGCATCTCCTCGTCTGCCTTGCTGCTCAATCGTGACAGAACGAATGACCCAATATGGATCTAGCAGCTTACCTGATGGAACTGACCCAGGCGGAGTTGACCATCCGCGAGTACTCCCACTTCTTTTCCGCTGTTGCCATCCACACCGGCTTCGACGACACATCCCTGAAAACCATCTACCAGCTTGGGCTACCAACGTACCAGCTGAAGGGATTGCCGAACTCCGGAGACCTCACGTGGAGGGAATATGTGGATCTAGTCTTGGGAGTACTCGCTGCCGGGAAACCACCTCTCTCGATCCTGGTTTCCGCCACTGGGCTTTCCGTGCCTGCCACGGCCAACGAGCCAGCGTTGCCAGCTTCGTCCGCCCGGCGGAGGAGGAGAAGAGGAAAGGCTTCTGCTCCCTAGTCTCCGCCTGCCACAGTCAGCGAGCCAGAGCCCACGCCTGCCCCGGTCTGCGAGCCAGAGCCCACGCCTGCCCCGGTCTGCGAGCCAGAGCCCTCGTCAGCTACGGTCAGCGAGCCAGAGCCCTCGCCTGCCCCGGTCTGCGAGCCAGAGCCCTCGCCTGCCCCGGTCTGCGAGCCAGAGCCCTCGCCTGCCCCGGTCTGCGAGCCAGAGCCCTCGTCAGCTCACGGTCAGCGAGCCAGAGCCCTCGCCTGCCCGGTCTGCGAGCCAGAGCCCTCGTCAGCTACGGTCAGCGAGCCAGAACCCTCACCTGCCCGGTCTGCGAGCCAGAGCCCTCGTCAGCCACGGTCAGCGAACCCAAGCCAGCGCATACCACAGTCACCCAGCCAGAGCCTGTCGCCTCAGAGGTCAGTGAGCCAGTACCTGTCGCCTCAGAGGTCAGTGAGCCAGTACCTGTCGCCTCAGAGGTCAGTGAGCCAGTACCTGTCGCCTCAGAAGTCAGTGAGCCAGCGCATACCACAGTCAGTGAGCCAGTGCCTGTCACCTCAGAGGTCAGTGAGCCAGTGCCTGTCGCCTTGGTCGTCCTTGAGCCAGCGCCTGTAGCCTCGACCGTCCCTGAGCCAGCGCCTGTAGCCTCGACCGTCCCTGAGCCAGCGCCTGTAGCCTCGACCGTCCCTGAGCCAGCGCCTGTAGCCTCGACCGTTCCCGGGCTAATGCCAATAGCCTGGACTGACCAAAAGCCAGCGCCAATGGTCATGCCCGTCCTAGAGCCTGCGCCCCTCGAGCCTCCCGAGCTTCCCAGAGCTCCGCCTTCCGAGCTTCCCAGAGCTCCGCCCTCTGAGCTTCCCAGAGCTCCGCCCTCCCGAGCTTCCCAGAGCTCCGCCCTCCCGAGCTTCCCAGAGCTCCGCCTCCCGAGCTTCCCAGAGCTCCGCCTCCCGAGCTTCCCGAGCTTTCCAGAGCTCCGCCTCCCGAGCTTTCCAGAGCTCCGCCTCCCGAGCTTTCCAGAGCTCCGCCTCCCGAGCTTTCCAGAGCTCCGCCTCCCGAGCTTTCCAGAGCTCCGCCTTCCGAGCCTCCCGAGCTTTCCAGAGCTCTGCCTCCTGAGCTTTCCAGAGCTCTGCCTCCTGAGCTTTCCATAGCTCCGCCTCCCGAGCTTTCTGAGCTTGCCAGAGCTCCGCCTCCCGAGCTTGCCAGAGCTCCGCCTTCCGAGCTTTCCAGAGCTCCACCTCTCGAGCCTCCCAGGGCTCCGCCTCTCAAGCCTCTCGAGCCTCCCAGGGCTCCGCCTCTCGAGTCTTCCAGGGCTCCTCTCGAGCCTCCCAGGGCTCCGCCTCTCAAGCCTCCCAGGGCTCCGCCTCTCAAGTCTCCCGAGCCTCCCAGGGCTCCTCTCGAACCTCCCAGTGCTCCACCTCTCAAGCCTCTTGAGCCTCCCAGGGCTCCACCCCTCAAGTCTCTTGAGCCTCCCAGGGCTCCACCCCTCAAATCTCTTGAGCCTCCCAGGGCTCCGCCTCTCAAGCCTCTCGAGCCTTCCAGGGCTCCACCCCTCAAGTCTCCCAAGCCACCCAGGGCTCCTCCTCCCAATCCTCCTAGGGCTCCGCCTCCCAGGGCTCCATCTCTCAAGTCTCTCGAGTCTGCCAGGGCTCCTCCTCCCGAGATTCCCAGGGCTCCGCCTCTCGAGCCTCCCTCTGCTCTGCCTCCTGAGCCTCCCATGGCTCTGCCCCCTGAGCCTCCCGAGCTTTCCATGGTTCCTCCTCCCTCGGCTCTGCCTCCTGAGCCTCCCACGGCTCTGCCCCCTGAGGCCTCTGAGCCTCCAGAGCCTCCCTCAGCTCCGCCTCCAGAGCCTCCCTCAGCTGAGCCTCCCGAGCCTCCTACGGCTCCGCCTCCCGAGCCTCCTGCGGCTCCGCCCCCCTGAGCCTCCCAAGCTTTCCATGGTTCCTCCTCCGTCGGCTCTGCCTCCAGAGCCTCCCTCAGCTCCGCCTCCAGAGCCTCCCTCAGCTGAGCCTCCCTCGACTCTGCCTCCCGAGCCTCCTACGGCTTCACCACCAGAGCCTTCCAGGTCACTGCCTTTGTGGCCTCCTCCCAGGCCTCCTGACCCTGTTCCCATCCTGTGGCCTTCCCCCAGGCCTCCTGACCTGGTCCCTGTCCTGTGGCCTCCTCCCAGGCCTCCTGACCCAGTGCCTGTCCTGTGGCCTCCTCCCAGGCCTCCTGAACCTGTTCCCGTCCTGTGGCCTCTTCCAAGGCCCCCTGACCCAGTCCCTGTCCTGTGGCCTCCTCCCAGACCTCCTGACCCAGTCCCTGTCCTGTGGCCTCCTCCCAGGCCTCCTGACCCAGTCCCTGTCCTGTGGCCTCCTCCCAGGCCTCCTGACCCAGTCCCTGTCCTGTGGCCTCCTCCCAGGCCTCCTGACCCAGTCCCTGTCCTGTGGCCTCCTCCCAGGCCTCCTGACCCAGTCCCTGTCCTGTGGCCTCCTCCCAGGCCTCCTGACCCAGTCCCTGTCCTGTGGCCTCCTCCCAGGCCTCCTGACCCTGTTCCCGTCCTGTGGCCTCTTCCCAGGCCCACTGACCCAGTCCCTGTCCTGTGGCCTCCTCCCAGGCCTCCTGACCCTGTTCCCGTCCTGTGGCCTCCTCCCCGGCCTCCTGACCCAGTCCTTGCCCGGTGGCCAGCTCCCAGACCACCTGAACCTGTCCTTGACCTTTGTGCCCCCTTGAACTTCCTGCCTGCCATCTGTGCCCCCTTGGACTTCCTGCCTGCCATCTGTGCCCCCTTGGACTTCCTGCCTGCCATCTGTGCCCCCTTGGACTTCCTGCCTGCCATCTGTGCCCCCTTGGACTTCCTGCCTGCCCTTTGTGCCCCCTTGGACTTCCTGCCTGCCCTTTGTGCCCCCTTGGACTTCCTGTCTACCCTTCGTTGCCCCCTGGACTGCCTGTCTGCCCGTCGTTGCCCCCCTTGGTCTGTCTGCCCACCACAAGCTCCCCCCCCAGTCAATGGACATTTTTTGTTTTATGTTGATCGTCTGGAATCCGATCCTTGAGGGGGGCTATGTTAGGAATTCCTTGTCTTGTTTCACTGTTGCCCTTTGTCTGCCACCTTTGCATTCCTTAGTTTTCACTTTTGTCTTTTGGTTAGCCTTCTTGTTCACTTGTCATTGTTTAGAACTACACTTCCCAGAATCCACCTGCCATCTTCACTGCCATTTTGTTCATTGTTTTCACCTGTATCTCATTCAGTCATCACTCACTGTGTATTTAAGCCCTGCTTTTTGTTTACCCCTTGTCGTTCGTTGAATGTTGTTAGCCTGGTGTGTGTTCCCTGCCTGTGTTTTCTAGTTTTATGTTTATTTCCCCATTGAGGGTTTTCCTTTGTGTTTTTTCTTGCTTGTTTATTTAATAAAGTGTAACTGCATTTAGATCCGCATCTCCTCGTCTGCCTTGCTGCTCAATCGTGACACACACATACAGTACACACAGTTATGAGTGTGATAGATGATAGCTGATGCACTGGAATCGCCACACACACTGTAAGGGATCCACCGATATGACACTTTTTTGGCAGATACAATACCGATTTTAACACACACACAAAACTATTGGCAAATGCAGATATAATGCCTCTTATTAAACGTATTTTTTGTTATTAGATCACTGTTTTGCTGAGGAATTAATTGTACAAAGTGGTGCAAAAGGTTTTTCCATTGTTCTTACAGTTTTTTAAGAGCCAGAATGAAAGACAACGATAAAAAGATAAATTGGTCGATAAATATTGAATAAGAATATTCAATAGAATAAGAATAAGAGTAAGAATTACAAGTAATACATTACTATAATCTAATTACTTCTAGGCACAAAAAGTAATCTAATGCATTACATTTTAAATTCTTATAATCAGATTACAGTTACTGATTTTCAATGATAGTAATTACTTTAAATAAAGCTTTATTTATATAAAAGTAAAAACTTTTATTTATTTAAAAATAGTATTCATGCTTAATTAAATTAAAATGTGAATTAATATGTTCATATGTTGGCATTTCTGTGACAGCTGAATTGTGTGTGACAATGAACAAGGAGAAAATAGATGTTATATTGAAACAAAAATGTTTGTGTCAAGAGTTTTAGAAATTAATTTAGTTAGTGATTAGTTATGTGATTACTTTTAAATGAAGTAATCAATAAGGTAATCTGATCTATAAATTTAGCTAAATAGTTAGTAAATTATAGTGGATTACATTTGAGTAACAACACTGATCCCTAATCGAGATGTATTACTTGTGTTCCTGATAGTTGTATGTTTCTAGAACTTTGAAATATAAGTGAACACACACATACACATACAAAAAAATACAATATTTAAATAATCTTTGTTTGTTTAACCTGCATGATTTAGATTTATTTTTATTGATTTATTACTATTTTCATCCTACACCAAATAAGTGTTTCATCTACTTTATCATCCTGGTTACTTCCGTAACCTCCGTTCCCTGATGGGAATTGGCGAGTGGTATTTGCATGCCACTCCCCCGAACATACGGGTATAAAGGAGGGGGTGTGCATACTGCTCATTCATGTTTTGTGCTGAGGAACCGAGAATAAGCTCATTCTCGGGGGGGGGAGTGTCACAGACACTGCAGAGAAACTTTCTCAGTGGAATATACGTCGCAAGGGGTTACCTACAGGGAACCAGTGCATGCGGAGCACCTGTCCCAGTACGGGGCTTAGTTAGAACAAGGGCTAGGAGGATATCAACCAGGGAACACATTTGTGAATGCTACTGAGAATTAAGAATGCACATCTGCAGAGAAGGCTTGCAGGTCCCCTACCCTCTTGATGGAAATGAGCGCTGTCAGGAGGGCAGTCTTCAAGGAGAGTGCCTTAAACTCTGCTGACTCTAAGGGCTCGAAGGGAGCCCCTCGTAGGCCTTGCAGGACTACAGAGAGGTCCCACGAGGGAATGAAGCACGGTCTGGAGAGATTCAACCTCCTGGAGACTCTCAGGAACCTGATGATCAGGTCGTGCTTCCCTAAGGACTTACTGTCCACTGTGTCATGGTGTGCCGCTATAGCAGCTACGTACACCTTCAAGGTGGAGGGGGACAGCCGTCCATCCAACCTCTCCTGCAGAAAGGAATGCACTGAGCTGACTGCACGTCTCTGGGGGTCTACGCGTCGGGAAGAACACCAATTAGCGAACAGATGCCACTTCAAGGCATATAGGTGCCTCGTAGTGGGGGCCCTGGCCTGAGTGATGGTGTCTACCACGGCAGGTGGTAGGCCACTGAGGTCTTCTGCTTCCCGTCCAGGGGCCAGACATGGAGGTTCCAGAGGTCTGGTCATGGGAGCAAGATGGTGCCCCGTCCCTGAGAAAGAAGGTCCTTCCTCAAGAGAATTTGCCAGGGAGGGGCTGACGCGAGGAATGTGAGGTCCGAGAACCAAGTCTGGGTGGGCCAGTAGGGTGCTACTAGGACAACCTGCTCCTCGTCCTCCCTGACTTTGCACAGGGTCTGTGCAAGTAAACTCACTGGGGGGAACGCATACTTTCATAGTCCAGGTGGCCAGCTGTATGCCAGTGCATCTATACCAAGGGGTGCCTCAGTCAGGGCGTACCAGAGCTGGCAATGGGAGGTTTCTGGAGAGGCGAACAGGTCTACCTGTGCCTGCCTGTATCGACTCCTGATCAGCTGCACAACCTGAGGATGGAGACTCCACTCTCCCTTGTGGGTGACCTGCCATGACAGCGCTGTGGTGTTTATGTCACCTGGGATGTGAGTGGCTCGCAGCAACTTGAAGTACTGTTGACTGCAGAGGAAAAGACGGCAGGTGAGTTGTGACATGCGAGGGGAGCATAAACCACCTTGGCTGTTGATATATGCTACCAAGGCTGTGATGTCTGTTCGAACCAGCACATGCTCGCCCTGGATCAACGGCCAGAACCTCCGCAGGGCGATCAGTATTGCCAACAACTCGAGGCAGTTGATGTGCAAATGCAGCCGTGGGCCTGTCCAGGAGCCGGCGGCTGCATGCCCATTGCATACATTTACATTTATGCATTTGGCAGACGCTTTTATCCAAAGCGACTTACAGTGCAATTATTACAGGTACAATCCCCCTGGAACAACTTGGAGTTAAGTGCCTTGCTCAAGGACACAATGGTGGTGGCCATGGGGTTAGAACCAGCGACCATCTGATTAACAGTCCTGTGCTTTAGCCTTTGTGCTTTAGCCACTAAGCGTTCCAAGGGCTGAAAAGGCGGCGACAGATCGGCGTGATGTCCACACAATGTGTCCCGCGGCACAATGCCCATCTCGGGACTCAAGTTTGGAGCCAGTGCTGAAGTGGTCACGCTATCTCTAAGGGAGAAGCCAGCCACTCTTCTGAGGAAGCCCATTTCGGCCGCTTGTACTCACGACCTAGTCCTTTCAGTCATGACCCAGCCTTCATGACCATAGATGAGGGTAGGAACAAAAATTGACCGGTAGATCGAGAGCTTTGCCTTCCAGCTCAGCTCTCTTTTCGTGACAACGGTGCGATAGAGTGAATGCAATACCGCCCCAGCTGTTGGCTTCTCCGGCCAACCTCCCACTCCATTGTCCCCTCACTCGTGAACAAGACCCTGAGGTACTTGAACTCCTTCACTTGAGCAATACCTCCTTCCCTACCCGGAGTACGCACTCCATTGGTTTCCTGCTGAGAACCATGGTCTTAGATTTAGAGGTGCTAATCCTCATCCCAGCTGCTTCACACTCGACTACCAAGCGATCCAGTGAGAGCTGAAGGTCACGGGCCGATGATGACATGAAGACTACTGTTACTATTATCCTTAAATGTGAAAAAAAAACACAATAACATTAGCTAGCACTGGGTGTACAATGTAGCTACAACACAAATCTCTGAATTCAAACTCTCGGTAGCAGATAAATCCAAAAATAATCAAGCATACCTACAGGTTGTGATCATGATGTACCGGATTGTTCCAATAAAGTGAGAACTGCACCATCTTTCAGGAATCACCGTCTTGAAAATCTGGCATTGGATGAGGTTGTACTGCTGAGGAATAGTGGTAAAAATTAATTTTAACCACTGATAATTCAATTTATCTGCCATTGGAAGTCCAAACAAAGACGTTTTGCTTTCGCAGTGAAGAAAACAACATCTTCTCGACATGGGGACAACACTATCCCAACTCATCCTGGCCTCAGGAAATAACTCCCTTTTGCGTGGACTTTATGCTTTGTAACTTTGCAGACCTTTTACGTGCACAAAGAGCTATGTTACACAATAAAGGAAAGGGAAACTCCCAAAAAGCATAATAGGGCCTCTTTAAAAGCATTCCACAATATGTCATAATTTTATGCTTCATCCAAGTTTAAAGTAACCGTTTTAAATCGATGCCGAACGATTCAGCTTGGCACCTTGCTCTATACTCCAATATTCCAGTTTTTCTGTAGACTTTATTACAAGTCATCAATAAACAAGTTGTTTTACTGACCAAATAGTGCCCTTATAATATATATTAAATCCATCTCTCAGGCACAAACTCCTACATCCTCGTCACCCCGTACCAATAATATAGAGTTATGAAATAACTTGCATTACGTTGGAAAATAATCTACAAAGCTCCAAACCATATGCTTAAATTAATAAATATCAGACTTCGGTATTCATCTGGACAATCAGTTTCGGGTGCCTTCTAATTGATGACAAACCACTTTAAATTACGTGGTTCATATGCACAAGCAAGCATGTTTCCTGACATTGTCTTACACATGTTCTCGAAACTTAGTCTAGCAACTATTATGTTCAGGCATCCGCAGACGCTACATTTACCACGTTATAATGTTTTCTATTGGCTCAACACATCCCTCAACAGAATGCTGTCCAAGTGCCATAACTGAGGCGTATTTTGGGGGCTACGATGCCAGCGACTTGATTTTCCATTTCTTGGCTGCTTTTGGGGGGCATTTAAGCCTTAGCCACCAGGGACAGCAAGCCACTTATGTTTACGCTATCCTCACTGAGGATTACATTAACTTGTGAACTACTGAAATGGTGTTTTATTAACAAAGTTCAGGAGGAGCAAGTTCATTTAATCCAACCAATCACACAGCCAGAGTAAGATTATATAAACTGCTGCTTACCTCTACGTAGCATTGAGAGTTTCTGGCATCCCACCAGGGACAGCAAGCCACATATGTTTACTCTATTCTCACTGCGAACTACTTAAAGTAACTGCCTTTTATAATGCTATTACCATCAAACTTTTAATTTGCGTCTGTTCTCTTTCAGTTTAATACATTTGTCTATCATTTGATCCAACTTATCTTACATTTACATTTTACATTTATGCATTTGGCAGACACTTTTATCCAAAGTGACTTACAGTGCACTTATTACAGGGACAATCCCCCCGGAGCAACCTGGAGTTAAGTGCCTTGCTCAAGGACACAGTGGTGGTGGCTGTGGGGCTCGAACCAGCGTCCTTCTGATTATCAGATTACCAGTTATGTGCTTTACAGTATGCATTACTGTACATGCTACCCAATTCTTACAGTATCATGTATTGAACTTTTCTTACATGTGTCATAGAGAACATTAGTTTAGCCTCATTGAAACATGTATATTGCATTTACAGATTGATAAAATTAATAAATTGAAAAAGATCAATCTGTTGTGTTCGGTTGATTAAATCAAATGATCTCATTAGACAACAAAAGCATACAGAGAGGAGGTGCAGCGGCTGACGAACTGGTGTAGAGCCAACAACCTGTCCCTGAATGTCGACAAAACAAAAGAGATGGTTGTTGACTTTAGGAGAGCACAAGGTGAACACACTCCACTGAACATCGACGGCTCCTCTGTGGAGATCGTCAAGAGCACCAAATTCCTTGGTGTTCACCTGGCGGAGAACCTCACCTGGTCCCTCAACACCAGCTCTATCACCAAGAAAGCCCAGCAGCGTCTCTACTTTCTTCGAAGGCTGAGGAAAGCACATCTCCCAACCCCCATCCTCACTACATTCTATAGAGGGACTATTGAGAGCATCCTGAGCAGCTGCATCACTGCCTGGTTTGGGACTTGCACCGTTTCGGACCGCAAAGCCCTGCAGAGGATAGTGAGGACAGCTGAGAAGATCATTGGGGTCTCTCTTCCCTCCATCAAAGACATTTACAAAAAACACTGTATCCACAAAGCAACCAGCATTGTGGACGACCCCACACACCCCTCACACAAACTCTTTACCCTCCTCCCGTCTGGCAAGAGGTACCGAAGCATTCGGGCCCTCACGGCCAGACTGTGTAACAGCTTCTTCCCCAAGCCATCAGACTTCTCAATACTCAGAGACTGGTTTGACACACACGTGTCCTGAGTTGCACTTTAATAACTGTCACTTTATAACTGTCTGCTGCCTCAATAACTGCTATGTGCATAGAACATTATCTCATAGTATGTTATGTTTACATTTTTAGAAACTGTCATCTTTTTGCACTACTGAGTACTGGTCGGCGCTGCACTGTGTCTATTGTCCTGTTCATTGTCAGTAATTTGTTGTACTGTCCTGTACTTTTTGCACATGTTTGCACGTGCACTTTATATAGGTATATATAGGTAGTTTATATAGGTATTATTTCGTTGTGTAGTCTCATGTGGTCCTGTGTTGGTCCTTTGTTGTTTTTATGTAGCACCATGGTCCTGGAGGAACGTTGTCTCGTTTTGCTGTGTACTGTACTAACTGTATATGGTTGAAACGACAATAAAAACCACTTGACTTGACTTGACTTGAAAATAATCTTGTGTTCTGAAACAGTGATTATATGACAGGAAACATGTTTCGCATGTAAAAGCATGTTTTGAGGTTTTGAAACAATGATTAGCTTAGTGTGATCAGTTTGATGAAAATGTACCTTTTGCATGTGAAAATGTGATAAAAAAGTGATAAAAATACTGTAATCTAAGAATAAACATTTTACACTGCAGCCTGAATAGCTATTTGTAATGCTGAAGGACAGTGGGTGAGAAGTGTTTATCTGCACCCAGCATGCACAGGTCCTGAGGATGAAGCACTCTATATGGTAAGACTCTGTCTTGGGTGTAATATATTACTAAGAAATTAGTTACTGTAATTAAATAACTTTTTAATTCAAAAAAGTTAAGTAAGGGATTACTCTTAATTTTTCAGCAATTTAATAACAGTTACTTCTGATATAATTGTGTTAAATACTGTATAGACTCTAGAACAATTCTATATAAAACAATAGTGAATTTAAAATTGAACGTCTAATATTAAAATGTATGTTTTCTAATTTAATGCAGCCCCCTTAAATTCTTTGGATAACATATTTGGTTTTATATGATTTATTTGAAAGAATTAAAAGAACAGGGTCATGTCTATCCTTGTATCTGGTTGAGGTTGATCAGGGTTTTAGAAAGTAATTAGTAATAAGTAATGCAATTACTTTTCAGAAAGAGTAACAAGTACAGTTATCCAATTACACTGTAGAAGATATAATAAGTAGTTAGTAATTAATTACTTTTGCAGAGTAACTTACCCAACACTGGTATGACTATTATATAAATAACGGCAGTGAGTAATCATAATGTCCCTCACGTTGACCAGCTCACTTACTGCCCATTAATGTAACACTGAGAAACCAAGGGGGAATTTGGCCGCCTGCCCTGGTGCTGTCTAGTTTTGTTGTTATTGAACCCTTATCCCCCTTTTTATTAGATATTCCATGTGGACAATGTGAAATCGTGAAATTGCTGTACTTTGTCTAATTTGTTCAAATGTAACAACAGGAAATGTAAATTTAGCACCATCAAATAATAATAATTAAAAAAAAACAATAAAAACTCCAGGAGGCAGGTTGTGATTTGACGGTCTAACAAAGTTTGTTGCAGTAGCCCATTCATGAACAACATTTCTTATTTTTAAATTAATAGTTTTAATAGATGACAATTCGGTCATTATTTAGTATTATGTCATTCCGATGAATGCTAGTATGACTTTCTTTCTCCCTTGGAACACAAATGGAGAACTTTAGCAAAATGGCCAGGGTGCACTTTTCCATAAAATGAAAGTGAATGGGAACTGACACAATATGCAAAATTGTATATTTATTATTAATACTTGTAAATATATGTAAAAAAAAAACATATTGCAGAAAAACTTGACGAATAAGAGTCTGGATCAGCACTGCAAAAGTGATTTATCCAATCAGCCAATACGCTGACTCCACCCTAAAGTTAACGCAGATCGGCACAGAACAGATGAAGATGCGAAGAGCAACGAGATACCAATTAACTGTGCTGTTAGGAATTTATAGCAGCAAAAGTCTGAAAAATAAAAAATATTTTTTTAATCTTAAACTAAAACTCTAGAAAAAGAGAAAGATACTTACCTGAGGTCCAATCAAGATAAAGCTGAGTGATGAAGTAAAATCCTCCCCTCTGCCATAGCTCTCAAACTCATTTGTGGTCTCAAAAGAAAGGCATATGGAACAAAATGGGGTGAGTAAATGGTGATAGAACTTTCATCAAAATTACTTTGGATTGTCAGACAGATAGTCCTGCTCACAAACTTATGCCATTTGTTGAGCCAATGTACAAACAGAGCAATGTTTTTGATAGCATCACAATGGTTACACTTTTCAGGAAAATGAACATAGACAAATTTCTACACTTAACCTTTACCTAAATGTAAATCCATGTTTAGAAATGTTTAAAAAAAACTGTGCCTATCAGATGTTCATTAAACATGTCAGGAGTTAAAGGTTCTGACACTGATGGTCGTTCATGTCACCACACAGCCAGCTTCTTCAACACACATGGTGTGTATTGTCAAAATGAATGATACTACTGTACATCTGGCAGTCTGTTCTAATGAACACGATCTCACAAAATAAACCTCACCATCTGAGACTTTCACAGAGACTTTTTCACAGTTTTGGGGTGCTGCGAAAAGCCCATGAGGCCGGTGTAAATCTGATTGGAAAGGACAGTTTCACACACATGAGTGAGTTACTGATAGCCCTTAAGTGAAGGGTTTGTAGAGTATTTAATGAAAGCGATCCTGTGTATATGTCTGTTTTAATTAGAGAGGAAAAGGTCAGTCCAAAGAACATGGAGCGAACCAATTGTGTCTCTTTTTAATTTATTCATGCAGCAGCTTCGCTTGCCCTTTAACCTCTTACGTGATGGGAGGTAAACTAGACAGAGCTCAAGCTGTTTACACTTAGAAGAAGCAGCGTTGTAGGGTAAAAAACACATTTCTATATGTTGTCTAAAGCGGAGCTGGTCAACATTTAGAATTTAAGAATTTACTTCCATTTACTTAATGAGTTGGAATTTGAATTGGACTGGCTATGCCTCACAGGACGTTGAATCAGAATGACAGGAAGAGGAATTTACTGAATTGCAATTCACGAAAATGCAGCAGTAACAGACATTTTGATACAAAACATAATTACATCATTATCTTATTCTGCATATATATTCTGTGATATGTAGGGTATTTCGTTTTTCTCAACTGATTAGACATGTTTCTACTATATTCTCCTAAAAGTTCAATACTGTTAAAACACAGCACAAGCAACCATCAAAGAATTTGCATTTGATCGATCATACAGCACCATAAGTCTGACATATTATTTTTTGGGTAACTTTATAAACGAAATAAATTCCATTCCGATACCATTTGTTTTTTTTGTTTTTGGAGAACGAGTTCAAGTACCAAAAATGTCATTAAAACGCTAATAAAATGAAAATATAACAATTAATTTTCAACATAATACTGTATTATTTTTATTAAATAAAGTGCTTTTATACAGAACCTTGCAGCCAAAACAAATAAAGTGCTGCATAACAGAGCATTACACATGTGAGATATTGCTTAGATATAATACAATTACTATTGATTTATTATTATTATTAGTACTAGTATTATAGTACTATATTACATAACTATACTGTTGAGCTTTTATTTTGCAGGAGCTTAGTGTTTCTGTGTTGTTATGATGGTAGCTTCTCAATCCGGAAAAGCTGGTCACTACATGACTCAGAGTGATTATTAAACCACAAAAGGGAGTTATTTAATTAATTTAAATATGTAGTCTGTATGTGTCTCACCCTAATAAGTGAATTAGCACTCTGCTCACTGTCATCTGCAACAAACAAGGCAAGTGATGCTCATAATGGTGTTTTCCATGTACGAGTCATGGAGCTATAAATGATACAAGCATTTTGTGTCTTTATGTCAGAAATACACTGGCTCCACATATTCACAAACGCTCACATTTGAAGCATGCAGCACACGCAAACTATTTATTTTTCTCATGAAATCGCAGTTTTTGCAGTTAAATAATCTCAAAAGTAGGACATAACATGATTTTAATGGTTACGTAGTGACATTTAATTGAAGAAAACATCCCCTGTTTTAGGTCAGTTAGGATCACTACTTTATGTGAATAATGTGAAATGTCAGAATAATAGTAAAGAGAATGATTTATTTCAGCTTTCATTTCTTTCATCACATTCCCAGCGGGTCAGAAGTTTACATACATGTTGTTAGTATTTGGTAGCATCGCCTTTAAATTGTTTAACTTGGGTCAAACTTTTTAGGTAGCCTTCCACAAGCTTCTCACAATAAGTTGCTGGAATTTTGACCCATTCCTCCAGACAGAACTGGTGTAACTGAGTCTGGTTTGTAGGCCTCCTTGCTCACACATGCATTTTCAGATCTGCCCACAAATTTGGATTGAGGTCGTGCTTTGTGATGGCCACTCCAGTACCTTGACTTTGTTGTCCTTACGCCATTTTGCCACAATCTTAGAGTTATGCTTGGGGTCATTGTCCATTTGGAAGACCCAATTGCGACCAAGCTTTAACTTCCTGGTTGATGTCTTGAGATGTTGCTTCAATATAGTCCCTCCAATACCAGTCCCTCATGCAGCAAAACACCCCCTCAACATAATGCTGCCACCCCCAAGTTCTTCAGCTTGCAAGCCTCACACTTTTTCCTCCAAACTGTTTTATTTTTGTTTCATTAGACCAGAGGACATTTCTCCAAAAGTAAGATATTTGTCCCCATGTGCATTGCAAACTGTAGTCTGGCTTTTTAATGGCGATTTTGGAGCAGTGTCTTTATGAGTAGACTTTCAGGTTATGTCGATATAGGACTTGTTTTCTGTGGATATATACATGTACTTGTCTACCTGTTTCCTCCAGCATCTTCACAAGGTCCTTTGCTGTTGTTCTGGGATTGATTTTTACTTTTCACACCAAAATACGTTCATCTCTAGGAGACGGAATGCTTCCTGAGTGGTATTACGGCTGCGTGGTCCCATTGTGTTTATAATTGTGTACTATTGTTTGTAAAGATGAAAGTGGTACCTTCAGGCATTTGCAAATTGCTCACAAAGATGAACCAGACTTGTGGAAGTCCACAATTATTTTTCTGAGGTCTTGGCTGAATTATTTTGATTTTTCATGATGACAAGCAAAGAGGCACTGAGTTTGAAGGTAGGCCTTAAAATGCATCCACAGGTACACCTCCAGTTCAGTACACCTCCTATCAGAAGCTAATTGGCTAATTGTCTGAAAGCTTGACATCATTTTCTGGAATTTTCCAAGCTGCTTAAAGACACAGTTAAATTTGTGTATGTAAACTTCTGACCCACTGGAATTGTGATATAGTCAATTAAAAGTGAAACAATCTGTCTGTACAAATTGTTGGAAATATTACTTGTGTCATGCACTAAGTAGATGTCCTTAACGACTTGCCAAAACTATAGTTTGCTAATATTATATCTGTGGAGTGGTTAAAATAGTTGTTTCATGACTTCAAACTAAGTGTATGTAAACTTCTGACTTCATCTGTACAATGTACATACAAATACATACAATATAGATTTAATGATACATTAATTAATTATGTATTTAATAAAACAAAATACAAATGAACAAATTAAATAAGAAATACTTTGAAATGGCTCTTGAGAAATCCTTAAGAACACATCAGTAAATATAGTCTACTCTAAAATGTAAGGTCAATTGCCACAATCGGCAAAAGGCCACCCCCTGACATTGTGATGGAGCCTATAATAGCCTGTTTCTATAATTAAGTGAAAAAAATGAAAAGAGGCGGAGACAACATGTCCCTCACCTTGCAATTAATAATAGAGGAATGATTGCTCTGTCGAACGAAAGGAAAAAAGATAAGAGAATCCATTATTTACATCCATGTTTCATCCACCAAATACCTTGGACTGACACTGTCATTAATTTGAAGTTTACCCACAGTCATTAAGGGTCTTTAGGACTGTGCTGAGATTTTCTGTGAAGACAAGTAGACATTCATCAGGATTTAACGTTGGTGTTTTTCATGTTCTAGTTCCAAGCAACTGCATTTCAGAGCAGCGTGCATCTCTATTTGGGTTTGATAAAGGACTTGGGTAGAAATGGACGTAAAGTAGTTTTGTAAGGGTTTTGAGGGATCATTTCCATCATTTGTGTAGGGATAAGGAAGGAATAAAGACAAATGTCCCCTGCTGTTTATTTTGCATGGGTTTGTCTCTAACTTAATTCAAGAAAATCTGTTTAGTCTTCTCAGAGAGCTTTGTCATCCTGAACATTATCCTGTGCTCTCCTAAAGGAATTCAAACACAGATGTCTATGTTTGATTTTCATCTCACTTCCATGCATTATTATTTGGCAAGTTCACTCAATGAGATTTGTAAGTAGGACATGTTCATGAGTCACTATCCTGATTGGTCCTGACTTCTGGAACACATTCCAGTTAACCAATCTGATTTTAGGGTTAGCTTTGGGGAAGACATGTTATCAGCGCATGTTATTCCAAAGAAAAAAGTTGGTCTTTGCAATCTTCAGTCAAATGGTAAACGTGCAATACATTTTAAGGTACAAATATAAAAAAAAAAATAGACATTTTAAAAATTATTACCGTAGTGATACATTGAGATGCCCTAAAAGGGTGAACTTGACTTCAGCCTGCACGTCCCAATCAAAAAACCTCAAAAGTGCGAGCTGTTAGTGTTTCAGGAGGGGTGGTAGTCCTACATTCATCAACTGCAAACTTGCATTCAAGTCTGGCTCTAGTCTGATATAGAATGCACAATTTTTACGATCCAATCAATTCCTGAAGGGTTAAAATCAAGCTCAAAACTCCAATCTTTTTTTCCGCATTGAATATCATGATTCATGCAAAAATATGTCACATAACTTAAGTTAAATGGGTTGCGAATGCCATTAAATGTTGACTTTCAGCTTAGATGCTTGAACAACATTGCATATCAATTTATTGATTTCAATGGCATAAAATTTTAGCTGCAATGAGTTCATATTATTTTTAATGATCTGTTATCATAATAGCTAACATGTTACTCGCATGGCCAGTTCACCCCGCTGATGTTAAACATCTCTTAACCTGTCCAGACATGTGGTTCACCCGCTTGTTCATGAATAACTACATCATCAGCTTTTAAAGGGTGACACATTGGCTTAATCCGACAACCACTTTGCCTCAGAGATAAAATCCCTGTCATGTCTTTTTAGTGGACGCCTCTGGAATGACCATTAATACCTGCTGGATCACAGGCTGTGAGGTCTGGAAAATTTGACTTGACAACACCAAAGCATTGTGTCATGGACCATCTGTCATGCTACAAGAAAGATCAACAAAATCAGATGTAATCTTAAAAACATCCATAGGGGTGTGAGCTTGGTACATAAACATTACTGTGGAGCTGTTCCGTCATAACATACATTTTTAGAACAAACCGGAAGGCTAATTCGCCATGGGTTCCCTCTGAAAATTTAAACGGCTTTTTAGAATAGCGGTGTTTGATTTATGAGTTAAACATGAATGTCTCTTCAGGCAGGGGTGGTTCTAGGGTCAGTGGATAGGGTCAGTGGATATTAGGCACTTAGTCTAGACCTCTGTGGATAGATACGTATTGGGGCATCCTTTGATGAAATATCAGAAGTTTTGTGCTTTTAAAACTATGTACTTTATAACATGATTAAAATTAATTTTTATCCCTTTCAGCTTTCCGTAAATTCCCACACAGCCGCGATCACAAGCCGTGAGTGCTTTTCTTGCATGCGGATGCTGAATTGAGCCAATATCTGTGTTACCGATCCTGCAGAAAGTCCTGTCTCATTACATATACATTACTATTGACTTCATACCAAAGTACTGGTACTTTTTATACTACTACAAAATGATAAAAACATTAGTTGCATATGCCCCTGTAGCCCACCCCTGTAGGTGTCTATGTCTTCAAGCAGTGTTTACCACTTTTACTCATAAATTGAAAACCAGATATCTAAATCCCCCTTGAAAATTCTCAAGGGACACATGGCTCTAAAATGCTAATTCTCTTCCAGGTTTAGGACTACAACCTAAACCGCTCTATGACTGGAGGAAAAGGACGACCCATTTGGTTTGTGTAAATAACCCCAATGGTTAAAGACCTGTTTGAAGCAGCTTTTCATCATGCCGTAATGCTATGAATATTGTGGGGATTATAGCTTACGGTTAACATGTTTATTTTATGAGCTTTGCAATCATTGACTGCCTTCTATGGTGTCTCTTTACTGCCCCAAAGGAAGATAACACATCTCCATAAAGAGGACAATAAACATCCACTGATATGCCAATGTGGTGGCAATTGTTGCAGAATGGCTGTTGCTACCATCTTTATTGTTTCTCAAGAAAATATTGTGGCATCAGCCATATGCAGTCAATTACCCATCATATACCTCAGCCATGAACAATTGTTAGTGTTACGTTTAGGATACTCTGACTCTGACAAAGCATAATAAGACTGTCAGTCGTGTTTTGAGAGCTAAATATGGTAATGTTCACACAAATTTCAGTTATAAATGAGGACAAAAATGCACATAATGCACACATACGGATATAACAAATGTATATCTTGAATGCACTGTAAGTCGCTTTGGATTAAAGTGTCTGGTAAATGTAAATAGCAAACAAGTTGTGACATTAGCACTACATTAATATTAATGTCATGTCTTAGTTTGTGGAAAAATGTACGTGCTGTTTTGCATGTTTGTGTATTAACTGGTTTGTCCCAAAATAAGAGGGCAAGTTTTCGGCAGGCAGGCAGATCAAAAGGAATGGCTTTTGTCTTGGTTGTGTGGCTCTGCTCTCCACCCTTTCATCTCGGCTCAGCATAGCCCTCAAACTGCCTGCCAGTGATGAAACCTCTCTTTACAAAGAGCGTCTTGTCATTTTCCTCTCTCGTCTTGCTCAAGGTCACAGGAATGGATTATTTATTGATCCAGAAAAATGCCATAGTGTGTCATGTGCCTGCAGGATCAGTGTTTCAATTACTCACTCGTATCCTTTGCACATGGTTTGTATCCCCTCTAGCTACTGTACCCGGTATCTTCAGACATACAACAGACATGTGATGCATGTCAAATCTTTGAGGTCTCTTATCTTTGAGAAGTAGATCTGAACAACTCTTGGCCACCTGCATATGTTATGTTTTGGATGATGTTTGTGCTGGTGTTCCCACCCAACTAGCTTAGCCAGCAAAACTTCCTTGGTCAACCATCTTCGCAAGAAAGAATAAGCATTTTTTGCAGGTGAACTGCACTGCTATGCTGGTCCAACAACTAGACCAGTACCAAACCAAGATGAACAAGCATGGGACTGTATGCAGATGTAAGCTGGTCTTTTCAGCAAAGTTCTAATTTATCCAGAGAAAGCTATTCTTTATCATTTCCATTAATCTCAGTAGCAGTTGCTTGGCTGTCGCATACAGCTACAGAGTGTTTGCACTTGAATATGCACTTATTCTGAAAAAAAAAAAAACGAAACAAAAAAAAAAAAAGATATTCTTTGAGCCAATCAGCAGAGCCAAAAATGGTAATCCTGGAACTGAATGAAAATGACACGCTGACAACGCAGATTGGCTGATGGCAATCAGCTCTCCTTGCTCCAGATTTGTGCATTAGGTGGAGCGTCAAAGACAGCATTTAGAAAAAGAAGAAAAAGAAAAAAAAACACTTGCGGTATTTTCATAGATACAAAATGTGTTTACATCCATAAAATGCATGTTAACATATTCCAAAAAGGACATAAAGGCAGCATAAAAGTAATTCATATGACATAAAAGTAATCCATAAGTGGTTTAATCCATGTCAGATTCACTGAAATGAATCGAACTCCATCAGCATTTTGAAGTTTTAATCAGAGACACAATTAAAACATCACAAAAATCTAGTCTAATGACATGGTCTTTAGAAAACTTAATGAACAAAAAAAAAGCTTATAATTAAAGTAATAGCAGTCAATGCAGAAACATGCTTGTTGGTTTAGCTACAACATCTACCAGCAGGGGTTACTTAAAGATAACCAGCCAAATCCAGACCTCTTGTGTTTGAACCCACAAACTGGAATCACCAGAAAAAAATAAATAAAATGCTGAGCTATAAAAAAGGTAAATACAATATATCCTATAAAAGGATCTACAAATCCTAATGCTGAACTTTGAAGCAAGACATCTAGAGGAAATGTCATTTCATTGATGACTGACAGCACCTTGGTGTTTTGACAGTTGTTTTCAAGTGTAGTTTCTGTGTCTTGCCCTTGGTCAAAATCAGCGTTGACTGAGCGATTCATTCTTGTTTTATGTGTCCTTGCTTTCCTAGCGTAGCTCTCATCTGAGATGAATCAGGATGCAGGCTGTTTTTAATGAGGACCTCTGACACTAATGATCCTCTCACAATTTAATTAACCTGTCTGGGAAAGGAGGACACAGAAAAGAGGGCCATTAATTCTCCAATCTTTCACTTTAAACATGATGCTTGGTCATATCTAGTTGTAAATTTGTATAATCAGGGTCTGTATTGTGATCTGAATTCATGTAATTACTTTTCTAATAATCAGAAATTAGCTGTAGCCAATGACAAGTTACAGAAGGTATGACCTTATTACAATGGTCCTGATTCCTGATTCATTGTGTTACATTAAAGCTCTTTTATATTTCTCTTTGATTTCTGTCATGATCTGTATGGAAGCCATGGAGTGCCAATTAAAAAGAATGAAGAAATAAATTATAATGTGGATAAATAAACCAATGTATAAATAGACAAATTAATAGACACATTTAAATGTTTATTTCATTCACATTTAAAATTTTTATTATGTTTAAAAATTAAATTGTGCATTTCAAATTGTGTATTTAAACATGTTTAAAATGCAATTAAATGAAACAATAAAATAGCACATTAAAAAGTCATTTTTAAATGCATCTTTTAATTAGTGTTTAAAATAGCATTAGGCAATTTATTTTCTTCATTCATTTGCTGGTTGCTTTTCTTTGTCTATTTGCCAATGGCTTTTCTTTTTAATTTTACTTTGGCTTTTCTTTATCCATTTGACAGTGGTACGTGTCCAGGAAGGGAGCCGGTAACTATGATGCCATCAACAAAACAAATCTGTGCCACTGACTGAAAGCATGTGGACACCATGCTTGGGCTCTACCTTTGTGAGGTACAGAGCAGCTGGGGAAAGACGCCAGACCTCTGGGTTGCAGTGACTGCCAGATCCTAAATGAAGCAAGCACTTCTCTGTGCGGCCAGCCCTTCTCTCATCTGCTCATGTGGTGACACCACGTCCACTTTCAGTGATATCACATTCCACTTAAGACACTTTATGTCCACCTTTTAATATTTGAAGTACATTTTTTATTGAAAGAATTGCCTGAGTCAGAAAAGGTGGACTAGCTGATACACAGAAGGTAAGCGCACTTTGTTGAAAAGGTAGAGCTTAAACTACGGTTATGTTTTACTTGTTATCAAGCATTTAAATCTTAATAATAATTAGCTAAAAATTATCTTTCAGCAAGAGAAAAATCAATGAGTTTTGTTAGCATAGCGGAACCATATTCACAAACAATCTTAAGGCTAAAAGTATCTCCTAACGTTGAAATTTAGGTGCAACTCTAAGGGCATGTCACTCAATTTTAGGACTCATAAAATGTTCATTAAAGAGAAATTCATGAAGCATTTTAAGGCTTAAGGTAGCTCCTAAATCTACGGCAGGTTAGAAGTCATCCTATGGACTTGAGTGTCTTCAGTGTCTTCAGAGTGACTTCACAGATGATCTGAAGCATGGCTGCTGTCATCAATCCACATTAAAAAAATTATTAGAATATTATTATGACATTGATCATTAGGAGGGATCCAAAGAGGGAAAAAAACACAAACCAGCGACAAGGTGTTGAGCACCCAAGGCTCATCGATGCACGTGGGCAACAAAGGCTATCCCGTCTGGTACAAACCGACAGAAGGTCTACTGTGGCACAAGTCACAGAAAATTGTAATTATTGTTATGGGAGGAATATGTCAGAGTGCCCATTATGACCCCTGTCCACCATCGAAAGCATCTATAATGGGCACACGAGCACTAGAACTGGACCTCTGAGCAGTGGAAGAAGGGCACCTTGTGTGCAGTTTATCTAGGGAAGTGATGGCACCAGGATGAACTGTGGGAAGATGATAAACCGGTTTAGGGAGTGTGATGCTCAGGGCAATGTTCTGCTGGGAAACCCTGGGTCCGGCCATTCATGTTGATGCCATTTTGACATGTGTCATCTAAACATTATCGTAGACCAGGTACACCTCTTCATGGCAATGGTATTCCCTGATTCCAAACTGCACACATTGTTCAGGAATGGTTTGAGGAACATGATGAAAAGTTCAAGGAGTTACTTCCGGGAATCAGCGCCCACTCTTTCATCGTGGGGCTCTCGCATATATCTGGCTGAGGTGCGAGAGATGGGTCCGTCCCTATCGCTTGCTCTCTCCCCATCAAAAAGTTGGGTGTTTCGCTGCTTTCTGCATTTATCCAGGACGCGGAACACTTGACACCCCCTCAACAGGAAGTGTTAAAAAATTAATACCCATCTCTGAGAACCTGGCAGAGTAGAAACTTCTGCCAGATATTTTACGTGGGTCCTAATATCAGTAGAAAAGGGCTACAGAATTCAATTCGCTCGCCGTCCTCCATGTTTCAACGGCGTGGTCTCCACTACCGTAAACCGGATCAGGCATGTCTACTGTGGAACGAACTGCAAAATCTCTTGGTAAAGGGGCCACAGAATGTGTTCCCCTTCCAGAGAGAGAGTCAGGTTATTACAGCAAATAATTCCTGGTTCCCAAGGAGCATGGGGGTTGCGTCTGACCTTAGATCTTAAGGCTTGAACTGCCTGGTCTGGGTGTTCAAGCCCAAGATGCCGCCTAGCGAGACGATCGTGTCACAAGCCCAACATCACGTTTGGGTGGTCACCATCGATCTCATGATGCACTTCTTCTCTTAGAAGTTCTTCCACAACACAGGAAGTTTCGGGGCGAAGCCTTCCAGTATTGGGTTCTTCCATTCGGCCTAGCCCTTTTTACCCGCACATTCACAAATGCAGGATGCAGCGCCATCTCCTTTGCGACTCCAGGGCATCCACATTCTGAATTACATAGACTGGCAGTTCAGCACAGGGATATCGTCTTAGCTCATCTAGTTTCTCTGGGGTTGATGCTCAACGCCAAGAAAAGCGTCCTCTTTCCCATTCTGAACACTGTCTTTCGGGGGACCAAATGGAGTTCGATCACAATACGGGCACAACTGTCTCCCGCTAGAATCGAGTCCACTAAGAATACCCTGAGCGAAGTCAGGCTAGGTCAAGGTTGTACTAGGTCTCAGGCTGACTGCGTCCTCGGTGATCCCTCTGGACCTTCTGCTTATGAGACCATTTTTGTTGTGGCTCAAAGCCAGGGGGGTTTCTTCCAAGGGCCAAATCCCCTAGGGTAATAAGGGTTACGCACTGCGGACTTCGTTCCCTTTCTATGTGGTTCAGACCCCGGTTTCTTACCTTGGGTCCCACTGTAGGTGTGTCTCGTCGTCGCAGGCTACTAACGACAGACGCTTCCCTGATGGGCTGGGTAGCGGCCTTAAGTGGTTGTCCAGCTTAAAGGGAACAGTAGGGTTGTCAGCTCGGTTGTCACAGTAACTGTCTCGAGTTGATGGCTGTATTTCTGGCCCTGAAATACTTCCTCCTGAGGTGCGGGAATGCAATACAGCGGTAGTCTCTTACATAAACCATCAGGGAGATCCACATTCATGTCAGCTGAATTTCTGGCATGTGGGATTCTCCTTGGGGCCCAGGGCAGCTCCTGTCACTCAGGGCAGTTTATATCCCTGGATGCCCATATATGTGAGCAGATTTACTGTCCAGACAGAAAATACCGACGGGGGAGTGGAAACTCCACCCTGAGGTAGTGGGTGAGATTTTTCCCGGGCAGAAGAGGACCTCTTTGCCTCTATGAACACCGCAACGTCTCTTCTACTTCTCCCCGAGCCACCCTGCCCCCTTGGGTCTGGACGTAAAGGCACATAGATGACCCGGAATGCATCTGTATGCGTTTCTTTCCCCGGTTTTTCTGCTCCCAGGAGTCTTGGCCAAGGTTCGCCAGCAAGGGTCTTGCCTCCTACTGATAGCGCCATGCTGGCCAAACAGGGTATGGTTCTCGGAGCTAAATTCTCCCCTCTACTGCTCGTCTCTGGCGATTCCGAACAGGGAGGACCTTCTTTCTCAGGCACAGGGGACTGTATTTCATCCATTTTCCGGCCCGAATTGTGGAACCTTCTCATGCTTGGCCCCAGTTGGGTACCAACTGAGGTACACAGGGCTTTCTCTTGAGACAATTTTAAGTGCTATGGCTCCCTTCACTTGGAACAAATCTGGGTAGATTTTTCAGGGCAGAAGAGGACCTCTTCGCCTCTATGAACAGCGCAATGTCTCCTCTACATCTCCCCGAGTCACCCAGTCCCCCCCTCTGGGGCTGAAGACGGTGGCGCATACATGGCCTAGAATGCGCCTGTATGTGTTTCCCTTTAATAAAAGTTAATATTGCAGAACCAGTTAACTGCCAGATCGCTTCAGTTCTGGACTCTCTGCAGGAAGAACCGTCAGCAGGCTTATGCCCCGCCACTCTCAGGGTCTATGTGGCCGCCACTTCGGCTTGCCACGCCTTGATGGACGGAGTGCCCTCCAGAGGCACCCTTTACTCGCTCGCTTCATTCGTGGAGCCATGCGACTGTGGCCTCCTGTTAGGACCGGGGGGGCGGCCACCTCCAAACAGACTATGTTGCATTGGGTGAGGGATGTTATTGCCCTGGCCTATGAGGAGCATGGTCAAGCTTCGCCAGTAGGTATCAGGGCTCACTCCACCAGAGGGGTCGCCTCCTCTAAATCCTTGGCTAGAGGGGTCCCTCTACAGCAAGTTTGGGATGTGGCAGGCTGGTCCTCTCCGCACACATTTATCAAATTTTATAGTTTGGATGTTCATGCTACTCCGGGCTCTTTTGTCCTTGAGTCGACATCTCAAGCTCATGTCTGAGACCTCTCGCGTTCTTGTGAGCACACTTCACAACTGTAGGGGTCCGGACAGCCTCAGTGCGGCGGCGTGGGTATTCTTGTTCCCAAAGCGCTTTTCTCAGTGCAGCATCCTAGTGAAGCTTTTTGTAAAGGGAACGTCTCGGGTTACGTAGTGTAACCGGGATGTCCCAGGACTGCTCTTCAGAAAAAAAATATATCTGACGACACGCTGGTGACGCGTCTATTTATAGCCTGGCCACAGGTGCATCCAATGCTCTCACCAGCCGAGGCTATGTTCATTGATGTGTTACACACATATTCACAGCTGATTACAATGTAGGATTGTTCCCAAAGCTCTTTTCTCAGCGCAGCATCTCGTTCTGCTTTTTTCAGGGAACAAGGGTTACACTACGTAACCCGAGACGTTTTACCACCAGAATGTGGAGTGAGATGAGGAAAGTGTATTACAGGTTATGACTTATGTACATCAGCCATTTGTATTGTATAAATACAAATGGAATAAGTAGCCAAATTTGTTTACTGACATTTCCTTTCTTGAAATAAAGTGTTGGATAGGAGGTTAGCTAAAATGTGATGCCTGTAGTGTATCGATTTGAAATTCTGTTTGTTGATTGGTTAGTCTCTATGAGAATACTTCTGCTCTTACAAAAATCAAGAGTTCATTGCAGATTTGTAGCAAACTTGCATCAAATTGTCCATTGTTGCCAAAGGTTTGCTGTATGTTCACCACTAGCAATGAAGGGCTGCAAACTTCTGCCACACATTTGAGGTGAATCACAAGCTCATTTGAATGTGAAAATAGTAAGTGGTAAATTTGTGGCAAGTTTTGGCGAGTTTACTAGAACTCTAGGTTTTTTGGTCAAGTTCAAGTTTATTTATAAAGCACTTTAAAATGTAGACCAAAGTGCTGTGCATTAATATCATGCAAAATAACACAATGTAATTAAAACATTTTTTGTTAGTGTTACATTTTCATACAAGCCAATATTTCATACAATATTTTATGATTTCACCATCTCATGCATTATTAAAAAGGAATTGTTGAGCAAAGTTAAAAAATCAAGACAACATGATGCAGTACGATTTTTGCATTCTCTCAACAACTGTATTAATAATTATACTCAGTAAAATTGCTTTGTTTAGTCCACTTTAATTTGTTTGTTTACTAAATGCAGACAATAAAGTCTAAAAAAAAAAAAAATTTCTTGTTCAGTAAATTATCAAATATCAATACAAGGATTTATAATCTGTCACCATTTCATTCTTACATATGGTTTTATATTACTTTAATATGAACATAAGTGCCATCTTTGCCTCCGTCAATATGTGTGCCAAGACAATTCATGCAAGACTTTGGAACATACACAGTTAGACTCAACCCTTAACCCACAAACCTCAATAACAGTGACAACATCATTAAGTAAAAATATGAGCACAACGATTTAATAAGCAGGGACAACAAAAAACACAACAACAGCATAAATAAAGTCAATAAACAGCTAAAAAATAAGCTTATAACACTAACCGCATAATTTATTCATGTTTCAATGCACGTATGGAACTCATAAATCAGAAACATTGTTCAATATGAAACTTTTTGTTCAGACAACTCAGTACAAGGCTAGTTAGGGCATCATTTAATAGAATATTGTTGGTTGTGTTTTTGTGTAGATGCAAAGTAATTTACATTTTGTAGTATCTGTGACTGAAAAAAGCCATATACTCTATAAAATGTAATTGCATTTTAGAGACTCTGCTGGATACCCAAAGGATTAAACCTGTGAATTAGTGTACTGCATCTAAGGTATACTGTTCATGACTTTGGACATATCCACTACCCATTACTTATGCCTAAGGCAAGGTACTAAAAATGGCAATCAGAGTGATCAAATTGACTTATCTATATTGCTCTACATCTATCCCAATCTGAACTGTTCCTTTAAGGAACAAAAGTGCATTTGCACAAGAACAAGATACAGACTAGACATTTCTAAAATTACTGCGGATGCTTCAGAGGGACACATTTATCTTAATTTAGTAGTTGTCCTGGAACAAGTAGAACAAGTTGGAACTGCTTTCTCCTATGCTCACTATTGCTAATGGAATTAGCAATTATATTTTGATTATCACTGAGTCAACCATAGTTACAGTCAGTATTGTCCTCTACAACATTACTAAATATAGGATTTTTGTCTCTAAAAAGTGATTTATATCGAATTTGAGACTGGAGATCATGGAAATCATTATTTACAAACCAATATTTACAGATAAGTGCCTTTTTTTCTCTGTACTGTGAGATTATGCGCATTCTCGATCCAGCTCCAACTGATTCAAACTCATTGTGAGTTTAAGATTAAGCAGTGAAGGTAATTCATTTAGGTCCTTGGCCAGAGTGCAGAAACCCCATTTTACTCCAGTCTTAGTAATCAGATTTTCAGTTAAAGTGACAGGCCATTCGTTTCCAGATGTGATTGAATTTGACACCTCTGTAGCCTGCAAAGGGAAGGTTTAACTTCTACTGGCTCCACATCAGGTTCAATTTTTTTTAAAAGATGTACACGATAAGAACAGATATATAACACATAAATGTATGCAAAAAGCTCAAACCTCTATTCTCTCCCTGTTAAATAAATCACTTAATTCAAGCAACATTCTCTAAACACAAGTTATATTTTCAAAATGTTCCTCTTAATTATGTTTAGACATTTTTACTGGACAAAAATACTGAATAATAATGTATTCTTTTTGCCTTTTGGATCTTGACTCAAATTGCATAAATAAGGAATGCAATTTTGTCACAGCGATATTTTCCTGTATGCAGACAAGAGATGGTAGCTACGTAAGCATGCATTGCAAGTGGCACTTTACCAGACCGCTGAGGGAATCGGGGGCCCACAACACATACACTTGAGTCAGA
Source organism: Xyrauchen texanus (assembly GCF_025860055.1). Classification (NCBI taxonomy): domain Eukaryota; kingdom Metazoa; phylum Chordata; class Actinopteri; order Cypriniformes; family Catostomidae; genus Xyrauchen; species Xyrauchen texanus. The sequence continues at coordinate 21,779,590 of NC_068319.1, forward strand.
GGCTGCTTAATGATGACACCCACATCCAGGTTGGCCACCTGATGCCTCAGCCCCACTGAGGGCCCCATATCCTGACTAATACATAACTTCCTGTGTGGTACATGGTGGTTTAGATGTTTTGATTACTCAGCAGCTTGCTAAGGGCAATTAAATGGAGTGGGACTAAAGCTCCCTGGCGCTTGAGAGAGGTTACGAGTTCGGCTAAAAACACTTACTCTGGACAATATCAGTACAAATACACCACCAAAATAAGCAACAGAGTAGCAGAGGCCATGGTTGGAATTAACTCAAGGCAGCGCGAGTTTGTGCTGTCTTTAAGAAAGTCAGCACTGCTGCGGTGCACGTTATGGAAATTGGAAGAGAACCGTTGCAAACTTTTTGAAACATGACTCCCACTTTCGTGTGATCTCTTGGTCACCAATTTGTGAGTATTTCCTGAAATGACCCCAAAGAATCACTTGACTAATTTTATTGCTCAATTTCTCTGTTTTTATAGCCTGTAAACCTCAACCTTCCATTGCGCATTCGGTGCACAAAGGACTCTGTATGACATAAATTATTCACTGTGGCCTGCTATATGCTGTCAGCAGATCCCAAACTGAGGTGCTGTTAAGCGATTTCAAGCTGAGCTGGGTCTATTTCAGGGCATGCAATTCACCACAAAGTGAATAAATATCCCTCCCTCAGTCCAACTAAGCTGATTCACCTATCAGAACGTTTTTGACGTGATTGGACATTTGCTAACCAATCATAGTTTCAGTAGGGGGAGGACATTTCTAGCATCTAATGCTGATGCACAAGCATCCCTGGAGTAACCATAATGTGTACTGTGAATTTATATCCCTGCTAAAAATAAATAAATAAATATATATATATATATACACAGGCGTATGCAAAAGTTTAGGCACCCCTGACAATTTCCATGATTTTCATTTATAAATAATTGAGTGTTTGGATCAACAATTTCATTTTGATCTATAAAATAACTGAAGGACACATTCATATTTCGGTAGTGAAATGAGGTTCATTGGATGAACAGAAAATGTGCAATAAGCATCAAAATTAAATTACACAGGTGCATAAATTTGGGCACCCTTGTCATTTTTTGAATACCTGTAACTACCTAGCACTGATTAATTGGAACACACTATTGGTTTGGTGAGCTCATTAAGCTTTGAACTTCATAGACAGGTGCATCCAATCATGAGAAAATGTATTTAAGGTGGCCAATTGCAAGTTGTTGTTCTCTTTCACTCTCCTCTGAAGAGTGGCAACATGGGGGCCTCAAAACAACTCTCAAATGACCTGAAAACAAAGATTGTTCAACATTATGGTTTAGGGGAAGGCTACAAAAAGCTATCACAGAGATTTAAGCTGTCAGTGTCCACTGTGAGGAACATAGTGAGGAAATGGAAGCCCACAGGCACAGTTCTTTTTACGGCCAGAAGTGGCAGGCCTAGTAAAATATCGGCGAGGCAAAGGCGAAGGATGGTGAGAACGGTCAAAAACAGCCCACAGACCACCTCCAAAGACCTACAACATCATCTTGCTGCAGATGGTGTCACTGTGCATCGTTCAACAATTCAGCGCACTTTGCACAAGGAGAAGTTGTGGAGAGTGATGCGGAAGAAGCCTTTTCTGCACACACGCCATAAACAGAGTCGCTTGAGGTATGCAAACGCACATTTGGACAAGCCAGCTTCATTTTGGAAGAAGGTGCTGTGGACTGATGAAACAAAGATGGATTTATTTGGTCATAACAAGGGGCGTTATGCATGGCGGCAAAAGAACACCGCATTCCAAGACAAACACTTGCTACCCACAGTAAAATTTGGTGGAGGTTCCATCATGCTGTGAGGCTGTGTGGCCAGTGCCGGTACTGGAAATCTTGTTAAAGTTGAGGGTCGCATGGATTCCACTCAATATCAGCAGATACTTGAGAATAATGTAGAGCAATCAGTCACAAAGTTGAAGTTACGCTGCATATTTCAACAAGACATGACCCAAAACACTGCTCAAAATCTACTCTGGCATTTATGCAGAGGAACAAGTAATGTTCTGGAATGGCCATCCCATTCCCCAGACCTGAATATCATTGAAAATCTGTGGGGTGATTTGAAGCGGGCTGTCCATGCTCTGCAACCATCAAACCTAACTGAACTGGAGAGGTTTTGCAAGGAGGAATGGTCCAAAATACCTTCATCCAGAATCCAGACACTCATGACAGGTTATAGGAAGCGTCTAGAGGCTGTTATTTCTGCTAAAGGAGGCTCAACTAAATATTGATGTGATATTTCTGTTGGGGTGCCAAAATTTATGTACCTGTCTAATTTTGTTTTGATGTATATTGCACATTTTCTGTTCATCCAATAAACCTAATTTCAGTACCGAAATATTACTGTGTCCTTCAGTTATTTGATAGATCAAAATGAAATTGCTGATCCAAACACCCAATTATTTATAAATGAAAATCATGGAAATTGTCAGAGCTGCCTAAACTTTTGCATACGCCTGTATATATACAGTGGCATGCAAAAATTTGGGCACCCCAAGAGATTTGAGCTCTCAGATAGCTTTTACCAAGGTCTCAGACCTTAATTAGCTTGTTAGGGCTATGGCTTGTTCACAATCATCATTGCAAATTTCTTGTCCCAACAATCAGCATTCATGGGCTCCTCTAAGCAGCTCACTAGTACTCTAAAAATTTTAATAATTGATGCCCACAAAGCAGGAGAAGGCTATAAGGAGATAGCAAAGCATTTTCAGGTAGCCGTTTCCTCAGTTCGTAATGTAATTATGAAATGGCAGTTAACAGGAACAGTGGAGTTCAAGTTGAGGTCTGGAAGACCAAGAAAACTCTCAGAGAGAACTCCTCGTAGGATTGCAAAAAGGCAAATCAAAACCCCTGTTTGACTGCAAAAGACCTTAAGGAAGATTTAGCAGACTCTGGATTAGTGGTGCACTGTTCTACTGTGCAGTGACACCTATGACAAATATGACATTCATGGAAGAATCATGAAACCTTTCCTGCATCCTCACCACAAATTTCAGCATCTGAAGTTTGCAACTGAACATCTAAACAAGCCTGATGCATTTTAAAAACAAGTCCTAACTGATGAAGTTAAAATATAACTTTTTGGCCGCAATGAGCAAAGGTTTGTTTGGAGAAAAAAGGGTGCAGAATTTCATGAAAAGAAACCCAACTGTTAACCTCTCCAACTGTTAAGCACAGGGTGGATCGATCATGCTTTGGGCTTGTGTTGATGCCAGTGGCACAGGGGAAGATTTCTCTGGTAGGCGAAAGAATGGATTAAATTAAATACCAGCAAATTCTGGAAGCAAACATCACACCATCTGTAAAAAAGCTGAAGATGAAAAGATGATTGCTTCTACAAAAGTACAATGATCCTAAACACACCTCAAAATCCTCAATGGACGACCTCAAGAGGCGCAAGCTGAAGGTTTTGCCATGACCCTCACAGTTCCCTGACCTAAACATAATAGACAATCTGTGGATAGACCTGAAAAGAGCAGTGCATGCAGGACGGCCCAATAATCTCACAGAACTAGAAGCCTTTTGCAAGAAAGAATGGGCAAAAATCCCCCAAACAAGAATTGAAATATATTTAGCTGGCTACAAAAAGCTTTTACAAGCTGGGATACTTGCCAGAGGGTTTTACTAAGTACTGACCATGCAGGGTGCCCAAACTTTTGCTTCGGGCCCTTTTCCTTTTTTGTTATTTTGAAAATGTAACAGATGGATTTAAAAAAGTAAAATTGCTTAAAATATTAAAAGAAATGTTTTATCTTTAAATGTATGCCATTTTGAAATCAGGCCATCTTTTGCTCGCATAGCTCTTCTCAGCTAAATACGTTTTTATCAGGGGTGCCCAAACTTTTGCATGCCACTGTATATACACACATTTACTGTAAATTGAACTTATGCAATTACACTTTGTAAAAGTACTGCACGTTATTGCACCTGTGCTAGTTTTTGATGCTCTCTGCAGATGCTGGACCTGTGACATGCACCGGCCTTAGCAGGGGCAGGGGAGAAAGGACATAGTATGAAGAGAAATCTGGCATCAATTGTTGTTGGGGGGTTATGATGTAGTAAAGACACCCCTGCTTAAATCTCAGTGCTCTTAAATGCACCTTGGCTTGAAAGGGGCAGGGGCTTGTGCATCTGTAGCCCCAGTTCTGTGCACGTCAGTGTGCCAGACAACTGTGTCCTGTAATTATATCAAATCATTTTTGGGGTAAGGGGGGGGTATCCTTCATAAATTCACAGTATGACCACCTCTTCAAACACTACTACACCACTGATCACCACCAACACTATGTGCTTTTCTTACTTCTGTAGAACATAAAATTAGATATTTAACAGAATGTCTAGTTTACATCGAACAATATTTGATTTTAGCGCTAACTAAGGTGGTGAAAAAAGCAGATAACCGATTAATCGGCCAATATATTAAAAATCAGTTGATTGAATGTGTTTACTTTCTAAAAACAATTCTTGTCTTTCCTTACTGTGATGGGCACTGACATAGGGCTCTATCTTCATGACTAGACAGAGTGCTAGGTGCAGTGCTATGCACAACGGTGGTTTTATTTCTTATACAATGTTTGTGAGAACACTAATTTTAAGCGTAATTTAATGCAAAGCATGTTTCAAGCATCCCGTAACACCATTAAGACCGCAGTAGAGACACGGGCAAGCAAATAGTCCCAGAGAGGCCAATAGAGAACACATTCAACACATAAATGGCAGTCCGAAGCAACGCAGTAAACAATACAGTCAAAGAGGATTCACAAGGAGGAAACACAAACATCCTTAATAGTATTTCACCAATAAACCCCATAGCACTGAAACAATGGCTGACAAAATGGGAAAGAGTTCACAGCAAGGACGTAGTTATTGTGCAAAAGAATGTAAGAGACAAATGTTCCATATTTCTATTCTTCTATGAATTGCATTATACAGCCCATTTACACTACCAAGTTCTTATGAATAGGTTCTTTATTTATATTGATGTTAATTGACAGGGAATTAAATATAAAATAGGATGCAGACAGTGTAATAACCGGAGAAGAACCTCAGAATTAAATTGCACTTGACCCAGCCCATTATCGCTTTGTGCGTGCGTTTTTGCCAACCCGCTTGCGCCTATACTTAACACATGCATGCACGAAAATATCAAAACTTCATGGCCAAAACCACTGACTTTGCATGGTTGACCTCTAGTCTAGATTGCTTTTGTCAATACAATAAAGGTGGAAGGCGACCTCAACATTTAAGTTCCAAAAACGACAAAATGTTTTATGTCTAATAATATAAATAATATAATAAACTGCATTTCATTGGCTCTGTACATGTATTTTGCACAATGACAATAAAGTTGAATCTAATCTAATCTGAAATTCTAACCTCTATTAAAAAGTTTATCATTGCATAAAATGTACTGTTTAACATATCATAACAGAAATTAGCAGTATTCATTGTATACTGTGCAGTATGCAGTAAACATCACACTAGTATTCCATTTTCTACACTTATTAGCTGTTTACATTTTAATTCAATCTATGTAAACATGGACTAGACTGTTTTTGATTGCTGCATTTCATCTCTTTTTAAAACACTTTAAGAAGATAAAGATTATTTTAAATTATCTTTGTCTCCCTTTTTTAATGTCAGAATGCGTTCGGTCTAAACGGCCTAAGTACTGTATCAAATACCTTGTTTTAGGTATTGGCCGATACGGAGTACAGATACCAGTAGTTTTGTGTTTGTATACGTTTGCCATTCTATTGTATTTGATATCTTAATATTGCAAATGTTAGTGTTTTCAGTCATTTAAAATGACAATTCAGGACCGTTTAAGCAGGATGTAGCTTACTTTTAAAAGTAACATGCATGATATGTTATTAATTCTTTAACTGTGTTATTTTGTGCATACTCTTCTGGGCATTCACGCAGTGGGTAATGCGGCTTACTATTGATTGATTGTTCTGGGTTTGTAGCATTTAGCCTTAGATTGTTCAAAGTTCATTCATTTGATTGCATTATCCTGGGTTCTTGGCTAAGTAAAAGTGATTTTTTTGTGGTGTTTAGGAAAACAATAACCATCTGACGCAAGTCTGATGAAAGCGCTGTTTTGCTCTTTCTCAGACACAAGCGTGCGGAGAGAGAGAAGCCACATATATTACGAGAAATGAAAATTAAATGAAAACTCATGTCTGTCATTTCCGGAACAAAATGACAAGAATGTGCCGCATACACTCACTGAGGATATTATTAGGAATAATATGCCCTACGTTGTTTTCTGTGTTGTAGCCTCAAGGTTCAGCAAACTGGTCTTAGAAGCGCCATTCACATCATATGCAACCACATCATGATGTTAATGTACTTGTATTTGGAAATATTATGATACCGATACCAAGTTTGTGTATTTACCTCCCAGTATCGGCCGATACGTGTACTACATAGTAGTGTTGGTGCGTCTCTTCTGTTTAGCATTGTCATTCATTGACTAAATGAATATTCATACCTATGTATTATATAATATACAGAACATTAAATACCATATTTATATAAAAAGATTCTCTCATATTATCTCTGTAGAAGAAAGCAGAGCTACACAACTATGAGTAGCTTATCTAGAATCAAGTCAAAGGTCAATTTCATATGAAGCTGCTCCTCTAAAGGGCAGAACAAACCCCATCAGTGCAGCGATAGCACCTGCTCTCACTGGCAATGACCTCTCTTTTAACCAGCATACCAACAGCTGCTACAGTCTTACCCTTTATAGAATACATAACCTCCAGCTATTCTAACTATCGGACATTGTGATGGATGACATCTTACATGCAAAACTGGAGCACCAACTTTCACCTCCACAAGACATGAAATATGCAGTTATGACAAAGCAGCCAAATTGAGAGGCGAAGGCACTTTCTCAGAGAACAAAACAAAAAAAGGTTTCTTAAATGCTGTTCTGTATCTCATATAAAGGCTTACATTGTTGAACATACTGTAATGCCTGCTGTTGATGATTATGCTTTAGGGGACTAGCTATTGGCTGTTGCATCTGAATAATTAATTAATTGGTTTGGGCAACATTTGGGACTCTTGGAATGTAAATATTTGTCATGTATCTGTAATCGGGGTTATAATTATGTTTCAAATTCAGTTTGGCGTTAATTATGCATTGTCCTATCGGTATTTGGAGAATAGAAACTTCCCATGATTGATTCTGTAACTGGTTGCATGTCTACATTGATTTCACAAATTACAATAATTAAAGAAATGTAACCTTTTTTTGCACCTAATTCTTTTGGAAAACCCTCCTCAAAAATCACAGTTTAACCATCCACCCATCCATCCATCCATCCATCCCTCCCAATATAGTAGTTTGTTTGAGAAACAGACTGAAATTTAAGTCAATGTTAAAAATAAATTCTTCAAGGTTTTGCTTTAATTTTCCTTGATTATATCAAATAGAACAGTCTGATATACAATGTAAACATACAGTGCTGTAACTTTAAGAACTGAAAACTAAGATGCAAAAGCAGCTGTCACATTGACAAATAAGTTCTCATATTAACACCTCTTCAGTATTCAGCAACTTGGCCTGCCCATTCGGTGAGGTTATGTGGAGGAAGTTGGAAGTTTTTTCTGAACAACAGAAGAGAATACCATTTTTACAGTTATAATATCTAACAGGATGAGTTAGGCTGAAATGTGGGCAAAGTCCACCAAACTTTATGCTGTTCCTTGTTGTGGGGTACCACCTGCAGCTCTTTATGTCCTCCAAAGTATTCAAACATTAGAAAATGAAGAAAATAGAACAAAAATGGCTGAAGTTTATTTTTAACAAGGTACCTGATCATTTCAGTCCAACCTTCACAGTTTGAGCAGTACGTTTCAACACTGAATATTTTGTAAATCCATCACAATGTAATTCAGGCATTGCAAACAGCCTTTTATTGAAGGATGTCTGTACAGGGATCTCATGTAAATATCATATCATACTGTTAAACAATACTATTGTTTCAGATCTTTTGCTTCAGTACAACTGAACCAGTCAGACACATTTCAGAGTGCCACACACAGCTCTATGAGTGCAGGCCAATTATCCCTTTCAAGCTGCTCCAGAAATTATAGCAACTGCTTGGCATTTTCATGTTTCTAAGCAGTTATGTTGACCTTTAGGCGATGTCCTTGTTTTTGAGTTTGGGAGAAATCATAAAGAGGTTTGTCACACTCCACTTTTTCATTTCTTCTTTTGGGTATTTCTGATGCGTGGAGCTCAAGCACTGCACAATCTGTACCATAAGAACTCAACATGGAACGAGCCGTGTAGGCTGTTGTCCTGCAGGCAACCGTGTCCCGTCGTGTATTCATTAGGCTTCGGACTGCATAGAAGATGACCTCCTATATCAGCGGGTGGCTCTGGATCATGTGCTTCTTCTATGCTGTACGAGACTCTTAAAAATAACCCAAGGGCCGCTCTCAGCATGCAGGCTGTACTTTCCAGTAGTCTGGAATTTGAGAACTCTGGAGGTGTTCATCTGAGAAACATTGTTGAGTTTAGCAGAAATTGTAACAATAAGTACACAGGAAGCCCATTATAAGTCTTCTGAATGATTTTGAAATTACACCAATGATTACCACTAATCTTCAAACGCTTGACTGCAATCTTGATTCCTACTTCACAAAACTGAAATGAAGCCTCATTCATAATCTGAATTCCTGCTGGTTCCTTTGTAAAGGCTTCCAGATTCTTCAAGCACAAATCAGAACCGATAAATAATTGTCCATTTAGGTTGATTGACGGGCATACATTCTTCAACCTGAAAGTTTAGCTTGTTCAAGGTAATGTGGAACAAAGGCAACACAACATAAGAATGAAAAATAACTTATACGTTTTCTTTAATACCTTAATGTATTTAATATATATTTAGTTTCTCCTAAACAGCAATGAGAATAAAAAGATCAAATTGAGAATTTTGCTTAAATTTCTTGAGAAAAAAAAATCCCCATTTGTATTTTTAAGGTTAATGCTTTATTATCTCACATTTGCTTTTTATGATACGATCAGTTAGGTTTAGGTTTAAAACCTGTTCAACTTGGCAACCAACTGCAGATCCAGAAGTGGGCACTATGTCGCAAAAAATTTATTCGTAAAATGTTTAATGTCTCTGAATACATACAGTAAGTCAAGCACATGGGGTATTGTTTGAAAACTTAGAATCTGAACATTTCATAGATAACCATCAAGTCTGCATTTATGTTACATAAAATAACAAAATAAGGCTTCAAATCATTTATGTCGTAAATCAGTGCCAGCTAGAGGCCATGTGGTAGAATAAAATAGCATTTAAATATACAAATAATATAACAAATGAAAGCTCTCATTCTCAGGAATGCGACAGTATAAATTATTATGTTGCCCATATTACCAAAGTTTGAAAGATTTTCAAAATAATCAAAGTGAAATATGATATGAAAGACGATGAAATATGACAGAAAGACATAAAATACAAATGTCTCTTTATTCACCAATCACTGATGCTGTAAGACCCAAATAGCTAAAAACTTTACATCTGCTTTTACCTTAGCCAGTTTCCTTAAAAAATAGAATTTATTTACTTGTCTGTGAGCTTGCTTGTGTGAATTATCGAATGTTTTATCTTAGATGTCCAGAACAAAATATGCATTCCAGCAGGAAAAGCATGGTAAACAAATCATCGTAAATATATTGATGATAAAATGTTATACATTTATCGCATAGGGGAGGATCTCAGCTTTCTAATGACACCTTGAGTTTCTAGTCCACTCAGAGACCGAGAAATTCCACGAATATTATTTTTATTTTTTTTAGAAACTCCACATAATAGGCTATAACTTCACTTTATAACTCAAATTTCTCCACAATCACATTTTTTTTCAAGAGATCAGGCCAATTATAACACCACTGCTGTGGAATGATTTTAACATGTGGCTTGTTCACTTGGCTTGCTCAAAGTCAAATCAAATAAATAAAACTGTTTTATTATCTTCAGTATAGAGTGAGTCCTGACCTGAACATTACCTGCATTGCAGGATGATGTTTTGATCTTGTATAGGGTCCACAGAAAGGCAAGAGGCAGACAGGATTGGAGAGTGAATAACTGAAGTGGAGGCTAATGCTTCTTCCAGCTGCTGGGGAACACAGAAGTAAGGGCTGCTGAGTAATTCCAGGCCTAAGATGAGATGTCAAGGGTGACATGATATACATGAAAACAAATCTGAGTCAGAGACAACAGCTCACTCCAAAGCCAAAGAATGCTAATTAAAATAGAGAGCATGACAGCATGGATTGCTCTCAGACACACCAAAAGTAAAGCCACACAAGCCCAATGAAGCCAAGGCTTTTCCTAGAACACAATGGAGCACTTCTACTAATAGAGCACATCTTCTTTTTATAATGTTGAAGATGACAATGACATGACACAAGTGAGTGTGTATGATATATCAATGTGACAACTTGCCTCAGTCACCCTTGTCCTCAGAACACATTTTAGGATTTTGATTAAATAAATAGTCCATAATCTAAAAACCTTATAGTTACTGAGAAATAACCCTTGTGACTAGCTCCAGTCTCTGTAACAATGATAATAAGTGTTTATGAATATAAATCATTGCTAAGGGCACCAAATACTACTCAATCAAGTAAATACTTCCAACAAGGAATAATGGCAATTTAATGAAAAGGCACAATTATAATTGTTTTCACTGCCTCATTCTGGAATTACTGGGTTAGACCTGAAGACAAGCTCTCAGAGGCTCTAGTGAGAAACATATGTCATTGTCAAAGGAAATTTGCTATAAGAATAAAAGTTATACGATAGAGCAGAATATGTGACATATGGAGTTATGAGCTGGAATAAAAAGATCATTATTTTACTGCTAATAAAATGGTGTTACAATTATTTCAGTTGTCATACAGTACCTCACTTGAAATGACTCCACTATTTAAATTCCCCATTGTTCTATTGTTCAGTGTAGCTGCCAGAAGAATTGATAATTTTAATAAAAAAGGGTAAAACTTATGTTGGTGCCATAGATACTTTACAAGAAGAATTTTCTTTTCTTTTTCTTTTTTGCATGCAGTTTAATAACCCAGTGTGCAGTCAGATTGTATTGTAGGCTCAATCACACCCAAGAGCTTTGTCTGTTTTCAAATGCATCTAATTCTGGTTTGTTGGTTAGCTGAATCATATATTTAATTTCTGATCATTTACACTGAATCAAACAGGAGCTTTCAGACAGAAGAAAGTAATGCTTTTAAACAACATGAGGGTGGGTAAATGATGACATTTTCATTTTAGAATGAACTATTGACCTTTAAGAAAATAAAAAAGGGAAATGCACAATTATTGTTCCTTAAAATAAGTAAGAAATCCTGCACAAAAGGAGCAGCGATTCAGCATTAGGCAACTTTTCATATATCTCAACTGTTTTTTTATTGTCAACACTCCTCGAAAGCAGTGCGCCTCAGTCACTTTAAATTTATGCCCTTAATAAAAAATGACCATAATCTCAGTAGAGAAACCCCAGCTCTTTTATAACTCAGTTACTAGAGCAGAAACAAATTAATTGTATCATTAACATCTGCCTTGTAATTAAGAAGTGGTGCTGAATGTCTTGGTTGTTGGGTCTCCAGTGGTGCACAGCATGAGTTGATAAAGCTGCAATAGTGAAAGCGCAGGGAGGCTCATAACAGATATCCCAGATCAAATCGACATTCTTCAAGTCTCTATCCCATCGGCCTGTCATCACAACAACATGAGGTGTTGCATTAAGCTGTATTATTATTTTCTTAGCTAACAACCGGTCCACCAAACAGAGATATGCTGCTTTGTGAGCTGTCCTTTTTGTTCTAAATTATATTGGTGAATTGCGGTACACCTGTGGGTTGCAGAGCTCATGTCTTCAAGGTGTTATATGTTTGCTTATTCTGTTCTTCAACATGCGGAAAAGAATGAAACGGCGTGACCCCATGGCATCACTGTGCGTTTCCTTGTCAAGAGAGATAATTAGTTCGCCTATCTGGACCTGCCAGAAAGGTGCTAGCAGGGTGTCCAGAGACAAGCTTGTCTGAAATGGCACTACGGCATGCAGGGTCATTGATCAAAAAAGCCAGTATGGTAGCATACATAATTCACAGGTTTACGGTCAGACTTCATGGTAAATATTCATGTAAGCAAGAAAGAAGCAAGTCAAAATATTGGCAAAAATAATTAGAATTAAATAAAATATGATAAGAAAGAGATATAAAGATAATGTTAAAGATCCTGCTCTGCGGCTCACTAACAATCAAAGACCAAAGTATTTTGTTCTTCCTATTTAATTTTTTTTTTTTAAGATGAAACTGATTCTAAAAAAATAAAAATAGTCATATTTTGTATTGGATTTCATTTTGACTGACTTCAGTAAGGTGTGACATTGCAATTACTCAACATAACGTAACATAATTGGCAGAAATATGTGTCGATTTAGTGACCACAACTTTAGTCCATCCAAAAGTAATAAGTATTATTATTAATTAATTCAAAAGCATTAATTAAGATTATTTAATGGACATGATCACAAAAAATAGCAGGATAGTCAGAAAACAAAGTGGTATAGTTTTCAACAAATTCTGAATGGTTTTCGACCAATGCGACAAACAGTTGTTGGGAACTACCGTATGCCGTTATGTTGACAACAACTCTATATCGAAAACAATATGCACTGCCGAAAACAGTTGCAGAGACCCATATAGTTGGAGAACATTATGACATGGATGAAAAGCAAAATGGCTTCGTTTTCGGCATAGTTCTAATAGTTTTGGAGATTCTGCATTGTTTTCGATCGAATGTGTTTTCGTCATAGTTTTCGATTTTCAACTATGTGGAAAGCAATGCTGCAATGTCAAAACAGTTGAGACACATATAGTAGGAAAACATAGCAAAATGGACTGAAAACAAAATATTATACTATTTGCCACAGTCGAAATTGTATTCGACATATGCCATTGTTTTTGGTCAAGCATGTTTTCGGTCAATGTTTTTGGTTTCTGTCTATGTCAAAAATATCATAAACAATTGTCGAGGCACACATAGTTGGAAAACATAGCGACACAGTTTTCGACATAGCAACATTGTTTTTGCTAAACATGTGTCCGATCATTGTTTTCTGTCTATGGTGCAATGTTTTCTGATTATATCTGTTAAATAATCAACATTGTTTTCGACAGTGGCACTGCTGTCAAACGCGTTTTCAATATACGACTATGATAAAAACAATGCCGCAATGTCGAAAAAAGTTCTCGAGATGTACAAAAAGCACCATCGTTTACGACGTAGTCTGAATTGTTTTCGACATACTCCATTTTTCCATCGAACATGTTTTCGGTAATTGTCTTCAGTTTCCGGAAAAGAAAGTGGAATGTACAGATTTATGTAAGTGCTTGCCATTTTTGTGTTCAATATGCATCAGACAGCCTGTGAAAAGACTGTGGGGGATCCACAGGCATGCCATCTGAGACTGAGATTGCCATCACCCCCACAATTGTCTTTTTAACATCACTGATCACTGATGCCCAGTGGGAAAAAAAATTGCTGCGTTCCCCTTTTGGAACAACTATCTTGATGTAATAAATTGCAGGTTTCTAAAGTTCCATTCATAACATATACAGAATGTGCCATTGATCAAAATACACCAGGTGGTTCCCATTTGGATTATGTCCCAGGTGATAAGTGGAATCCAGCATGGCCAAAAACGGCATAGTATTATTTTAGTGCCTCCGTTACTCAAAGTTGACAGGTAAAAAGTCTGTGTTAATCGAGAGGCTGACTACTTAAACAAGAGGAAAAGTGACTGAAGTGCTTTTCATGTGTCATTTAATGCTTGTCTCACATGGTGCAACATGTTGTGTGAAAGAATCCCAAAACTGGTGTCTCTGCAAATTTCAGGCTAGTGGAAAAGAAAACAGAAATACCTGTGCTCTCTCTTTTTGTCTCATCCAAAAGCTTTCTGTATATTAAATGTCTCTCTCCCACTGCCCAATTTTTATGTGCTTTTATTGATTTTCTCATGCATAATCTGATTAATTTGTTGATGCTTTGTGAGATGGCGAGCCCTTTTCTGAATTCCTTTAACTTGCTGCATTTATTGCATTATTTTCCTATTTATACAATTTATTGTCATTCCTATTATGCAATACCTTCTGAGCTCTGTAACGGAAAAAAAATATGAAAATATGCTAATTTTAAAGTAAGTATTTCTATAAGAAAATATACCAGACATTTAGAAATATGCTCTGTTCAAGGCACTTAAACTTTATTAATTATATCCCGATTATTTACAACATGGCAAAAATTATTAACAGGATGGAACCAAAAAGAATGTAAATACTTTGGACAGACTGAAAATGCAATGGATATTTTTTGACATTTATTTTATTACATATCAAATGTCCTAGAAGATGATGTCATGATGAAGAAACTGACATTTGCTAGTTAAAATTGCTATTACAATAGACTAATAGAGTGAAAGACAGTGAAGACACAGATTGAAATTACTATATAGGAAAAAGTAATATTCCCAAAGAAACATGTTTTGTTTGAAATAGTTCTTAATTAACAGCTTTGATGGTATGTGCTGCAAAAATGTCAACATCCACTCAAATCAAAATAGTACAATTATTTCAGATTCACTCGTATGTTCGCTAGATTGTGATATTGTAATAAAAGAAAACAAACTAATATGATACCCATCTTTAAACATTGTCAGCTTAATATTTTATCCAACATATTAAGTCTCAAATAATGGGGACATGAAAATGTGTAGCGTAACTGAAATGATCCTGGTCTTTTTTATACCGGCTTGTCTTTACATACTGCCTGACTCTTTTCAAAGCAACAGAATTCAGAAGGAAAACTGAATAGACTGCAGTAGAAATGGCATGAGTCCAACTGCTCTGGTGACCTCAGATTTATTTTCCTTTTCAGTTCCCTCTCTTAATCCTCAACCACAGTAACCAAGGTCTCTTTTTGCTGTCTGCAATCAATATGTGTCTAGCTAACACATATCTCACTGCTACCCATCTTCAATACTCACAATCTTCCTGCAATTCACCTTCCAAGTAAAGCTGTGGATAAGGAGCTACTTTAAGAATTTTTTTATTTATTTAAAAGCTAAAAATGGCAAATATTACATGGAGTATTCCTACAGTGGATGGCCATGATGCAATAAAGACCAATTGGTTTCTTTAGCATGATATCCTTTTGCTTTTCCTATCACAATTAGAATGTAGTACTCGTTCCAGTGTTGCATTTTCCAAACGCATCATTAGCCAACTATGGTTGCAATTTCCATAGTCACAGAAATTTGGTGTTTCCAGAAACTGTAGTTCCAGCGAACATTTGCAAACAGCATTGCAAAGTTGTGTGGTAGGACAGCTATTTACCTGTGGACAGAAGCTTCCAGCTGTGCTTAACATCTGTGTTGTGTTTCAGTGAGTGACTGGGGCTTTTAAGGAGAGGAGACAGTGACAGTCAAGAGAGAGAGCCCAGCTGAGAAGCTTCTTGTGTGTTGGCTGCTGCCATGTTTCAACTTTTGAGTTACTGACCTGAAGCTTCACCATTGTGCTTTAATTGAATAGTTAATAAAAAGTGACATTCCTGAGATGTAATCGCTGTCTCCTGCTTCCTCATTCTTTGAACCTCATTACAGTGGTGCCGAAACCCAGGATTGAGGGAGATACGTTGTCATGGAGTCCTCACAGTTGGCAGACATCATAAAAATCCTCGCAGGCATTCACCGGACTCAACACCAGGTCCTGCTGGAGCTTTGAGCAGAACAGGAACAAAGTTCAGAAAAAGGGTATTTGCTATTCTGAGATGCGTGCTGGTGCTGTTTTGGCAGCACAGGGGCTACCTACACAATATTAGGCAGGTGATTTTAATGTTGTGGCTGATCGTTGAGTGTGTGTGTGTGTGTGTATATATATATATATATATATATATATTTCACATTTTAAAATATTACCTTAGTCTTTCTTTACTGTTAGCCCCTACTGATGGCCCCAGTCACAGAGACTACAATTGTGCAAATTGAATGAAATCCCAGAAGCAGTTAATTTGTGCTGCTGGTACACAATATGGGACTTTTAATTAAAAAGAAGCTCAAAATACACACGGGACTGTTATTTTGAAATGTCTGCACTCCCAGTTGTGAGCTCACTGATGGCTGATTTGCTGAGAATGTTAATCTGATTCAGACTGCTAACCTGAGCTCCTAAATTCAAACCCTCAGTTCTTTTCAGGTGATTCATGAATAAGACCCGGTTCAAAAGAGTCATTTGTTCACGACTCTCTCGTTCTGGGTTTGTTGTTGTGTACGATGCAGCGAGCTCGTCAGAAACAGAACTGGTGAAAAGGGGCATGAGACACACTGGTGCACGCTCTAATAATATATTCAATAACTCACAAGATATCTGACGAAACCGCATATGAACGCACACAACCTGACTCCTCGCTAGATTTTAAATTATTGGCGCAATCAAAGGTTTTTGATCGCATTTTCGACCATTTTAGTCACAGTCTGAATCCCTGAGAGGGGAAGATTTTTAATCAATAAAGACCTCAATTTTGGTCCGTTTCTCACACAAAACTATCATATACACTAGCTTCAAAAGACTCTTACCTGTTGTTGTATAGAAAAGAGGACCGTAAAATTTTTATTTTGCATTTGACAGAAATACTAGCAGCATTTGGGTTTGAAATAACGTTGTAGTGAGTAAATGGAGACAGAATGTTTGTAACTATTCCTTTAAAAATCCGCTTGCATTCTTGTAGTATACAACTCGCTTTTTCAACAACCGTAATAGTTTAACAATTGCTAAAGAACAAGCTATTCAAAGACAGGACAACATTCACAAGTCATATATAACATTCTGCATGAACAGATATGATAATAGATGTTCCTATCATAGGTTGTCTCTATTTGCTATCAGCTGACAGGAGCGTGTCTTCAGTATTTGATGTGATTAATATGAAAGCACCCGACTGTCCAAATGTGCGGTTAGATAATTCTATGCTGCGCAGATGCCGTGTGACACATGAGAACATTTTTAAATCAAATCTTTATCACCGGCAGTCTCAGGATACAAGTTTGGCATGAATTAGATAAGGCTAATCGCATTTTATACCCCCACCGAAAAAGCCAGTTGAACTGCTTCGCTCACGAGACGTCTTTGCCTATTTTTGTGAGTGTAAGTGTGTGTGAGCATCTGTGTGTAAAATATGACTTATACCTAACCCCTTAAGTATGAAAGGTAAAGGGTATTTTTTATTTTTTTATGTTAAAATATTTTCTCCTTTACCAGTTTAATGTGCATAGACAACTATAAGTAAACCAGGTTGACTTGGAGAGTGAAAAGACTGTGCCTGTACGGCACTTCAGTTTGATAACATTCCATTAAATTGAAACTAGTGATGATTCACAAAATAAAAAATAAAAAAAAAATATATATATATTTAATTGATATTTAGTTAATACTTTATTTAATAATTTAAATATATTTAATTTCATAGCAAATTTCCATCAAAATTAAATTGAGTAATCTTAAACTATATTAAATTAATAAAACTTTAACTGTATGTTTTGATTATTGGGGGGTAACTCACTGCACCCCAGTCCACAGAATAAATGAATTCACTTCACTAGGGTGAGTAAATTATGACTATATCATCCTAGTGCAGTTCAGCAATATGGACTAAAAAGTATGTCATAAGAGTATATCAAAGTGTGTCTGCTATTCTACTGTTAGTACACCAATGCTGGGAGGAGAAAGGGAGAGAGGGCGAGAGAAAGAGATTAAGGGACAACCGTTATCAGTGTCCTTCTTCCCCAGACAGGTTAATGAGGTTGAGAGGGTAACTTTGATGTCAGGGACCCTCATTAGTGTCACGAACCCCACTCCTCTGCCCCATCCCCGCTTCGTCGCACACACACTCACTCCCTCGACCTCACTCCCTTGCTCCGCCCCCTCGAGCTTTTCACGCTCTTTTTGCTCGCTCGAGCCCTCACGCCCACTTTGCTCTTACTCGCTCACATGCTCGTAGGTTATCTCCCGTCCTCTAGTTTCTCACGCGTTTCCAATCCCCCAGAACATTATGACCACCTGCACTCGCGTCATCTACACTCCCGCACATTAGTTTCACCTGCACTCGTCTCATCACCTGTCATGGTTTACACCTGCACCTTCCCCTATAAATACCACAGCACATCCGTTTCACGGGTGTTGGTTATTGTATTTAGTTTCCCGTGTCCTTGCCCCCCGCTAGTCTCGCCTAGTTCTGATACTCCTCTTGTTTACCCCTTAGCTTGCCAGCTCCCCTTGTTCCCCTGTCGTTGATCCCGCTAGTCCCGTCTTGTTCTACGCCATAGTTGTTAACTGTTTTCCCGGCTTCGACCTCCCGCTCTCGTTGACCACTCTCTCCCGGATTTGCCCCTTCCTTCCTCTTGATTCCCCGGCTCCGACATCACGCTCCCCTTTGACGCCTCTTCACTGGATTTGCCCTTTTTTGTACTTTGCACGCTTTGTGTTTAATAAAGCTGTTTTGTATTCGACATTGTGACTGTCTCTTCTTGTGCGGGTTACAATTAGAGACAGTGTGAGCCTGATTTATTGCAACAAGGAATCAACCTAAAAAAGCAGGAAGCTTTGAACAAGGATTAATTGCTCAGTGAATGTTGATTCAGACCAAGGGTAAGCAAGAGCCGAAGCCTGAAAATAAATGTTGTCTATTCTGTATTTTAAGATTACAAACTATACTGTACATAGGTTGCAGAGCTTTTTATAATCACCAAACTATAGTATCCATTGTGCTATTTTTATGACACTTAAAAAAATTTGGTTTGAGGGTGGGGGTGCAAATCAGAGTACACACGAATGCAAGGATGGAATGGAGAGAAATAATATAAAATAAGACTATGAGAATGGAGTGGAAGGAAATATAATAGATGGGGAGATCAATAACATAAGATTAAGAACCTAAAATTTGAACAAAGATGGGAACTGCTTAAAGAATTAATTATATAATTGATTATTTCTCTTTGAATTTTCTGATTAATTGGCTAAATAGAAATGTAATTAGCAATTATACTGCCCTTCAAATTCAAAATGCTAAATTGAGTTATGACTCAATTGACCTGTGACAGACGAGTTTTTAAAATTCATAGAAAACATGATGTGATTATGCAGGAACTAAAAAAAAAAAGATCAAAATAATTTGATGGATGGATGGATAGATAGATGGACAGATGGATAAATGTAAAGTAATGCCATGTTACCACCAAAGGTTAAAACAGAGTTGTTTAAAGCATTATTAAAAAAGAGATGTATGATGCGAGGTGAAGACACCATCTCTCGGCGACACCAAACGTACAACAGGCAAAACAGGCACGCGTCCTGCAAAACACTGTGCCCAGCCAGTGTCGCAAACAGTACCATAAGCTATTATTGGGAGGTATGGTGCTTTACAATTCAGGTCCAGTATTTCGCAAACACCCGCAGCGTGATTTTGGGGAGCTGAGGTAAAGGGAGATATGTGATGAGCGGGAAGAAGGTGTCGGGTAGTACATTAACAGAAGCCACATAGTCACTGCTCAAGACACTACCAGGCATCTTTACGTGCACTAAAAACCTATGCATTGCACAAAATTATCTCGTATTACCATTCT
Source organism: Xyrauchen texanus (assembly GCF_025860055.1). Lineage (NCBI taxonomy): Eukaryota > Metazoa > Chordata > Actinopteri > Cypriniformes > Catostomidae > Xyrauchen > Xyrauchen texanus. The sequence continues at coordinate 21,799,370 of NC_068319.1, forward strand.
CGCTCATGTGATGTCTCTGACTCTCTGGTTTGCAGCAGCCACTTCTTGAGCGAGTCGTTGCTTTCAGCCAAAGACAAAAACGGAAATATTCTACAAACTTCTGGTGCTATTTTGTGATTGTTTGGAGTAGTGCAGACCACCCTCAATGTTTGCAACACATAGCCCGCCCCAAAATTGCTTTTAACCAATGCACAAATTGATATTTTATCGATAATATCATATTTTATTTACTGCTGTGTTTGCCTAATGTTTGATTGGGTGGGCAAGACTCACGTTCTGCCAATGCCTACATCCGGCCACGCTTCTGAAGGCATAAGATGAGAACCAGCATAAAATGTAAGTGATTTTTCAGTTTGACATTCGTGGCAAGTATTATTCAAAAGTGACAGGACTTATAATGGTGGTCCATAAAACAAATACATTTATTTTTTAGAATTGCATAGAAAGAGTGACCAGAAAATCATGAAGACCTGGGAGTGGGCTCTTTTCACTTTGGAAAGCAAACAACAAACCAGCAAATGTGTAGCTATGCACTAAAAACTCTCAAAGCTCCTTAACAATCACATAGCAACAGGCTGGAAACCACATACAACTCCGCAGCATCGTGGTTGCAGATTTTGCATGGGCAAGCAACGGTTTGTTTTCTTTTTTACTTCAGAAAATGCAAAAAATATTGTTTTGGACTAATTGGAGCTGTGTGACAGTAGGCTTGAATTTGGACTGTGGCATGTCCCGATTCCTTTCATTCTCTCTCCCTCCACTCTATGGCCTTTCTATTCTGCACTAAACAATAAAGAAAAAGCACCCTCATTTCACTCCTGCCTTACAATGAGAGTTCAAAGAGACCACTGCTGTCAAACAGGACAAAAAAGTGCCATAAAGCATGGTAAAAAGAAGGGCGAAATATTCTGTGTCTTCTGAAGCAATACAATTGCATTGTGTGAGGAATATAGTGAAATATAGATCATTATTCACTTATAATCTTGCCCAACCCAAAGCTCATGTTCACCTACAGCAGTGTTTCTCAAAGCTATCCTGGAGTACCACAAACACTACAGATTTTGGATGCCCCCCTTATTTGACAAACTCATGTCAGATCAAGGAGCATTCTACTAATGAGCTAATCAGTAGAATCAGGTGTGTTAGATGAAGAAGACATCCAAAATGTGTAGTGTTATGCTGTGTTCAAGTCGGATTTGGGATATTCCAACATGATATCTCCAATCTTCAACCATAAAGGCATTCCATTGCCAGATGCTCGGAAGTCGTGTAAGGAAACAAAACTGTAACTCTCCCGTTAGTTTAGCAGGGGTTCGATTGTCACCAGAGATGTCTCCTGGCAACCAAATTGATAAACATTGCTGCAGCGCTTTTGTGCTACAGGTTAACGATTATCAAAAGAGAGTATCATTTACCATGTTTAGAACACCGGTCTTTGCAAACGTATATTAAACAAGCTTTAATGTCATGTGATATAGGAACTTTGACTCATTTATCGATATTATTTAATGAAAGTGAATGTTTATAATTTAATTTGTACATCTCCCTAGGTGCTGTCATGTTTGTGTGAAATTTCTGTAAAATTTTCACACAATTTCTAAATTGTAATTCTTGTCACGGTATTTAATCCTATGTCTCTTCCTTGTTTCGTGCCTTGTTCTTAGTGTGTGTTGTGTGGGTGCGTGAATGTGTGGGCGTGTTGTTTGTACCATGATTAGCGCTCTGCCGCAATCACTCCTCTCACCAGCTGTTACTCATTCCCATTCCCTTTAAATTCTCACCACTCTCTCATCTCCTTGTCAGATCGTTGTTTGTGATGTCCGGTGTTGTTCGCTCTTCAGAGTTCCAGTCCAGTTCTCTCGTTGTCCCTGTTTCGTGTCCTGTTTGCTGTTACCCGGATTCGCCGTGTCTGTTCAACACTTCTCTTCACTCTTCTCACAACGATCATCTGACCATTGGAGACTCTGCGCCACTAGACCATCACCCCGGACTTTTCCCCTATCTTCTCAATTTGACTGTCAATAAACTATTGTCAACTTGCAACTTGCTTCCTAGCTTCATTACGTCACAATTCTGACTTTAAGTGGGATTGCATTGTATTTTCAGATATTTACAAATATATAAGTAGTTGAAAGGTGTTGGGACACCAACTCAGTTGCATAATTTCGCAGTTCGTCATGGAAGTTAGCAGTTGCCGAAGAGCTCTTTTGGTGTGCTTTGTTTGCAACAGTTCTCTGATTGGTGGATTTTTCTCTGTAGTATCATGGGTAGTGTAGTTCTTAACCAGGAATCCTGCTATTAAACATGTTTTTAAAAAGATCAAGTTGAAATTACGTGGACTGATGGAGCTCAGAGCTCACGGTAAGTCTGTCTGTAAAGGTTTATAAGTCGCCAAATCATTAATAATCAATTCCCCTATGAAACAAATGAATGGGATTTTTACTTACAGAACCAGACTGATGAGCTCTATGACGACTTAAGTTTCTCATATGTCTTCAAAAGATTGGAATAAAGTTCACAAGTCATATGGACCACTTTGATGATGTTTTTTTGGAGCATGACAGCCCTTGGTCACTCTGAACGATTCTTCAAAAGTTTCATTTTGTGTTCCACAAAAAAAAAAAAAACATATGGGTTTGGAATTACATGAGTAGGGTGAGGAAATAATGTCAAAATTGTAATTTCATTCAATAAAATGTATTTGGGACATCAATTTGGTATATTGTTTAACAGAAGTATAAAATATCACAAAATAGATGAAATTAGGAAGTATAGCATATGTTTTTACTCTCCACACATTGTGCCAGCATGCAGGTGTGCATTTCTCTCTGCCTTTGGCTGATATACCAAGCCCTCCGAAATGAAACTCATCACACTCGGCCCAGATCAATAAAAAACCTGTGACTTCAACCTTGAGTATGATTGCTGTAGAAAATGACAAGATTGCTCCTGCAGAAGAGAAGCTTCTTCCAGGCCATATGGAGCAGATGAAAGTGCAGTATGTGATGATGCAGACCCAACCTAGACTCACCTTTGATCTGCCATGACAAATCAAGTGCTGCGGTAAACCTCAGTGTTCTTTACTGCATTAATCCATTTAGATCTATTTGTGGTGGCCACATAATGCCATACTGCAGGGAAATTATTATGTATTGGGTTAACTAAGATAGAGTCCTGGGAGACGTCAATGGGCAATGGGTTAACGCAGTGTTTCATGCATTGTAATATGCACATCTCATTATGGATTATTTTTTTATTTTGGGCCCTTTTATCTTATAAAACAGTATATACGGGGTGGCAGAACTCTGTTGGCTTGTATTAAAAGCACATTTCTGATACTGGCTACAGTTATTTTGAACAGGTAAAGATGCCTTTGCGCTCCCGAACTTGAAAAAAATGGCATATGTCTGATCAAAGCCTTAATCCACAACCTATTAATTTCCCGGAGCGGCACATCTAACTGCCAGAAACTCAGAACACATTTGTCCAGAGAGGAACTATGACAGTAGGGGGGAATCATTTGTCTTGTTCTGAATCTCTAAGTATCTACCTACCAGTGCAAACTTTACATTTCAGTTTGCATATTTTTACTACAATGATATTATGTGGTTCTGAGGTGTAATATCCACTATGTAAGAGTAAAAATTAGTTAAATATTCCCCATAACAGATTTTAAAGATAATACTCTATAGCGAGTTTTAAATCAACAAAACATACCTCCATAAACCTAACCGACAGTGTCATAAAAAGCAAATGTAAGATTACAATTGCAATTGCAGAAGGTATAACGTCATATTTTTGATGCTTTTATGACACTTTCAGATCACATGTTGACTCACATGCTCTTCAGGACTAGTACCCTCTCTCTTGCATTGCAAGTCCAATGCTCACAAACCAGCTTATAAATGTAGCTAGTTATGTAACGTTAACATAGAACTATATTGCAATTCAATGAGACCAGGTTAAAATTATGTCAGTATGTTTATTTGTGCTAATGAATTGATAAAGAAAGAATTCCACACATTCCACACTAATCACATTGCAGGTTATGTCTAGAGAAATAGCCAATCAGTTCACTAAGTTTTTGCTAATCGTATCTTGTTATGTTAAAACGTTGACATTTAATTTTTGATATTTTTTACATGAACTCTACTACAGACTTAACATGAAACTGGCTTGATATTGTATATCATGGCTAAGACAGCATGGAACTTCTAAGGCTCTTGAATATTAATGAGATAACCTAACTAGACAGTGTAGGATGATTACCTAGCAATGCCATCACAAGCTGATTAATATTTATGAGCTCAGTCTTCTCTAAATTACCCCCACTCTGAAACTCATTCCGAGGGAACAGGAAATATTGCAAGCCATATTTGAACCTGTGTCACGTGTGCTAACCTCTAGGCCATGGCCCTGACATTTTTGCACACATTTTGAACCTTATTGAAATACAAAAGAAAAAAAATGTCATCCTGCTATTCACTGCATCACTCAAAATCACAATATAGAAGTTTTCATGCGTATCACTATAAAATATGAACAGTGCAATTTACCTTCCACCTGCGCTCCTGTCAGCATCTTTGTTTTGTTGCATATTAATTTGTTCCTGATTTCTTGTCTACCTAACAAGACATATACACAGTATGTTCTAAAAACAATATCTGATTTCATAGAAATGTTCTTCTATATACAAAGCATGTTATTCCATAGCTAACAAGTATGTGCAGTGTTTGGGTTTAACATTATTCTGTAGTGTGGTATTAGCTCTGCTTTTCCAGTAACAAGATACTTTTACCCCAAAATAGCAAAACACTGTTTTTGTCCCATATATTTTACACGCACAGCTTTGCAGCCGAGCAAACCAAGAAAATAGTCAAGCATGCCATCCTAAAATGCCTTCTGTCCCATATGTGGTTTCTAATTCATTTAAGTGAATATGTTAAATGATTCACAGATTTATTGAGTCCCTGTGCAACTTATTACATATTTTAATTCAAAATGAAATATTTTGTTTTTAATAAATATTTTGTTAATACTTCTGTACTTACTATGCTTTGACTCCGGTATATAAATGAGTTTTTTCTAGTTTTATTAGTTGTATAAAGTTTAAATGTATCTTTTGAATAATTTGAATGTTGTCACCCTAATTGATTGTTGTTTTTGTGCCAGATAAATGGTGATTGTATAAATAAATTACCTAAATATTCTGAAGTAATTAACTGAAATATTTAAAGATGTATTACTCTAAAATATCTTCAGTATAGTTATAAGTTTTGTATGTAGCTTGTATGTAGCTAACTACTTTTTAATAGGTAGCTTGATTGTAATTTATGAAATGATCAGTAGCTTGGAAAGCTGTAGTTTCAAAATGCAGTAGATTTCCCAGCATTGGTGGCCAAAGGTTATTGTCATAGCAACTGTAATTTCTAGTTTATCTCCATTCACACCTCAAAAACTCATTTAAATCTGTGAAATGGACATTTAGCTTAAAGGCCCTCGCACACTTGTGAAGTTCTTCTTTGCACTTCATTCAGAGGTAAAAAGAAGTTTGAAACAGCTGAGCATCAACATACTTTTAGCGAACGTACAGACACCAGCCACGCTTTAGTTTAGAGGTACATTTAAATATGAGGACACTCAAGGCTACATGTAAAACATCAACTAATGTGACATTGAAATGTGTTATAAATGTATGCCTCATTCATTGAGTAGAATTCACACTAGATCAGTAAAAGAAGCTATTTTAACTACTCAATGATGATTTAAAGTAATATATCCAGTGGATATTGAGTAATTTGTCTTGTTTACGTTCTGAATTCAAGATATGCTAATGCACTAACACACTTTACATGGCAATAATATGCACCGATTGCACTCCGTTAATGTAATTTACGATGACACTAATACTACTGCAAAGATTGGTGTATAAAATAAGGTTATGGGCAGAATACAGACAAAATAATTATGATGTGTGAATGGCTTTCAGCCGCAGATGGCACATGAGTAAATGGGGATTTTGAGTCGATTTGATTCCTTTTTAGACCAATTAAAAGACTTGGAAAATGTCTCTAGGTGAACGACCGTAGAGATGTAGGTTAGTTTGCACCAGATCGCTAATAACCCTGAATGCAATTTGTAAAGGGATCAATGGAAAGGAGGAGGCGAGAACCGGCTTTTCAATATAAATAATAGTTTAATGATAAACTTAAAAGAAGACACAAACACACACATGACGGACATGTCCATTAACGATCTCTCTCTCACGCACGATCCTCTGCAGTTGACCCTTATACCGCAGAGGCTTGATTAGCCTAATACAGGACCGGGTGTGTAGGATCACGACCCGGCCCCGCCCTCCACCCTGCCACACAATTATTCTTGTTGACTGATCTTAACAGGAATTAGCCGTCGGCCTAAAAGAAGGGGAAGCTGTAGGTCACGCCTACTGATGACGTGGACCAGTGGCAATAAGAAGGTGTTTAGCAGCCAGTACAAATTTTTCCTCTTTTTGGCAAGATTTTGTCCTAAATTATAGACACCTGTTCATTCTTCAATTTCATAGGAAGTATCCAGAGGCCTTAAATAATTTAAGCTGTACAGCATTGTGGCTGAATGGAGATATCCTAACCAACTCATTAAATTCCTCAGCTGGAGTATAAGACCTCAGTTAAAGCAGTGTGCTCTGGTGCTCATAGAGCTTCTTGTGACTTTTAGATATTCTATAAGCATAAATGTAAAATATAAACCTGGAAGATCATTAAAAGGGTAAAGAACAGTCGATTTTCATTTCTGTCAATTTTAACATTTGTATTTATTATTCATTGCAAAATGTGTGCTTGACATTTTATATTTTGCTTGACTTGCCTTCAGAATAATGTTGTTGTACATGCACAGACAAACGAAAATTCTGTTTCATGCAGTTATTAATATCAGAAATGCCAAGAGACACAACAGTTAACAACACATTCCACAGTTAATGTAGCCTACAAATCAGCTTCATCTGGTAAGAATTTTTTTTTTTATATAATAATATATTTTTTAAATAGTTGTTGCATAATGATAATAATAATACTAATAATTATTATTATTATTGTAAGGCTGTTATTATGAAAAGGCATATATAAGTCATATTTTATTAATAGAAACTATAAATGTAAGTGTAACATTTAAAAGTGGCATTTTTGTAGTTTTGACGCACTTCAAATGTATACAGATACAAATACAGATAATGGCTTCACTGCTCACCCTTTGTTTAGTGTAATGAAGTCACGTTTGTTCCCTTGTTTGTCATCACACGCGACCCTTAGTTTCGGTTACCCACATGACTAGCTTTGTTGTGCTAAGTAACATTAAGGCGTGTCTATCTTTTTTCACTTAACGGTGGGATAGCAGTGTGTATATATTTGACTTGAATGTTAACGCAGAAGCGGCAGCGGAAATGGCAGCCCTTGTGTGAAGCCCTCCTTGTGTGAAGACCTACTTGTGTAAAGACAATCGAGTCTACCTTTGCGAGTCCACTGAGCAAGGACACAGACAAGGAGATGAGGGGAACAGGGCAAAGACAGGGAGCTAGGGCCAAGATGGAGCCGGAGACCAGGGAGACAAGAGCGGATGAGGTGGAAACCCATGAGACCAGAGTAGATCGAGTGGATGGCCAGGAGACCTAGGAGGCCAGAGCAGATCAGATGGACAGCCATGAGACCAGGGAGACAGAGCAGATCAGGTGGACTGTCATGAGACCCAGACGACCAGAGCAGATAGGCAGATGGTCAGGAGACCCATACTGCCCTGCAAAAGCAAAAGACCTTAACTCACTAGAGTATGAAACTGAGAAAAATGACTTTGAAGTTTCTGTTTTGTCCAGACAAAAGTATTGTAGGTAGGACTCCCAGAATTTCACAACTAGTTGCTATACTGAAGAAATGTTTGTATGCAAACATTTCTTCTTGAGCTCAAAATTGACCTTTGACCCTTGTTTGGCAGTTACTGTACTCTGCCTTTGTATCATGTGCCAAAAATCAGGAGTCATGCAAAGGCAAAAGGCCGTAACTGACATATAATCAATATTTACTTGCTGTTCACCATACTTACATCCATTATAAGAACACCTAACCAAGGCCTAGTCATCATGGTATTTGTTTTAAATTATATAGAAGACCTTTGGTTGTTCCTATTTAGTGCTATAATGATCAGGATAGTGCGGCAACACTAACACAGTTAAACAGTATAACAGATAAGTTACTTTGCAGTACAGTATGTACAGTATGAATAAATACAATAAATATTTTCACAATAAAGATAATTTAATTATAATTGAATACAAAGGTATATGTATTTAAATGCAAGATATAGAGTAATAATTAATTAAACATTGGACCAATACATTAGAGATTAGAGACTGCTCATTCCAAGTTTTTTACTGCGCCCAAGTAAAATCTTACTGAAAGCTAATTATTTTAGATATCAACCTAAAATTTGGAACACAATTTGTCCATAGGTATATATGACAAAGCATTCTTGAAATACAACCATTTAAGTTTGGATAGTGATTTTCATGTCTATGCGAAAAAAGGGGGAGGGGTGACAGTTAAAGTGTTAAGGGCCACCAAACTGCTCAAGATGCTCAGTCAACGAACTCGACTTGGATTACTACGTTTTAATTCTGAGATAATATAGACAGAGTATACCGAAAAAAAGTTGGAATTACTTTTACTATTTAGGTTAGCCTACTTTGTACGGACGTTAGCGATAACCAGCTGTAAAATCTGACGTGAACACCTGCAAGAATTCTGCTGTATCCACCATTGTTGTGGATACAGCAGATGACGTGCATTGCTATGGATTCTATCTTCTATGGATTATATCGGATTGCATGGAAAGGTAGGATGCCTCTGTATTTAATATTTGGTTTTCAGCATCTGATGTGAGGCGAGTGTCAGCACCAACGTTAGCGCTAATTTACGTGACACAGATTAAATTTAGCAAGCTCCGGGCTGTCACTGACATTGACAGATCTGAACCATCGCCCTATCACATCGCTATCACAGAGTAATAATACAAACAAGCAGTTGGCAGTCTACACTTTATTTCAAAGATGTGTTGTGTGTATGTTACGCGGTTTGGTGACAATAAAAGAGCGGTAATCTTTGACAGTATGACAAAGCCAGAGTACAGTAACATCACAGCGGCACCGTAACATCTCTCTTGATGCCAGGCGAAACAAAGTCAGAACACCTTAACTCAACTTAAGCGTGCCGGAACAAAGGCTAAGAACCGTAACAACTGTTACGGCGTTCTGCTGTGGTTTCTCGTATGGTTTTGGATGTTACGGTTGTCATAGCCCTTTAATTTCTCATTAAAACAATCAAATTGACTCACGATATTTATTCACATGATAAAGGAGGTCTTGAATACCCCAAAAATGACATTAACTCATTTTTGACCAAACATGTTACAGCGTTTTGCCTTTGTAGGGCAGCATAGCTGATCAGGCGGACGGTCAGGAGACCAGAGCTGATCAGGCAGAAAGCCAGGAGACCCAGAAGGCCAGAGCAGATCAAGCAGATGGTCAGGAGACCCAGAAGACCAGAGCAGGTCAGGCGGATTGCCAGGAGAGCAGAGCATATCAGGCTGACGGCCAGGGGACCCAGAAGACCAGAGCACCTCATGTAGGGTATCTGCCTCCATCTGTATCAGGAGGCCTGGTTGGTGGCCACAGGGCTGAAGCAGGGTCAGGAGGGTGGAGCTTTGGAAGGCAGAGCAATGGGAGGTTCGAGGGGCGAAGCCATGGCAGGCTCGTGGGGCGAAACTGTGAAAGGCGGAGCAATGGGGGGCCCAAGGCCAAGAGTCAAGAATGACTGAGCAAAGACCCCAATGGCCGTAGGCATGAACAGAGTCTCGGGTGTGACCCCTGTGGTCCAGGACATGAACAGAGTTTTAGGATAAACCACTGTGGTCGTGGGCATGAATAGAGTCTCTGGAACCACCTCTGTGGTCGTGGGCAAAGACAGGGCTTCTGAAGTGACCTCTGAAGTCATAGGCATGGACAGAGCTTATGAAGCGACCTCTGTGGGCGTGGGAATGAACAGAGACTATGGAATGACCTCTGTGGTCGAGAACACTGGCAGAGACTGGAAACAAACTATGTGGTCATGAACACTGGCAGAGACTTGGAAATGGAAGCCTTTTTCCTCCTCCTCCGGGAGGCCAAAGTTGGCAGCACAGGATCTGGGAAGGCTAAGGCTGGCAACTCAGGCTCTGGGACGGCCGAGGCTGGCAACACTGGCTCTGGGACAGCCAATGCTGGCAACGCTGGCTCTGGGACATTCAAGGCTGGTAACGCTGACTCTGGGACAGATGAAGCTTCCAGCTCGTTGTCTGCAGCAGGCGTGGACGTTGGCCCATTGGCCATGGCAGGCATGGGTGTTGGCTCGTTGGCTGTGGCAGGCATGGGCATTGGCATGAAAAGGCATGGAGCAGGTTGAGGCGTTGTTGTAACATGGCATGGAGCAGTTTCTGGTGTGGCTGTTACAGTATGCAGAGCAGACTCAGGCGTGGAACGCTCCAAATCTAGCCTCACTTACTCCTTCCGTATGCAATCTCCGGTCTCCGCCAATTCCCTCCACCGGCGTGTTGGTAGTCAGATTCGATAAATGGTTTTTAGGGTCTCGTCATCAAAACTGGTGTGGACGGCAACAGTGGAGAAGAAATGGAAGAACTCTCAAATTGTTAAATCCGCCTGACTGTCAGTTGTTCTGTGATGCTGGGAAGAAGTCAAGAGAGCTGGATCTAGGTGCAGCTAAAGATTTTAATGAAAATAAAAATAAACAAGTACAAAAATAAACATCCACGATGGGGGAACGGGAATGGGAACGGGAATGGGAACGGGAATGGGAACGGGTTAAACATGGGTGGTCTAGATACATACAACCACTGACAAAGAACAAGCAAACAACAGGGCATTATATACACAAAGGATAATGACTAAATGAAACACAGGTGAGACCAATGAAAGACAGCTGGCAGTGATGAGGGTAGGGAATTATGGGAAGTGTAGTCCGGGACAAACTGACACTCGCGATAAATTACAGCTGTGCGAGAAAACAAGAAGAACTTGCGTGAACGTTTTAAATATACCATCATACGCATTATTGACATATATTACCAGTATACGGCACTCGCGCAAACGTTTTTGACCATCACTGTTGTAATTGACTGAAAAAAGAAAATGTTCCCAGAAGGGAGAAATGCAAGTTCTCTATCAGCAGCTCATTTTCTACACTTGCCATTTTCCACTACGAGTGCAGAACTGTGATGTCCTCAAGTTGACCCACATGAAACACAGGCGGAGCATATCCATCTACAGATCCATTCAGGTGAATTAGCTGAGGTTGTAACTGTGCCTATCTATTTGACACTTTGTTTTCTTGACCAAACTTGTGCTACAGATGCATCATTAAACTTGAGGTGAACTAACCACAGTGCCAATGCTTCCAATGTCTGTTACAGAGAACCGTTACACTCCTATTGTTTTCTCACCCCTGTGTTATTATAACCCTATATGACTTTCATTTGACACAAAGGCAGAAATTGTGAAAAAAATGTTGTGCTCAGTGATGGCATACAATGGCAGTATATGGTGACCACATCTTCAAGATTCAAAGGAATGCAAAAGTATAATTTAGTAGTCTAATAAATTACTCTATGAGACTCATGATTGTTATGAAATCATACGATAAGGTTTGGTGAGAAACAAACTGAAATCTCATGTATTATTCAGTGAAACTGTTCACTGACCATCTTCAGTGTGCATTGAAGAAAGGGCACGAGAGTAACAGTTTATGTAGCCCTCTTGAGACATTGGGGCATTCAGTGAAAACTTGTTTTGTTTATCTAAAAACAGGTCTGGCACAGTGATAGCAAAACCAGAACACAATACAGCAGAACACAAAACAGAGAACAGAACTTACTGAACATAGCAGAAGAGTTTGTAGTCAAAAATGGTGTAGACAAAAAATGGTTACAACCTGAAATACCTACTATGAAAGAATTTATGAATAATATGCAAGATATTTTTGTAATGTAAAAAATTACTTATTCATTAAAACTGCATATTTAACAAAATATAAGTAATTGTTTTGAACATTTAAAACAATATAGGCCAAAATGGAGTAAATATCCTACTCTCATTGATCCGTTAATTCTTTTTGTTTTGTAAAATAAAAGTAAATAGGCCTATTGTTAAAATTAAAATATAGAAGAAAAGTTATGAATTTATGGAAGCTATATGCTTTATCCTGTGTTGGAGAGTATGTAAAGTTATTTGGAAACGCTTTCTCTAATAAAAATATTTTTCTTTCATGATTATTCTATTATATTCTATACAGGAACTGCACAGCCTGGTCTACCAATCTGATGGCTCAATCATTAGTGGTTTTAATTATGCCAAACCTCCAGGTGGATTAAATCCATTCAGCAAAAGTATTACAAGCATGCTCATTTTGTATTCTTGATCATTAAAATTTTACTTTGCACCTCCTCCCAGGACAGCAGCTCCTTTTCATCCCCTCAGCCAAGTAGCATCTAATTTTCTCCATGTCTAAAATTTGCTACAAGTTATCAGATAACATCCAAGTTGTTCTCAATCCCACCGTGAAATCTTAAATGAGAATATGTGGATGAAGACGTGTGTGGTAATGAAACACTGCATGCCATTGGAAGGCGATGTAAGCAAATCTAATTATGGGAGTGAAACAAGGATAAAAATGGGAATGGAGGCAGCGGGAACCGGCTGAATGGTCAAAATAATATTTAGGCGCAAGGCGGAGCAACAGTGAGAGAGAGGAGAGAGAGAAAAAAAACATGCTCACCGGTTCCCAGACATGCTGTCGCCTGGTCCTCAATCACTCCCCCATGTTAGAATCACATGACCAGCCGAATACTACTCGCTTATCTCAGTAACTGTCCTGTTATTTGACACTTTCACTTATTGATTAAAGTAATCATGGCTGACTGAATACTACATTTCTACAATGGCATCTGAATCTGTAAACTATTGATTTTCAATGATGCTGCATCCAAGCCGCTAGGTGTCACTGTAAGTCCAAGATAATTAAAAGAATGGGTCGGCTGCTAATCACAGGGTTGGTGGTCTGATTCCCGGCCCACATGCCAAAGTGTCCAAAGTGTGAATGTGTGATTGGGACAGAGTGTAAAGCACTTTGGTAACTTCTAAGGTTAAAAAAAGTGCTATAGAAGTGCAGACCAAGATGACACAAAGACAAAAGTTATTGAGTGCAATAAGTAAATGTATCATGTATATTTTTATATTTATTTGAAAAACAAGACAACAGTATATATATTTATGCAATGCTATTATTTTTCAGAGCAATCAGACGTACGATTACCTGGCAGACAATTTAATGGGTGAAAAAAGCACAGAGACTTGGAGGTGGACTCTTTTCACTTGGGCCAGTAACTTTGAACCACCTAGAAATGCCTTAGCATCAACCCACAATACCTGAGTAGCAACACCCTGTAAACCATCCACAATACCCTAACAGTGTGGCAGTGAGTTTTACACAGGCAAGCCCCACTCACATATTCTGCAGAAATTGTAATTATCTAGTTCATATTGAGAGAGTTTGTATGCTCTATATGGCCTAATTAGTGCTCTCAGACTGAATTAAGCCCTGAGGTTTTTTGTGCTATCATAAATGTTTTAAAAAAAAAAAAAATTGTATTTATGATTACACCTCACCTATAAGGTAATACAAGCATTACAGCATAATTTTCTGTATTTGAAACGATGTGTAGTGTGAAAAGCACTATTCAAATAACAATTACTTGACTTGATTAAATACCAAATTTACTCTGCAAAGTCACTTTGCTACATCAGAGATATCCAATAGGTGAGCTATGCATGGCTTATTGCCAGCATGGGGTCAGAGCATAGCAAGAACAAATGCCAGGCGAATAGTAACATTTCCCTACAGTACCTGAAACCTGCAGGTGTGCCTGGGCCATCTGTAATGGCCGACATTTCCTAAAAAAAATGTTGCTTCCTAAAGCGGCTGACCTGCTGTGTCCAAACAGAAGCAAAGACAGCTTCATCACTTAACTTTCAACTAACAAATGATCAAAGAGTGAAAAATGGGTGAGACAGATCTATATCATGTTTGGTTCAGGGTGTGGGGGCGAGATTTGAGATTAAATGTAACACAAATGGAGACTTTTGCTTTCTAATGCTTATATTATGCTTCTCAGTTGTATCTCACGAGAAAAAGAGCATAGTAATCTCATACGTCTGTCCTCTGGAGTTTCAGCAAGATCTCAACAATGTTACAAACTGTGCTCAGATTTGCAACACATTACTTTTTTCCCCTTGCTAGCTAACAATTAGCATGTTCTTGGTTCATGTACTTCGGCCAACAGGTGCCACTATCATTAAGCATGAAATCTTATTCTTACAAGGTGACAGAAGGCACCAAGACCAATTTTTTTTCACGTTGCTGTTCAAAGCTTCCGTAATATCCACATGAGTCGAGATCTATAAACTTACTGTATGTCAACAATTATCTAATTTATGTTCAACAAATTACAATTTTAACAATTTTGAGGAGAAATATCTGAGTGATACCTATGTGAAACGCAAATTAAAACTCCATTGTGCCTCCTGAGCTATGAAAGCAAAGTCTGGGCAATTCTGAAAAGTCTGGCTTCTTGAAAAAACAACCAGTCAAATAGCACAATGCCTACATTTAAATCGAAGCACATCAAGAGCGGTTGCCATGGGGATGCTAGGCTTGTTTTTAGATCAGAATGTGTGGAGGGGACAGAAGGTGAGGGTCCTACGAGTGCTGTTAAGTCTTCACACAGAGTGAACATTAATTAAACTCCCTCATTACAAAGCACTAGTGAGTGAGGTTGCCCAAGCTTCCGAGACCCTCAAGGTAATGCAGATAAATAGGGTGCAGTCAAGCACAGATACCCGCAATTATGACTGCATTTCCTGGAAAATCCACACTAATGTACCAGGCATATTCACTTTTTAGTTGCACGGGAACAGCAATTTGTTACCTAATTACCTAAAAGTCACTTGAAATAGCAACTGATTGTATTTTTGGCACATCAAATTTGATGTTTGGGAAATTTGATGAGTGACCAAAGCATTGATAGAATTATAGATAGAAGATCCCCCCTGCAAGATGCCGCCCTGGGCGACTGCCCATGTCGCCCATGCCTATACCGCCACTGGTCCTCGTGTTCCATCGGCGGACAGTAAACTTCACGTTGGCTTCAGAGGAATACAATGTAAAGGTTGTACAAAGGAACATTTATCTTCAACAACGATATCAAATTGAATAGCAGGCACAACAATGCCACAACAACATTGGCCACAGTTGGATCACATGACTGTGTCACATAACAACAAATATGTAATCATTTTCAGATATCTCTGTTTTCCCTGTCCACAATACAATGCAAAGACAGCATTTTCAAATGTATCCACTTTGGAGAGAGTTCTCGAAAAGCTTCGTTTTCACTGGCAAAAAAAGCTGTCTCACGTGGACGGAAGGCCAAAACATAGCGACAAAGATGAGTTTTTAAATGAAAACATATTAGTGTGGATGTGGCCTAAGATGTTCTGCCTTGATAGGCATTGGTAGTGTGTTTTGGTTGGTTTTCTAATTCTCAAAATAATGTCATAGTACAATAACATATCCATGTTTTTTTGGAGTAAGTCCCACAGTAGTTAATGTGTAATCAATAGTCTCCCTGCTGTTTAGTGCTGGTGAGGTGATGGGCTTGCTGTTATACCAGTATGGCCCTACTGTTTGCCAGTAAAATGTATCTGGTGAGCCCAGTCTACCAACATGGCCTTCCTTACGAAGCTGCTGGATTAGCTTATTAAGAAACTCAATGGAAAACTAGCACACCTGCAATACATGCTGGAGACCGGCATTCAAAACTCAAAATATAATGGAGACAAATTATGCAGGTCCCACATTAGAGCAACAGCATCTTAAAATTGCTTTTTGAAATGGCTTTCACTGCTCCAAATGTGCAAATATGAATATTGAGCTTCTGTGCAACAGAACAAGCAAGCTATTTCAGACCATTGTCCTTTGACTTCTTTGCCCAAAAGAGTTTTACAGATTTATCCATCCAAAAGTGCAACTGATGTAATATATTTGACACTGTATAACACCTCCAAGACCAATAGAGCCATTCAAAGTTCATGAAATAATTGGTTAATAACTATGTGGCCAACAATAAGTGAAAATGCTAGTCTATCTTTTTAGATACACACTCTCTTTTTCAGAGACAATCTTTCAAAGAAGGCAAACTGAGATCATTAATGTAATTTTGCTGTTTGAATGGTACAATTTGAAGTTATTTCCTCTTGTGCTTTGTTCCTTTTTCTGGTTGCATGGATTTTAATGATGTAGGTTTTCTTAACAAGACTGTTGTGCCGCTGGCTTTTACAACACTTGGATAATGAAATGGTCTGGCTGCAGTATGTACCATTTTATTGTGTTGTGAATAAATAAAAATTTTGCAAATGGGAACTGCAAAACTTGAAAATTACTACTGGCAAACAGAAAAGGGGGAAAATGCCTCAAGTCACAAATGTTCATTCCCGCTGGCAACCATTGCTGTGCCTGTCTATACAGACAACACGTGAGTGGACACAAAGATACAGAGAGGCCCTGCTGAGTTTTACAAACTGAAAATGTTGTACGAGCAGTGAGTGAAAGCTTGCTGAGCACGCGTTAGATTTGCCTGAATTTTGTGCGTAGGCAAAGCTGCTTTCAAATCCAACAGGTGCTCATGGGACTCTATTCTGTATGTATTCCTGGTGCTTTACTTCTGAGAGCTGCTACCTGGGAAAATAGGGCACTTGAACAAGAGGTGCTAGGAATATTTCTTATTGCACTTGCAAGATTTCCTGGTTTCCAAGCCTACATCCATAAAAGGGGATACATATATGGGAGACCGTATTTGTCACTTTTTACTCCAGTGAATATTTCTCAGGGCAGGTTTATTTTTGAAAGTCTATTTCTATATATACACTTACCCAAGTCTTGGCTAGAAAACATATATGGGCATTTGCACCGTTATTGCCCAGAAAAAAAAAAGCTACAGTTCATGTTATCAAACTATATGTGGGAAATTGTCACCCTGGAACCTGCCTGTTAAACAGCCTAAATTTAAACAGAAAGAAATAAAGAAAAGTTTTAAAAATGTTTAAACCATTGTTTTAGTGGAACCATCAAATTATAATAAATAAACTGTAAACTGTATATCTTTCCAATATTTCAAACATATATGAATACTTTACCCATTAAAAATATAAATGTGAGAACTTGCCTTGACCTGGTATTTATGGAAAAATGTCCTGACAACATGGCTCAGCCTTGAGTTAAAATCTACCTTCAGTATACAGTTGTTCTTTGCCTACAGCTATTTCAAAAACTGATGATACTGGAATTTTAGTTTTGTGCACAGAATTCACAAAAAATATTCTAATATAATGTGCCATTCACACCAAAATGTATTTGCACTAATAAAAATCTAGACAGAGCACCATGAATATAGCAGAATGCAGGTGTCTCAAGACATGTTGAAGAGTACTTAACACAGCATCTAAAAAACACAGTAATCCTGCACAAGATGAAAAACAAAATGTGAGACGTGGAGCAACAGTTAAGATTAAAACAGATTTACAATGAAAAACAATTGAAAACTTCCCCATGTGATACCTAGCCCTGGATCACCTACAATCAAACATTAATTTGTGTATATGTAATTACAAATTTTCTCATTTGTCTGCTACTTTAGAATCCACTAAAATGTATCAAAATTAGATAAAATAGGTGTTCAGGCTGACACCTTGATCAATTGCTTTTTGCATGCCAAAATGGACATATCTATGTGGTTAACGAGTAGGAAGTGGAGGAAACAAGGCAGTTCAAGTCTGTGCTGATTGCGTATAACTGCATCTATTCAAAAGTCTGGTGACATTAAATCTAAGGGAGATAATGCCTGCAACACAGACTACAACACAAAGGGCATTGGTTCCTTCATTATCTCACTCTCTCAGTGTAACAACACAGTCCATTAATCACCCGCAAACCCAACAGCCCTACTCCGCCATCCCTTTCACAATGGGGGCAGCAACTGAAGTGCCAGATCGCTGTTTTCTTTCTCATCTTTTTTTGACTCGCCTCCATAATTAGCTTGTCTGCATACTGTTCAAAGGTGAACTTTGAAAGAGAGAATATTTGTGTGACTACATGCAAACTGTAGCAAATCTGATTAAATTGAAGGGACATATGCAAAGGAGACGTATACCATTTTTAGAGTTTACAAACAGATGAGGAATTGTTCTTTACTGTTCTCCCAGTACTCCCCCCACCCAACAGATGGAAACAACCCAGATATAAAGGTTATTTTTGTTGGTGTGTGTAACAAGATCTTTAAATGAGGGAATGAGGAAGCGGGAGATGGCGTTTCCAACACAGGGTAGATCATTTATTTAAACAAAATGTCCGCTTTACAGCTATAAAGGAAACTAATAAGGATTTCACTGAACCAAAAAGAGGAAACAAAATCAGGGAAATGTAAGTCTAATGGCAACGGCCAACACACAAACAGCACACAAACAGCTTGATAGTGGGGTCTCTCCTCTGCCACTGTCTTCTGTCCTTATGAGCTCCTTCACTCCTCACTGGAACATAAAACAGGTGTTATGCACAGGTTGAATTCATTCACCTATCATCTCCCCGGCCTCTCTCTACACAATATGGCACTCGGCCATGCCCCCACCTCCACATACCCCCACTGCCAACTCAGGATGGGGGCCGTGGTCCGAAAACAGGGTGAAGGCCCTCCCAAGCAGTTAGTATTGGAGGATGAGGACTGCTCACTTAATGGCAAGACACTCTTACTGAGAGCTTTTGGCTAATTTACAGCATGGAGCATTCCTCCCTGCTCCACCTGGGATAACACAGCCCCCAACCCACCGATGTGTCCGTCTGTAATACAAAAGGTACAGAGAAGTCAAGGGAATGCAAAAGAGGTCCACCACAGAGTGAAGCCTTTACTTGCAGAAAAGCCTGTTGACACAGCTCCATCCACTGGAATGGGTCTGGCACTCCTTTTTTAATGAGATCAGCTAGTGAAGTCCATACAGTAAGGTACAAACCTACGATAATAGCCAGCCAACCCCAGGAACTGTCTCAACCCCTTTTTGGTCTTGGGCCTAGGACAAGCCGCAATGGCTGCTGTTTTATCAATTTTGGGACTCACTTGTCTGTGACCCAAGATACCTTACTTCCACCCACCCAATTGCACACTTCCTCGGATTTGACATGAGTCCAGCTCACATCAGCGACCTCAGGAAGGCCCTTAGATGCTGGATATGCCACTGCTAATCATTGCTATAGATGCTGATATCATCCAGATAGGTAGCAGCATACGCTGCATGAGGGCGGAGAACTTTGTCCATGAGTCACTGAAACATCGCAGGGGCCCCAAACAAAAAGCGGCTTTTTCTCGGGACATGGGAGCAGAATCTGCCAATATCACTTTGTTAAATCCAGTAAAAGTAAGCCACACCCAACCGATCAAGCAGTTTGTCAATGCGAGGCATTGGGCAAGCATCAAATTTAGACACTGCATTTGACTTTTTTGTAATCCATACAGAACCAGACCAAGCCGTTCTTTTCGGATCCAGCACCACTGGGCTGGCCCAGTCACTGTGGGATTCTTCAACATATTGAATTTCATTTTTGCTGTCCTCCTCACAATTTTCCCATAGGATTTTGAGGACTCAGCATGGTTGACACCTGTACAATAATTCGAATTGGGAGAACCCCATGGAGGCTCTAGCCACCTGTCCCAATTTTGAGCGTCTTCGTGCGAACTTCCAAATCCTATTCTTTAGTGTCTGATTAAATCGTTTGACCAAGCCATCCATTTGGAGGTGGTAACACTGGTCCGAATTGATTGAATCCCCAATAATTCCAATAGTTAGCATAGTGTACGTGACAGCTTCCGGATATCGCATTGCGTATTCCACCATAACAAACACAAAGCTATTTCTAAGGGACCCTCGATCAATGGAAGTGGGTGCAATGGCACACTTGGGGTGGCTGGTGGATTCACCAACTGACATTCACAGCATGCCGGATCACAACTGCAAACATCCCTGTGAATGCCTGGCTTTGTCTGAGCGTCCTGTGTCACTCAGTACAACCGATCCTTGATCATTTATAATTATGGATTTGCAAGTGCAATGTCTGGCTGGATGCACTGATCATCAATCACTTTCACCCAATCAAAGGCGTGCCTAAGGGTCTCATCTCACTTCTGCTCCAGAGGGAAATCCCCCACCGGGAATCCTCTGAGGGCTGGGGAAGTCAAAACTTCCCCCTCTGTTATGTTATCCTGACGTGGAGCTGATGTAGAAGACCCTCTCTCCGCCTCCCCAGCCAGTGAATTGCAAAATACATAGACACTTTGTTACAGAACACATCAGCACATATTCCCCCCAATAACGACTGAAATGTCAATCCGTACCCAAAATCAGCAGATGGGTGAGACGACGAGTAATTACCGCCTCAATTCTAGTTTATGCCCCAGAAATTTAATATTAATGGGCACTAAAGGATATTTGTGAACATCCCCATGCACACACCTCACCTTCACCCTATGTGCTTTACCCAAAACCTCACCTTGAACAAAGTATTGGTGAATCAAGGTCTGATTAAAACCTGAATCCACCAAGGCTTGGTATGTACCCCCTTGAATACTCACAGGTATCTTGTACGTTCCTGCCAGGTCAGGGTTGGCATGCGACACATCGGGGATCCGCACCAATATCCCTACATCCATTATCGGCATTGGTCCTGGAAGTGGCACGGCTCTTCACAGTGCCAGCGCACCAGCTAAAATTTTTTACTGCACCTGCACCCACAGATTCTCCAACCTGGTGGAAAAGGGGAGACACAGAGGGTGGGGTGTTACAAATGCCTGGAACCCCCGGGCCGGTGGAGGGAATAAACCCCCGTCCCCGGGATGAAGGGACAGGAACAGGATGAGGTAGAGGGGGGAGAGACAGCGGGAGAGAGAGAGAGATAGAGAGAGAAAGCTTGGCTGTTTCCCAGATATGCGTGTGGTCCTAAGGTAGCTCCGTGGTCCTTTTTGGACAGCCGGTCGATGAACTGTTCTAGCACCACCTCCGGCAGGCATTCCGGAGCTATTGGGTGAAGGCAAATGTGTGGCCGAATTTCCTGTAGGTCAGCACCTGGAAGTGCTGACGATGTTGCTCTGGGTTCCGGCTGACCTGTTGTTGGATGGCTCGCTTCAGGTCCAGGTACTCCAGCAGTTTAGCCAAAAGCGGATGTTGGGCCGTGAGCTGGACCTCCCCTGACATAAGTGGCAGCAGGTGGACCACCCACAGCATCTGGAGCCAGCCGACCCCGCAGTGGCCCATTCATACAACTCAATGAATGCTTCGGGATCTTCCTGGGGGCCCATCTTGACCAGGGTAATCTGAGATGGGGGGTCCTGCGGCCGGTGTCACTGCTGGAGTACCCCCACGTGGCAGCAAGCTCTGGAACATGCGCCGGTAAAAAAATGTTTTAAGGTTTGAAGAAATTTTAATTGTCTTGATACTGTACGTGTTGATATGACCCCCACTAAAATGTTGACTCATATTCTACTCAATTTTGGATTTTTATATTTTGATAGGAAGCACACACACACACACACACACACAAAGGAAAAAACACCAAACCTGATGGAGGTTCCATTACATCTTGGTCAGGTGGTCTCTTCCTGTCTATTTTGGTGTTTGACCAGAAAAAGCTGAAAACTGGACCAGACTTGTTTCAAGATGGTGCCGAGTATGGCTGCTGCACTGCGAGCTCAACACATCAGTTGCAACACACGAGGGAACAGGTTTTGGACCATTGCTACTCTCCCTTCCAGGATGGCTACAAATCCCTCCCCCACCCACCATTTGGCAAATCGGACCTCTCTTCCGTTCTTCTTCTGCCCTCTTACAGGCAGAAACTGAAACAGGAACAGTGTATTTTTATATTTGTGTATACTGTTTATTTTATATTATTTTATTGTATACAGTCTTCTTATTTTGTCTATACTGTATATTGTATATAATTTTTTATTGTACACAGTCTTCTTATTTTGTGTATACTGTATATTTTAAATTATTAGTTGTATATTGTATATTGTTTTGTGCAACATGATGTATAAACTGTGTTTTGTGTAAATCAGATGTTTATTGTAATTGTCATACTGCTATGTTGCTTGAAACTGCACCCAAAACTTTCACCCACTGTTGCATTTGTGTATATGGTTGGGTGACAATAAAGATATTTGATTTGATTTGAAGCCAAAAAATGCAGGTCAACCACAAAATCCCATTAATTAGGAACAGAATCAGACCTCATGTTCACGCAAACACACAGCACTTTAGAAAGTCACATCGTATACGATGTATCTCCCCTGTCTGATAAGTACAATTCTTTTGTTTGGGACTCCACCCTTATTTGGACTGCAAGTGCTCAATTCTGAAAGTGCATTATTGTGAAAAGGAGCCTGTGTTGGACTTGAAGATAGAATGAGTGTCAACTCGGTGCAGACAGGTCATTTCCCAACCATGCGGGAAGCCCCCTGAGCACAGTAAGTCTTCTCTCCTCAGGCAGATATGGATGCTAACGCCAGTCTCAGCTGCTGCTGCTCATCTGCTTCTCAGAGGGTTTAGCTGAGTCAGCGCCACGCTCTGCATCACACCCTCCATGTGGGGCCACCGGATTTGCATTTCTATAATTCATATTCTATGTTTCATTCCCGTTTTCAGAACTGTGTTAGGGACAGTCAGGGCTGTTGATTTGGCCATTCAAAGTATTTGCATTATTTGAACTGTAATTTAATTTGTAAGGCCCTGAAAATGGCGCAATTGATATTTACTTGCAATGTCATAGCCATCCATTCACGGATACATAGGGTGTCCCCTTTGTCATTTTATGATACAAGAGGTGCTCATAAGCACCCCCTTTGAGATCGGTATACACCCTCGATGTACACTGGTGCGGTCACATCAGCAGACTACATCCCAATAGTGCATGTTGCAAAGTGTAGACTTGGAGTTTGATTGTGCCATTTGGGGCAGGGTCTAAAGGGATGTTGCGTGTAGACAGACTTTTGAAAATTGGCGTAAACTCTGGCCCATTTTGCAACCTATTTTAGTCAAGAACCACACACTAAGACAGGAAGAGACTGTCTGACCAACTTGTAAAGCAACTAATCACAATTAGTTTGTTTTCACATGCTGTTTAATGCTGGGTTTGTCAGAAATAGCAGATATCACAATAATAGACTTGTTTGAAAAAATAAATTGGTACAGCACAAAGTGTTGGGTCACAATTGGCAGTATAAAAAACACCAATGAAATTATATAATTATAATTTTTCTCCATCCAGTGGTATAAATTATCTCACTGTGAATTCGAGGGCAATAGGTCGACAGTTCTCGGCCTGTGCTAACTAAAATGTTTGAACTTATGGGCACGTGTGCGCATTTCCGGGTGAAATGTCCCCCAAGGTGCGGCAAAAGGGAGTAGTAAAGGGAGTGGCTTTTAGTTGTAAAATTTTCTAACACAGTGAAGAGGAATGCATATTTTATAAACACTTTTCCCAAACCCCAAACATAAACTTAGCTATAAGTAGGTTAAATGTAATCTTAGAGGGAAAATGGAGCCTTCGAATCGCACTCTTCACTGAATAAACAAATGCAATTACTTCTTTGATTCAACGCAGGACGAGAACTCCACTCTCTGATGCAACACACCATTTTTCACACCACAGAAGAAGGTAAAAACATTTGAACTGATGCTGAAAGGTCTGATGGGAGATGCTGTTTGTCAGTAACTTGGCTGAATGGGGTCAATGTCAGGGTACTGGAATACTTGTTAGTAACATGTCAACTTTCAGTGAGATCTTGTTGAATAGCAATAAGTACAGTTTATTTCACATTAATTACTCAAAAAGAAAGTGTAATGTACAATTCTGCTCATGAATATCTAGTTCACTTGGTACTTACCTCCTCTAACAAAACTCTGAATATCTTTCAAACATTTTATGACACTAACCTCGCAAACCTTGGCAAATCCTGTGGTTAGTTGTTCCTTAAAAACACTTATTGTACAAGGTTTGCCATCTTTTTGTCATGCAAATATGGGTGGCATTTCACAGTCGGCCCAGGCTTGGCAGAAGGGGTACCCCTTAGGTATTTTGCCACTTAAATTTGGGACATTAAAGCCAAAATACAGGAAGTCCTGGCAAATACAGTTGGCAACCCTGCATCAACTTGTTAGCATGCCAACAGCCCTGATCTTGTCTGGTGCTAGCCATTCCATTTGTAACTGCCCATTACGGCCAGCTTTTGACATGTTTGTGTGCAATATGCATCAGAGAGACTGTGGGCAGTAAATGGGTGTGATGTTTAAGTAGAGACTAATTAAGGTGTTACTGCAATTCCAATAACTACAGTAACTGTGATATTATAGGTTGAAACTATAGTTCCTACATAATAACCAAAGTGAAATTAACATCTACAAATGCCTTATCATGAACAAGTAGTTACCTCAGTTTGTCCTTCACGTTGTCATAAGGTGGTAGTACCCACAACTACTCAGACCCTTAGGCAATAGCGACAGGCTAACATGACGAAAGCCTCATGTCTTCCTGTCATCTCTGATGCAGACAGTGGGCACAGATTTGGCTCAGAGCCAGGGACCACACTTCAATTCCAATTTGTCTCATTCTAAACTATTTCTATGGCAAACAAGGGAGAAATGCTCGGAATATGAAGCCAGGCTGAAGTAATAAACTTTTTTAACTTTTTTAACCGTTCCAGCTGCCAAGGCACGCTAGCATTGTTTATCAAGACCACATATAATTTGTTTCACAATTTGCCAAAAACATAACATTTCCATAGATTTCCGAAAAATCAACCCTCCAACCATTCTTAGAATTGCGTATTGTTAGTTTTAGAAAAACATTGCTTAGAATATTCACCATCTGCTTACACGTTTGGGAAATCACAATCTTCACATCTACTGCCTCAGCAGGCATCAAGAAATGTTTATTAATGCTCTCTGCATGTTTTAAGGATGAAAGCATTTAACGTGAGTAATAACTTTTGGGTACCTCAATGTCTTGGCCACAGCTGTATTTATTAGAGTGTATCCAGATTGATTACTTTCAATGAATGAGCAAATTCTGTACATCAAGTTAGACTATCGGGTGTGATACCGACTTGAATGGAAATGTTTGTTCCAGGTTTCTATTTCTTGTAACAGAAATCACATTTGGTCATACATATGTTTATAACTAATAATCAATGTTGGGTTACATAAACAATAGAGAAAAACAGATGCACTCTGATAGACCAGAATTTTGAATGCATTATAAAATTTATTTAGTGGTGCTTGCAGAGCAGGCTTTGTGCAAACCTATGAGGTTTGTTATGGACAATTCTGCTATTACTAGTATTTTCTAAGCATTCACATGAACTTATGGAGGATAGACCCTGATCATAACTAGGGACCAGAATACCCCCATAGCAACACAATAGCAACTGCAGAATACCTCAGCAACCACACAGCAATGCCCTAGCAACCACACAGAACACCGTAGCATCATTATCGCAAGTTTTGCATGAACAAACACCATTCACATTTCCTTCAGAAGATGCAAAAAAGTTTTTGTAAGATTGAGGACAAAATCTAAAATAATCATCTAAAATAAGTCTCATACACCTACAGCACCAAGCTGCAGAGGGTGTGGATCCATTAAATCCAAGCTCCTTTACAAGACTGACTACACCTACACAAGTGATACAGCCTCCCTTGGCTACATATAATTGATAAGGCTCTTGAGAAAGAAACCTCGGGACAAGATGAAGATCAGGCTGAAGGAAATTGATTGAGCTCATAAATTCTGTATAGAGCAGCACCATATTTTATTAGCGCTGTGCTGGAGAAGTGAGCTCCTACTGAGAATATAAAAACTGCCATTCTGAGACTGTGTGTGTGTGTGTGTGTGTGTGTGTGTGTGTGTGTGTGTGTGTGTGTGTGTGTGTGTGTGTGTGTGTGTGTTGTGTGTGTGTGTGTGTCATACAAGTCATGACTCAGCTTTTGTTTATTTGCATAACTGGGGACACATTTTACACAGATACAACATATTTTGCCTAATTCCCCATGAATAATGAAATTACATTCATTGATGTAAATGCATGATAAGCATGCGTCATCAGCTGCAACAAAGAAAAAAGTATCTCTTATAATATAAGAGCATCATTTTTATAGTATACTGAACTCACTTATACTTCAACCCACTTTTATCTTGTAATCTCATGTTTTGACCCTTCATTTCTGAACATTTGGTTCAAAAAGGCATTTTTTTAATCCTAGGCATCATCTGTCTGTCTGTCTGTAATCTAGCACTCGACAATACACTCTAAGAGATCAGCATTGTACACAACACAACAATGAAAATGCAAATAAAAAAGTACAACTGAACAGATGTGGGTTTCTTGCTGTGGGGATACACTTACGAACGAGGAGTCTACTTTATTACAAACAATAGTAATATCATGAAACAAATGGTCTGTGTTAAAAGCTTCAAGATTTCTGCAAGGATAACTTGAGCTCAAAATGTGGCAACCCAATTGAATTAATGACCCATCCCTGGAGCTGAACTCCTGCTCAAATCCCTTTTAGTTGCTCTCCATAAATGAATGAGTCCAGTAGGTTTTAATATTTAGGTTACCCCACGGCTCACTGCATTCGATCTTATAAAACATAATGAGATTTCCCCCGCTAGCAAAACACTAAGTATTCACATATTTACCCTGATGGAGAAATATGGAAAGGAGAAAGGTGTTAGGACATAGTCTCTCAGAAATATTATTTATAGCACATTGTCTTGCCTGTGAGATAAATAAGAACTCTACAGTACTGTATATTCACAACCAATTTCATTTTTGATTTGTACTAAGAAGTAACCAACAGATTTAAGACATTACAGACATCACAGCATAATTTTCTGTAAAGCTGCTTTGAAACGCTGTGTATCGCTGTGAAAAGCCCTATGCAAATTAAAATGAATTGACACAGTGCTAGATGGTTTGATGTTGAGTTTCTTGCTGTGTTATGGGAGATACAAGGTTGAGAAAACATGTATTTGGAGATAAAATGTGTAATTTTGGCACTACTAGAGTCACTAAACAGAACTGGAAAATAGTATCTGTTTTCAAACAAGTTTCCTGAACACCTGTCTTATATTGCTCAGACAAAAAAATAGTCCCACTCTTACCAATGGTAGAGGCAATGTTACTTTGTCAGGCTATACTATCTAACTCTTAACACTGTATTTTTGTTCTGAATTCCAGTAAAAGTATACACAAATTAGATCAGATTACATTTAACTGAATGCAAAGACTAAATGAGAGCACTTCCCTGCAAGTCTATCTCATCCATTTTAATCAGACCTGAAATACCACACATGGAGTCATAGAAACTCAGTTAATACAAGTTAATTCATTAACTCTAAAAATGTATTTGGCACAAACGACTTCTTGGAAGTGCAGTCAAGCAGACTCTCAAGATTGGCCATCGACATGCTCGAGGCATATGATAGGACAAAAGCATGACCACAAGATGTTCTATAGAACTCATGATTGAAAGACACTGAGCTGGGAGGGCTTAGGCATGACTGATGATTATCTCCACGAAAAAGAACATCAAGAAGATCTTGGCAAGGAGCCAGGGTTTAAATAGGGAGATACTTCTAATAAGCCTCTCAGGACCTGCTCTCATGGTCTGGAAATTGTAGGGTTGCAGGTCTTCTAAGAGCAACAGTGAGGGCAGTACAAGTTAGAGGCAGAGCAAAAGTATATTCTGATGGAAAAGGGATCAAAATCTCCACTGCATCTTTCCTGAGGCTGTACCTCCTCCAGAATTATGATGAAAAGTGAGTCAGATTTGAAAGGAGGGAGATGTGTCAATCTAATGGCTAGAAGGATAAACGGTGGGCAACTTTACCTACCAAGAAACCTTGGGCACAAGACATACCCCATTGCCAAAGTATGTGGACTCCTCAAAATCATCCTGTATGTGATTGTTGAACATCAAAGTTCAAGACCATTGACCTTAATGGGGAGTTTGTCCTTCCTTTGATGTTCTAACAGCTTCCACTGTTCTGGGAAGACTTTTCACTAGTAGAGGTTGGCAGGGTTGGCATTGTTGCAGGGTGTTGCTCTCTGATGTTGGGTGATGAGGTCTGGCTTGCAGTTGGCATTCAAGTTCATCCCAAAGGTGTTCAACAGGATTCAGCTATGTGCTTTGTGTAGGCAAGTCCAGTTCTTCCACACTAAACTCACCATTTCTTGGATCTTAGGATCACAGGGGCATTTTCATGCTGGAACAGAAAAGGGCCCTCCCCAATCTGTTGCTAAACATTTGGAAGTACACAATTCTCTAGAGCAGGGACCTTTGGCCATGTAGAGTATTATACAGAAGCCTATCTCTCAAGACACTTTCAACAAGTAGTTCCATTCAGATTACATTCAAAGAAGGATGTTTGAGTTGTAACAGTCTGTGGCAGGGCGGAGGGCGGGGCCGGGTTATCTCTCTCTCCTTTCTCTTTCTCTCTCACTGCTGCTCCGCGTTGGCCTTTTCCCTCTCGTTGAACTTTTACAGTGTTTTTTGGGGGGTATTACACTGTTACAGGAAGTACACCCCATTTTTATTATTTCTGTTTCCCTCCCCTTGTCCCCTCCCTCATCCAAGTGGACGGGGATGACCTGCCGGCAGACAGGGCTTCAGGCACGCCCTCCCCCAGGGAAAGGGGTTCTACACACCCGGTCCCTTATCAGGATTATCAAGCCTCCGAGAGGGATAAAGGCTGACTGCGGAGGATTGTGTGGGAGAGAGAGATAGTTTTTTGTCTTTTGCTTCAGTTTTATATTAAACTATTATTTATATTATCAAGCCGGTTCTCGCCTCTTCCTTTCCATTGAACAACGTTACACAGACTCTATCCATCAAATACGTTGTCCATATGGCTTGTGTGCTTTATTTTGAGTCTTCTGAAGCTGAACGTTAGCTTTTGGTGGGAAATAGACAAACATTTTATATGTTGTTATTAACAGAAAATAACATTTTCTCATTTGCTGCATATTGGAACTGGTCTGTTATGCTCAATTATGACACACATGAGAACCAGTGCTGTTTTGGCATCAATAACATCAAACAAGGCGTAACATGTCAGTGTGCCCTTTTTTAATCTGAACATAACTGTCTTAAATTTTGGTCTGTTTCTCATATAGATTCCTCAAAATTATTTTTCATTTTCGGGTGAACTGTTCCTTTAAATACTGTGAAGACAACTTCTATTAGGAATGAAATTAGCATTGTTGGGATCTCCTACTTATGCAAGTCACCAAACTACCTTTGCAGGTTTCTTAACTTTCAACCTCTTTCTATTGTCTGTTGCTTGTCCTTAATCTTCTCTGCCCAGCATTGCACATAGACACACACATGCAACAATACTATCAGCCATTCCAGGCACGCAGGCCTCAGCACAATGTAAATTATTTAGCTGGGCTTGCTGGAGGCTGCAAGCGAATCATAAATCGAGACAATCTGGGGCCTTTTTCAGAGGGGTGACTATGGTTAAACGAAGCTAAACATCAATACCGAAAACACTCACAACCCTAATGCCATCAAAAAGGATAAAGTCAAACAGTGCACACTACCTCAGATTTCACAATAAATGTTTGGGCATCAGTTTGGGCATCTTTTGTGGATTACAGTTCTTGACAGGGCTTCAAAGGTTAACTAACACTTTATGGATGCAAACCAACCCCATGACTTGCTAAATGACTTTAATTATGTATGGCTTCTGGGTCAGAGGAACCCACAGTCTACCTGAAGCAGTAAATCTTCGCACATGGACTCGCATTCAATATGTTGACATGAAAATCCCAGCAAAGCTCTTTTTGCACTCTGCAAAATGAATCAGGAATGAGAAAGTAAACGCCCCCAAAGAGTTGCGTGTTCGAGGCCAAGTTGCCAATTGCGCATTATGCTGAATATTATGGAAACGTTTTCGACATAAATAAAAATATTTTTAGAGGTTATATTTTGGACACTTGTGTTTGTATGATAGACTGAAGTAAACAATCCGCCTTATTTAGTTTTTGATCATGTTTTATAGACTAAACACAGAGAGAGTTTTATAATTCAACTAAAAAATTAAAGACTATGCATCATTAGCATTCTGGGCGGAAAGCTTTGTGTGGTCAGTGTGTATTCCCCATTTAATTTACTGTAAATATTAAACATTACATTTGTCCATATCAAACCCTTTGCAGATTTTAAATAATTAACTTTCTCTAAGAGCCAGATGCCTCTGAATACTTAACATTCCTTAATTACAATAAGAAATAGCATATGACGATTTTACAGTTTTATGTGCGCTACTTGTTAGATATCTAAGCAATGGTTTTCAAAAGGTGGGTCGCAACCCAATAATGATATAAGTTCATTGGCATAAGGGGGGAAAAACACTGAGAAATGCAAATAATAAAGTGAAACTAATCTTATAATGTTGTATAGTTTGGATAGCAAAGCAAATGTGCTTATCAACTTTATAATGGGAGGAGAAAACACGTCCCATATCTTTTGTTGTTGACGTTAATGGCCGTCCATCCATTTTAACTGTATGGTATTTGGGCACAAATTCATCTGTCACTTGGTAGAAGCTAGCCAAATTAGGCAGATGCCAACATAGATAAATCCACACAAGGTAATAGAAAATACAACTCTGTAATCATTAAATACAGGTTCACTTGCAGCAAGGATAAACATGGTTTGTGACGACCACAAAGTATTTTAAATTATAGATGCAGAGAGCATGAAACCATTGGAATTCAAGAGACCTTTCCAAATCAGCCTATGTCTAGTTAATACATTTTGTATATTGTTTGGCTTATGCTGTTCTTGGTAATAATACATTTCCAAGTTTGTAGTTTTGGTTCTGTGTGGGGTTGCCAATTGATGTCCAACATAAAATCAGAATCCTGAAGCAAAACCAGTTGAGAACCACCTTGCCAATGCATAATACTCTGCCTTGATCTATTCTGACAGAAATCCAAATCTGACAGAATAATTATTGAGGGAAGAAAGATAGTTTCTTGGTTGTTTGTCCAGCTGGTGTTTAACTTGGTTATTGTGCGTACGTGTTTATATGTATTAGTGTGGGGGTTTGCTCTGCAGGGCAGCTGCCATGTTTAGTGAGGCTGTTTGCTGTCTAATTACACACTGCAGGAGTGACCTTCCATATACCTCCTTTTCACCAGGCCTCAGGTACAAGCAAAACAATGTTATCATGCAGCATTTCCTCTAAACAATGTGACACTACAGTGATCATGGCTAATGGCGGCAGTGGTTTTCCATTAATATTTGAAAGTCAAGACTCAGGGAGACACCTTGACATCCCCTACAATTTGTATACAGTCTTTAATGAATTTGGAAGCCTCACCCTTGTAATTATCCTTGCTTAAACTTCATGCTTAGACTTGTATAAATTTCCACACTGGTCCAGGCTTATTAATACTGGTCTAGCTGGAGGACCAGGAATACCAAGTTGTTAACCAGCTAAATTTAGCTAGTGAAGATGGTCGACCAACACATTGAGCCCATTTGTAAGCACAGCAATCCACGATAACTCTAAAATATCAGCGTATTTAAAAAAATCCAACAAAGCTTTAGGAAAGCTAAAATATTTAAGAATGATCTTACACTACACACATTTTTGTACAATCCAGTGCTCTCTAGAATGAGAATGTCCCTCCCAGTAATACCACCTGCAACTGAATATGTCCCACCCAAACTTCCTGTTTCAATAGAAAAAACATCATCACAGCAAAGAAAACTTTGCTCCTTTCCCTCTTCCAAAATATCATAAGAAAGTACAATTAGAGACACCAGCAGAGCCGGCCCAAGGCATAAGCGAACTAAGCGGCTGCTTAGGGCCCCGGTCGCCACCAGGGGGCCCCCAAGAGCACATGATTTTTTTTTTTTTTATTATACTGTCAATGGACAATGGTAATTATACAAAAACGCAATATTAAATGCAAGATTATGTTAACTGGCTGCAGGATGCAAGCACATTCAGACAGCAAAACAGCAATGTCACAAAAAAGGACATATCCTCTGGTGCAAAGAAAATGAAAAAGAAGAAAACAGAGGAAGAGAAAAAACAGCACGATAAAGGTATGTTAAGTAGCTAGGCTAAGTTACGAGCTAACATTAGCTGGCTAGTTAGTTAACATAGCCTATGTAGCATATCTTCTTTTTTAGGAAAGTTTGATTAATCATCCGTAAATAGCCTTGACATCTTAATATATTATTAGTACAACATATTACTTAGCAAGTTTTAGATTATGTTTTTGTCTTCTGTGTAAAAATAAATTTCCTGGGTATATATTTATAAGCTTCTGTTCCATAAACTTTGTACTGATAACAACTTAACATTATTTACATTAATCTACCATTTTGGGGTCTTTGCTATTATATTCCAATATCATTATGCCTCAATTAGCTAGTTATAGATTAAGAGTTGTTGTTTAGTCGTACAGATGGCTTGCTGCTGTGTATAATAATTTGTAATGAGAAAATAACATATTTTGTCAAATATTCTGTCAAATATGTACTTTTATGAAACTTCCCTAGGAGCACTGTTGAAATATTTTGGACGTGGGGCACAACCAACGCCACCTGCCCCGAGTTCTAGTGCTACAGCTGAGGATGATTTTTCAACAATCCCAGATCACATGGCTAGCTTTTATTATTATTTTCATCTTTCATCAGGTCCATCCTCTGCATGCGAGGAGCACTTCCCAGCACGTGCGTCCACTGATGTGGTCATCTATCCTGTCTGACTCAGAAAGGACTGATCTGGTAAGCAGAGGGCCACTGCCTATACAGGAAAACCTCACATTCTGTTGCACTGTTGCACATTGTTCTCTAGGAAGTACACAAAACTGGTAACAGAGGATCAACAGGATTGGGTAAATATAGGTACATTTAAAACCATAGAAGGGTAAAATCATGCCAGGCAGACATTGGTATGTTGTAAGCAACACAGCTACAACCAATAAAATTGATAAGGGGTGTGTTAGATTTATAGTGTGCGAATAATCAAGCATTGACAATATTCAATCATATTGGCGGCACCGAGGGGCCCCCAAATCAAATTCTGCTTAGGGCCCCATAAAGGCTTGGACCGGCCCTGGACACCAGCATCACATCCATCCATGTTAGCTTAGCTACTGCTAATGCCACACTCGTAACTTGTTACAATCAACTTGTACATTTTTGAAACAACCAGGGTTTGAAATTAACACCCCCCAACCCATCAAATGTGGGTGGGTTTTATGCACAGTGGGGGGTCATTTTGCTTATCTAACATTACAAACATTTTGTGTTCTGGTAAACTAACTGCAAGCTTGTCTCTAATTCAGCAAATTTGCCATGAACTCTCAATTTTTGTAAGGGTACTGTGGCAGGCGACCTATAAGACATCTCAGAGTGATGTTCAATTTATTTTGACATTGCTTGATACCAAATATGTGTGGTTGTAAACAGTATGTTACCATACATTGCAAATGACATGCAACGACATTAGGTTAATTGACATGTGTTATCATAATTCATTATAGCCTCAAAAATTGTGATTGAACAAGAAGTTTCACTTCTGTGCTTGTCTATTCTTTAGCCTCCATTTGTATGTTGTAATAATAATATAATATGTTATATTACAAAATAACATTATATTAAAAGTGTATAAATATATTATTATTTAATAAATAATTATTTAATAAATATTTTAGAGGAGCTAATTCCTGCTTGTTAATCTCTCCGCAAACACGCGAAGTGCTGTTGTGTTCGGCATCAAACAGTTGCTTGACAGTAGAAGCAAATGACAGCTGAGTGGAAACAATGCCCAAACGAAAGTGCAAATTTACAGAAGATTTGCACAACAAATCCCCATCCTTTCGTTCAGATCAAGATCCACGGGAAGCAGAATGTATGACATGTAAAGCTGTCACTTATGGGTCAGTTGTTAATAAAGGCGCAAGTGATTTAGAAGCACACACACATGCTCTGCAAAGCATAAACGGTCAGCAAAAGGTGAAAGCTCATCAGGTAAAATAACGGACTACTTTTTGTGACCTGGTAAAATTATCACACTGCTTCATTTTTCATGGCCATTCAAAACAATAGTAATAGTAAATAAAGGTACACTCATGGCATCAAATATTTTATTTGAGTAGACGGACATTCAAAGAAATGTTGTTTTTTTAATAGTGTTTTCTTCACTGTATTAAAGTTTGCATTCAACACTGTTTTGAACCCTATAAAGTATGGAGTTCAGCACACAAATCCTTATCCAACTCTATTAATTTGTTCTATTATTTGTACATTACTAACTGAAAAGGCTGTAAAAAAAAATCTGTAAAAGAAAAACATTGTTAATGGATGTTCTGCATTTGGAAGACTTGTCTGTGGCATCAAACGGAGGGAAAGGAATTTTAATGACAGTAAGGATTTCTTGGCTCATGATATTCTAGATTCCCAAAAGGCTGTGGGATTGGAATTATTTTCTGTTACAGTAATCACATTCTGAGGTAAAAGACAACATTCAAATAAAGATGATCTGTGATGGGCACTTGACTATGACAGATGTGGAATGGCCTGGTAAAACACATTCAGTAGTTGAACAGACCATTCCAAAGACTTTGCCTGGCTAGATCTCATTAGAAACAAAGTGCTGTACAACCACACACTGGTAAAGTATTGAACAGCATGTGCATAAAATGTACTGCCTGTCACATTTACCGGTGTTGTGCTGGAATCTGACTCTCTGCCAGATTCTTACTCCCCGCTACCTGAGTGGTCTCTATCCCTAAAGCCCATCCCTACACCCACCCCCTTCCATAGTACGGAGTAATTGGTCCATATCCTTAAAGGCCAAAATGACAACTACCCCTAACCCCTCCCCATACTAGGGAGTCAAAAATCAGCATGACACTGGTAACCCCGACGCAAAACACAATGGATATTCCTACACAGATTTGTGATAAGGAAAGCACATTATGAAAAATGCCATTGTTGTTCAGAAGTATTTGGTATAGGTCAAATTTAAAACAAAAAAATAATATTACAAGTTGCACGTTTTATTTATTTAAAAAAAGCTGTGACCCGATTGTGTCAGACAGTGTTTTACACTGTAAAAATATTTTTCTTAATCACCATCTTTTTATTTTTCCTCCAGAAATTAAAACTACATTTTAAGGATCTATAAAAACATCCTAAAAATTTTTTTTATCTGAAATATTAGACAAACTAAAGTAAGTTAAGTTAATTTCTTAATGTTGAAGAGATAAGACTCCTTAATGGAATATTTCAGGTTCAATACAAGTTCAGCCTTATTGACAGCATTTGTGGCATAATGTTGATTAACACCAAAATAAAATTTGATTTGTCCCTCCTTTTCTTAAAAAAAAAATAAATAATAAAAAATCTGGTTTACAGTGAAACACTTACAATGGAAGCCAATGGGGTCAATCCGTAAACATTAAAATACTCACTGTTTCAAATATAGCAACCAGATGTAAATAATATGCAACCAGATGTAAATAATATGCAACCAGATGTAAATAATATGCATTTTAATCTGATTTTAGTTTGATAAAATCGCACACTAACCTTTTCTTTGTAAAGTTAAATCCAATTTTACAATTCCGTTGCTATGACGACCTAATGCCATAAACCTTAAAGACCTAATACATCCTCAATAGATAATAAGATTTAATGTAAGTGATTTTATAAAATAATAAGCATTTTAGCCTGTCCAAAAATGGGCCCCATTCACTTCCATTGTAAGTGCCTCACGGTAACTTTAATTTAAAAACAAAACAAAAAACTTTAAAGAAAAGGAGGGACATAATATTAATAATGTTATTGGCATAATGTTGATTAAAAGAAAAAATGTAATCTTCTAATCTTCCAAACATTTCAGGTTCTGGCATTAGTAAGGCTTTATAAATCTGAAAACTTTTGTGTGTGCGTGAAGTCTGACTTTTTAGCACACTTTAAGGACAAAATATACAGCATGTTTTATACACAAGGCCACAGCTCATCTTATATGATACGAAGTGAATCAATAACATTTGCTGTTTGTCTCAAATATGGAAGGAAAAAAATACAATAAAAAAATACAGTATCATTTATATACAGTATTTATATAAGACAAAAAAAAATTATAAAATAAAAACAGTTTTATGGCTGGTAAGGAATATTTACTCCTGGTAAACAACCTGAATTCACTTGCTATTGCATGCGCAGCTTAAAGTTACCCTGTGAGGAACTGTTGCTGGTATGGTTGATATTGTGGAAACAGTCTAATGGTGTGGACCCTGTCAGACCCTCTTACTCAAACACCAAGACCTAGTTGAGACTCTTAACTCTGTGTGTCCAACTCTGTCTCTCCTTGAATTGGACTTTAATGGAAAAAGACTTCGTTGAAACAAATAGTTCCGGATTCTATCTCCTCTCCTTATTATAACTGTAACTGCCTATAGGTTGAATAAATCTTTATTGCAAACCTATATGGCCACGTAAAAACATACATTAATTTTATTGTATATGTATATGTCATACTCCCCCTGCCACAAGTGAAATCTTTTCCACATGTATAGTATAATATACAAGTAGTCATTTAAAAGAGTGTTATAATTTGACTAGAAGCTTATTATATTCTTTCCACGCTGTGCTGATTATTTTTTATTATTATTTTATTGAGCTGTCAGTATGTTTCATGTAAAAAAAAAACTGCAGAACACCATTGCTTGTTATTCTAGTGCATATTGGCTTTCTTGGACACTAAGTCAATACTTTAAAGGGGTATAGTGGGATTTGATTATCACAAAAGCCCTGTATTATTTTAATGTGTCTGATTTTAATGTTTGATGTAAACCCAGACATCTGTATAGGATACTTCACTTTTTATATTTTATAAAGAAAATGTGAGTGGTGCTTGATAATGCAAGTGTTTGCATAGTGTCCCCTGCAGTCAAAAGAGTCCACCGCCAAGTCTCTATGATATGGCTTGGGTCCCTCCTTAAATTTACATTTATGGTATTGTTTGGGAAGTCTTATCTCTTCGAAAAATAACCTTAAATCACTTAGATTTAGGGGTTTGTTTAAATCCCTAACCCGAAGTATGAGCAATAGTCATAACACCACTAGGGGCCGTATATACTGAAATAAATGTTGTCCACCCACACTGTTTTTCAATTTAATTTTTGCTTTTGCGATCTCAAATGTTTTCAATGGCATCGGCATAT
Source organism: Xyrauchen texanus (assembly GCF_025860055.1). Taxonomy (NCBI): domain Eukaryota; kingdom Metazoa; phylum Chordata; class Actinopteri; order Cypriniformes; family Catostomidae; genus Xyrauchen; species Xyrauchen texanus. Next base: position 21,836,885 of record NC_068319.1, read on the forward strand.
GGTTTTAGCATATAATGTGATCTTTAGCATTTTAAATTGCCAAATTAAAAAATGTGGCTCCATATTGCAGATGCACTCACTGAGCACTTTATTAGGAACAAATATACAATTATTCATGCAAATTTCTAATCAGCCAATCATGTGGCAGAAGTGCAGTGCATAAAGTCATACAGATATGGGTCAGGATCTTCAGTTAATGGTCACTTCAACCATCAGAATGAGGAGAAAATGTGATCTCAGTGATTTAGACCGTGGCGTGATTGTTGGGCTGGTTTGAGCATCTGCTGATCTCCTGGGATTTTCCAGAGGTGCAATTATAACTACTCTCGTTACAGTACTTGAGTAAATGTTTCTCAAACTAAATAATAATACTTTTACTTGAGTTGATAAAGTATTCAACTTCACTACAATTATTTTTCACCACAATTACAAAATACAAAAAATAATAATAATATTTTAGAATTTTTGTGAAAAACTCATGAGTGCTAAATATGTTCATAAACTAAAAGGCACTGTGCGCAGCACAACGGAAGCCCACAGGGCACAGCATCATGACCACACTACACAGGGCAATAAAATGCTGGTGTTTCATTAGCTTCTTCAGGACTTTCTGCCCTGCCACTATACAAGAACTGTAATACTGTGATTTTCTGCATATTTCAATAAATTCTGGAAAGGAGCCGTTCATTCAGGTTCCAGGGAACCCTCTGAACAAGTTTAGCCACTGATCAAACTACACTTGTTTTTAAGATAAGCAATATTTTAACTGTGTCAAACATTAACACAATGAAGTTTGACATATATGTGGGGATATCTTGTTTACTTGCTACTATGTGTCTAAAACAAACTTTTTATATACCTTAGAAAGATACAATACCAATAGGGTCAGAAATTTACGAAAATATCCCAGAAATTCTAAACATTAGGGCAAAAAATGCCCATGGGATCTTCTTTAGACTTTTCACTGAACATCATTTTTGTTCCTCGCACCATCACTCTCCGCTTCTATCAAACCACATCAGTTTGGTATTGTAATCCCATGTTATATTCTGTAACCCGTTCACCCCTCTTGTTCAAAATAAACTGTTCTAGCGGGTAACACTCTCAGTCGCGATGCTGTACTGTATTTCTCTGCCCTGTTCTGCTCTTTATCTGTCTGAAAAGCCTCACCCGCTAGAGGCCAAAATTGTGCAAGGGATGGATGTTAAATAAAGAAGGTATGAGAAATCTCAAAACATAATATAACCAAATAATACAATTTAATTACTAATAATATCTCGATGTTATATAACCATAATGTTAATTAAGACTTTATTATTTCAACTGTAATACCATAGTACATATCCAGAGCAACAACTTTTATTGTTTGAATCAATCATACCTCTCACAAAACACTGTGTGAAATTTTTATTTTTGCCTTTTTTTATTCAGCTGTCATGTAGGAGTTGATAACAGTTTGCTTAATACTCTCATTCCATATCTGGATAATTGCTACAATATAGGATAAATTCCCTCCTTTATGATACTGCATTAAATTAGTTTTGAACAGTATGTTAACTTAATAGCCAAAATACTTGGATTTATATGAATGAGAATAAACCTGAAATAGGAATGTGTTTCAGTCACAATGCACATTATGTAGTTTAAAGACATTTTGAATATTACAAATGGCTATTACTATTTACATAAATGTTCTGTTTGTCCAAGTATCCTCTTGCAGCAATGCAGGTCTTTGGCATTGCAAGTGTAAAGTAACTTGTAAGAACTGAATAACTCAGCAAATGGGGGGAAAAAAAACACTGTATTGTGATTCCTGCATGGTAGCGTGGAACAAAATTGAATAAAAATCACTTAAAACAATTATTTCAAACCATAATAATATTGGAAATATGTTATTTTGACAGTATTTTTGAACAATAGAATGCATCCTTGGTGAAAGGAAGCATACATTTCTTTCAAGTCTTTATGTTCTAAAAATGGAAGTGTATATACTATATATAATATAGTTTTCATGACGTAACTTGTAACATAATTAATTGAGTAGTTTTTTGGCAAACTACTTATTTACTCTTACTTGAGTCATAATATTTCTTAGTACTTCTACTTGTACTCAAGATAATCATTATTACCATTGGGATTTTCAAACACAACAGTCTCTTGAGTTAACATCCATTTTGTGCCAAAAACAAAAAAACATCCAGTGAGCGGCAGTTCTGCACACAGAAATGCCTTGTTGATGACAAGAATGAGAATGGCCAGACTAGTTCGAGTTGACATAAAGGCTCCAGTAACTCAAGTAAACACTCTGTTATATTGTAGTGAGCAGAATAGCATCTCAGAATACACAACGTGTCGAAACTTGAGGCGGATGGGCTACAACAGCAAAAGACCACGTTGGGAACTTTATTAGAACCACAGTGTTACAAAACAAGTGCTCAGTGAGTGTATTTTACAGAGTTGCAATGAAGTCTTTTGACGGTGCCTTGCCCGAGTGGGTAGATAACAATGCGATAGCCCACATTGAGTTAGATCTTCCAACAACTGAACAAGTTAAGCCTGAATTCCTTTTTACTTCAAATATTACTGAGAATGGCAGTTGTTCTCCATCTGGATCATTCATTTGGGTAGATTTTTCATGACTTCTTATGGAGACTGGAAACAGAAAACAGTCCAGTTCAATCAGAATCATCAAGGCGATGCCCAGTGGTTTGTCAGGAAAACTGTGGAATCGTGGCACTGCATCTATTTTATTTTAGCACAAGGGTGCGTTCGGTGTGAATGGCCCCCAAAGTTAAAAGAACTTCAACGTCAACTCAAAAAACAGGTCTCAAGACACCTGCATTCTGTTAAATTCATTGTAATTCGTCTAGCTTTTTTAGTGCAAAAACCTGTTTGGTTTCAATGGCCCCTAATAATGCTAAAATGTGAAGCAACAAAAAGGAAAGCACTACATGGGACAAGGGCAGCTGCCAGCATCATAACTTCACAGAGCATTAATTGTTCACCGCTGTCAGCAGGATTGTCTCTGCTCGTTAAACCCTGGCCAAGGAGCGGCCCATCAGCCAAATTGGAGTCCAGTTGGTATGTAAGTAAAAGTTCCAGGGAATGATGTCTGCGCATATCAGAGCGAGGTGTCAGCCTCAATTTTGGAAAATGTGCTGAGGCCAGGTAGAACTCTCCACCACTAGTAGCCTCATATTCACAGTGGCGACTCAAAATGTGAATCTGCCAATTATTACAGACTGCAAAGTCAACAATTGATCAGAGTAAGTTTTTTCTCAATAAAAATGATGCAAATTGGTAAATATTTAAAGAATATTTCATTAGTGGTGCTTGCTAAGGCTATTAGGCCAACTATTGCTCACTCTTAAGATAAGGGATTTTAACAAATCTTTAACCCCATGTATTGAACTACAAGGCATAACTCATCTAGCAGTGTATGTACATGTGTAAGAACATCAATCAAAACTGATGAAAAATGTCTCTGGTGCTGAGGTGGATAAACCAAAGTATTCTGGAACCCATACTTTCATTAACCATGACCGCTTTCTGATCTGCTGGTAAAGACTGCACTCTCTGGCCTCAATATCCAAATATTTGTACAATTGCCTTGACTCAGTGCACTGACAAAACAGGGAAAAGATGTTTTCTTTTAAAAAAGGGGAAGAAATGTTTGAAAAACAAGCCTCTTTTATTCTTGCCATTACATGTATAAAAGATGGACTCAAACGTATTGAGTATCGCTTTGCCCTATCAGTTCACTTAGCCTCAGGAGGTAAAATACTTTTGTTAACAGCCATGTTAGTTTGACGGTGACACTTCATGGACAGAAATTATGGGGTGGTATTAATGATGAGGCAGGTAATAGCAGTGTGACCCCATAATAATCAGTTAGATTGGCATTGTGGATTTCTCAAGACCAATGTAAATTTTTTCAGCTCTAAGATTATTAATATTTATCATGGTAAATTAAAAAATAAACAAATAAATAATAATAATAAAAAATGAGGGTACATTTCCCAGAATCAAAATACACCAAAGTTCTGAAAAAAATAATGTATGGTAATTAAACAGCCAAAAAAACTAAACATTTAAATTCCTTTTGGAACTTTACTAAAATGTTAGGTGCAACGTTTTTGAGTCAAAAAAAGTTTTGAGTTTGTTCTTATTTATGTCAGTCTAGCTAACAGACTTGTTGTGAATGTCACACACTCGTTCTCCATCGGAAATCTCGCCTGAGAGTATGAGAGGAGATGTTGTTGTTAGAGATGTCAGCTCGCCAGAAGAGGGCATTCGGATTCTGCCTGACAAAATGATGGTGCGAAAGGCAATCGTGGTTAACCACTCACAACACTGCTGCATCTCTCTACTGTCGGGAAATGTACAGAAGAGGAGAAACATACCCGATGGAGTGGAATACACTTAGAATAATTTCAAACTGTATTCACTGACGGCATTATTTTAGGTGCGCGTTGAAATCTCCTCGACAACATAACACTGACTTTTAGAGACAAAATATATATAGCCTAGTTACGCTTCAGCTCCATCATTTGTTAAAGACAGTATTTGCGCAGTACGCAACGATGGAATATAATGAAGCGGAGAGGAATTGCTGGGATTTCCACAAGTTTGACTTGTGGTAGATAACTTGGATTTGGAATCGCGCGTTTCTTGCTCTGTTTTTATATATCATTTTAGGGTATCAACTTGTTTTATGTGGATGTTTATTTTGAACACCTGACGTATCTAAATTCGCTTTGGAGGGGAATTGAAAGACATGGTCAGTGGTCAGTCGCGAGAGACTGGCATCAACGGATACTAGGAAGGTTTCCCGCGCCTGCTCTGCGGACTGCAGGCGGGAACGTGGAAGAACCGACGCATCTGAGGAGAGCGCATGCCATGCCGCTTCGGGTGTCGCGCGATAGAAAGCTGTAAAACCTGTGGCCAGGAGTTGACTGAGACGCGGTGATGGGTGAGTTTACGGAAGTTCACTCGGACCCGAGTGAACTGCGAAACTAAATAAATATTTTTATTTTATTTTTTTGCAAACATGGAAACCACAGCGTGTGTTTTATCCACAGTTAATACGGACAAATTAAAGAAAGACACATTACCTACAGTTAAAGCGTTTCTTTTAATTGTACAGTTGTCATTCAAATGATGTCCGTGCATTGAAACTACGGAGAGATATGCATAAAATGTTCTCATGTTTGGCATATTGCATGCTTGTCAATGCGTATGACATTTTAGGACTATTTGCATGTTTTAATTATTATTTATTTTTGCATTCATTTTGCATCATGTCTATTTCTAGATCTGATTTTGCAGTCTGCAATTTACTATGGATGATTCTGGTGAGCTATACAGTCAAGTGCATCCGTCCATTCGTTTATTCGATGGGCTTCTCCATCCCTCACTGTTATAAAGAGCAGCCCGACGCCAGATCATTGATTGACACTGGAATGTAAATCGGACCTCGTTTTTGGAGGCGAGGCAACTTTTCAGCGCGTGCCTGTTCATTATTGATAGTTTGGAGATAGAAAATTGCTAGTTGCGGCTATATCCTACGATAAACCTGCTTAGATGCTGGTTCTAATCGGGTCATTTTGCATTTATTTATTTGCATATGCCTATTGCACAGCTTTAAAATCGATTAATATTTAGCCAGAATTCTATGCGTTTCTTATAGTCTTCTTTTACGCTTTCTTGGACCATTATTTAACAATGAACTGAGGTTAACTGTAAACTGCAGACCTTCTCATGGCCGCGTTAGAGTGCTTGATTATAGATGTGCCTTCAATCATTTTACAAGGGCTATTTGACAGATATGCGACCTGCTCTGATTGTTATTCGTTAGCACCGTGCGGCGAGATGGCCTTCCACAGCTCGTAAAATAATGAGCTATGCTCACTGCTTTGAGCCACTGTAGTGGGAGATCTTGACAGCAAACATAAAATAATCAACCGAGCAAAATATTGGAGCATCACTGCAAGGGGCATATGTAGGTCTAAAGAGGCAATATACATTTTACCAAAATAATAGCTGCATTGCCTCTAAAAAAAGAAAAGTGGCAGTGTAAGTTTGAATCAAATTAATTTTCATTAGACTTCACTTGGATCATTAACTTTATCAGCATCATTTCATTAGTAAATGTCATTAAACCGATACAGTCTAATTGTATTTTTGATATGAATTGAAGGCAGTGATGTAATTGCTTTATTGTGACTGCAGCCTGCTCATATCAGTTGTTGGTATGCTCATGGATGTGAGCATCTTTGTACTTGGTATTTGTGATTTTCTTTAACAAAGTACTGTAAATTCAGCCAAAGCTTTACATGTTTGAATTGTGGCATTTTTAAAAAAAATGCTGCATGCATGGTTTTGCAATAATTTTGCCTTAAAGCAAAATGGTTGTTGTTATATTCCATAACCACCTGTATGAATTCCTGTTATAAAGATACTAATATCCCATGCCCACTTCCTTCTTCAGCTGATCCAGACAGATAATACTTTATGATATTCAATTCAGACTGTTATTTCTAGCCAGCTTTGTGACATTGTTTGATAAGTTTTTACATCAGGCTTGGCATTGAAAACCCTTTTACAGCAACAGAGTTTGGCTATAAATTTTAGAAAGATCAAGCACAAAAGAAAAAAATCCCATTACGGAAAAATAAATCTAGGCTTAGGCAGAGAGAGACCTTCGCACAAAGAACAAGTGTATTTTAGCCAGACCTCTGACCTCAAGAGCGAATGTTTAGTTGTGGATTCACTGCTGATACAAAGCCTCACTTCATCCCTCCCACCTCTTTTATTTTGACAAGAACATCACCTTGGTTTTCCTCTGCCCATTATGGTGAGATGGACAAAGGCTGGCAGCACAGTGACTGAATAGCCAGGAAAATATAACCGATTTGGTTGACTAACAATCATTTAGATTATAATTAGGGACTAATAGGATGGCTGAGGCATATCTCTCAGGACATATCCTTTCATGCTGTAGTGGGCTCATGTCCAAGCTTATTGCAGCACTGGCTTGCACTGATAGCATGTTTAACATTGCCAAAGAGGAGAATTAAACAACATGCCATGGCTGGATTGATTTAAACAATCACCACTGTTAATTGGGTCCCACGTGGTATAATATTGCTGTATAAATATAATACTTCAAGGATGCATAATAACATCACAATTACAACTTTTCTAATTAGTCTTGTTAATCTTTGCTTTGGAACAGCAAAATAACAGATAGGATTGTACTAGCAGAACAGTATAAATTAAATAAAGTAATTGTTCACCCTAAATGAAAATTCTGTCACCATTTACTGACATGGCAAATCCACTTTCTTTTGTGGAAATAAAAAGTAATTTTTTTTAAGAATATCTTGTCTGCTCTTTTCCATATAATGAAAGTAAAGGGGGATTGTCTCCTTTAAGCTCCAAAATGAAAAAGTATCATGAGAAAGGACCATAAATTAGTTATTAAAGTAGTCCAGATGACGTATGCACCATTTTCCAAGACTTCTGAAGTTGTACAATAGCTATAAAAACTCCTTTTGTGATCCACAGAAGAAAGAAAAATTATACAGTGTTTTAAAGACATGAGTATAAGTACATGATGACAGACTTTTTATATCTAGGTGAACTATTCCTTTAAATAGCTTGATTTGGTTATCACATTAAGCAGTTACTTAATTTTTAATTTTTTTGTCAATTACAGGCTTTGCCATGAGGCACCACTGGTTCATGGTGCCACTGCTAATGCAGGCATGGCTCTCCGCCACTCCATGCTTTGGTGATCGTCCCTGCCCTCGGAGCTGCAGATGTGATGGCAAGATTGTATACTGTGAGTCTAGCGCGTTCCGTGATGTTCCCAAGAACCTCTCTGGTGGCTGTCAGGGTCTGTCTCTACGATATAACAGCTTGGCAAGCCTAAAAGCAGGCCAATTTGTTGGCCTCAACCAGCTCATTTGGCTGTACCTGGACCACAACTACATTGCCAATGTGGATGCTCGCGCCTTTCAAGGGATACGGAGGCTCAAAGAGCTGATATTGAGCTCCAACAAGATCACACTGCTCCATAATACCACATTTCACCTGGTACCAAACTTGAGGAACCTGGACCTCTCTTATAACAAGTTACAGGCTCTTCAGCCAGGCCAGTTCCAGGGACTGCGCAAGCTTCTCAGCTTGCACATGCGCTCCAACTCCCTGAAGAATCTTCCCTCGCGCCTTTTTCAGGACTGCCGTAATCTTGAGTTTCTTGACCTTGGCTACAATCGTCTGCGCAGCATCACCCGCAATTCCATGTCTGGCCTCCTGAAGCTAACTGAGCTGCATATCGAACATAACCAGTTCTCCAAAATCAACTTCTTCAACTTTCCACGCTTCTACAATTTACGGTCTCTTTACCTACAGTGGAACCGCATTCGGACCATGAGCGAAGGCCTTACTTGGACCTGGTCATCTTTGCAGAAACTTGACCTTTCAGGAAATGACCTGCAGGAGATAGATGCAGAGGTGTACCGGGCCATGCCCAACCTGCAGATGCTTAACCTGGATTCAAACAAGCTTGTCAATGTGTCTCAGGAGGCTGTAGATGCCTGGGCCTCTCTGACCACAATTAGTCTGGCAGGAAACATGTGGGACTGTGGACCAGTTGTGTGTCCCCTTGTGGCCTGGCTGAGAAACTTCCGTGGAAACAAGGAGATTAATATGATTTGTGCATTACCCAAAAATGTTCAAGGTGAGAAGGTTATGGATGCTGTTGACGCCAATCGAGTTTGCAGGATTGCCCCCGTTACACCATCAACAGGAATTGCTCCCTCTACCCCATTTGTTGTCTTTACCCAAACCCCTGCTAGCTCTTACATCCCAACTATCAAACCTGGAGACAGCAGAAGGGGCAAGGGTTCATCTTTGGAAGGTACAACCTCTTTAGCACCTTCTCAGCCTGCTGTTTCACCACCTGAGCAAGACTTTGAGCCGGTATCCTTCCACAAGATAGTGGCAGGAAGCGTTGCACTCTTCTTGTCAGTTGCTATGATCCTCCTAGTAATTTATGTCTCATGGAAGCGCTACCCAAGCAGTGTTAAGCAGCTACAGGAGAACTCAGCTGCTGCTCGCAAACGCCGAAAAAAGTCACGGGAGACTGAGCGCACACTCAGCACACCATTGCAGGAGTACTATGTGGACTACAAGCCTAATAACTCGGAGGCCACAGATGTGCTGGTCAATGGTACTGGACCATGCACATACACCATCTCGGGCTCCAGAGAATGCGAGGTATGACACTACACCTCTGCTTCTTCATTACAAATCTATTTGGTTTGTTGGGCAATAGAGTTAGATTCTTCAACTTCTTGTCTAAAAATCATTGCACAAATTCTGATTGGTAACATTTTTAGAGCATTTTATCTGTCGGATTAAAGTGCATGTGTGGGTGGGATATGTATTTAGCAGGGATATCTTTTAGTGGATATGTTTTGATACTGTATGTGTTTGGGACAATTTGTGGTTTGTTTAGCCTTTGACGAGATGCTAATTTGAAATCGCATATTGGGTATTTATGAGTCCTGTTCATTTAGTTTTTTTTGTGTTTGTTGTATTATAGCCGTTTTCTGATAGTTCTGGTAACATGAGTACTGACAATATTATGGATAATTGTATTTTGGGCTATGATATGGCATTATGTATATCTAGACTACAGTGTAAGGTCTACCTACAATGCCTTGTTCTTCCTGTGAGGCATTTACTTGATGTGGATAGGATGGTTTTATGTATGATCTACAGCAGGCTTGTCAAACTCAGTTCCTGGAGGGCCGCTGCCCTGCAGAGTTTAGTTCCAGCCCTGATCTACAGTATCAAGCAGATTCTTGCTTGTACTCTTTTTTTAACCAGACATTTGTGTCACAATTATTTTGTTATCGCCTGTAAAATAATATGCTTGCCCAACTAGGGGTGTGCGATATTGACAAAAAATTATATCTCAATATTTTCTGGGATTTTGCCGGTAACGAAAAACAGACGATATTTTGCATCCTTCAAAAAAAATTGTTGAAGGCTTATATTGTACCAGTTTCCTCTTACAACATATTAATAGCATAACATGATAATATTGATTGTTGATATTATTATTCGAAAAAGTAAGAACAATGCAAAACACTGCTCTGCTGTAAGGTGAACTGTGCAGCATAAAAACAAGAAGCGAAAATATGACATTGTAATAAAAGCCACCAAATGCAAACTTCTTTCAAACAGCACAAGAATTTTTTTTTATTGCATTTGTAAACAAATTACACCCTTCTGTAAATGTTTGCATAAAATCAAAGATGAAAAAAAAATGCCCAGGCAGTGTGTATCTTGGGTCTGAAGTCTTCAAAATTTGTTTAAAACTCATCTCTCTCAACCGCTTGAATTGGCCATGTCTTTTGCGATGTAATTGGTGTCAGCGTTTGTTATATCTTGCTATCTGTCGCTTTTTTTGTCATAAGGACATTTTTTGTTAAACGATTCGGCCAAAGTTTGTTGAGTGTGTGTTTTTGCTTTTACCCTGTCAGCTGCAGGCGTGTTGTGTTCAGTTGACTCGGGAAGCTTTTCATATTCCTCATATTCAGTGCTGTGGGTAGTTCGAAGATGGTGAAACAGGTTGGTTGTCAAGCTGCTTTCGACTGTAACCGATTTTTGACACAGTTTGCAGATTGCCGTCTTTTGACTAGCATCTAACCTTTCAAAACCAAACCACCTCCATGCTATTGATGACGAACAACGTCTAGCAATTTAATAAGCGTGGGTTGCAAGGTTGTTGATGTTTGATGATCTTATCCTCTTGCCGTTTTTTCGCTCATTATTAACTTCTGTCATACACACCGCAATCTTATGTGCAACATCACAATCTGAATGCGAATGTGCAGTAGTATATACTACTTTGCTGCAGCACGCACTGAATTCGTGGACACTTAATACAGCTTTTTGAATGGTTTTTGAAAATGAGTGACATACTCGATAATGTGAATTCGCATATCGTTAAAACAACAATTGCGATATATATCGTATACGATAATATCGCACACCCCTATGCCCAACTACTCCAAAGACCAAAATGGATTGGTTTAGTCTTTTGGAAACTTCAAAGACATCCTGTTAGTGAAAAAGCCTAACCATCTTTCTAATCCAGAATCTTTTTGATTAATCTGTTCTTTAAGCACTGTTTGATCCATGCTCAGTTAGAGTGAAAGGGAGCAAAGATGGTACTCTATTCTATTTCCTCTTTTCTGCTTCTCATGCTTCTCTTTAATGACACCCACACTTTATCTTCCAAGAGCTCTTTTTTAAACTTCTTCTCTGTGTTTCACATTATACAATTTTTTTTAGCCTCTTATGTATGTTTCAGACTCATCCTCTCCTCTTGAACCATCTTTACCTCATTTTTAGATTCTCCCTGTTGTTCTACAACAGAATCTGCAGTACCGATTTACAAAATACTAATTTTCACAGTGTGTCAATCTGTCATACTGATGTGAATGCGCATGTGTGTGTGTGTGTGTGTGTTTGTGTTGACAGCTGGGGTCAATTGATGCTCTTTAAGCAGCTGGTTTGGTCTGTAGTTTGTGTGCTTTGCTATACTTACATGTGTTCATGCATTTCTCAAGGGGTAGCTGCTACCATTAATCCCTAGGGCTGCCTGTCAGTAGTGCAAGAAGGTGTCATTAGATGCAGAAAGTGCCTCTGGCAGAGCCATGATAGGGGCCTATGTGCTGGTGGCAAGCAAGACAGGCCTGAGTGAAACAAGAAAGTTAGGTAGACAGGCTAGAAGACCGATTGGCATGATGCTAGACAGGTAAACAGGCAAGTCGCAGGAGGAGAGGACATTAAAGATGGGTGAGAGCACAAAGGCAAACAGCGTAACATTCTGACAGTGATGCTGACCTCTCCACATGGGCCCCTGTCCATTCCCTGATCTTCCAACTCAAATAATTTTTTGAGAGATCAGAGGTGCACTTCAGAGTCCAGCAGATTCACATGTTTTCCTTTGTGACTTCCTGAAGTCAAAAGACTTTTTTCATTTTAATGTGTAAATCGCTTTAGTCTCTTACACAGCGTGCATCCACTTTGTGCCATTTTGTGATGAAAGGTCCTGGCAACAAAAGAAGAAAAAAGTAACAAAACATTATGTCACAATGTATCCACTTAGTCCTTTTTTAGGCATGCATAATGGAAAATTGGCTTATGATGGTAGCTGTGTTTTAGAACACGGTAGCTATTTGTTTTGCTGGTCTAACCTGGTCATTAGCTGGTCCAAGCTGGTCATTAGCTGTTTGACCATCCACCTTGTTACAAAAAACAGCTAATGACTACCTGCAGCTGGTCTGAACAGTTGGTAGCTGGTTTCTTGCAGGTCTATGCTGGTCTAAATTGGTCATTGGCTGATCCTAGCTGGTTTTTACTCATCCAAGCATGTTGACCATCCACCTTGTTTCAAAAACCAACTTGGCCACCTGCAAGCTGGTATCTTGCTGGACTAAACTAGTAATTTGCTGGTTGACCGGCCACCTTGTTCAAAAACCAGCTTGGCCACCTGAAGCTGGTTTGACTGACTAGTAGCTGGTTAGTTGATGGTCCAAGAGAGTCTACCAGCATGAACCAGCAAATGGCCATCTTAGACCAGCTGCCATGTTCTAAAACACAGCTACCAGCATAACTGGATTGTCCAGCAGGGATTGCCTAAAGCTTCAAACAAGTCTATTCAATTAAGTACATAATCATCAAACTGTCTCGTGCAGTGTGTACTTATTTGATCTATTTCATGTTTTCCATTAACCCTTATGTTGTGTTCTGGTCATTTTGACCCAAAGAGGATTTTCTTTTGCCTGAAAATGCTAGTTAATGTTATCCTATTGGACTAAAACTGACTGCTCACACAGGATATCACAACTTCGCCTTGTTACACTTTTGGTGTTCCTGGTCAAACACTTGTGTGTTTTATAATGTTGTTTGGATGAATGGATGTTGGATGCAGTTCAGGGTAGGCTAGCGTTCATATCTGTGAAAAAGAAAGCATGTAATACTCCAAAGAGTTTGTGCGGGTACGTGAGCATGCGTGTGCTTGTGTGTGCGTGCACATTTGTGTGTGTGTGTGAGTGTGTGTGTGTATGTGCATGTGCACAGGTCCGAGGCCTTTATGTTTGCAAGCATATATGCACATGTGAACATGAACATGATGAACATGCTCCTGAACACTCAATTGTTCTCTTATTTTTTATCTCCCCCATTCATTTTCAATGGCCGGTCATTTTTGACCGGGAACACCTCAACTGTGACTTTGTGCCATTTTGTACAAAATAAAAGCATTTCAAAACTTTATGGTTAAACATTAAAGCACTATAGTGTGATAAATAGTACAGAATGTTTTCATATTTTATTTAATATTGCCAAAATGATCCACATATAATGTTTTATTCACTCAAAAATGGAGGTGTATATGCTCAGATCAATGAGGCATACGATCAATAAGTTCCAAAAAGAAATACAAAACCTGTGCTAATTGAAATAAAATAAGTTGGCAAAAAGATATAATACAATATTTGGTAATGATATAGCATAATGAGACATTTATAAGCAATTGTTATGTATCTGGTCATTTGAACACTAAATTAGGTTAAAAATATCAACACAGCACAAGGGTTAATAGTCTATAACTCTGAATTGTTTGCCTCCTTTTCCCCCTACTGTCCTCCATACGACAGCATTGCTGCATCAACGCTAATGTGGTTTGGCTTCCCTCCCGTGCAGCAAAGCGCACGTCACCCATGATTGATGAGTTCTATTCTCTCTCCAGCGATTTGGTATTCCGTGCGCACACCTGATTTACAGGCTTTTCACATCAAGCCAACAGACTAGATTCAAACACACAGTTCAGATTGCTCCTGTCTCAAAAACCAGTGTTCTACTGATGCCTTACATCGCCTCTGTTGCGAATCACAAATAGCGTAAATGTGTGGAAGAGACTCTTAAGAGAGACTGTCCTCTGACCTCACCTTGAGAGAGGTTCTCCGTTAAGCTGACATACGATTTGGCCATCTTTCATCATAAAATATAATGCCAAGATCTAATGTCTTCTTCAATCGATTTGGAGCAGCAAAGGGTCTTTATCGACAGAACTAAATAAGGCTCGACTGAGGATGAAGGGCCTCTTGAATCCAGTTATTTAGGTGATGAGCTTCATGGTATAACAGATCTCATTGAGTTCTTAGAGATGCGTTGGCTTCTGCATTGTGCTATACTATACACTACACTAGATTATAATATTTATAATAAGTGGCATATGCTTCCAGTTCCTTTTACATTCATTATTGCAGTTAAAGAGACATATGACCAAACCCTTCATAAATTTTTACATTGTCGATTTTACCTCTAGACATGATCTCATAAAAAATAAAATACTCATGTAAGGGAAGGGGCATCATTCAGTCTGACCCATTGGGGCTATTGTGTGCATATGTGTAAGCCATGGAAGTGCTGAAATCATCAAGTGTGTTTGTGAAAGCACCTCATTCAATATTTATTCTCTTTAGTTGTGAGCAATTAGGCCAACCATCACATTTTGGTGTATTGTACATTATGTTGCTGTCACATTTGCATTAAAAGATTAACCTGTCAGCTCGTGATGTGTTTCTTGGATTTAAAATAGCTCTAATTGTTTTTTAAAAAAAATGAAAACATATTTTGCTTCAGTATAACTGTGGAAGGCCTACAACTAAGGAATTAATCATCATTAGACTAAACAAATTTTAGTTAACAAATTGGTGTTGAGCAGTACATTTGACCCCTCTAACTAATGAAAATGGACTAATCCTTCCAGCAGACAAGAGTGCCTGTTAGAGATTAATGTTTGTGCAAAATCTGGTTAGCAGTACAGAATGAGTCCATGACTTAAAAACTAGAGAACTTGACTAAACTAGAGATGGAAAGGTAAAGTGTATTTTATATATATATATATATATATATATAAAAAGATGGGAAACTGTTTAAAAATCAATTTTATAGTTTAATATTTTTCCAGTAAAAATATCTAATCCTTAAAACAAGATACATTCTGTTATGAAGGCAGGATCTAAACGCTGTTTATTTGCAAAATAACTAGACAAACACTGGAACAAATATTACGTCCACAATGGGAAAATAAAACAAAAACACGAAAGACATACAAGGGGTACACAGGTTGAGGAAACATCCACGGAGGGCAAAGGTAACATTAACAAACATCTACATTCAAACATCCACATTCAACGATCGACAGAGGACTGGAGGAACAGCAGGGTTTAAAATACACAGACACGATAATGACAAAATGACATGCAGGTGAAACAATGGCCCTGTCCCAAATGGCACACTCCGGACTTGTGGACTTCCTCAGAGTCCACACTTCGGTGACGTCATGCAGTGCAGACTTATAGGGCCCCTCGCGCAAGTCCACAAGGGCGCATTGAGAAGTATTTTTGGGACAGACTCGATCGTGAAGCGTGGTTATTGTTGGACAGGAGCTGCAGGTTCGGTTCGGGGAAATATGCTGCCTATTGTTGTTGTTTTTACTATTGTGTTTGCGAGATGGCTTGCCATGCAGAGAAATCACATTTATACGCTCCGACGTCGTAGAAGACAAGATTATTTTTCATGCATACAAATGCTGATGTTATGCACGGAGGAAAGGGTAAGCAAGTAAATGTTATTGACTTTATAGATAAACATATAACTTGTCAAAAGTCGTTAATGCATTAAGTCATTATTATTTGATTTACTGTTTAATTTTCTTTTTCTTTATATACATATATATATATATATATATATATATATATATATATATATATGTATTTTATATTTTTTATGTGTACCTTGTTTTTTTTATGTCGTTTTTAATTTACAGGTTTAAATATCCATACTTCACTTACATATGACTCAGTAAAGCCCTGCCATTCGGTTCTATATAATGAATCGTTATGCGATCAGCCTATTATTCAGCGCTATTACTATGTTTGAGACATCAACCACTGGTCGATGACCATAATGTTTGTATAAACTGTAGGTAACAACTGGTAAAATGTACACAGTCATAAAAACCATAATGATACTTACACTTAAATATTTTCTTCTCAGCCATGTTATCAATTGTCTGTGTCCGTGAGTGAAAGCGCTCTTCACACCAGTTGTCTGATTGGCCTTTCGCAAGGACTCCTGGGTACTTGAAGTGCATGAAGCCTGGATCTATGCGGGCTTCGCGGAAGACCGCTTCAAGGGTACAAAGGGGGCGCTGCTGAGCACACTTCAGAGCCTTAAAATGCTAAACGGGACGGCCTACGGACTCGTAGACTCAGCGAGCACGCGCAATTTAAGTCCACGAGACCGAAAGTCCGCATGAAGTGCGCCATTTGGGACAGGGCCAATAACAAAGTGCTGGCAGTGATGAGGGCCTGGAATCATGGGAATTGTAGTTTGTAACAGGTGACAAGAGAAACATGGGGCAGACAACAAGGGATCGTAACATAACCCCCCCTCTAAGGAGCGGATACTAGACGCTCCTAAAGAGAGAGAAAAAAAAAATACAAAACCATCCAAGGAGTGAGGGGGGCAGGCAGACCAAGGAGAGCACAAGGGGCAACCAGACAGTCCAAGGGGGCACAAGGGGCAACCAGACAGTCCAAGGGGGCACAAGGGGCAACCAGACAGTCCAAGGGGGCACAAGGGGCAACCAGACAGTCCAAGAGGGCACACAGGTTGAGGAAACATCCACAGAGTGCAACGGTAACATTAACAAACTTCTACATTCAAACATCCACATTCAACGATCGACTAGGAATGGAGGAACAGCAGGGTTTAAATACACAGACACGATAATGACAAAATGACATGCAGGTGAGAACAATAACAAAGTTCTGGCAGTGATGAGGGCCGGGAATCATGGGAATTGTAGTTTGTAACAGGTGACAAGAGAAACACGGGGCAGACAACAAGGGATCGTAACACATTCCCTGTACAAATAGTTTTTAATTAATTAATTTGTTTTTTTTAGAGAGTATATCTTAAACGAATTTGGCCTATTACACCTTACTGTCAAATTGTTGTTTTATTATTATTATTATTATTATTATTTGTAAGCATAAACCTTGCAAAATGTTGCTAGATTTATGCTTAAAACAAGAAAAAAAGACATTTAGCTAAAACGTTTAAAAAATAAACTGAATTCAAGATATATTCTCTAAAATCAAGTCTTATTATAGTATGCAACTGTGCTTCTCAAGTAAATGTATCTTGTTTTGAGGATGTTAAGATATAAGAAAAAATACATAAACACAGGTTAAGAAAAATATAGTTTGAAGAGAGGAAAATGTCAGTTTCATTAAGTTTCAGCATTTGAAATTCTGATTGAAATAAATACAAATATCAAAAATAAAAAATACAGTAATCTTCTCCTACAGAAAAAGTCAAGTAAAGATATGGTAAGGAATAAGCTATGTAGCTCAACAGATCCATCTCACTCTGACCTGAAAGTCACAGCCCATTTAATTTAGCACCAGTCGTGCTTTTTAATGTCTGCAGGGTACATTATCATTTATTGGGATTATCATAAACATGGACCTGCATCCTGGCACAAGGGCATGCCTGCCTACCCCCTCAAAATGAGATTCTGACAGCAAGACTTGGCATCAGTCATCACAAAATTCATAACCCCACTTTTCCACACCACTTTGTTTTTGTCCCCCTATCTTCAGGTTGGCAAAGCTTTGGCACCTGATAAATATTTATGACCGTCAGTGCCTGTCATTTTTGACCAAGGATCCTGCATAGTGAATGATGCTGAAGTGTCCTTAACATTTGCACCGATGAGCAGGGAGGAGGTACACAACCAACAAGGGCTCTTGCAACAAAAGTGGCCCCTCATGTCGGCTTATGAATACCATGTCCATTGAGGAGGAAGAGTGGGGGATATTGGGGATTGTAAGAGAGGGTTGTTTTCTGTCCCAGATGGCCTCTTGTATCTCAGTGTTATGAAAAACAGAGCTGGAGTGATTTGATGCTTAAATTGGATTGTACAGGGGTTTTGTCCAAATTGTGAGATTATAAAACATACATAATTTTGATTGAGAGGCTTCCGCAAATGACATTCTAAACAGAGAAATACAAGTGTCCTTGGCTGAAAAGAAAGCTAGGAATAGTGGTAATTCAATGGCTTATTCATGTCTGACCTTTTAACTCTCATACGCCTGTAGCGTTCTTTGAGGAAGCACTAGACTTCTGACATGAGCATGCATCATATATGCCACTGATTGTTTATTAACAATGTCATCAGCTCACTCTAAAACAGTGGTTCTTAAACGTGCGAGTGCCCTCAGATGGTAAGGAATATTTATCTGAAAATTTACAATACTAAAAATATAGACATTTTATAATATTGTAATAGCTCCGATATACAAAACAAATATATAATAAATGAAGTTACCGGTCTTTACTTTTATTCTTTATCAACAACAAAAAGAAACTAGGCCACCATGAGCCCTGAAACTAATGATAAAAACTACATATAATTAGCTAAATATAGTCAGTTTCCTAAATAAAATCATATACAATTTTCAGACCATTTCTAGTGCAAAATTTGCTGTTTTTCTCTCACACCAGAATCTTCTTCTTAAACCCCTCCCCTTAAAGGGAAAGTTCACCCCAAAATTAAAATTATCTACTGAACACCATCAAAGATTTTTAGAAGAACATCTCAGCTCTGAAGGACCATGCAATGGAAGCAAATGGTGGCCAGAACTTTAAAGTTACAAAAAGCACATTAATGCAGCATAAAGGTAATTCATATGATTCCAGTGGTTAAATCCATATCGTCAGAAGTGATATGATAGGTGGGATTGAGCAACAGATCAATATTTTTTACTATAAATTCTCCTCCCTTCCTACTAGGTTGCTATATGCACAAAGAATGTGAACCACCAAAAACAAAAGAAAAGGAAAGTGAAAATGGAGATTTATAGTACAAACGGGACTTAAATATTGATCTTTTTCTCACCCACACCCATCATATTGCTTCTGAAGACATGGATTTAACCACTGGAGTTAATCGTTTGTGTTCAGCAGCAGACAGAATGTCTTACACATCTGCCCTTGTGGCACCAACAATCATGCCACAGTCCAAATCACTGTGATCACATTTTTTCCCATTCTGATGGTTGATGTGAACATTAACCGAAGCTCCTGAACTGTATCTGCATGATTTTATGCACTGCACTGCTGCCACAAATTTAGCTGATTAGATAATCGCATGGAAGTTTGTTGGTGCCAGATGGGCTGGTTTGAGTATTTTTGTAACTGCTGATCTCCTGGGATAAAATGTACTATGAATGGTGCCAAAAACCAAAAAATCCAGTGAGCAGCAGTTCTGTGGATGGAAATGCCTTGTTGATGAGAGAGGTCAACAGAGAATGGCTAGACTGGTTTAAACTGACAAAGTCTACGGTAACTCAGATAACCACTCTGTACAATTGTGGTGAGAAGAATAGCATCTCACAATGCTATTCTGAGATGCGGGTTGGCGCTGATTTGGCGGCACTAGGGGTACCTAGACAATATTAATGAGGTGGTTTGTTGTGGCTGATCGTATTTCTGCAATGGATCATGCGAATAGGTGCTTTTTAATGTTCTTAATCTGCTTGCTTTCAGGTTCTTTGCACAATAATGTTATTTTGTATGCTACAAAGAGAGCAGTAAAAAGTGAGGTGGTCGAAACAGGAAGGTTTTTTTTCTGTTTACCCTTATAGCATGCTAGATTTATAGATTTTAATTGTATTTTTCAGCATTACATTTTTAGCATGGTATTGATATTGACATGTAACCAGTCTGACAGAAGAGTTCCTAGAACTTCTTGACAGATGGGAAACATATGTGTGTGTGTTTTTTAAATGTCACTCTGGTAGGGTCTTTCCACAGATCTGCAAAAGGATCGGTCAAGGAACTGGTCAGGGTCTTACAGCAATATAAAGTATCTTAACTACAGTAATACTGACAGTCCTTAAACTTACTCTCAAGAGATAATAATTTGCTCAATGCTGAAAAGATTTGTGGGAACATTGTATAGTACTTGGATGTTCTGATTTAAACAAAGATGCTATGTGGCTTGAAAAATGTGTCAACCAGTGCTCTTAAATGGCTCCAGCAAACTTAAACACAAATGCAAATGATGTTCATAAAAATAGTTGTAATGGTTTTGTTATTGTGTTACCCAGTTACCTTTAATTTACCTGCAAAGCTGCCCAAGCTACATTTTCCTCTGGGACAGTGAATCACACAGTCATTCCAAATACCAGAGATGGAAAATCTGTCCAACAACATTGCAGTGTGTTTTATGATGGGATAGAGGCTGGTGCTGGCAGGGAAAGCAGTGGGAGAACGCGAGGCAGGCAGACTGAAAGCCTAATTAATCCGGCCTCCCTTAATTAGCCTCTGTCCCCTCCATTATGTGCTTTCCAATGTGTTTCTCACTCTCTCTATTACTCTGTTTTCACTCTGTCCTTTCTCTCTCGAATGCTTCATCTTCCTTTCTCTATTCATCATTTATTTGTTCTGTTTCACTTTTCCTCTCTATCTTCCTGTCGCTCTCCCTCCCGCTTCCTTCCTTGCCTAGCGAGGACATCGGCAATATGCTTTGGTGTGATAAACAAGCTCTCTCCGACGCAGAGGGCAGCAGAGGCGACAGTGTAGGCGTCTAAGCCTGCGTGGTATGTCTCTAACGGGAGACAAAAAGCACAGATGTGGACTGATATTAAGCACTTGTTTTTTTCGGAACAGCTATTGTTCGTAAGTTGCTTGGAGATAGCGGAATAGGAGAGATGATCATTGTGCTCCGGGTCTGGCTCATGGCCCTGGGACGGAGCCCTCCCTTGTGCTCATGTCGATTAGTATCATGTCATGGCTTGAGCAGGCATTTTGCCCAGTGTGCACACATGGGGTTCTCACCTCTTGAGTACATGGCACATGGTGGGCTGGAGCATGTTTCCCGTTCAGAGGCATAGCTCTGGTTAGAAGAATAACAGCAGATTATGATTAGTGCTGTAACGCATAGCTAGAATTAGAATCAGCAGAATGTCAAGGCTCTACACAGTAAACAAAAATGTTAACAGCTGTTTATTCAGTTGTCATTCATGGAAATGACATGTACATATATATATATATATATATATATATATATATATATATATATATATATATATATAGGCATGGGATTGATGAGTTTTCCACGAAGATAATCAGAAGATATTCCCAATGATTATCAATATATATCAAGATGTTTTTCAGATATAAATATGGCTACTCATAATAGACCATTTCCAATTGTCCAGTTTGTGCAGTTACACGAGTTTCATACACTAACCTGCAAACTCATTAACGTCTTTTTGTTCATTCTTGAAGTACAAAAACCTTTGTAACTTTGGACTGCCATCTGCTGCTCCATATCATCTCGTCCTGTGTGTGTGTGTCTGATACCTGTGCCTTTCCTTACCACAACCGGCTTGAATACATTTTATATCACCCTCTTGTGGTCTCCCACCGCAATTACAAAAGACTCTTAAACAGAGGCCAATTGAGTGAATTGGAAAGCACACAAATTCGGCTTCTAATTTAAATGTCGGCTCATTTTAATATATCGATGCCTCAAAAATATATTGATAAAATAACATACTGATCAATAATCAATATATCAATATTTTATGACATCCCTAATATATATATATATATATACAGTATATATATATATATATATATATATATATATATATATATATATATATATATATATCCAATAGCAAAAAAGCTATTACAGAAATTGACATTTTATTTATTTGTGGCTTGCAAAAAAATTATATATATAGCAACATATAAATCAAATTATTTAATTGTATTTATTACATTTATTCTTTATAGATGTTTTGCCAGTTTTTTTGTTTTTGTTTTTTGGAGGGCTCTAAAATTCATAACATGGATTTGGAATTTATGGCTCAGGTGACTAGCTCAAAAAAACCTGAATACGGGACAGAATGCCCATGAGCAAAGATGAGAGATTTTAATTTGCAACAGCAATTGATGCTACTGGATAGCTTTCACCTGATGTTTTAAACACCCTTTATCTTTTAGCTTTGAAGCAATCTACTATATGCTAGTCTACTCTTAAAAAATGACAAAATTAACTTTTAGCAGGTTATATATTTACGCATTTAAAATATACAGTTGTTTTACTCCGAATAAATTTACTAAAATATCGGTGACTCATCTTGCACTCACAGGTGAACCCTTCTTTAAAACCTGTAGTCTACTGAATGTGGTAAATAATTAAAAAAATTATTTCTTACGGATGATGATAATTAAATGATGCAGAACCCATCTACTTCCTTGCCAATGGTTCACTGCATGATAAATATCTTTCCTTTTATCCTCCCCCTTTTTAAGAAGGTCTATTTGCATATCACGATCATCTCACCTCACTTACAACCAGGGCATTTGCCAGATCATTCCTTTCCTCTCTTTTATTTTCTTACATTCTTTTTTATCTGTGGTGGGGGCAGATTCAGGAAGGTTGAGGAAATGGAACACGGGCTGAGAATGGTAGAGCCTTCAATGTGGGAGGAGAGGTGACGTGGGAAATGACCTTTCAAGCTCTGTCTCATAAATTCATACCCCAGTGGTTAGAAACATTTGTGACGGACAGCTTGTCATGTGGATTTAGTTGCCAGCACTCTAACCAGACAGCTTTTACCATACGCAATGCAAGGTTTTTCAAACGGGTGTCCACGAATGTACTGCATGGAGTCAGTGGACAGAAAAAAAAATCTGTGTTTCTAAATGTGTTTGAAATGTTCTATAGTTTTTTACATTATGGTCAAAATAATTAGTCTCTTACTGTAGATAATCTTTGGTTTATTCTGATGTGCTTGAATCCACATTAAGCAAATGTAAATTTGTCTCTGTCAGAAAATACAGTGGTCTCATGCATCCAAGATTGGCAAATGTGTTAATTGAGAAACTAAGTCAGTGCTAGTCTAGCATAATAATGTTTGTTAATATTATACAGTGTTACAGAGAAAATTTAGCATTTTTTTCAATAAGGGGTAGCGGTTGGAATCATCAGGTATGTTGCCAATACAGTTATATCGATATCTAGGTCACAATACGGTAACTTTGCAATTCTTAAAGAATTGCAATGATGCTTTGATGCTTTGCACATCAAGTACTGAACTTCATTTTTGAGCCATACATTTAGTTGTATGGAGGATCTGCATTGACACCCTTTTACAGTTAAATTAAGTTTACTTACATTCATATCTCTTTTTGATCAAATAGAAATAAATGAGCATTTGTTGACGTAATGCTTGTAGTATAAAATGTGAAAAATGTATTGGATATGTACAGTATCTAATAATATCAATTCTAGCCATATATATATATATATACTAGAATATTGATCAGACTGATCGCACTATGAAGTCGACATCAGTAGGTTGATTGATTGATTGCTTCATTATTATCCCCTTAGGGAAATTTTTGTTGCTTGTGTTTCAACATGCGTACATATAAGACCAACAATATACATGTAACAAATATGCAGATTTATATATAAAATAAATAAAAACAAATTCTACCCGCTCAGTGAACACCCACACTACCTATCATTTAATAATTTTTCTGCGTGTGCCAAGAAGGAATTTTTCCCCCTGTTTTTAAAAATTGCTGGCATCCTGAATCTTCTACCTGTGTCACGTTCCTCTGTTGTCTACCCTGTGTTCTGTGTCTCACTATTCACGTTCATGTCATGTTTCCTTGTCTGCTCCGTGTTTTCCATTTCACCCGTCACCGTTCACGCTCCATGTCACGTTTTCCTTGTTGTCCGCCCCGTGTTTCACTGTCCTTGTCTAAAACTACATTTCCCACTATCCACCTGCCATCAGCACTGCCATTTTGGTTCATTGTTCTCACCTGTGTCTAATCCAGTCATCACTCCCTGTGTATTTAAGCCCTGCTTTTTGATCACTCCCTGTCGATTGTTGAATGTTCATGTCTGGTTTCCTGCGGTGCATTTGCCCTTGTTTCCTGCCCTTCGTGTTCATTCTTCCCGCTGTGTGTTCATTTGTGTTTAGTTAAGTTTTTCCCATCGTGGACTGTTCTTTTGTTTTTGTGTTTGTTTGTTTTGCTAGTTAGTTAAATAAAACCTGCTTTTGGATCCGCAACCCCTGTCTGCCTTCTCCTGCTTCCCACATTCGTTACAGAACAATCGACCACCTATGGATCCAGCGGTTATACGAGCTAGACGCCGCCTGCTCGATTTAAGGCAAGAGGACCGCCCAATCGAAGACCACATTCGGGACTTTCTCCGTCTGGCGAGCGCCGCAGCCTTTCCGGACTCAGCCTTGGTGGTCTTCTTTAGGGACAACCTGGACCCGTCGCTGAAGGAGCGGCTGCCACAGGCGACGCATGGCTGGATACTCTGCGACTTCCTGGTGGCGACCCTGCTGGTGTGTGACTCACCGCTCTCTGCGGGCGTTGCTGAGAAGGACCCTACCTCACCATCCACAGGGGAGTCTCTTCAGCCACCCCCGGCGCCCCCTGTAACACCAGCTCCACCTGTCAGCGAACTGACCCCTGCGCCAGTCGCGCTCCCAGAACCCCCACGGTCCACTTCGGGAGAGAAGACGGGCTTCCGCCTCCTGGTACACGCCTGCCCCGGTCCTCCTGCCAGAGCCACTAGGCCCCGATGTCCCAGCGCCTGTAGCCTCTACCGTCCCAGAGCCAGCGCCTGTAGCCTCTACCGTCCCAGAGCCAGCGCCAGCAGCCTCTACCGTCCCTGAGCCAGCGCCAGCAGCCTCTACCGTCCCTGAGCCAGCGCCAGCAGCCTCTACCGTCCCTGAGCCAGCGCCAGCAGCCTCTACCGTCCCTGAGCCAGCGCCAGCAGCCTCTACCGTCCCTGAGCCAGCGCCAGCAGCCTCTACCGTCCCTGAGCCAGCGCCAGCAGCCTCTACCGTCCCTGAGCCAGCGCCAGCAGCCATGACCGTTCCAAGGGCCAAAGCCTCCCGAGCCTTCCAGGGCTCCGCCTCCCGAGCCTTCCAGGGCTCCGCCTCCCGAGCCTTCCAGGGCTCCGCCTCCCGAGCCTTCCAGGGCTCCGCCTCCCGAGCCTCCCGAGCTTTCCACAGCTCCGCCTCCCGAGCCTCCCGAGCTTTCCACAGCTCCGCCTCCTCCGCCTCCCGAGCTTTCCAGAGCTCCGCCTCCTCCGCCTCCCGAGCCTTCCAGGGCTCCGCCTCCCGAGCCTTCCAGGGCTCCGCCTCCCGAGCCTTCCAGGGCTCCGCCTCCCGAGCCTTCCAGGGCTCCGCCTCCCGAGCTTTCCACAGCTCCGCCTCCTGAGCCTCCCGAGCTTTCCACAGCTCCGCCTCCTGAGCCTCCCGAGCTTTCCACAGCTCCGCCTCCCGAGCTTTCCACAGCTCCGCCTCCTGAGCCTCCCGAGCTTTCCACAGCTCCGCCTCCTGAGCCTCCCGAGCTTTCCAGAGCTCCGCCTCCCGAGCCTTCCAGGGCTCCGCCTCCCGAGCTTTCCACAGCTCCGCCTCCTGAGCCTCCCGAGCTTTCCACAGCTCCGCCTCCTGAGCCTCCCGAGCTTTCCACAGCTCCGCCTCCTGAGCCTCCCGAGCTTTCCACAGCTCCGCCTCCTGAGCCTCCCGAGCTTTCCACAGCTCCGCCTCCTGAGCCTCCCGAGCTTCCACAGCTCCGCCTCCTGAGCCTCCCGAGCTTTCCACAGCTCCGCCTCCTGAGCCTCCCGAGCTTTCCACAGCTCCGCCTCCTGAGCCTCCCGAGCTTTCCACAGCTCCGCCTCCCGAGCTTTCCACAGCTCCGCCTCCCGAGCTTTCCACAGCTCCGCCTCCCGAGCCTTCCAGAGCTCCGCCTCTCGAGCCTCTCGAGCCTTCCAGGGCTCCTCCTCTCGAGCCTCCTAGGGCTCCGCCTCTCAAGTCTCTCGAGCCTCCTAGGGCTCCGCCTCTCAAGTCTCTCGAGCCTCCTAGGGCTCCGCCTCTCAAGCCTCTCGAGCCTCCTAGGGCTCCGCCTCTCAAGCCTCTCGAGTCTCCTAGGGCTCCTCCTCCCGAGCCTCCTAGGGCTCCGCCCCTCAAGCCTCTCGAGCCTTCCAGGGCTCCGCCTCTCAAGCCTCTCGAGCCTCCCAGGCCTCTTGAGCCTCCCAGGCCGTTCGAGCCACCCAGGGCTCCGCCCCCTGAGCCTCCTACGGCTCCGTCTCCCGAGCCTCCTACGGCTGTGCTCTCAGAGACCCCAGAGCCTTCTAGGGCTCCGCCTCTGAAACCTCCTACGGCGCCACCTCCCTCGGCTCCGCCTCAGAGCCTCTTGAGCCTCCTACTGCTCCACCTCCAGAGCCTCCTACGGCTCCACCTCCCGAGCCTCCTATGGCTCCGCCTCTTGAGCCACCCAAGCCTCCGACGGCTCTGCCCTCCCTGGCCCCCTAAACCTCTCCCTTTGTGCCCCCAGGGACTGCCTAATTGGCCCCGTGGACTGTCTCATTTCCCCTTGTGCCCCCGTGGACTGCCTAATTGCCCCTTGTGCCCCCGTGGACTGCCTAATTGCCCCTTGTGCCCCCGTGGACTGCCTAATTGCCCCTTGTGCCCCCGTGGACTGCCTAATTGCCCCTTGTGCCCCGTAGACTGCCTAATTGCCCCTTGTGCCCCCGTAGACTGCCTAATTTCCCCTTGTGCCCCCATGGACTGGCTAATTTCCCCTTGTGCCCCCGTGGACTGCCTAATTGTCCCTTGTGCCTCCTTGGATGGTCTCTGTGTCCCTTGTGCTCCCTTTCATCTGTCTGTTATCCCCCCCGGTCTACCCCCTCACTCCTTGGTAATTTTTTGTTTTTGGTATTTCTGTCTTTTTGGTTAGGACCGTCTGGAATCCGGTCCTTTTGAGGGGGGGTTATGTCACGTTCCTCTTGTCTACCCTGTGTTCGGTGTCTCACTATTCACGTTCATGTCATGTTTCCTTGTCTGCTCCGTGTTTTCCATTTCACCCGTCACCGTTCACACTCCGTGTCACTTTTTCCCTGTTGTCCGCCCCGTGTTTCACTGTCCTTGTCTAAAACTACATTTCCCACTATCCACCTGCCATCAGCACTGCCATTTTGGTTCATTGTTCTCACCTGTGTCTAATCCAGTCATCACTCCCTGTGTATTTAAGCCCTGCTTTTTGATCACTCCCTGTCGATTGTTGAATGTTCATGTCTGGTTTCCTGTGGTGCATTTGCCCTTGTTTCCTGCCCTTCGTGTTCATTCTTCCCGCTGTGTGTTCGTTTGTGTTTAGTTAAGTTTTTCCCATCGTGGACTGTTCTTTTGTTCTTGTGTTTGTTTGTTTGTTTGTTTTGCTAGTTAGTTAAATAAAACCTGCTTTTGGATCCGCAACCCCTGTCTGCCTTCTCCTGCTTCCCGCATTTGTTACAACCTGAGGGTAATATCTCAAATTTATCAAACGGAGGATGTCTATTGTCTGATATAATTTGTCTTACTTTACTAAGGCATCTAGTTTTATAAATTTGTTCAAGACCTCTTAAAGGGATACCAATTAATGTACTCGCAGTAATCAAGACCTTTCTAAGCGAACTTTTTTGCTTCACTGTGACATTTCCAAACCAGCAGGTGATGCAAAATGTAAAAACACTTTCAATAAAAGAATCATAAAATACTCTTAGGATTGAAACATTTACATTAAATGTCAGCATCTTCCTAAGGAAGTATAGCCTTTGCTGTCCTTTTTTTGTTCACAGCTTCAGTCCATTTATCCCACCTTAGTTTGTGATCAAAGACTACCCCAAGATATTTATACTCATTAACACTCTGTATTGGTACCCCTTTAATAGTGGTCACACTCACTGAAGACTCCTTCCTAAAATCAATACTCATCTCCTTTGTTTTTGAAATATTTAACTTAAGGTTTGACATGTCGCACCAAGTAATAAATTCATTTAAAACAGGTCCATGGTTGAAAGTTTTGCAACAGAAATCAGTCTGTGTTCACACAATTTGTGTTGTTGAACATATGGGTTCGTGTGAGCTCCAATTTTCTGGTGAAATGTCCACAGAGTGAGTACTCCATAATCCAAACTCCAACCCTAAACCTATCCATCAGTTGAGTAAAAATGTAATTTTAGAGGAAGAATGCAACATCTGAACCATGCTCACCATTGTTTGTGTACATGTTTACTTTGTGGTTTCTGTGGGACCAGAACCCGGGTCTCAGACGTTGCTTGGACATTGCGCTATCAGCACTAGAGGGAATGTGAATCACAGTTGAATTAATTTAAGTCTGATGGGTAAGGGTTAAATTGGGATTTTTGAGGAGGGGGAACCTTAACCCTAAATTACTAAAACTGAACTGGAGCACGCCTGCAGGAAATATAATTAATTGATGCCAATAATTATTTAATTGTTTTATTTGGAGGTGCCGGAACATCGCTCCTGTTCATTATGCCCCAATTTAACCCATGCTGATGGGGGATGGAGCTTGTCAGTAATTCAACAAAATGGGGGTTGATTTCAGGGTACATAAACTTTCAGAAGCAACATGTCTATTTCCTGTGTATTCATAACCTGTCATGAGGAAAATTATCACAATGCTTTAAAACATTGATTTTTCCCTCCCTCCTCTGTTAAGGGGACCCTTGGTTAGAAAAAGATGACAACCCTGCACTACGGCAATCGCAGAACACAATTGTAATTGGAATTAAGGATGCATCTTGTACACTTTATTTGTCTTTGGAACAATACTCACAAGAGTGCTAAATTATAAGAAAGCCTTATTCTCATCTAAACTAGGGTGACTTCGTGTCAGGATAAGTGCTCAGAGAGCAATCACGATGGCAATGAGGTCGAAAAACATTGTCCCTGGACAGAGTGGGAGGATGACATGTATTACCCATCACTGGAAGTGTTGTCATATAATCCTTCATGCATCATTTCAATGTCCGCGATGTCTTGTCTGCCGCCAAGGCCTGTTGGGAGCGTGCACTTAACTGAGCCCTTGGAGTACAGCCTGCCTCCTGTTAGAATGGTGAGATAACTGAGTGTGGTTTTGCAGATAATGACTATACCCTGTGACTCTGGCTCAGTGTCTCGAAGGTCTCCCGGGTCTCATTGTGGACAATTCGAAGTATAGTGTCAAGCTGATGTGCAATTTTGGTGGCAACTGCAATTCTTCGGCACTAGAAACATCTTTACATTTAATTTTAATTAGCTGCAGTTCTCTAATATTATCTTCAGGAGGTGAAACCTATTGTTATACAGTATCTGGGATGATTGATTGAACGGTGGGATACAATTATTTTATTTTCAAACTAAATAAGGTTAATTTAACAGAAGGTTAAAGGTGATGAAGGTTGAACGGTAATTTTGTGTGCAAATACTTGAACAAAAAATTGTTTGTCAAATACATTCGACTGTCCAAGCTTAATATGCTGAGACATGTGTAAGTATGCCATATACATGCCAATTACACTTAACATGTTTAAGTCTCTGAATACATAAGTCAGGCATATGTGTTAACGATATGTGGTATCGTTTGAAAGCTTAGAATCGGATCTTTTCATAGATAAACATCATTTCTGCATTTGTTACATAAAATAACAAATAAGGCCTAAAAACATTTTTGTCATAAATCAGTGCCACCTAGAGTTTATGTTGTAGTAAGTTTAATATGAATATAAAAATGTTTTAAATAGAACTTAAAGGTGCAGTAAGCGATATTAGCAATTCTACTTCCACTGGACTGAGCCATTGAATTAGCCACACCCCTTCTTTCCAAAACCCTGCACTCCAAAGATAACAAACACGAGCAGAAATGGTTGTTTAAAACAACAGCAGCAAAATAGTGCCCACACCTCACAAATGTTAAGAACAACATGGTTTAAAAATATGCTAAATGATTTATTGTCTAGTGCTGCCACAGAGACAGGTGAGATAACTTATGACACTTATCACAAAGTGAAACTTGATTTCTGTAAGGCATCAAATACAAATGTCTCTTTTATGCAGATCATTGCTGCTGAAAGCCCCAAATAGCTATAAAAAAAAACAAATGTACCTTTATTTTTTAATTGTCTGTGAGCTTTCTTTTGTGAATAATCGGATGATATATCTCAGATGTCCGAAACAAAATATGCGATCCAGCAGGAAAAGCATGCTTAACAAATCAACGGAAATATGTTATCAACCATTGATGATAAAATGTTATACATCATTGCAAAGGGGAGAATCTCAGCTTTCTAATGACACCTAGATTGAACTAGACACCTAGACTTTCTAGTCCACTCAGAGGCCGAGATATTCAATGAAACAATGGGGGTGGTGCCTGAACTGAAAATTAGGCTGCATTATCAATGTACAGGCCCATCTGTGAGGGCTAAAATGTGTTAGAGCACCACCTACATTTTAGATCTGCATTTTGTGAGGGAAGGTGACAGGGGAAAAAATATTTTTTCTAGTACTTGCTGCCATTTAGTTGAATAAAATAAGGCTTTTTGGAGGGAGATGGAGTGAACAGGACCAGAATTACATGCTTACAAAATTAGAACAAAAGAACAAAACAACAACAACAAAAAAAGATGAAAAAAAAAATAATCATAAAAATGAAAACATATACACTATTTTCTATGAATATTTGTGGGCTTTTGTGTTCTTGTCCAACCAACTGCAGATGGGGGAGTGTTCGGGAAACCTTTTTGAAAGCAGCCCTTAGTTTTGCAATTATATTTGGTGAAGTTAGTGGCACAGAAATTACAAACGTAAGCTTTAAATACAGTAGAAGACCATGAAGTAAATAAATGTTGTAACATATATATTTTTGTGCAAAACATCATACAAAAATCTTTTTTTTTGTCGCAAACGTTTCTTGTACCCAAACAGACAATGCATCAAAGCATAAATTAATCCATGCTGTCCTGCAAAGCCAAAATGTAGTAACAACAAATTAGGTGAAAATCAAGTTATGACCAAAATCAGGTCTGTGATTATGATCAAGGGCTGCACGATAATGGTGAAAATGATCATCACAATTATTTTGCTTAAAATTATAATCATGATTATTAATCACAATTATTCTGTTATTTGAAAACTTTTTTAATTACAATTTGAAAAAACAAAACAAACAAATCAATATATAAATACTGTTGCCACTGCTTAGATCTTGAATCTCAAAGAACAAAAAATATAAAATTACATTAAACAGTAGCTCTCATTTTAAACAAGTTGTTAGAACTGCAAACTAGTAAATGATTCCTTTTGACCAAAATTAAGGCATGTTGTGGTGTTCAGGTGTTTACATGATCAATTCTATAAATGATTATTATTAGCATTATTATTATATTCCCTTTCCCTACAGTAATATATAGGCTAATAGTAATATATTTCTGCCTTGCTCCACACATCCCCGGTGCCATGGGGTTACTTTAGATTTTTTAACACACTTGTTATGGCCAAATATATTTGGAATTAGGCAAATGTGCAACTGAGGTAAATGCATAGCGCTTTAAAATAACCCAGTCAGCGCACGTTTGCGACATGCACGAACCGAACTCAGAGCACATCTGTTCTGTATAAAACATACATTATCAAAGCACGAGATGGAATTAATTTTATGTGCATCAAGCACAGAATAGCATATCATTATCCTTGTGTTCAGCACATGCTCAAAAGAGAAGCAGTGATCGGTCAGTAACAAACTTCTGAAGAGTGCGTGATTGGTCAGGTGAGGTGAATACAGACTAGAAAGAGCTTGTGATTTGGTCTATCATCCGTAGACACCTCCTATAATGAAAATGAACAACAATTTGCTACTTTACCTGGCTGACACCTTCTGTTTGCTAGCTCACTAATATTGCAGACTATTATGCTTAATTAACCGTGAGAGGCAGAAATCGTTATCGTGATTAAAATAAGATTAATTGTGCAGCCCTATTATGATCTGTCCTGTGACAAAATGGTTTGTCTCAACTATACTCTGATTCCGAGAAAACAGAATGAGACTATTTATAATCCACATTTGGCTGGACAATCAGTCAAGGTCACAACAGAGGTCATCGTCTGAGGAACAAAGAATTTACCATTGAACCTCTCTGGAACCCCCTTTAGGATTTTTATGTGGGATGTTAGGTAATTATTTTTGCTGTATCTCTGAAAAGGGTAGAAACTTCAGATGTGAATTTTTAGATCATGCACTGACTAGCATGGTGGTTGCAGCTACACTGATGGCCTATTTTTTAAAGTGGGGCATCTTAATACCTCCATCGAGGGGCTGCGAAGTGGTAAACACTCCTTTCAACACTGGCGCTAGCGGCCATCCCAAATGAAATGATCCACTTATGGTTTACTTCGCCTGTGCCCCTCACGTCCTCAGGAGCCCTGTAATTCAAACGCACCCCTGCTCTATCACAGAGTTACCCGTGTGTGTGACCTAAGCTTTGTTATAGTTTGAATTGAGGATTCTCTCACCTTGTTCTTTGTACTGCTTAGCTCGATTTGAGCTCTAATTTTTGGATGTGCCTCTTTAGCATAGCAGCCTGCGGGTTAACTCTGCCTCAGTCAGATAAGTCATATGCTACCAAAACCACCCACCACTTTTCCTCACTCACTGAGTGTGTTGATCTTTTTTAATGTCTTGCATAAAGTGTGCTTGCTTTTTGCATGTCAGGGCATTTGAAACAAGGTCACATCAAGATAGATGTGCCACATCGATGGCCAGAAATGGTTGTTTTCATTCTCTTTAAAGTAGCTGCGCCACAGGGATACACATGCATAGATGTGTTACATTTTGCACAGTTTTTAGCGCATCCCACCATGAGCACAGCATTTTTAACACTTTAAATATTCTTTTAAAAATGTGTCTCAGGATGCCTGCAGTCTCTTCCATTCTGTTGTGCTACTTTTAGTTGTTTTTGAGTGCAAGAACGAGTTTTATAAAAACGCCTCCTGAGAAAAGCAACCAATTAGGGTAATGTGGCTTGCTAAAGACCGATTAGTCACCTCGTCGATCAGACAACCCACCAGCCTGTGTGTAAATATATATTTAAGATAATATTTTAAAACATAATAGCCAGTATTACACTCTTAAATAGGGTAAAATAAAAGTTGAATATTGTGTAAGATTAGCTGCAACTATTTTGTTGTATTGTTGTTATCAAATTGTACTAAAGTCTGATCTGACTCTTGTTAAGTCTATGGGCCATCTCTCACCACACTTTCCAGTGTTGGACTTTCCCTTTTAGCTGTTCTACGCCTAGCCCAGTGTCCGTTTTGGTGATGTCGAGCCAGCACGTTCTTTGGCAGCCTCGTCTTCTTGTTCCACTGACCATTCCAAGCATCATTGCTTTCTCCAATGAAACTGTTCGAATAATGTGGCCAAAAGTGAGTGAGCTGGAGTCTGGTGATCTTACCCACAAGTGACATTTCTGAGATGTTCCAGAACCTATTTGTTGGTGACCCTTGCTGTCCATGGTAGCTGTAACAGTATTCTCCAGCACCATAGCTCGAAAGCATTAATCCTTCTTCGTCAGCTTTTTTCAGGGTCCAGCTTTCACACCAATACATTGATATGGGGAACACAATAGCATGGACCAGTTTTCATTTGGTTGTGAGGCTGATGTCTTTGCTCCTCCAGATTTGGTGCATGCTCAGCAAGCGAACACAATTTGTCACTTGATTTTAGGTCGATCATGGATCCCAGGAAGCAGAAAAACTTGACGCATTTGATCTTTTCACTATTGATGATTATTTTGACTGTTCCATTTACAGCTGTTGTCATGATCTTTGTCTTTTTGAAGTTGAGGTGGAGGCTCATCATTTCCCTTTCCTTTTTGAATCTTAGTATGAGGTGTTTCAAACCATCTTCCATTTCCACCAGTAATGTTGTATCATCGGCATAGCGGAGATGTGAGAATGTTGATATTTCTGCTGCCAATCTTCACAGCGATTTACGATTCCAGATCTAATGTCTTCATGATAATTTCTTCATAAAGATTGAACAGAAAAGGGGACATAATACAACCTTGTTGCATGCCTTTCCCAATCTTGAACCACTCGGTGTCTCCGTGTTGTGTTCAGACAGTTGCTTCTTGGTCTGAATAAAGGGATTTTATCAGCTGGATAAAGTGTGCTGGCACTCCCAGTTCTTACAGGGCCTTCCATAGCTTATCGTATTTGATGCAGTTAAATGCCTTGCTGTAGTCGATGAAGCACATGTAGATGCTTTTCTGATACTTTCGACATTTCTCCATAATCCACCGCAGATTTGCGATATGGTCACGGGTACCATGACCTAGCTGGAACCCAGCTTGCAAGTCAGGTAGGTCTGCTTCGATTGGATGGAAACACTATTGTATGATCTTCAGAAGGACTTTGCTCGCATGAGGAATCAGGGCTATTGTACGGTAGTTGCAACAGTCTTGCCTTGCCTTACATTGCCTTTCTTAGGCAGTGGGATGAATACTGATCTCTTCCAGTCCTTTGGCCACCTACTGGTTTCCCAGATCTACTGGCAGATCGCTGGTGCTTGTTTACAGCTCTTCCGTATGTTCTCGCCATCTGCTTCTGATGCCTTGCTGGTCGGTCAGGTCCTTCCCATTTTGTCTTTGATTGCTCCTTTGTTGGCATTGAAGGGAGTTTCAATTTTCTTGGAATGTGCGAAAAGATCTCTGGTGTGACCTTTTCAACAGTCCTCCTCCATTTGCTTGCATCGCTGATCCCAGTATGCTTCTTTGTCCTTCCTTGCTGCCCTTTGAAACTCTGCGTTTAGCCTCCTAGTCTCAACTCGGTCCCCGGCAGCTTTGGCTGCTCTTCTTTGATCGACCATTTTTATGGTTTCTTGTATGGTATGTGTACCTTCGCTTTCTCGCTAGGATTTCCTGCCACCATTCATCCAGCTATTTGTCTGCAGTGCCAAACAGTTCTAATCTGTTCTTCACTTTGACTATGTATGAAACAGTAACCTTGATATTATAAAGTGACCTTCTTTTTGATTTTGCAGAATTTCACCTTGTTGGCGGCTACAAGCAGCTCGTGGTCAGAACTGCAGTCAGCACCAGGGAATGTTTTGATGGCAAGGACTGAACTTTCCCAGCGTTGACTGCAAAGGATGTAGTCGATCTGATTGCGATGCTGTCCATTGGGGACTGTCCAGGTGTACAAACAGTGTTTAGGTTGCATGAACTATGTATTTGAGACCCTGAGATTGTTTTCATGACAGAATTTGACCAAACGATCACCATCGTCATTCCTTTTAATCAGTTCAAACCGGCCTACAATGTTTGCATCTTCCTGACTGCCGGACTTCGCATTGAAGTCACCTATGATATAAACAATATCCTATTTGGACACCTGTTCCAGTGCTTCCTCGGTTTTGGCATAAAAGTTTTCGATTTCACCTTCTCTTTTCATATTTGAAGCATGTGAGAAAATTTCCATGAAATTTCGTTGCGGTGATTTTCCATGGTAGGTCACCAGGACTTTTCTCAACCTTCCCCATTTGCCCGGGCTTGGGACTGGCATTCAGGAGTCCCTACATGGCTGTTTAACAGTGATTAAATAGAGCAATTTAATACATGAGATCCCTAAAAACCCTAAAAAATATTCTTGACACAGTTGTGTGGGTTCTAATCATGGAAACTCAAACACATAACCACAGCCAAAATGTTAATTCCTATGGGTATATGCATTCTTATAGGCTTTGCTTAACCTCCTGTGCTGCTATTGTTTATCATGGTTATTTATCCCTCATTAAATGTACTGTTTAAATCTTCAAAATACATTTTATCTGCCTGAAATCAGACTACCAGCACTTGATGGCTTAGCAATTTATTTGACATCAGAAAGCATTCTCCTGAGTAACTGGCTGAAATATGCCTTAGGCTTGTGAAACGGGTTTAGGATGGGCAAGGAGGAAGCGAGAACTGGCAGAACAGTCAACATAACTTTAATGACATAAAATAACTGAAACATACACCCTCCTCCTCCTGTGGGAGGTGTTGCCCTTCTGGCCATCCTACTGCCAACAGGTCTTCCCTGCCTCTCTGGAACCCTGGGAGAGATGTGGGGACGGAAAGGGGAGATGGAATGAGGGAGGGGGAGCGACAGAGAGAGAGAGAGAGGAGAGAGAACAACTCGCTCGGCGTTCCCCGGGCACTCCGTCGCCTGGTCCTCAGCCACTCCATCACCCTCTGGTGGACCACAGCTGCACCTCCCCTGGCAGACGGCAGCGAGTCCTCTGACCCCTGGTGGACTGAACGGTTTCTCCCCATCCTAGCATATGGCAGTGGTTCTTCTGACTCTCGGTGGCCGGCAGCGACTCCTCCATACCCTGGCGGACAGCCGTGGCTCCACCGCTTCGGCATCAGTGTAAAGGATTCAGGATGGGCAAGGAGGAGGTGGGAACCGCCAGAACAGTGAATGTAACTTTAGTGACTTAAATCAACTTAAAACAACATAAAACACATTGACGCACACACACACACACAGCGGCCACGTGTGTCTCTCCCGGCCTTTACCTCCCCCTAGTCACACTCCTCCGCCACCCGATTCAGGCTGGGGAGACCTCCATCATGACATACTCCCCTCCTCTTCCTTCCTCTAAATTAATAATTACCTTTTTTTGTGCACTGCTTGTTTAGGATGGTTATATTTGACATAGGATATATAAAATACAGCGTTTGAGTATTTGGCCATGCAAAGAGATAAATGCCTAATATACACACTTAAATGTAAGATTTGTGCATATTCCACCGTAACAAGGTATTTCTACCTCAGGTGACCCCTTAAAATAACTTGCTGGTGTAACTCAAGGACGCAACCAAATTTTCATGATCTGAGAATATTGAGAATTGGACTTTGCAACGCTTTCTTATACATTATATACTGCAGTGTTAGGAAGTCCAATTCATTTTAGTGTAAAGGTGCGTTCGGACAGTTAATGTAAATGAACTGATAAAAATAAACAATTCACAGATTCACTTAAATGAAGCATAAGAAGTCAAATTAATTTTAGTGAATCGTTTCATTCTGACAGTTCATATAAATTAACTATTTAAAATAAACATTCCATAGATTCACACGGTTCATGTACTGTAAATGATAAATATTTCACAGATTCACTTATATGAAACATGAAAGTCCAATTTGAGTGAATTGTTTCATTCTGACAGTTCATGTAAATTATATGGTTCAAATAATAATTTCACTTATATGAACCATTTGGAAGTCCTTTTCATTTTAATGCATCGGTTCATTCGGACAGTTCATGTAAATTAACTGGTTAAAATAAACAATTCACCGTTTCAGTTTTATGAAGCATTAGGAAGTCAAATTCATTTTAGGGAATTGGTTTGTTCAGACAGTTCATGTAAGTGAACTGGTTATAATAAACAATTCACTGATTAACTTATTGTAGCATTGGGAACTCAAGTTCATTTTAGTGAATTGGTTCATTTGGATGGTTCAAATAAATGATTCCCAGATTGACTTGTGATCCTGTGCAGAAGTCACTCTTTTTTTATAATATAGTTAACTGCTGTTTAACACTATGTATTTTAGATAAATAATTTAATGTTGTCAGAATAGATTAGAACAGTATTTGTGTGGCACAAAAGCAACAAAGATCTTTTTAAATATATAACTATATTTAAGATGATTTTATAAATATGTGTATAGTTCATATATGGACTAAACTATATAACTGTTTAAAAGATGGTATTAATTTTGTATTCAGAACTGACAGTTATGTATTTAAATCATTTCTTGGGAAGCTACAGTTTTAAAGAAGCTTCCTCAACAGTGATGTATATTCAATATTATTTTGACTTGAACAAAACCACTGTAGACTATATCAAGCCCATTTTCATTAGGTTATATGACCAAAAAAAATTACAGGTAGTTTTAGTGAAAGGCAGAGTTGCTTTACAAAACATTTTTCAATACATTGAGTATCCCATATAGATTTTCACTCCTCACTCAATTTTGCTGTCGATCGCACTGACTGAGTATGCAGTACCTGTCTGTGGCAGAAGGAAAAATAAATCACGGCTAGAGCTTTCTGGCCCCTCTCGCTTGACTGCAAACCTAAGGCAGCCAATCTGTTTGCTAGCCATTCCAGCCTGCACCATTCTCTCCCACTTTAGTTCTGAAGGTGCTCCACTTTGTCGTCTGTCTGTCGCCATCTGCGAAATGAAACCCAGACCGGCTATGCTAGTGACTCACACAACACATCAATTCCCTGTGATGGGTTGCTTGTTTGGCCTATAAATCCAATTGAGATTGACTCACTTACACATGACAAATGAATGATCAAATGATATCTGTGATTATTTATAGGTTAAAAAGGTTGTAGATCAAGGTCACAATGACACTGCCCTACTTGTTCATCCAAAGTATCTGCAGTCCAGCTAAATCAAAGAGTTTATTTTAGGGCTGTGTTCAAAATAACGATACGATGATGACCACTTTTAAATTGGATGAGACTCTTACTAAGGCTGGCAAATAAAAAATATATGTGCATTTTGACTTTTTGCCTTAACTCTGTAGTTGGGAGTAGGGCTGGGCGATATATAGAATATTAACAAAATAATCAAGATCATTTTGCTGATAAAATAGAATATGGCGATGATTTTAATGTGCTTTCATTTGGCCATTAAATTCCATAAAGAGTGCATCAGTAGACTAATTTCACAATCCTTCAAGGCTGCACAATTAAACAAAATAACATCAAAATGGCAAATTGGTCATTTGTGACTATTAATCCACAAAAAGCTGTAATTTAAAGACAGATAAACATTGTCTGTGTGTGATTCAGGACAAACCAGTGACACGCTGATCTGTGTGCACGAGCATGGCGGCGATCTCAGATTAGTTATCAGTAAGTAATGCTGGTTCAAGCATTCGCACAATTCAAAACATTAGTATCAGTTACAAGTTATTATACAAATCTACAAATGTGGCACAGAATACAGAAAAGAAGATTCCAGCATTTCACGAAATATTCAGAATATTTACATTTACATTTAAGCATTTATGCATTTGGCAGATGCTTTTATCCAAAGTGACTTACAGTGCACTTATTACAGGGACAATCCCCCCAGAGCAACCTGGAGTTAAGTGCCTTGCTCAAGGACACAATGGTGGTGGCTGTGGGGATCGAACCAGTGACCTCCTGATTAACAGTTATGTGCTTTAGCCCTCTACGCCTCCACCACTCACATATTGCAGACTGTCAAATACACATTACCTTTTCTGTGTCGAAATAAAAGCTCCTTGTGAAGTACGACAGGTGTAAACAGGACAGAACCATATTACTTCTGTATAACGCAAATCTAATAATCAAAATATTAATGATAATTCAGCATTATATTATAATAATCAACCTGATGTGCCCCACAGTAATAATTTAGTATTATGCAATGTTCAACTGGGGTTTCAGAAATAAGTCAGTGCAATAGCTTTGAACAGTAAAACATTTGAAGGTAAATAATGCTTTTTATTAAGCTACTATGTATTATTGTGTATGGATTATAAATACAAAGTGCATATCAATAAAAATTATTGAATTCCATTCTCCCTTGTGTTTATTGAATGAAAAACGTATTATTGGATTTTTATTTAATGTCTTTAAAATATTGAATCTACTTGGCTACAATGGATGTTTGGATGAAATGATGTTCCTCTGAAAAATGAAAATAAAAAAAACAAACATTTTTGAGCCATTTTAGAGCAAATACATAATTTTTGAGATAGATATTGAATATCGTCAATAGGCTGAAAAAAATTCAAGATATAATTTTTTAAGATATATTGCCCAGCCCTTGTTGGAAGTGAGACGTGACTCATACGATATCCAAATACTGCAAAACTTAAGTACTGTGTAACCTCCATCTCCCTGTACATATGTCAAGATCTGCTTCTTGAACAGTCAACCAGGGTATGAAATGAACCAAAAGGCGGATACTTTTTGCTGATATTTAAGCCCATCTTCCTGCCTACCTGTTTGTTTCAGACCCACTCGCACATGCATTTAGCACTGTCCACTTGTGAACGGACCTACCGAGATGGATATTAATACTACGTCTGAACAGGGCAAGAGTGACATTGGAAAAAAAAGTCATTACTTAGACACAAAGCTGTGTGTTTGTAGGAACACATTTCATTATATTTTAAAGAGCAGATGAAAGAAAAGCAGCTGTTGTGCATGTCGGATTCATCTTCAATGGTGCTTTTGCTCATAAGCATAGGGTGAGTGCTTTTCACTGAATATGCATATAAAGAGTTTTCTTCTCTATCTCAGTGACCTGCAAACAGTTTTGTTCTTCATGTGAGTGCTACAAATGATCTCAGAACATCTCAGGAGGTGCTCTGAGTTTAAATCCAGCAGTTTGCATTTTACTGTAAATGGATTGTGAATAGCATATACAGTATACTTATATATCATATGCATATATGCAACGGATAAAGGTTGCTGTAAATATTGAGGTGGATGGTTAATTTGGGCCAGAAAACATAGTTTTGTACCCTACTCTCAACCGAGGTGCGTAAAATGCCAAAGATCTGCACTGAAGGCATCATGGATATCGCATGTGAGTTACACTAACTATATAAAGAAAACACAATAGCAGGCTAATATGTATTTTTAGCACAGAATATTTGAATTTGTATTGTATTTACGAATGTGGAGTAAATTGCGAGATATTTAACTCCTATTAAATTTACTAATTAATTTCATTTTATGATTATGATAATTATACAATTCTTCTTTTGAATACAAGAACAGTGTGTAGAACGGATTTGTGTTTGACTTGGGTTAAGACTTAAGATGTTTAATCATAGAGCCTTTGACCTTTTGAACGCTTCAAAAATAAGGTCTGCATTTGAGCCAGAATATTTTAAACTACAGTAAGAGTTGCACAATACACGTTTTAAAAAGGAGAAAGAAAAAAAAAAATAGCTTTTTGATGACAATTATTTATTTTTCTTTTCTTATCATTAAATATCTTATGTTTTGAATGGTGCAAAATAAAAGGTTAGAATTTTGCCATATTTAGTATACTATAAACAACAAAATTATGCTCAGGTGTAACTCAGTTAAAAATTAACATGTATCGCGATTCATATGGTATGGTGATACCCAGCCATAGTTTATTTTTTTATTGAGTTAAAAAAAAACAAAAAAAAACAACAACAACAACAACAACATACAAAACATCTGGGTTGGGGAATTTCCAATGGAAATAAAGGGGGCCATCCATAAACATTAAAATACTCACTGTTTTAAAAGTATAGCCACAAGGCATAAACAAAATGTGTGTTTACATGATTTTAGTGAAATCCAATCACTTTCTAATCATTTCTGTGTAAAGTTATATGCAATTTTACAACTTTGTTGTCATGACGACATTACGGTGTAAACCCTAAAACCATTAAAGTTGATGATTTACCTTAACGGCTCAAATAAAATAAATCAATTTAATAAAGGTTAAACAGAAGAATAAGTGTTTTTATAAAATTATAAGCTTCAGAATTCTGTATTTAAACCCTCAAAACATTTGGCCCCATTTACTCCCATTGTCAGTGCCATACTGTAACCTCAATTTATTTATTTATTTATTTTTTAAGAAAAGGGAGGAATGAGTCGAAATAATTTTTTGGGGGGATAATCTTTCATTAACATTAAGCCACAAATACTGTCCATTCGGCTAAACTTGTTCGGATACATTTTTTATTTTATTGTTTAAAGTGGAACGACATCTAGGCAGAAATCTTGCTAGAGAGCAAACTAGTAGTGGTTTTTCTCACACAAGTGAGCAGGGAGTGAACGAGGAGTGTGAAATGTAAAACCCAGAGTGGAGTTGAAACAAAGTGAATACAGAACACTTTAATGCATAAACTGTGTCCAAATGTCGCATACTTGCACAGTATGTACTGAATTTGATAAATAACATACTTCTCGTCCATTAATAATGTACAATTTAACAATAATTAACAACTTTCTTGGTACAGTATATATAGTATAACAATTACACTTGAAAAGAGCCAACTGATTCAAGTTTTTTTTCATTTTACTATTTGTAAAATGTCAGAGAGGCATTCTGGATTAGAATTAATTTTGGCACCCTATGAAAAGAAAAATCATTAGCACCGATGTGGGAATTAGCGCCGACTTCCTTGAACTGCATTGAAGATTGTACATTGGAAGCATTGGATTGATTTTCCCATCATTGCTGGCATTTGATTGCCGTCAAAGTCCTCCCCAGTCTCCTTCAATTATCTCTCTGCCTAGGAGCTCTGTCAATCCCTATCTTCTCGCGTGCCCATCAATGGCTTTCTCCACTGAGCAAGAGCAACAGAAAGAACAGCTCTGTGTTTGGAGCCCTGTTGCTGTAGAACAAATAATCTGGTGTTAGTGGTATGTCAAAGCTAGGGCTGCAACAACTAATCGATAAAGTCTATAATTATCGATAATGAAAATCATCGACAACTAATTTAATTACCGATTAGTTGGATATTGGTCTAAACCACATAACTGGTAAACTGTTAATCAGAAGGTTGCTGGTTCGATCCCCACACCCACCACCATTGTATCCTTGAGCAAGGAACTTAACTCCAGGTTTCTCTGGGGGGATTGTCCCTATAATAAGGGCTCTGTAAGTCGCTTTGGATAAAAGCGTCTGCCAAATGCATAAATGTAAATGTAAATGGTGATACTTGTTTGAAAAACGGCAGAGACAAGTTGAAGCAGAAAAAAAAAAACATGACCCAAGATGTTCATCGCACGAGAGCACATTATAAACACTTCAGAGAAGATCATAATAAGCATACAGTTTATTGTAGAGCGGTTGCTGCATCAGGTGCTGTTTGATGCGCTTAAGACTTGTTTCTCTCCAGGGCATAACTTACATTTTACTGCTATTTTCTATGTTCTGTAATGCATACATGTTATGAATTCAAAATCAGACACGCATTTCCATTTCGCAAAACCGTTTGTCTTTACCACAAGCGAGACTCCATTAAAATTTCATGTCAATCAGACCAATTACAATGGATAAAGGGAGAGCAATCATTTTGATTAAACTGTACAACATCATACCATG
Organism: Xyrauchen texanus; assembly: GCF_025860055.1. Taxonomy (NCBI): domain Eukaryota; kingdom Metazoa; phylum Chordata; class Actinopteri; order Cypriniformes; family Catostomidae; genus Xyrauchen; species Xyrauchen texanus. Next base: position 21,880,065 of record NC_068319.1, read on the forward strand.
ATTTCAGTCTCAATGTAATCAATTATGCAGCTGGATGTTTGGATGTCACAATGTCTCAGATGTCCAAGTGTTTCAGCTTTTAAAGCATTTTAGATGTTTTCTTCTCATCATGTAATACAATGAGCTTAGGAAGTCTTGGAGGAGACTGTTCAGTGAAAGTCTAGGATGAGACTGTTCAGTGAATGTCTAGGATGAGACTGTTCAGTGAAAGTCTAGGATGAGACTGTTCAGTGAAAGTCTAGGATGAGACTGTTCAGTGAATGTCTAGGATGAGACTGTTCAGTGAAAGTCTAGGATGAGACTGTTCAGTGAAAGTCTAGGATGAGACTGTTCAGTGAAAGTCTAGGATGAGACTGTTCAGTGAAAGTCTAGGATGAGACTG